>NC_138655.1:7237330-8437330 GCF_964273445.1 Streptopelia decaocto | reverse complement strand
AACCTAGCGGCATTAATAGACCAAATTGAAAGACAATTCACTTAAATTTGCTGATATGAGAAGGTATAAAGAGAAATATTTTTGATCTCAGACTGGCAAACATTTGTTCTGAGCGCAAAGAGAATTTTTAACTGAAGTGCATGAAATATATGCTCTGTGCTGTGATAGCTGTACATGTTTAAACAAAAGGGGGGAAATGAATGGTTTTTATTGTAAAATAATCCACAGGACAGTTAAGATCAAGGCACAGGTTGTGAGGGATTGTCATGGAGGCACCCCGAGGTTAGTTTAAGGGACAACAGGGTCCAAAACAACTTTTATTAAACCGGTGAGAAACAGGGTTTTAGCACGCCAAAAGTGACTTAAATACAGGTTCGGATATCAGTTGAGGAAAATTATTAAGGCACAGCAACTAATACAACAGGCGGTTCACAGAGTGCATGCACGTGGCTTCACCCAAAACAATGGCGGAGCCGTCCCTGAGTCCCGGAGAAGTACACACTTGCCTAAATGGTGTATCTCTTTTTAAAAGAGATACAGGTACTCATAGTGAGTATGGAAAGTGTACACTCGTGATTCTACGAGGGTAAATTTATAATACACTCGCAATCCTACGAGGGTTAATTTACTTACACATGCAAATGTGCACGGAATATTACACGTGCTTATGTGGAAGCATGGGAGGAAAATACACTAGCGATTGTGCGAGGAAATAATTTATACACGTGCTTGTATTAAGCATGGAAAGTACGCGTGCAAATGTGCATGGAAAGTTACACGTGCAAATGTGCACAGAAGGAAAATACACCCGCGATTATGCAAGGATTAATTTTACACGTGCTCATATTGAGCACGGAAAGTTACACGTGCATATGTGCACGGAAAGTATAAATATACTCGCAATCCTGCGAGAAGTTTTACTCACACCCGTGGTGGCAAGGCAAGCGGAGTCTCCATCCCGGGGGGGCTCTCGGCGGCAGCATCTTGCTCGTGCTCCGAGAGACCCGCGACAACAGGTGGAGTCTCAACGAGAATCCCATTTTTATACTGGCTGATCAGATCTGACTGTGGGCATTCCAGAAGCTTCTCTGCACCCCCACACTGGCTGTGGGTGCCCCTGAAGCCTCCAAACATCCCCCACACTGCCCGCAGGCGCCCAGCGGCTCAGTGGCGCCTCGGCACTCCCTTCTCCTAATGGCCCTGGCCAGGGTGCTCTGGGGCCAAACAAAAGAAGCTGTCAGCCTCAAACAGCAGAGAGAGAGGGAGATGTGCCTACTCCTTCCATACTGAAGGAGGGAGGGGGAGAGAGGGGCGTTTGCATTCTGCCACAGGGGTGTAATCAGTGTCTAAAATCTGTTAGGATATACTTAAACTCTACATTTTTGCACTTGCTGAAATAGAAGCTATGAAACTGCCTGCATCTCTCCAGATGGTACCTGAGTACCTTATTCAGCATGAAACATCTCGTGCTGAGAGCCACCTGCTTCTGCCATGTCTTGCTGTCCACAAGCTCCTATGCCTATATACAACCTCAGTCTCTGACAGGTACCAGGTTCCAGCTCTTTCTCTTGTAGGTAAAATCACAAGGCAGAAAGTAATCCAGGCCATGCTGGGCTGTTGGTTAGTATGTAGACTCATATAATTTCATCAAAAGTATTAATCAAAGCAGATGTCACAGAAGCTGTGTCAAATACATGAACCCTCTACACATGGGACATATTTACAAGGGCAAGAGATAGGTATGAAATGGACAGTCCTGCAGGAGAAAGAGAGAAGGAAAAGAAAACGAGCAAGTGACATACTTAGTGAGTATAATATTAGTATTTGCATTATAATGACATAATACATCAATGCTATATGAGAAGGTTTTCAACATCCAGCAAGATGCAAGCAAAACTAGATGCGTGGCAAAAAATTTTAGGAGACACTGATACCATTGAAAGAAGCTTAAAAAAGTTTTGAATAGTGCCCTGAGGGATGTCTGGTCTTCCCAAGCAGTTAAAGAGAACAACGGCCAAACTCCATAGGTAACTGAAGGAATGTATTGGCGGTCTTTTGGGAAGTAAATCTTGCAAAGCTAACAGTACCAAGGTAACCATATCAGTAATGCCATGTAAGGCCAAGGTTAACAAAGTAATAGTATCAAAAGTACCAGATTTGGGTATAGATGAATTAAGCCTGGAACCATTGGGGAAAAAGGCTTCCTTCAACATAAATAACTGCTTTTTCAGTTTAATTTGTGGGAGTAAATACACATAAGACTCATAAAATTACCTAGGGTATGGGTGCTTTCCATTATCCTACATGTCGTGGATGGAAATTGCATCTTTGAGGGTGTAGTGCTCTGTCAGATATGGGAAGCTGAAATATAGCTCAAGTAGAACATGGTGTGCAAGAAATTGCTTGTGTCCATGATGAAACTCTTCTGAGATTATAATGATAGACCATCATGCAGCTCCGTTAGACCCTTATAGAGAAGGAGATATGCTTCCGCTGCCCCAGACAGAGCACAAAATCCTCATACATGCAGTGGATCCTTTTTCAATCTTTGAGCATGATCATGACATCTGTAATTCTGCATGGATGCCCTGTTAAAGTACTATAAGGTGCAATACGTTGAGAAAATACTGCTTTGTCCTTCTCCCTGAAAGTGTATACAATCAGTGATTTCACTTAAGAAAACATATTTGAGCTGATTGGCACCATTTCCAGCCCCCAGACTGTTTTTCTCTGATTGCTCTTGAAAGTTTTCTGGTCCTCTGTGGATATCCACAGCTTTCAAGGAAGGTATTTTTCTTTCTAGCTGATTAATAAATATTTCTCAGGGTCTCCTGAGAGCTGAATCCCCTTTTATTTGTGAAAACTGATTAACAGGGCACTAAATTTCAGCTAAAATCAAATCAGAACACTCAGTGTGAGATCTGCTTTCTCTTTACATCTGCCTAAGCTAGGCTTGATCTGTTGGTCTGTTTTACTCCACGGTTTGTGCATTTCTTCCTTTTTTATGTATTTTTGCGTGTGCGAGTGACTTTAAAATGATAAATCAACTTCTTTCTCCCTACCCCCATTTTTTTTCTTATCTTCTTGTCCTTTTGGAAATATAACTACATGCACTTTCTTTATCTCTATCTGGGGTCAAATCTCATGTCACGTAATTTACATTCTTCAGGAGAAAGCGTTGGTAATACTGAAATAGTTTATCACCAGACTGATAGTTAACAGCTCTGGCTTTCTTGTCATAATAAGCCTTTTTTGTCTCCATTGTGCCTTTCCTTTGGTTTTCTCTTGTCTATTTGCTTGCCTTATTAAATACAGACCACTCAATTTCTATCATGTGTTATATTTTCTTCTGAAGAAGTCTTTGCCTCCCACTGATTTTTCTTCACTATGTGCTCAATCCTTTTCAATGGTTCTCCCAATTACTATCTCAAATATAGAAAGACCTGAAATGTCTCAGGGTACTTCAAAACCAAAAATATTGTAGGAAGGAAAAGCACCCAGTGCACTTACTTCATCTTTAATAAATATACACATCTCTCTTTACAAGTGTTGTTGTCAGGCTAAATATCATAGCAAACCCTTCCCTTTTGTTACCATTGATAGTAGCAACATTAGCCAAACCTTTAACTGACCTGTGAATGCTGACTCTACCCTGAAAAATTCACATTTAATAAACCAGAAAGACAAAGGGAAGAAAAGGAAACAGGAAGATAAAAACATTCGGAAGTCTCCAGTTTAGTAGTAGAGCAAGAAAAATAAATTATCCACCAAGCCATGCAGTAGAAGTGGCCTCAAATAAGCTCAGGGTTGCCTACTTAATATTTGTGGTTTGGACTCTGCGTATTCAGAGTGGAGTTCTGCATGACCAAAGCCTTTCTGGGTTTTACAAAGGCTGTTAGAACCACAGAGTAACTGAGATTGAAAGGGACCTGAAGACCATCTGGTGTAAACCTCTGCTCAATGTAGATCCAGTTAGATCAGGCTGCTCAAAGTCTTGTTAGTTGTTTTACGTACATCATGGATGCAAACTCTACTCCATTCCAGTGTTTGATCACCCTCAGGATTATATTTTCCTTCATTATATCGGAATGCAGTTTCCTGAGTCATAATTTGTTTCCAAATTGCAAATTGCATGCACTCAGAAACTTCTTGTCCTCTCCCGGTGGACCTCCAAGAGGAATCTGGCTTTATCTTCTCTACTTCCTTCCACCAGCCAGTTGAAGTTGTCCTTACAGATGTTGGATTACTCTTCTTAACCTTGAATAGGCCCAGTTCTCTCAGCATCTCCTCAAATGTCACGTTCTTCCACCATCTGACCATCTCATTGACCATCCCTTTGATTCACCGTTGTTCCTTAGTGTCTTTCTTGTACCAGGTATCCCAAAACCAGACACAGGACTCCAGGTCTCACAAATTCTTTCTTCGGTGCAAGACCTAACTGATGACCCATATTCAACTTGCTAGTCACCCTGCTGCAGCTCAACTCAGTTTCATGAGTGTAGTGAGAACATTTGGCATGGAAGAGTCAGAGTCGATCTCACTTACCATTTGATAACCTGATTATAAGCTGTAGCCTGCCTTCTCAGAGGCAGAGTGTGTGTGATCCCACTCAAAACCTGCCCCAGGACACAGATCAGTATTAAGCAGTTTGATTGTGACTTCTAGGCACCTCCAGGCTCAGGTGCCTAACAGAGGATTACACTTAGACATGGGCTAGATGGTGGGAAACCTTACCTGGAACTTTGAGTTTGCTCCTCTGAATTGAGTCCTTATTTTTTCTGTGTCTGAAAGTCTGAATATCAGAGGGAATAAGTAAAATGGACAGGAGAAAAGAAAGATGGTGGGAGGCAGGTGAGGAAGTGGGGATAAATATTGGGGAAAATGTCAGATTTAAATACATCAAAAGAACAAGATCCTGCACTGATGCCCCAGTCCAGCTGCAAGTGTCCTCAGGCTATGTCAGTGCCTAAGACCTATTAATTTAATTCACTTTACACTCATCAAATGTAAAATATACCACACAAGGACTAACTGAGAAATCTCTATTCCTCAAGATGTTATTGGACTCCAGCTGAGAAACCAAATGGAGTTGGACTGAACCGACTCTGTGTGGGAAGAAGTGAGATTGTGATTGATGTGTTTTCCCCTTTTACAATCTCCGATTGTTTACCTTGTGAGCAATTACCTTGGGCTGATTGACTGAGCAAACTTTATATTACCGTGTTTCTTAAATGAAAATCTGTGTCTGAATCATATATTTAATATTGCTTTCCCAAATTGGTTTTCATGGTAATTTACTACTCAAACTACATACATCAACTGAGCAGAAGACATCCATAACTATGAATTTTACTTGTCTGAGTTCTTCTTTTAATCATGTCTGTATGGCTTCACATACTACAACCTTCTCATTTTATATCATGATTCTTTACATGTGCTAAAGCAAATAATTTTCAATTTTTGCTTCATGTTAAAATAATGACGTTGTTTCAGGTACAGTTGGGGATAACTGGATTTTAATTTTATTTTGTTTTCCTGGAAAAGATACCTCATTACATGCTGTGACTACAAATGACATGAAGTACAAGTCAGTCCAGGCAGCCCATTTCAGCCTTAAAATCCTCAGTGAAATTTAGCTTTCTGTAAGTACAGGGCAGTGGACTACATTGGTTTAACTCCAGCCAGCAACTAAGCACCATGCAGACGCTCATTCATTTCCCCTCAGTGGGATGGGGGAGAGATTCAGAAGAGTAAAAGTGAAAAAACTTGTGGGTTGAGATACAGTTTAATATGTAAAGCGAAAGCCGCACACACAAGCAAAGCAAAACAAGGAACTCATTCACTGCTTCCCATCAGCAGGCAGGTATTCAGCCATCTCCAGGACAGCTGGGCTCCATCACACATAATAGTTACTTGGGAAGACAAAAGCCATCACTCCAAACCTCCCTTGCTTCCTTCTTTTTCCTCCGGGTTTATATGCCAAGTATAATGCCATATGGTATAGCTTATCCCTTTGGTGAGCTGGGGTCAGCTGTCCCACCTGTGTCCCCTCCCAGCTTCTTGTGCACCCCCAGCCTACTTGTTGGCAGGTTGATGTGAGAAGCAGAAAAGGCCTCTGTGTAAGCATTGCTCAGCAGTAACAAAAAAATCCCCATAGTAGCTACCACGAAGAGAATTAACTCTCTCCCAGACAAAACCAGTACATACATGCATTATATCAGTGTGAAATGTATGCATCACAGGGATGGAAAGTATGAGTAACGATGAGAAAGCACACAATGATGAGAATGGACGCTTTAAAGAATGAGAAACACTTTTGTTAATATAAACCTTGCAAGACACTAAGCTTTCTTAAAGAAAGCACACCTGTCTAAACTATGTCGTAAACACTGATGCATTTGGTAGAAATAACATATATTTCTAGCGCTTCAAATGTGAAGTTGTTGCAATTCAGTGTGTTGATTTCATGGCTACATAGGATAACTGTCCAGTGTCCAAGGTTTCCTCTGCACTGTCCGGGTGCAGCACCACTGCTGTCCAAGGCCCTGGCTGGAGGGGATCTCCTGCGCATGCAGGAGACATGAAGGCAGAGCTCATGCTGACTGCTAGAAGAGCTGGATGTGATTGTCTCACAAGGTTGTAAAGGACTGAGCCTGCTCTGGTCTGGAGGTGGCTGAGGGGTTATCAGTGTGATATGAGCAGGGTGCTCCATCCCCTGAGAGTGACCTATGAGAGCAGGGAAGACATGGCCAAATAGTCATAGAATCATAAAATTATAAAATCATTTTGGTTGGAAAGGATCTTTAAGATCACTGAGTCTTGTACTGTCAAGTCCACCTCTAAATCATGTTCCTAAGAACCTCGTCTACATGTCTTTTAAACACCTCCAAGGATGGTTTGACTCAACCACTTCTCTGGGCAGCCTGTTCCAATACCTGACAACCCCTTCCAGGAAGAAATTTTTCCTAATATCCAACATAAAACTCCCCTGGCACAACTTGAGGCCATGTCCTCTCCTCCCATCTGCTTGTTACTGGGGAGAAGAGACCAACACCCTCCATGTTACAACCTCCTTTCAGGTAGCTGTAGACAGCAGTAAGGTCTTCCCACAGCCTCCTTTTCTCCAGGCTGAACAGCCCCAGTTCCCTCAGCCACTCCCCATCACACTTGTGCTCCAGGCTCCTCACCAGCTTTGTTGCCCTTCTCTGAACTCTCTCCAGCACCTCAATGTCTTTCCTGTAGCGAGGGGCCCAAAACTGAACACAGGATTCGAGGTGTGGCCTCACCAGAGGTGAGTGCAGTGGCACAATCACTTCCCTGGTCCTGCTGGCTTATACTCGGCCATCTGTCAAGCAACAGCCCCAGGTCCTTTTCCTCCAGACAGCTTTCCAGTGACTCTTCCTCTAGTGTGTAACACTGCATGTGGTTGCTGTGACCCAAATGCAGGACCTGGCACCTGGCCTTTTTGAACCTCAAAGAAGTAGCTGCAGCCCATTGATCTAGACAGCCCAGATCCTTCTGTAGAGCCTTCCTACCCCCCAGCTTGGTGTTGTCTGCAAATTTACTGAGGGTGTATTCGATTCCCTTGTCCAGATCATTGACAAGGATATTAAACAGAAATGGCCCTAATTCTTATCCCTGGGGAATACCACTTGTGACCAGCCACAAAAGGGATTTAACTCCACTCACCACAACTCTTTGGGCTAAGTAACTCAGACCTGCTCTTCAAGGCTGTGAACAATCACACTCAGAAATGGAAAACTCAGACTTGAAACTCAAACAGTTACTCAAGAAAAGGTCTTCTGGGGGTTATATAAGCTCTAGTAACCAAGAATATTCCAGAGGAAGGAGAAAAGAGATTAAAATTCTTAAACAAAACAAGTGTAGCTTTACCAAAAGCATGCAGTAGAAGTTACAATCAAACATTTGATATATTCACTGGGGGAACCAATTTATTGTGAGCCTCGTGTATTGGCAAACTGTATTTTGACTTCATAATGAAATGATGAAATAGTAGAGAGTTGTTTTTTTTCAGTTGACAGGGAGAATGACAACTAGTTGGTGCAGAAACAGTCAGGAAAAGTCATGTTTCCATATGATCTGGGATCACTTTTGAGCTCCTAAATTAATATATATTGCTCTTCCTACAGTGCCTGAGTCATATGCATCATGTACTTGGTCTTTACCATGAGAATTTTAGTGAATCTAATAACTACAGTCTTATAAATAAAAATAATCCAATGCCTGAAGATTCTAAATAAGATATATCAATATATGCATAAAACTCTATATGAAAAATGCAAGTAGAATAAAATTAGACATGCTTAGAAAAGACTGAGAGGCTGAATTTGGGCCTAGTATGGAAGAGTACAAGAATAATTCATACTTGCAGAAAGATATGACGTATGTAGTACTACAAAAGACAGAGTGACTGCCAGGGTTAGCTACAGTTACATGAAACTACAACTGGGAATAGAGTTTAAATGAAATTCTGAAGGCAAATGGATCATCCCAACATTTTTGCTCAGAACCAGCTTTCCTGTTGATCTCAGATATGTTTGGATCAGGCATTTACAAAAGAATGAAAGAAATTTCGGTTCCTCAGATCAGCATGTTGCATTTGAGCGTGCAATCTGTGGTCTCACTGTGCTACAGAGGTATCATTCTCCCCACCTATTATCCTGCTAATTGTAGAGAGATTAAACTATAATAAAACTGAGATCTTGGCGTACTCTTTTGACAAAACAGAAAAATGTCATGATGTAAGGTTTATCTAATTAGCAACTGCAGTGGACTCGAACCCAGTGGTAGCACGTGGAACAGGGTAGTGTATTCACAGGAAACTTACTGACTCTGTGCCACTGTTATTCAACAGAGTGTTTTGGGCTTCTCCTACACACACATTGTTATTCCCAAAGCCTTTTAGATGCCACAGCTCACTTTTTTCCAAATATTTCCTTGATTTGTGGGGCAGAGGGGTGTCACATGAAGAATTTCTGTCACTGCTCCTTATCACTGGTCCCTCTGGTAAAGCAAGGTCATTGCCTGAGATATCAGCTGGAAGTCGCACTCACCAAGGCAACCATGGGTGGACCCCTTTCTGAAAGAATTAATCAGCCTTGGATAATGCTGTCTTTATATGGACAGATCCATTGGATACTCACTGGTATCTAATATCCTGTGTCAACTTTGTCATAACTTTAAATGCGCACCCTGGATCTTCAGAAAAAGCCCAGTTTATCCTGAGAGGACATCACCATGTGATGGGTTACCCTTCCACAAGCAAAGAGGGCACCAGTGTGCCAAAGCCCTACCTCACATCTCAGTCTGACAGAGAGGGTCCAGGTCCCCTGTTAGGCAGGACTTACACAGCCCTTGCTTGCCTGGACCAGGAGCTCAGTGAGATGCATCCCAGGGGGACATCGCCTGAGAGCATCCTCCATGGCAGGTGTTACTTCAGTGTCACCACAGCCTCAAACAGTACTGGGACTGTTTCTGGTGGGTCATAAAGAGGATCTATAATGTATGGACACACATAAATCTGAGGTCTACTGACTGCTGAGATCTATCCTGTTTCTGGGTAACCACTGGCAGCTCCTTCTGCTTCCTTTTGTGCTACTTGCTTTCAGAATTTCTCAGAGCAATGCCAGATAGACAATGTCTGTTCTACCAGAGGCTCAGCAATTCCCTGTAAGAAATCAAGAAGAGATTTAGCAATATGTATACAACACTTACACAATTCCTCCTCCTCCAAAGGTTTTAAATCATTCAGGCTAATCTAATTATTTCACCAAGTAGTGGGCTTGTGTCTCTTTATGCAAAATCCCTCAAACATTGTAAAGACTCCAAGTTATCTGGCCACCTTCCAGTTAATTAACTTAACACTGAAGGAAGCACTGAAAAACAAAATTAAAAGCCATCCAATTTCTAGTCTTCCCAATTCCTCAAAAAAAGTAATGGCATTACATCTGTCTTCACTCCGAATATGAAAGCTCCTTTCATATGACCCTAACTCCCCTTTTTTATTCCACATTCTTAATCACTACTTGATTAAAAAAAAAAAAAAGGCACAAACCCACACAACTGATTTCAGTTAGACAGAGAATTAACACAGTCATTTAATTTGTTGAAATACAAAGAATAATATCTGTCCCAGCAGATTCTATTGAAGTTCTCAGACAATATAGAGTCTCTGAGGAGCCAAATTAAAGGTATGATCAGAAAAACAAGATAAGCATGTTCCCAGAGTGGTCGCCCACATGTGTGAATCCTTGTTGCGTCTCGTGACACAGGGAATTTGGGGACCCACGCAGATACGTGGCAGCTGTTTTCCCACACAGCTGCAAGACAATCATGTGCAGATCAGGGGTGTGCTGGGTGGCATCTATTGCTGTTGGCACCTTGGTCACACCTCTGCTCATGTGTTGCTTGCACTGGGTCTGGTTACATGTGTAAAATTAAGAATGCATTAAAATCTTCGCAAGATGGCCATCTCAGCTTCATTCCTGTACACCTGGTAAGACTGCTAAACTTCATTTTTCAAACTATCCCTCTGTTTTCAGTAGGATCATGTCCTTTTTGGTTGCATTTTATTTCCAGAATGAGGTTTAATAAACATAGGCTTAGTGCAGGTAACATCAGAATACAATATCTGAGCTGCCAGCACTCTTTCTTCCACTATAACATTGAGGTAGGAGAAAACTGGCATGCCAAAGAGTGAAAAGAACTATCCTTTGTTGTACCCTGGGATCCTCACAGCTACACTTGATAAAAAGACAGGGGGATGAAAATTAGACTTAGACCAAGGAGAGTTTGTAACTAGGTGCTGAATCCCACCTCCTCCAGCCACCAGGCTCTGGGGCTTGCGCTATCAGAGGAATGCAATTTGACAAGCTTAGACTTTAAAGACAGTCTTCCTTCTGGGTTTTTTTCTTTGTAATATCTATTCCTTCCTGTCCTAGTCCACATCTTAAGAGCAAAGCAGGACCTGAGTCTCAGTAAGAAAACCCTGTGCTTTGGACCCAGCTTTGCCTTCAGTCTATTGCAGTTTGCTTTCTGTGTTGATCCACTCTCCTCAACCCGTGAAGCGCACACAGACCTTGCTTCTCTCCCTAGGGCTGGGAAAGTGAAAATGGGAATATTTGTGCAGCCCCAGGGAGATGTGAAATGCTGCATGGGACACAACCATGCTTGCAAGCAAAGTGCTGGTTTAGTGCTGGATAAATTTCAGTGCAGCTCTGTTATGCACACAGCAGTGTGGGTCGACAGTCAAGTGTTAATGCCAATTGACAGAAAAACTCAATTTTTTCCATCATGCTTGCTCATCTTAGGAGAGCTCACAAATACTGAAATTCATATAAGAAAAATCAATATTACATTAAATGACATATGTAAAGAACTCTCCAAAGTCAACATCAAGTCAGGCTAATGAGCTACAGGACAGTCTTCCTGCAGTGATTGATGCAATCTGAAATGTTATTCCATATGCATAGGTCATGATTATGATGTCTTTTCAGTATTTCTTTTATGCTTTTAACTTTAATCCTCCTCACTTATTCCCTTTTGCACCTAAGACTATTCTGCAGGAAAAATAAGAACATCTCTGGCTGTCCTTTAACTTCTTCTCAAGGAGACAGGTGTAAGGATGTGAACTTGCACCACTGAGTCCAGGGGAGTGATGCTGTTGAATGAATGCACAGACACTTCAAGCTCATGTTGCAGAACAACATATGTGCATTTACTGCTCAGTTATTGTGGCAGGGGCACCTCATCTCCCTCACCCCACCTTGAAAGCACCATAAACTTTCAGGCCAATGGACCACTATGGTCATGCATGTGCCCCCTGGTTGACATGCAGGGTCCTTGACCACTGAAATACCTTGGTGGAAAGAAGTTTCTAGACCACTATTATAAATGACCACAAGCTCAGATTCAATTATGGTGTAAACGGAGCCTGCCAGAGACATTTTTTGAGTTGGTCTTCCTCAGAGAAGCTGTTCAGCAGCGGAAGAATCTCTTCCTTAGACCCAGAACACCATCTAAGGAAATTTCCTCAAGGACTGAGATATCTTGCCTTATTGGTGAGTGATTATATCTTCTGGGTACCCTTGGGAGTCCTCACTTTTAATGAGTCGGTAGATGCACACTTTGAATCATCAGTCTAAAGTTTTGAGATCCCCTGAGTCTGAATGGGCTGTGTAGCAACTGAACTCCTAACGGGTATCTGAATCTGTGATTTATAATGTTGTCGTAATGCTGAATGATTTTAGATAAACTGCATTTCTAGTTGATTCTCTACTAAACAGTTCTGGTTAGAGTTATGTCTGTTTGGAGTTTATCACCTGCCTAAATTGATTTTTGGGGTGTTTCCATGACAGTGATCTTTGCACTCAGTACCCTCAGGCACTCAGCCCCCTCCATTGCTCCCAAGTTCAACTAAAACTGAAGAAAAATGGCTTTTCACAGGTTATCCCTCAACATGGTATGCAATTTCAGACATGTATGCAGTGCAGGACATGGCGTCTTTCATTTTCATGCAATGCATTACAGAAAGCAGCTGGTCATCAGAAGCACTTCAGGATCTGAATTCCCACCCATTTAAAAGGAGCTTTGTTTCCAAGTCCATTTTGGAGGATGGTGCCCTGAACAGGGCTTAGATCTTTCTGTATTTTCACATGTAGATTCACCAGCCCTCTCTGTGCCTGCTGCTGAACTTTGGGGGCATTTGAAACCCATTAGGAGCCCATGATCACTACATTAATAGACTCCAAAGATGTGTTTTTAATATGTTAGGAGATGCCTGTTAAAGCACTAAATGTCCACCTCACAACTAAACCCTTCAAGCTTCCCAAAATACTCCTACATCTCTCCCACCTCTGGGGCTTAGACACACAGCAAGTTTATTACTTCAGGTGCCATGTGAAAATAGGACAGACCCACTGACTATTTCATCTGACTGTTCATTACTTAGAGACGTCATCAAAACATGAGAGACCCACATTCAAATCCTTTTTCTTCTTCTTAAACCCATGTTCTAACCCAGCCCTGGGTGACAGAGAGATTAACATAGCTGGGAGGAGGACAGGATAGGGATTTATGTTTAATCCTGGAAGGGAGATCAGTCTGTGTTTTCTTAGGGGAAAATGTAGTAGTTGGCTTTAGTGGGTACCTAGTAAAGAGGTTTCTCAAGTGAGGATCTGTATGCATTTCTGGAAATAACAAGGAGAGTCCAAGGAAGTCAGATTGTACTAGACCTGGATCAATGTCTAGGCTTCCCCCAGGACATTGGCAATTTTGTCTGCTTAGCCTCTGTGAAAATGGCCTGGGCAATGCAAGCTATCTTGAAAGCCATGAGTCTCTGGGCAGCCTCCAAAAGAAAATGTGTTGGTGGATCCAAGCAAGTTAGAACAGTGTTAACTCATTTGCTCTACATTGATTGCTGTACCATGACATTTACCCACTGCTGAAACAGGTCCCAGGACTCCGTATATCACCTTTGCCAAAGGCAAAATCTATCTCCATAGCATATGAGCTATTACTGTACACAGTGGTATTATACCAAACCTAAAGTGATTAGGAATTGTCTGTCCCACTAAAAAAATGAAATCAATGTTTAATGGCCAGTTCAATGTTCCATCAGAGGAAGCCGGGTTCAGTCTGTGTACAGCAGCTCATATGATGACCCCAGGGTGAAATCAGTATCCTGCTTAGTCTTATTATTTTATGTCCCTGTGCCAAGTATCTCTCAACTTAGCTCTTGTCTGTCTTTTCTCATGAAATTCCTTGATGTTGGAGCATAAAAACACAATGACCCTAGGGACCTGTGCGGGGTACACATGCCTTTCAAAAGAGAGCTTTGTGGGTCCTAGAGGGAAACTTTTCTATTTATACTTTATCTGTTGATGAGAGGATCTCTTTCTAGCCTCTGCCTGTATTATATTTCATTTTGTTCAGTATCACAACTCAAAACCAGCTGGGGAACAATAGCGTCATTTCTTTATCAGCCCTGCATAAACATGCTCAGAGATGGGTGTTTTTGGAATGGCATCCATTTGTGCTAAAAGGACCCACAACTCTACCCAGGGAGGCATCTTTTGCAGTAGATAAAATAAACTTTAATACTGAATGACACTCACACAGTGGCAGACTGCTAGGATTGCACCCTCTTCCTCATGGTACATTGCAACCTCCCAGAGCTTTTAAAGGATGATTTGCAGCTCTTATAATAGTGGAATGACTGGGCAGAGCACTTTTACAACACAACTAACTCTTCTTCTGCTAGTATTATCATCTTTCAGTTGCAATTTTACCGGATTGCATCAATTCCTAGGAAACGCCAATTAACAACCATTTGTACAGAACAAGCTTCAAATTGAAAGGTGCATTTACAAGTGTCTAGTATAAAACATGAGCATGGTTTTCATATTCATTTCCAAAATGTAAGATCAGATGCATTGTCTTTATGAGGTGGAATGTTCTTTAGTGTTAGCTCATAATCCCTGCTTCTTGAATACAAACAATAATGGAGACCTAAATAATTTCATTTTCTGAAGCCACTTCTTTGACTCTCCAGGGTGTCTTCTTTACCTGCATAGAGATAATGTAAAATGTTACAGCAGGGAGGAATGAACAAACAGTTTGGATGCAGTAGACTTGAATACAATGAACATACGTGTGAGATGGTAAAAAGTCAATAGGTGCCACGTATTTTTCCCTATTTGTTATTGTGATTCAGATTTCTTGTCTCTAAATTATGTGATCCATTTACAGAAAAAGAAAAAAAATAAAAAAATAAAGAAATGTTGCATGAGAAACCCAAAGATGAGGATCCCTGTTGATGTAGAACTCAGTAAACCACCATCATGTACATCAGCTGAGGATATAGCCTCAAATGTCCCATAATTTTCTGAGTTTATTCCCCCAATTTTATGAGCAGAAGGGAGAAATAAAGGAGTGGAGGATGAGGGAGAAAAGCCAGAGAAAAAACAATCTGTTATTTACAATAAATTGACAGAGGACCTACAGTTTTTAGTTTCTCCACAGACTCAAGTGTCATGGGTTAGACATAAATGTGTCACAGATCTAGAAAATTTGAGATCAATTTATCCATAGAAATATTACAAGCAAATACAAGGAGAGCACATGTGAGATCAGAAGACATCAGATCAGAGGTCAGAAGATTCCATAGGTACCCAGGGACTGCAGACAAAGTCCATCTGCTAAATGTAGAGGAGCTGAAAACAAATGTGAGCTAATATGAAAAAAATAATTCTGAATTATTCTGTTCTTTATGACCTAGATGGTTCTTTGTTCATAACAAAATCAGAAAGAAACAATATTTGCTTGGTGTTTCTTCCCAGCTGGGTTTATAAAACATCTTTGCCTTTCCTTGGGGTATGTAGAGTTGGTTTTCACGTCTGCATGTCTGCATGAAACAAAGGGCCAAATGGGGGGAAACAACCTACTTTTCAGTGGAGGGAACACCCCCTTTCAATGCAAAATCAACATTTCACAGCAACTAGGAAAAATGCACCCCTGTCCCCAGCAACATCAAAAAGGGATAATGCAGAGAGAGGTTCTGAGCTACCTGCTACGTTGATGCTTGACAGCGATGAGACCTTGGTTAACCTGTCGACAGTGACTTTAGGAATTCACAGCTGCAATGACAGTGGTGCAAAGAGAGAGACAGAAGAAAGATCTTGAAAAGAAATTGTGGTATGTCTATAAGTATGTTTGTTGTAGTAAGTTTTCTGTGTAGGACTTTCAAAATATGTACTAGCTACTGTCAGGTGCTGGGTGTTGTCTAGGCTTCTGAGAGCTGTGGGTCTTAAGGCTATTCTAATTGTCAACTGTTAACATGTATTTGTGTATTTTATTGTTATTTTCTGTGAAATTGTCATTCTACCTGGTAAAAAACCAACATTGTGATCATGCGTGTTACTCCTTGAGGTGAAAGGTTCTGTCACCTGTATAGTCAGTGAATTTTAATACAAAAAATGAAACATACCTCTTCTATCACCAGCTTCCTACATTCACATATTTAGGGATGGCAGAGACAGTCAGCATTTTCTTAACATTGCTTGTCCAGAGGATTTTTTTTTGTGTTTAACATAGCCTCCAAATTAACATGCAGCTGTATATATTTTTCCCCACTATATGTATTAAAACACCCAGTGGATATCCATTTAGTAGTTCCTGATTACTTTCCGGAACTAGGGAAGTCCCAGCTGTGCTAAAATAAGACACAAGCATTCCCATTTTCCCCACTCTTCTTCCACAGCTCAGTTCACTTAAGGTCTAGTGGATAACAATAGCCATGAAAAAAATGTGGCTATCAAACATTTCCTCCCTGCAGATGTGGCCATTTTCACATGCTTTATTGTCACCATATAATTCTTTGAATGTAAAAGTCTCCCTGTACTAGAACCAGAAATCCAGGGAAAGGGTTGTCTCTGTAGAAATAGTTTCAGTAGAGGTTTGTGGGGGTTGTTACACTCAAATGTATTAAAAAGTCATAAAATTAAGCAATACATTGACATACTCAATTTAATAGTGATGCGTGGGAAAAACAAATTTGGAACTGATACTTTTCCTTGCCTTCAACTCTTCAGATGTTTTGCAGTTTTAGATAAAGAGAATTTCCTGGATGAGGTCAGAGATTTTCTGTGCCCAGAGACCTATCTCCTGGCACCACTATGTTAAAAAAAATATTCCTTTTAACTATATTTTTCATGCCCCAACAAAGCAATGTATACATGAGTGGTACTTGGACATTGTTCTACTCATTCTTTAATCTCTCACAGTGGGGTCTTGTAACACATCTCAGTCAAGTCTCCATATTGATTTCTTGGGTATATCAGGTACCAAAGAAAGCACTATCAAAATCAAACACTCTGTTAAACTCGTTGGTTCTCAGTACTCTTTTAAGCAGATGCATGAGATAAAGGAAAAGTAAATAATAACAGGGGAAAGGGAAAGGAATTTGAACTCCAAAACTGTTGTGAGATTAAATCCGATACCGAACTGTGCTTCAGCTGTTCTGGAAAACAGTTGAGTATCTAACAGAGCATTTATCAGTGATGCACAGGCACTTAACCATGATTATCTGACATAGACACTGCCCCGTGGATGCTTTTCATGGTTCCTCTTGCTAACACGGATGCTCTTTGCTCTAGGAAAGTTCAGAAACACAGGCCTGAGGTTGTGCCTGTTGTGGGCATGTTCTCTGTATTTGCTAGAAGCTTCTTGTGGCAGACAGCAGGAGGTGTTTAAGTTTCTCGTTGCAATGTCCAAAGGCCAAACTCTACATAAAGTTACTGCTCTGTTTCATACAGTAGCTGTGGTCAATGCTCAAAAGCCGTTTCTAGAAGACTGATTAACATACCTGCATGTAAAAGCATCAGCTATTATCTTCCACATTGTTCCTTGTCTCAGCGCCCTCCCCCATTTCAAATATTTAGAGGAAAAGTAACAAATACATAGATAAAATGAAGATGTTGCATCTTCAACTAAAGATATTAAGACTAAGCAATTAATTTGAGAAAAAAAATACAAAGTACAAACACAAAAGCCAGGATTTCTTGGCTTTTCTAGGAGTCTTTATAAAGAAATAAACTTGATCTAAACATTCAGATCTGCTATGCCAGTAGAGGTCTTTTTGCCATTATGCTTGTCTTTAGTAAAATCAGTTTGTACACTGTACACATTTTAATTTAAAATTGTTATTGTCCTCTAATTGCTTTGATATCCATTTTGCACCTAAGCAATGAGAGTATTATCAATGTTTTTCTTCTACCTTGAAAAGCAATAAATGCTTTCTGTAATATTTCCCACCATCCTCAGGACGGTCTTAATGAAGTAAAGAAAAAACAGACAAAGAAATGAAAAAATCTCTAACTAAAGCTGCAGAATCAACATGCTGCACTCATTTCTCATTCAGATGCCTCGGTATTAATTCAGCCCTGAAAAGGCTGGGTTTATGGATAATATTGTGGCCTGTCACTGAGATAAATATAGAGTAATCCCTGGCTGTGCTACAGACATCTTATGAAATCTCAGGCATGTCTCTTGATATTGGAGTGACGATCTGTTAAATGATGGAAGATACCATTTCATTTTTACCTCTCCCATTCATGTATATTGCAAATTCCTCCTCAGAAGGCATGACACTGACTGTGAACAGAGCACGTGGATAGATGTTACATCGCTCTCACTCGGGATGCAGAAAATAAGAAGTATAAAAAGTTCTTCTTTTTTTTCTTGCATCACAGAAGGCCAGTTGCTGTGCCTAAAGGGATACTTGATCTGTGCAAGTTATTCATGCAAATCTACGGGATTTTATCCCTTTTCAGGGATATCACTGCTGTAACTGCTATAGTTCAAGTCCGCAAGTGAAGAAAGACTTGCAGGGAGATTATATTAGACAGAATGATACAGCTGGAAAAAAGATCTGTGTTTCTGAGCAGTATAGGCCTTTCTCAGGTATGTAATAGAAGCAGCGATCTCAAAAACTGGTTATAGATGATGAAATTTATAATTTTTTTCTTGTTGAAATAGTCATTGAAAAATAAAGTGTTTTATTTTGGCAGAAGAGCTGATCCGAGGTGTATGTGTTACTCTTCCCAGCCTTTAGGAAACATAGTCTACAGATAAAGCTCTCCCTTTTTTGGGCTACAAATACTGTTTAACTAGTAAAGATAGATTTCTGTCTTGGCTTTCTTGCTGACAGATTGTTTCATCCTGCTCTGCGTGTAGTTTACTGAGCAATTTACATCCATTTAGCAGTTCACTTGTTACTGACATTTCAAAATACCATCAATTACCTAAAAAATACATGCCAAAAACCTAGACATTGTTAGATTTTGGACTGAACTCTGATGTCCACTCTACCAACAGCATTTTATGATCCAGGATCCCCTCACTCGAGAAAGTCTCTGTAATACTCCATTTGCATCATGCAGTGGAGTGTTACAGGGACACCTAAGCCAAGCAAACTTTGAAAGCAAAAAACACAAGACCCATGTCATGGTAACTGTGTATCAGCAGGAAACTAGCTCAGGAAAGGACCTCATAATCTGTTAATTACAAATTTATATAAAATTCATATTATATGTTTTACTTATCTCTGATGAATTAATGACTAAACATGAAAACCTTCACCACTTAGACTAAGAAGAAATGCTGTTTACAATGACATTTCTGATCTCAGGAGCATGGGTCTTAGAGAAGCTTAACTGAGGACTGCTTTCTCATGCAAAGCTTGCTCATAAGAACAAACACCTCCTTAGAATGTTAAACAGCCATTTTCAGGCTTATCTGGTATTTAGGTTGTTCAAGGCAACTTTCCTAGCAAAAATGGCCATTACAGAAAAGTGAGGACAATTTTAAGGTAATTTTAAAATTCATTAGATGATTGATAACTAGATTAAATTTGTAACCATCTACTAAAATAAGTTATTTCCATTTGTTTTTAACTTGATGCTGAGTGTTATAGAATATTGCTACCTTGTTGTGGCCTGGAGTTTTCTCTTCTTTTAGCAGCTGATTAGAACTCAATAACAAATAGTCTAATAGGAGACTTCTATGATGTTTAAATGCCATACTGCAAAACTTGTGTATTGCTACACAGAGGTGTCCAGTCATCATGGTGTAATAATCATCAGGAACAGCAGAAGGGGCTTTTTGTTTGTTTGTTTGTTTGTTTGTTTTCTCATTGTGAGATGCTTTTGCAGTGTTTCCACTGAAAAGGTATTATATGCCCCTACATCCCCTGGTGGGATGGTGTCATACCCATGTCCAATCACTGCCTTTCTCTAAGCCTCTCTCCTGGCTTGGAGAGGCTCCTAAACTAGTCAGATGCAGAATGGAGTTTCTCATCTTCCCTTGCTGAGGGAAAGTTGAAGAGAAACTGTACTTTATGCTGTTTTAAATCACCAAATGGCAGTCTGCTATTGTTTTCCCACTTAGTTTTGTAGTTTTTTAAGGGATTCATTCATTATGCACAGAATTGAAAATGTTTAATATTTATGCCTCTGATAGAAGCAATTCAGATGAAAAGCAAAAAATTAATTGGCTTCCATACAGGGTTTAATTCTCTCGACATGCCCATTATAGCTATGCCATCATTGTCCCAAACTGTTGGGTTGCAGTTTAACATTGTCAGGACAGCAAATGAAAATAGCATTAATTTTGCACAATAAAGCAAAAATGTGTTGCTATCCACTCTGAGGCTGAGCATGGTTACTGGCCCGAGATAAGATTTCCCAAACTGTTACCTCCCTGATCATTGTGGATTAATTAAAACCTAGAGACTGGTGCTTCATCACATAGAGATTGCAAAAGCCAGAGGAGTAAGTTTGATAAGCTGCACTGGAAGCTTATGCGTGTTTATTTCTGTCCGCTTCTGTTTGTATTAAAGAATAACACCATTTAGCTCTAAGCTGGTTGTGGTGAGGATTTATCTGAAGCTGGTATCATACGCAATTAGCAAGGCTGAAAATAACTACTCCATTGATTACAGGGTTGTGGGTTTTTTTTATTTTCCTTAGCAGAAGCTGCAAACAGGTTTTATTCTACCCCTGACTGGGCTCAACGTAAGTCACATTGTGCATAGAATCATAGAATCATTTCAGTAGGAAGACACCCTCAGAATCATTGAGTTAACTATCACCTAACCTAATCTAACCTAACTCTAGCACTAAACCATGTCCTTAAGAAACTCATCTAAATGCCTTTTAAACCCCTCCAGGGATGGTGACTCCACCACTTCCCTGGGCAGCCTGTTCCAAGGCCTAACAACCCTTTCCATTAATAATTTTTTCCAAAAAAATTCTCTGAAAACAACAACAAAAGAATCTCTAAAAAATTTTCTGCATGTAGCAGCACAGGAGCCTTTGTGGTTCACTGGGGAACATTTGAATGTGATGATAAGGGAACTCAGCTCAGGTTCTGTCTTCTACTCCACATCTTTTGAGTGCAGAAAACCATGTTAGTGGGCAGTTAATAAATTCCAGGCCTTGACACCGACTAAAGCTCCAGAATTGGTAGATCCATTGCTGGTGTCTTATTAAAATAAGCTCGAAGGAAATCCCTGTCTCAGTGCTGAAGATTTGTGATCTATCAGCTCTGATCTGGCAAGGAACTAGAAACAGTTTTGGTTAACATTTCCCATTGGAATACATGTTTTTAATAGGAAAATGTGTTTCCAGTGAACAAAACCAAATAAAATAATAACAATTTCCTGTGTATTAGGGGAATAACTCAGCTCTTCGAAAAAATCTGTCAAAATGTTTTTTATTTTTATAATTGCTGGTTTTATTGGTGGTAATAAAACCATGTTCCAGCTGCTGTTCAGGGCTCAGGAAAACAGCTCACAGTTCTGAACTGTGCTACCTCTTCACGGGATGACATTTTCCCTTCAAATTCACTATCCAAAAAACAGAATGTTGATCTTCATTTCTTATTGGCTGTTGAATGATAGAAAACACTGTACGTCTATGAACAGTGGTTGTTTTAAAACTGGGGAACATGAAAAATGGACAGCTAAAACTCTTACCAGACTTAGGCGGCTGTGAAGGATGAAAGGATGGTATTGGTTTCTGTTTGTAGACTAGCTGTAAGACCAAAAAAAGCCCCAAAAAACCCACCACCAAAAACAAAAACAAAAAAATGAAAATAAAATAAAATAAAATAAAATAAAATAAAATAAAATAAAATAAAATAAAATAAAATAAAATAAAATAAAATAAAATAAAATAAAATAAAATAAAATAAAATAAAATAAAATAAAAAGTATTGCATGTGAACCAGGATATATTGACCTGTAGTCTGAAGGCTTCTGGGTACTCGGACCTCCTGGCAACCCAGTTTTCAGGTTTATAGCCATATTAGAGCAGATAAGGGAAGCTCAAACTTTATATTCTTAACATTTTATCATGTTCTTTTTCCAAAATGAGATACAGAAATCCCATCTGCCCTTTGGAAAGCTGTCCCAAAGAAGAGGACAAGGATTTTCTGTATGAGTAGAGGAGATTATGTCCATCCTGGCTAGTGGCCCATTGACTTTCCCTTCTAGAATGGGATTGATACTTTCCTCTGCATTAAAGAACATGAGACTTTTTTATCTGGAAATTCAAGAAGAGGTTAAACTTGAGTGACTACAGCAGGAGCCTCTTCAACTTCAGCAACAGCAGAAAAGTCCATGTGCCTCTAATTCCAGGACTTCCCTAGAGCTGGTTAGTGCAGCTCACTTGAAGACAGGAATACAGAAAGGATGGAAAGCAGTTCTTTTTCATTTCCTACAGTTATAAAGACACCTTTCTGTTGTCTCTACCCTTTCTGAGATTTTGGGGTTTAGCACCTTCTCTCCCTTACTCCTACCTTGATTTACATTCCCTGGTCACTTTTGTCCATACCTTAAGAGAGCTGCTGAAGGCTGCTGTCAACAGGGCATTTCATATGTTGCTGTTGATTTCAAATAATCTAAAATAATTTTCATTTCTAAATATCAAAGTGAAACAAACAAACTGTGCTTATGTCATGCTGGTGCATTTTATTTTTCCTCTGTCCTTGAAAAAAAATTAGAAATAGTTGATTATCTATAACATAGGAACACTTGTGAACGTATCTGATTCATTTTGGGATAGCAAGTCTAAGATACAAATCTTACATGACAAAATCTTGCAGACAAAAATAAACTGTTTGGTTATCTTGACTCCCTCAAGGGCCCCTGAATTATGATGCTGAATTTGAAAAAGCTGTTTCCATCACCGTTCAGATACGTGCCTCCTGTATTGCCCAATTTAAGTGTTCCATGAACAAGTAGCTCTCTCAGGAGTGATGGTGGGGAGTCTTAGAGCTTGGTGTCTTGTTCCATTGTGAAGGGAATTGATTGAAAATTTCTTTTTCTTCATTATATTCTTTCCTTGGAATGGTGCTGTATCTTCTTATTCTTCTTATCCACACCTGCATCACACTCTTTTCCTTTCTGCAGGTACATTGCCTCATTTATAATTTTATAATTTATAATTTTGGTATGGGGGGTTTTTTATTATTAAGACAAAAGAAAAAAAAAGGCAACTTTTTTATTTTATTCAAAACAACATCTTTGTTTAGAAATAATTTTCGCTAAAAAGGAGAGAGGAAGAAAGATAAGTTCTTAAGGTGGTTCTACAAGCCCAAATTGAAATTAAAGATTTTAATTTAGAGCAAAATAGAATTTCATCAGCTTTTAAATTAATAGAATCTTTTAAAATACTGGGGTGTATTAGAAGGGGGGTGGTCAGTAGGTCAGAGAGGTTCTCCTGCCCCTCTACTCTGCCCTGGGGAGACCACACCTGGAATATTGTGTCCAGTTCTGGCCCCTCAGTTCCAGAAGGACAGGGAACTGCTGGAGAGAGTCCAGCGCAGGGCAACAAAGATGCTGAAGGGAGTGGAGCATCTCCTGTGTGAAAAAAGGCTGAGGGAGCTGGGTCTCTGGAGCTTGGAGAAGAGGAGACTGAGGGGTGACCTCGTTAATGTTTACAGATATATAAAGGGTGAGTGTCAGGAGGATGGAGCCAGGCTCTTCTCAGTGACAACCAAGGATAGGACAAGGCGTAATGGGATCAAACTGGAACACAAAAGGTTCCACTTAAATTTGAGAAGAAACTTCTTCTCAGTGAGGGTGACAGACACTGGAACAGGCTGCCCAGGGAGGTTGTGGAGTCTCCTTCTGTGCAGACATTCCAACCCGCCTGGACACCTTCCTGTGTAACCTCATCTGAGTGTTCCTGCTCTGGCAGGGGGATTGGACTGGATGATCTTTCGAGGTCCCTTCCAATTCCTAACATTCTGTGTTTCTGTGATTCTGTGATTCTTTGATTTATATAATCTAGCTTTAATTTGACCAGAAGCAATTTTTCTACAGGATCTTTCAATGTCCCCAATTAACTGGAGGGAGTAATACTCTTCCTGTGAAGAATTACAGAGATTGAAAGAGGAGAATCACCTGGCATATGTCTCCTTTCCACTCACACAGATGGGACCTGCTACCTCCAAGTCCCTTTCACCTTTTGGTCACATGTCGCTATGAAAATATGGACTACGTCTAAAACATTAGTGCACTTTATGGGCACTTTAATGAAGGGGTTTTTTAAGCTTTGCTAAGCTGCTTTTGAAGCAGTCAAGAAATGTCAGAACTTCCTCTCATTAAAACTCCCACTTCAGCTACATCCCTTGTATTTCAGAAAATCTTTGTTCACCACTTCCACTGAGATACGAACAATAACTAATTGAAAAAAGGTTATTTTGCCCTCATGAATGCCTGACTTGTGATCTATTCCACTGTGACAGATAGTATTTCAGATTTACATTTTTTTTTGTTTGTTTCTGGACAGTAATATTAAGTTATAAGCCATGAGACACTGTGTGTTTTTCTTCATTCTTTTTCACAGCTGAAAATTAATTAACTTAGTGAAACACATATTTCTTTTTTACAGCTTAAACTGCCTTAGGTTCTACTGATGGGCTTGAAGACAGGGGCTGGTTGAATGTTTTCTCAGCTGTATTAGTACCGATTTTTTCTTCTGGAGCTGACTGCTGCAGGTTAAAGCACATTGTGCCCAAACTAGATCTAATTCTTCTCTACTAAGGGTTGGAGGATGCTGCTGGCAACCTCTGTGAACAGCCTCTCCACTCTTAAAGCTATGCTGGTTGTCATCAAAAGCTTCCATCAAAAATCTCCATCACCACCCAGATTTAGGGATGATGCCTTCTCAATTTATGCCACCCACTTACTCAGAAATTGGACATTCCAAAAAAGTTTTGACACTACTGTTTCCTCTGATTGTCCCTCAAATTTAGGATAAAAATGTTCCATCGCTGCTTTTTTTCCTTTCTTCAGCTGACTTGTAACATCATCTTCAAACATAAACTCATCACTCTCCATCCTGGTGACTCATACCCCAAAGTTAGCAGATCTTATATTTTAACTGACTCCAATCAATGACATATAAGCCAAACAAAACCCATTTCCAGTTCTCATGATTGCTAGCACTATAGGACTAACAGATAATTTTTCTGGCATCAGGTAAATGGCACTCTACATATACACAGAGAGAAAACAAGCAAGTAAGGAAGCCTCACTGCTACACCTTCCCATGCTCTCAAGGAGAATTACACTCAGAGCCAAAAATTATTGAAAAGACTTCATAATTAAAAACAACTCCAGCGTATTTCTTCCATTGAGTGTTTTGATAGAAATCTACTCTTCTCATCTTTGAAGACACTGTCTGTTAACCATTTCTTAATGCAAAGCTTCTTTTCTAATGCTGTAGAGAAAAAAAAAAAAAAAAAAAAAGTGGAGTTAAAGCAAAGACACCTCTTATTCCTTTAAGAGGTGCTTTCCCAAACCTGGAATGAATTTGCTTCGTTTGCCCATTTTTCAGCCTGTCAACACATCCTTTGTGTTCTAATTGTGCCATCTGTAGTTTTGTGTTTTCACAGTTGTCAGTATTCCAGAGGCTGAGTTTTTCAATTAATTTGGAGAAGGAAAGTACTCTGTAATATGTAAACTTAGGACTAGTAGAGTTGAAGTGGAGGAAATACTCGGAATAAAGGTTATCCAGGACTTTATTCGAAAAGAAAAACATCTTACAGGTTGTCTTATTTTTCTAAAGAAAGCTGTGTTTGGTTTTAATTATGTATCATGGTTTAACTCCTGCCAACGACTAAGCACCACACAGCTGCTCACTCATTCCCCTCCAGTGTGATGGAGGAGAGAGTCAGAAGGGTCAAAGGGAGAAAACTCATGGCTTGAGATAAAGACAGTTCAATAAGTGAAGCAAAAGCCACACACACAAGCAAAGCAAAACAAGGGATTTATTCACCGGTTCCCATAGGCAGGCAGGTGTTCAGCCATCTCCAGGAAAGCCGGGCTTCAAGACACATAACAGTTACTTACCCTCTTCTTCCCCCAGCTTTACATCACTGAGCATGACATCAGGAATGTTAGGAATCACATTCACTCAGGCTGTAGTATCTATAGATGTGGATTTCAAAGGTTAAACTCTTCGGTGATCTATCTAGGGCACTCTGACATTTCTTTATAAATTTTCTGTCTTTTCTATATATTATTTTCATAAGCTGCTCTAGGACTGAGAAGTGAAGATATCAACATCTAAGATATGTTTGAATTAAGTCTTCAACTTTAATGTGAAGATCAGGTAATCCAGCATTTTGCCTGTAACTCAATTCTTTCATTGTGTTTTGATGTGCTTGGAAATTTGGGTCTGTTTCTCGGGTAAAGCCAAGTATTGGCAGGGTGCTGTTATTGAACCACTGTGGCCTGAAATGGAAAAGACTTCTTTGGTCATCTGCTCCTTCTCATTGCCAAGACAGGATTAGTCTTCCTTGTTGTGCACTCTGCTAATGTTTTGTTCTGTTTGGTTTTTTTCCTGCCAAGACATGAGTTTTGAGAATTTTTCCTGGGAGATGATAATTCAGGCTAATAAAGCTGTAAAATTCAATTAAAACTGAAGCTGTTCAATTGTGAAACAATATGTTTCTCATGGACATTCATGTGCCTCCTGACTTAAGCTGTGGGTGCTTGGGTTTTCTTTTTGTTCTTTTTGAAGTGCACTTACATTTAAAAGACGGCAAGGAACCAGATGTCCCTCAGTGGGGGTGCTGCAGATCCTGCCTCATCAATCTGGGCATCGCTTTGTGAGCTGAAATGAGAGCAGCACCAGGAGCCCACAGGCTTGTGCTGATCTCACAGAATTATTGCCGCCTGGAAGAACAAACCGATGGTTCGGAGCCAGCTCACCAGGTCACCACCTCAAGCTCAGCCAGAGAGGCTGTAGGTGGTATCACCCGACAGCTTTTTGGCAAGCAGATCCTCTACGAAATGAGCTGATGGACTTGGGCCACTCCAAAGAGGTGTTCACGCTTCAGAAAAATGTCCTCAGATAGCCCGAACCAGCACAAAAACATATACAAACCTAACGCAGTGCAGAATACAGCTGGGCAGCTACACATGCCCAAAAAATGCTGTTTCCTTACCCAAAACTAAGGCCTAAAGCATGCTGATAGCTCCTTTCTTATCACAGACCTGCAAGCTCAGGGCAAGATGGCAAAAAAATATGCAGACAGGGTGTCATCCAAAGAAGGGGATGAGCTTGGGAGGTCAGACTCCTTGTTGAGAAGCCAGAAAGAGCTGCTGCCACTGTTCAGTCCAGTTTCTTCAGAATCCCATTTTCTTCAGAATCCCATTTTCTCCAGAAACCCAGTTTCTCCTAGAAACTGGAACAGAATAGGCAAAGGTAAATCCTGCAGATGGAGACAAACCAAGCAAAAATGGTTTTCATGGAATTTCTCACTAGTCTGTATTCATACTGTCAGGGACTCAGGCACAAGTTACACCCATGGTAAGGACCTTAAATTCTCCTCTTCCATTTCTTTCCCTGTTACAACCTTAGGGAGAGCATCACAGTTCCTCTCTGATACCCCAGCAGATGCAGAGAACTGAGAAAACAGTGGCATGGCATGGCATGGCATGGCATGGCATGGCATGGCATGGCATGGCATGGCATGGCATGGCATGGTAGGAAGGGAGAGCTCATGGTTCCCCCAGTCAAATTCTGTGCCACTGACCCATGGGATCCCAAGGCACCCTTGCATGCACATACCATCAGCGCTTCAGCCTCATCTTGGGACAGAGATAGATCTGTGAGCATGTTTCATGTTTCCAAACCTTTCAAAGATGAGACTTTCATTTAGTCATTTGGCTTTGGATATCCCACATGTACTTCAAGGCAAGATCCCAAGAGAAAGTAGTAGCTGTGTCTTCTGCTGAATCTGCAGTCTTTCTCAGAAACTAAGCAGGAGATATATTTCAGTCACAGTTCCTAATAATGCAGACTCTTAACTTTGTCCTGTGACTAAATTGTAAAAACGTCCAGGAAGGGTCTGTCACGCTCTTGTCTTAACAGACCCTGTGGCAGAAGGGAGGTTGGGCCACTCCTGCTAAGCTGAGGATGCACTTTCTAACACCTTCTTCTAGAATGACTAACACCAGATGCCATTTGCTAAAGCCTTGACGGGGAAGATAAAATTCATAAAAGGTGACTTACTTGAAATGATGTTGTCTAATCTAAAATAAACCAACTATTTCAATAACAGAAGGACCAAAGGATTAAAGCAAAGAATCTGGATGTGCTGTTATCGTGCAGAGCACGAGCAGCACTCCACAAAATGTCCTCGAGCTCACCAAACCAAGGGCGCTCTGGACTTAATTAGAGCACTCAGCACATTGAAGGAGCAGGCTCTAAATGTGCTCTTTATTAAGATTATAGTCTCCAAAGAAGGTACAGAAGGGAGTATGTTTTTAAAAATGCAGAATTCTGAAAAGGTGTGAATAGCTTCATCAACAATTCACATGAATATTAATATTCATATACTCATAAAGCAACGGCTGGTGAATAAAGTTGGTTATCTTCAGAGCAGGATGCAAGGATGTTTTGTTCAATCAAGTTTTTTTTAACTAGCTTATTAATTAGGCTCCACCAAGGCAAAGAATCTCAGAAAAGGGCATTCAGAAAAGATCTGAACGACTCAGTTCTGAAAAGATCGAGTATTGTGATTTATTTTTTTATTACCTGATGATGGTGTTTTATGTTGTTGAATAAGTTATCTCCCTAACACTAGTGAAAAGAAGGAAATACAAGTAAGGGTATAGGGAATAGACTGCAGATCCTTATATGAAACTTTTGAGGTTTGTTTATTGCTACTTGATAGGCCAAATTATGCCAAAACTAACATTAGTGCACTAACTGCATATTCAGTGCAAAAAAGAGCAAGTGAATATTGAGTCAGATAGATTCAGTGCAAAGGAGAATTGTACACAAAAACCACAAGGTGCTGAATTTGGTACAAGTATTGCAGACTCCTAAATATAACCATGTGTATTTCAAATATGTATATAAATAAAGCAAATTGTTGTGCTGATATTTATACTTCATGGTATCATGACACCAGGAACAATTTTGCTTTGATCTATTGTCTGTGCCCTTTTCTTTCTTTTATAAATCACTGGTGCAGAAGCTTTTTAGCCATGTAAGTTTTACAACAAGGTTTTCAAAACTGGAGACTTAAAGAAAGATTCATGAATTTTTACACAGGTACATAAACAAATTGTCAGATGTAAAAGTCCATGCTGAGAACATTTGAAAGCAATTTGCCCAAATAAAGCTTTTGGGACCTCCTTTTTGGCTATGTATTATACAAGGGGGAATTAAATGCTCAGAGACAGATTCTGGATGTATGAACTTCACATATGACTGAAACCAAGTGGTATTCAGGTGTCTGAACTAGGAAAGGCTACTTGCAGTCACTGCTCTCAATGATCCTGGAGATCCCTAAGATAAAATCCTAGCTCGCTCTCAGTTTGAACCACTGCCTAAAATGAACTCAAGCTGATAGATGGCCTGAGGACATGGTTCTGCCCTCCAGTGTGGTTCTGGCTGGTACAGAGAGGTGACTCCATACATATTATGCTTGGACCATATCTACCAAACACCAAAAGAAGGTCCTCACAGAAGATGACTAGAAGGGACAGTGTTGCAGCTCCCATCTAAGTGTTATATAGTAGCCCACCAAGGATCAAGAAGATCGTGGTCTAGGGGAAATTGCATTCTTTGCTTTCTGAGAAAGGTGCTTTCACTCTTGGACTCTGCTCCTAAGACTGCCTGCATTTGGGTACAGTACCAGGAGCTGAAACTGGAACTGAAAGCTCCCTACACCCACCAGAGTGGAAAAGCAGTTTAATCATCAGGAGAAGGGCTGGGACACAGAAAATGTGCAGGAGGCATGGTCACATTTTTAATCTGCCTGATCTGAACACTTATGTCACGTAAATGTTTAACCCATGTAGCACTTTGAGGTGTTGATGTTACCCCGGCAAAATGATAGAAGTTTATCACCAAAGTACAACGTGAGGTGCAGGGTTTTTTTCTTTTCCATGTATCTAGCTGCTTTGCTTTTCCCACAGTAATAGTTTTGTCCCTGAATCCCAACAGGGGGATTAGGGACTATTGCAAGGTGTGAATTCACAGAAGAAACTCTCCTGAGGAGGGATAAGAGGACAGAGTTTAAGCCTTCCCTTAAAGCATCCTATTGGCTAAGTGTAAGAGCTCTCTGCATAGCACATGGACCTCTGTGGCTCCTATTCCTGGATGTCGAACAACATCCAAGCTTTCTATGAAGCCTGAACACCAAGAAATGCCTTAAGGAGGAAGGTGCCTTATTGATCAGTACCCAAAAATTCAGCACTGTGATAATCCAGTTCCTATTTCTGAACCCAGCCACCTCATCTGTAATCTTAGCCAGAGACAAAAACTAGCATGCTTTCTTCAGTAAAATAAAATAACAGCTGTGACTGAAAGAGGTTCCTAAGAAATGATATTGTTTTCTTTCCAGACAGCCACAAAGTCTGTATTTAATTTCAGGCTGTGATCATAGAATCATGCAATCATTTCAGCTGGAAGAGACGCTCAGGATCATTGAGTCCAACCATAACCTAACTCTAGCACTAAACCATCTCCCTGAGAACCTTATCTTTATGTCTTTTAAATACCGCCAGGGATGGTGACTCCACCACTTCCCTGGGCAGCCTGTTCCAAAAGATGATGGGTAGAAAGTCATATGCATTTGACCACTTTAATTTATAAAAGTAAGAAAGAGGTAGAATAATTGCTCTTGGTCACAGATTGAGTTGCAAAGGTGCTGAGAGTTGGGATGTATGTGCATTTGTGTCTCAAGAGGTCTTTGTTCCACCTGAGTGATTTAGTGATATCCAGGAAGAAGATACGAGCAAAGCCAGCTCTTGATTCCCAAATCCAGAGAGATTTCAGAGCATGGGCTCTATGGCAAGAGGTGGGTTGTATTTGCAGTGGGAAAGAAGCACGGTCTCCAGATCTTTATGTCTCACCAATAAACTTTTGATTTTGTCTTCCTCTCTTTTGCCTCCCTGAAAGATCTCTATTCTGTAGCAGTCATGTAAAGAGCCTAACTTACTTTTGGCCCTTGCCCATTTTTAAGCTATTGAAGAGGAGAAATAAGAGTAGGTCTAGTTCTAAGAGGTTTGAGAACAACTAAGTTGAATGCATTGGGTTTAATCAAAAGATTTAATCAAAAATCATGAGGCATCATTCTATTGACTTCACTAGTCATTGGATCAGATCCCATCTGAAATACTGAACTAGGAGTCCCAGGATAAATTGTCCTACTATTCTTTCTGGAATGTTTTCATTATTTTAAGAGCACTATGGGAAGGTGACCCAGAAAGTCTAATAAAGAAAAGAATATAATTGCACAAGGAAAGATAAAACAGAAGCATAACCATGAGTTGGGTATAGATTAATTAGACAAAACCCAAGATGTATTGGCACTCATTTGAAAAATACTCTGCACACTGGGGAATGAGGAGGTGATTTACAAACACATTGTTTGCAAATACAAGAAAAGAAAGGCATGTAAGCAAAGCTTTGTGCTGCATCTGGAAATTTAAACAAGGCAAGCAATCTAAATTTGGGTTAGAAATCATGATACTAAGATAATCCTTATATTTGAAAAATGCAATACTCTTAGAAGATGCTGAAATTTGAAGATCTATTATTTACTAATAAGAATGTAAGAGCTCTTGAATATTAAAGAGCTGAGAGAAGTTTGGGAACAAAACAGATCTTAGTTGTATAAGAGGGGAAATAGTTGTAAAAATAAATCTGTATTATTATACCTTACATTTCTTGTGATACAATACAGGAATTTGGAAACAATTTCCCTAAAGCAAGTGGCATATAATTAGTAGGATATGGTAGGAAGTTTAATTACATAGGGCTACAGTGGCTTTCTTCCATGGAGGGTGAAATTACTGGTATGTTCTGTGAAAGGAATATAGGAACTTTTCTTAATTTTCTGAGTTTATTTAAAAAAAAAAGATCGGGGAATGATTTTTAAAAAATACTCTACTCGGGAATTTACATTCAAGTTTTAGGATCTATCTGTTCCAGAGTTAGAAGAAAAAGATTTTCAGAAAAAAAAAGAAAGGGAGAATTATTTTAAAAGATTAAAGTTTATTTTTGGAACTGAGTATATTAATGAAAGGTCATGACACCAGTGTGAATAATTCACTCCCAAGAGATCTGCCATTTCATCTGGCATGAAAAGAACCATTGCACAGCCAAGCTTCTCCCAAGTGAGCTGAACATTTTGGCCAACAGTTGAAAGTGTTCATAAAAATATAATTCTACTGAAGAGATGTCCTTTTTGTAGAACAATCTACGTGCACCGCTGTGATAGCGGGGTTTCATTGCTTGTCTTGCAGAGATCAAATAGTCAGAACTTGTTAAGAAAGAGAATATTCTTCTAGACTCAGATAGCTCAGTGCAATTAACATCTGAGTCTCTATTTCAATAGCGCACTTCAGTTATGGAGAAATTTTGTATAGTGTGATATGAAGAGTTTCTACCCACATTCTGGAGGGCCAGAAGGTCAGGGCTGTATGGTTTTTAAAAAATTATGACAAAAATTGATGTGAAGGTTGCAGCCAAAAGCAGCTAAAAAGGAGGTGTGAAGCCACCCTTGGGCTGTCTCCCTTGACTTTCCAGTTACAGTAGAGTGGTTTTTCATCACTGGATTTTCAGAGAAGAAAGGTCTCTAGCAGAGGCAGAAATGGACTGGATGAAAGCAATCGGGAAAGAGAGGGAACTGGAGCTCTGCAGGAAGATGGTTCAGCTCAAGGAAATTTCTACAGAGATCTTTCGTCTCCCTGCCTCTGTTGCAATGCAAGGGTACCACACGGTGCCTCATTTCTTCCCACCGCGATACAACGGGTGACTGTCAGCAGATAACTTTCCTTTTGGCAGTATATGTGTTTTGCTTCAGTTCATTTTTCTGACTAGCAGCTTGCAAACACAGTGGATGCTTATGTTCACCATGGTATTATGAGCTTCCTACTTCCGATCCATTAAGCATTGTCTGCAACAGTGTGCACGCTACCTCTTATAAATATGTGCAATCCAGCAAACAATTCAAAAAAGTAGGACTCTTCAAAGTTTGTGCAGCTGATTTATAAACTCTGTTGGCTTTCTGGAATATGCTCAAGAGGCAAGTTAACTGAACAGTTGAAAGTACACCATAAATTATGTATGAATCAAAGCAGACGTGGATGTACAAAACCAAACAACCCCTCTCTTCCCCTAAAACGGAGATGAGGATTATACTTGAAAGCAGTAAAGCATCCAACAGTATGTTGTGGGTTATGGCGTTGGATCTAAAGGATTGGAATGAATGTTCTTCAGGATAAAGGGGATTCAGCAATTTTTCATTATCATTAATCTCCCAAAAGCAGGTCTAAGAGAAAAACAGCAGCCAGTAGCTAATTAGACATCTGCTTTAAAAAGAGCAAAAATTTGTGTTGCGGTTCTTTTTCTGTAGAATACATGTGAAATGTGCCAGACAGCAGGGGCTGGAGATGGAGGCTCTCTGTTTGCAGAGCAAACACAGCCCATGTGTGTCTGTGCCAGGCCAGGGCTGTTGTTTAGTATGACCCTTGACAGAAAAAATAAATAAATAAATAAGTAAAATAAAATTTGGTCTTAAGACCCTTTTCAGAAGAGGTGCCACAACTTGAAGTAGCACATAGGTGTACTACTGTCTTTATCTGCAAATGCAGAAGTAACTTGTCTGTGACATACTCTAGAATCTGCTATTTCCCAAGCCTGCTAACTCACATCCTCATTATTTTCTAAAAGGCCGATGCTTTTAAAGAAAGCAGCTCTCCTCCTTCCTAGATGAATGATGTAATTCATAGGTTTGTGGTCTCAAAGGTTTCAGACCACAACTTGTGAAAAATCAAAATGTCTGGGAGAGCAATGTGCATGTCAGCAAGTTTTTAACAGCAGATGCCGTGAAGTCGATATTGTTTCATGGAGCAGGTTGTGAACATCTCCCTTATCACAGCCACCACTACTGGGAACTGCTGTAACACCAAAAGCACTGATCCTAGATGGACACTTTCCAGGCATTCACAGGCAACCACTATGTACCCACCACATTTCTTGAGAATGGGACAACACACCTTATCTCTGCCTACCCTCCACATCAAAAGCCTTCATATCTCCATCCAACAAGTCACGCGTGTTAGTATAAAAGACAAAAAACCCTTCTTCTACTCCTCTTTCATACATAAATGATCACAAAATGTAACAGCTCCGTAAAGCTGACTTTTTCTCCTACATAGCAGGAGCATGGCTGTTGCCTGCCCCAAGGAGTTTCCTGTCTTCATATCTGAGACCTAAGGGTGACACCTCTGATATAAGGGTGAGAAATACACACTGAAGTAATGTGTTTTGTTTAGGTTGTATTACAGCAACAAAAGAATTATCACATCAATATATAAAAATGTCGGTATTTGTGTATATATTTCTATGTATGTATTTAAACAAATTGGGAAATTTATCTGAAAATCAGGGGGTTATTATTTGCTCAAGCCTGGGTGATGTAAAAGTATCATTTGGTTAATCAGTATGCCTAAAAAGTCATTAGTATTACCTCCAATAACCTGTGAAGCATACATATATCTGTATGCCAAATGTATTGGATGACATTATTTAAAGAAGCTGCAACAAGAAAAAGTGAGAGAAATTACTTAAGGGATCAAAACTTGAAATATAAGCTTGATACCAAGGAGGTAACTCTAATCAAAGTCTGATAGTTATCAGTTTGGTTCTGCAGAGCCTTAATTGTCCCCAGGTCCATGCCAGTTTTGCAGGATCTGCTGGACATCCTGCAGAACTGAAATCCTCTAGAAAAGCATGATTACCCAGGGACTGATTTTGCCATCCTTGTTGTGGATTTCAGTGGCACTGTTTGTGAAGTAGGGCGGTGGTGTGAGCGAGCTATTTAGACTGCTTGCTTTAGATAAAGGAACATCTGAAACAGACTCAGGCATAATTTTGCATTAAGTTTGTTTGCACGTACCATGGAAACTGCTCTAAAGATAATTTCTAGTAGGCAATTTCATCTTTATAGAAACTGCTCGAAGGTATCTTTCTGCAATTCTGACTGTAATTTTCTTTGATCTTTATTTTCTTTTACCCTAAAGTTGATTGCCAAAGACAGATATACCTGTTAAAATACACTGATAGAAATGTAACTCAAATGAGGACACTTATCTCCTGAATGCAATGCTAGTAGGACAACGCACTGAAAAACACTGATCACCCTATTTTCCCAGTTCTTCAAAATGACTAAAAGCTTTGCCAATCACAAATCACTGAGTTTGACCTTAACATTTGTTAGGTGAAAATGAGAAACTCCCATAAAAATCTTGCTCCTTGATATTATTTTCAAGCAATGAGACACACAGTTTTATGACAAGTAGCATAAATGTGACTGGATAATCTGCTGACCTGAGGTTACACATAAGATGAAGTTTGCTTTTAAAACCTTGGCACCAGTTACCTTTAGCTATTAATCTTGAAACTACAAAAAGCAAATCCATCATTGCATCACAAATTTGGGGTCTGCAAAAGCCTTTGGCACCAATGATTCATAGATTCTCACAGTTAAGGACTGTTTGATCTGTTAGTTTGACCTTATCCTACTATTAGGCAACTTTCACTTCTTTACTTATATGCTGAGCTCAGTAAAGTGCCAAACCTGTAACTTCCAGGAAATTTCCTGTTCTTGATTTGAAGACATGACAGCTAGAAAATCTTTTCAGTCTGCTCCAGTGCCTAACTGGCCTTGCCAATCAGACCTTATTTTCAATATGGATTTCCCCAATATTAGTTCCCAGCTATTAGGCTACTTGTGGGAACCAAAATTAAATTATCCTCTTTAGATGAGGGAGGCAAAAATATTACCATCATGGCCCCATTCTGTCATATTATAAATGGTGGCATGAACCCAATATTCTTATTATGTAGGAAAATGCTTGACGCAGAAGGCAATATCCAAATGTGACATAATTGTCCCTATTCAGCCTGTTGTTATGGGTATAAACACCTAAAGAAGGCGTAAAAATCACTCCAGTTAGTATAGCATAATTTAGACCAAGTTTACCAGTACTTGCTGGGCTGAGACAGTGTCAGGCTTTCTCTGTGATCCTTATTTAAATAATAATCTCAGAGCCACGTGAGGGTTGAAGTGCAGGGGTGCCAAAGAGAGTGTGATTGCTGTTGAGCATGCAGAAAAGTCCTCCAGGGCCACCTAAATTCAGTGACCATCTGTTCAGGGACAAGCGGAGGTCCTTCTTCTTGGAGTGGGGTTCCATCATTAGAAACAGTGGTCCCTCTCGCTTCTGCTAGTGGAAGTTAAGATGTTTTTAGAGAAGCTGTGCTTTGGCTGATGCCATGAAGAACAGCAGCCTTCAAAGGAAGTATCACTGTAAAATCCTCCCCAAGGTAGAACTGCAGCCACTTCAACAGAGATGATGGAGAAACAACCCAAGGTGGAGGCATAGAGTGCTAGAAAACTTCTCTCTTAACCAACACAAAATGAGAACAAACCTCACTCAGCTCCCTGAGATCTATTGGGCCTCACTTTAAGTACACTGATTTCAATTAGTAGCCCGGAACTAGTTTCTCTTCTGATCTCCAGCACACCTGAGCTGCCTTGCTGGTTTATTGGCCCCCTCTTCTTTGACCATCATATTTTCTGGCTGCAGGCCAGAGAGAACATTAAGCACCTGAATTTCCAAATTTAATTACAGTGTTTAAATAATGATACAGAGCATTGATTCCATTTACTCACAATAGCACAAACCAGCTTTAAGTATTTAACACCTAGGGCACTTCCTGTCTCACCGCTCTTCGTTTAATCACGTTCTGTCAATTAGAAAAATCCCTAAGAGGCAGGTCTGCTTTATACCATTAGAGAAACCGAATACCCCAGGCATTACAGCAGCTTTTGTTTAATGTTTTATGTCCTGGAAAGAAAGATTTGCTTGGAATGAAGTAGCTGGTGTGTTAGAATGCTTATATTGCACACCCACAGCTCACTCACAAGCTGCTTGGGTACTGGCACAGTCTGATCCAAGTTTATCAACTCTTTTTGTTGGTCTGGCTGCACAAAAGGACTCTGAGATGGGGATGTGTGTGTCTTTGCAGATAAATTAATGTATAGATAGAACCGAGCATGTCTAATGCAGGGTGGTCATGTATTTCACTGTACCAGGAGAGAGTCCCCATCCAAAACAACAGTTCCCAAGTGCGTTGCACACTCACAGCCCCAGAATAGCCACTGCAGATGTCTGCTGTAGACAACTGGTGAGATCCTCTTGGTCCCCGGGTCCTGCGAGGCCATGGGAGCACTGTCTTCTGGGCAGCTGCTCTGGGAGCTGAGCCAGCCTGCGACCAGGTGAGAGCTGCCCACTCTCTTCTTGCAAAGCTTTTCCTTCTGACTCCAGCAAAAAGCCACCCCAGAGCTACAGACAACAGCAATCATAGGACAGTTTGGGCTGGAAAGGACCTTCAAAGCCCATCCAGTCTGACCCACTGCCATGAGCAGGGACATCTTCACCCAGATCAGGTTGCTCAGAGCCCCGTCCAGCCTGGCCTGGGATGTCTCCAGAGATGCCCACCACCTCTCTGGGCAAACTGGGCCAGTGTTTCACCACCCTCACTGTAAAACATTTCTTCCTCATGTCCAGCCTGGATCGCTTCTCCTTTAGTTTAAAACCATTAGCCCTTCTCCTGTCACAACAGGTCCTGCTAAAAGCCAGTGTCCATCTTTCTTATAGGTCCTTTTTAAGTACTGAAACACTGCAATAAGCACACCTATGCCACAGAGCTTGGAGCTTTCTGGTTTAATGAGGCCAAGCTGCCACACTCACACTTTCCCCTAAGGCTCCAGTCAGGTGAAATCCACTTGTCCTTGTCAAGTTTCTTTAAAATGTCAGCAAATCCATCCCTCCCTCTCTACCCTGGGACAATATCACACTGCATGCCACGGAATATCTTCTGCTCATTCTTCCTGCTTATCTCTGTCTGATGCTTGTATATAGTCACTCCTGCAGGTCATCCTTTCCCCTTGCTGTTGTTGGCATCTTCTTTTCCATGTCTTGCCAGGGCTCATGCACCTGGGGAAGCAGAAGGACCCTGCCTTAGGTCTGGCCTTGTGGGTAGCACATGGGAAAGTTTGGTTTGACCCTTCTGCCCATGAAGTTCATGACAAAGGTCTCTTTGATATGGACACAGCAGAGTTGTATTTTCTCTGAGCCAGTGTTACCGATGAGAGGTTGGGAGGAAACAGAAGCTTGGGGACTAGGAGGGGAACACAGATACAACTGTATTTAAGTTTATGGCTTTCCCTTCCTAGGACTGAAATCATAGGGTTTCTAGCCTAAGTTTCCCAAGTGACTTAACCAAACAATCCCTTTCTTGTTCTCCGTGCCACATTTGTTCAGCCGCTCTCCTAGGGGAGGTTAATTTTGCAGCTTCCTTCAACTGATTAAGAGCAGCTTTACATTAATAAGTGTCCTCTTGACAGCTCTTAGTGCTGATTTGCTCTGCTGCTGTGGCAGTGGTCCCAACACCTTATCCAGCAATTGTAAGTGGAGGAGCTCCAAATCCCCAAGACTGACTGCAACCAAGAAACAACCCATCCCCTGATAATACAGCTGGTCCCACCAGCCCTGCGGAAGACAGGTCTCTTCCCTCATCCTTTGAGGTTGCTAATAATGCCACGGCCAGGCTGAGGCTGCCCTGAAAGCCCAGTGCAGGCTTGTTGCACACATATACTTTTCCTCCCTGATTACTATTCCATCCACCACCTGTGAGCATTTGCTGTCACAGAGCTTCACAATTTATCTGATTTGTTCACCTGCCCCCCAGGGAGAGATAACTCTCTGCAAGCATCTCTCCTTTCTGTCTTTACCTCTTCCAAGAGCCATTAGCACTTTTCAAGCTCAGGGAATGTGCCATCAAGCTGCAGACTGCTGAAGATCTCATTTGGCTTTCCATGCGACCACCCTCATGCTCTTAGTCCTTCCAAACATCTGCAAGTTTGCTCTTAGCCTTAATGGTTCCTAATGGTATCTTCTACCTAACGAGCTATTTGGATGTGGTCACCTCCTCTTTTTTGGAAGTTTTGCTCTCTACATGAGGGCAAGGACATTCCTGTCAGATGCAGATGTTCAGTTTTCTGTTGCAAATGCCTTAGAAGACTCTCTCTGAAAAATGTACAATTATATCAGTCAGATGTAGGTTTTTCAACCACCCCTTTCCTTTTTCCTGAGATTCTGTTATCTAAGGTACCATTTGCTGGAATTACATATTTATCCCTAAGATGAGACAGTTCTTCCTAGATCTGTTTTTTTTGGTGCTGTCACGTCTTCATCACATCTCTGGAATAAGCTATGGAGTCTAAGGGCTGAAGTCATGTCTAAATTCTGTATACCACATTATATCTTAGGCACCAAAAATACCTTCTTGTTGATGATGTATTTTCCTCCTCTGATCCTAAACTCCTAACTTCCTTTTTATTAGTTGGTTGCTGGTTTTCACACCAGAAAGATTTGGAGGCAGTAAAGTAATTAATGAGGTGATTTTTTTTCTATGTAACCACTTGCATTTGCAGAGAGATTTTTAATTCTCAAAATAATAAACATTAGTATCAAGATGGTGGGGAAAGCCATAACCTCAGCCTGCTTTGTAGTCTTATTGACCTCCTTATGCACCTCCATCCAAAGAATAACAACTCTTAAGTTTTTTTCTTTTTTTTTTTCTTTTATTTTCTTTAACTATAGTTTCATATTGATGCTGTCATTCTTACACAATTACTTTCAGAACAAAGGAGGTGTAAAATGTTCCCATTTCACTTGAGGGCATTTTATATTCACTTGCCACTCAGATGTGAATGGCCACACTAGGAGCATCGTCTAGAGAATCACGGCCGAATGCCCGCTCCTCCTCCTGCTTCCCAAGGCAGCTCTCCAAGCTGAATTGATGGAGACCTGTCGCAGGGAGCCTGAGGTGTGAACAAGCCCTTCATCCCAATGGAGCCTTGAATCTCAAGATTAATGTAGGTGGAGGGGAAAAAAAGCGTTTCCCAAAAGGCCTAAGCGTGCTCACATAATTTGTAAATGCAATTACTGTAATGGTATACTCCACTCGGGATAATGTAATTTGCATGGGCAAGTGGTCTATATTTAGACTAAAGAGAAGCTGTTTGTTGAGTGTAATATGAGACTCAGACTTTCCAGACCAAGGCTATAGACCATGACTAGAAGTTGTGATTGTCCCTTTTCTCTGAGTGCCTTTGGCGTCTCTGCCTTACATGGAGTATATTCTGCTTGGGCAAATGAAGAAAATCACAGGGCTCCAATTCCATGGGGCATCCTGGAGCGTGTGAGGTAAAGCTGCATACTGCAATTTTTCACAGGGTTTTTGCTGGAAAACTTCTCCAGAATATAAAATAGTAGAAAACATGAGACACGTCTATTAGCTTTGAAAAATAGAAGGCACAGACACAGCAAATGAAAACTGGAATATGTGCATACGTGCAAGGCCTCCAGAGGAAAAGGCATGAAGGACTGCTGGGAATAAAATGAGGTTCAGGAAAGATCTGATAGAAATTTGTGCCTTGGGAGGAAGAGAGGGAGATGTATACTGACTAAACTTGCATTTTACTCAGGGAAAATTAGATTTTTCTCCTTCCACACCTACTCTTTCCTCATAACCCTACATGCATTCATCCCCCCTGTCTTGTGAGATTATATGTTGAATAGGAATTGGCATGAGGTCAGTTCCCAGCTCTTTTCCCTTGTAGTGTCCTCCTAATATATAAGGGGTGATTTCGACTGGAGCAGAAGCTTGTACCTGTGGTCTCTGTATGGGCTTTCCTCTGCTGGAGAAATATGCTCATTTGGCTGGTTACAGAGAGGGTTTGCAATTGAGACATAACTGGGATTTTATCCTCTTTAATTTTTAAGATTTTTGGTTTTTTACATTGCAAAAAAGAAAAACTTATTTGCTTCTAAATACATTAAGCTTTTTATTATTGTTGTTATTTCAAATTTATTTTGTGGAGGTTCACAAATTTCACATGAGGTTACTTCTATGTCCAGATAGAGCCCCTGTGTTTTATAATGTAAGTGATGACACTGCTAGTGAGAGTAACAGGCACAGCAGCATGGAAATTCAGAATAAAAACAAAAGACCATGAAGGCTGCATTCATAAAACAAAATGAGACAATAAACCAAAAGGAAGCATTGGTTATTTCATTTCTGATGGCATCAGCTCCCACAAAACAGCCAGAAAATACATACAGATATAATCTTTTTCTACATAAGGTTTGTCAGATAATAAATATAAGTACTGCCACCATCTCTGGAATTGTTGGCTTTATTTGAGGGACCTGGAAAAAAATGTCCTTCCTGGGAAATATTTAAAACAGAAGCAATTTGCTATTGTAGAGAAACTAGTAATAATAACTTTATTTCTCAGTTTTTCAGTGCACCCTGGTGACTAGTGAATTTTGTTTTAATTTGATAACAAAAAAAAATCTCTCATCTGGGAGGAGGAGAGACCTGAGAACATAGATGAAAGGGGTTCTTCTGCATGGTTTAGGCCTGCACCACTGCAGTTTGTCCAAACACAAAGTTCAAAACCAGATACCTGGTTTTAATTGAGCATTTGATAGTGACAAAGATCACAGTTGATATTTGCCTCTAGATCTAACGCTCCTCAAATTCTGAATTCTTCAGAACAGCAGTTGAAATCTCATTTTTGCTGCTGCACCATGCAAAAAACCAACCAACCAACCAACCAACCCCTGATTAGTTCAACGTCTGTCAGACTGATAAGATTAGAGGCAGACACTTGAAGTGGTCCCACAGTATTCGGCTGTGATTGGGATTTTATTCATTTACAATGTTTAAGCCACAGAAAAATAAATTCACTAGAGATATTATTGCACATATAATGAAAAAAATATATACTTTATGTGCACCTATACTCTGTATTAACCCAAATTGTTTAAAATAGTGAATAGGTTTCACAAAGAACTCGAAGATAAATGGATACCGAGTCTGTCAAGTAGAAAGATGGAGTGGGTGGCAACATTAGAAGCCACTAACTGGGACTGAGCAGTCATCAGCCTTTGCCTGCTTAACTGGGAGAGCTACAGAGATCCTAAAGAAAGAAAAAGATCTCACAAGCTGCTAGGACTGAAAGTTATGGTTTAATCAATTAAAACAAAACCCATTAATTGTTAATGGAATTCCAGTTTTGTTCTCTTCTGCAAAGGTGTCTTGTTCTGCCCACACTGCCAAAACACTGAGCACCTCCTGGCATTGCATTGATGTGCTTTGTTGTATGTGGCTTATTTTTGTCTTGGTTTCCAGAGGTCGGTGTGGAAGTCTCAGTGCTGTGTGTGCATGTTTTCAATGTCTGTTTTGCTTCTAAAGAACTGTGAAAATTCAAAAAATTCCTTTATATGTAGGTGTTGGAAATACCCCTTGAGTCTTCAGGTATTTAACTGCTTTTTGGGCAAACTCTGTTATGCCTGAGAGACGGAACTGTTGATCACCTTTATAGAATGGGAATGATTTAAAACTGTATGGGCACCACTCAGAAATGCTTGTGCCAGGCTGCTGTGTTCCTTGATGATGGAAACCAAGACTTAAGAGTCAGAGAGACTAGAAGAGGTCTGAGGATGCCAAGGTAGCCCAATATACTACAGGGGCCACTGTGATATCCTGAGATAATGGGAGTTTGCACAGGTTGCAAGCACTTGTCAAGAAGACAGTGGTCATCTAAGCAGAAAGTAATGTGTGGTTAACTGATTTCAGATCATTGTATGTTAAGAAGTGATGAGTTCTCATAACCAGCCAATATACCAAGGAAACTAAGACCAGTGATAGTCCTGAGTGTAACGTACTCTGTAAAGTGTGATATGTTGCTCCAAACACAGGTAGCTGCCCTCTGCTGTTGTTTCATATTTGTCATATAGGGATCCCCCATATAAAGCACAGATTGTCATGCTCTGGAAGGCTGAATGTTTCAATACATGTTTGAAAAAAGCATCCAAGGCATGGATGCATCTGAATTCTCTGACTGTAGAGAGAGAGAGGATTTGACTGTAAAGGATTTGGAAAGGACAACCTGCAGAATGTAAGCTTTAGCTGTGTAAACCCCTAGTTTAGACTGGTAAAGCCATAATTTATTCCAGGGAAAAATTGCTTTGTTTGGCATTAAAAGGAAAAAAATAAAATAAAAATGCCTTGTAGGTCACTGAAGTTCCTATTTGCTGAACTGAGTATTCAAATGTTATCCATGATCGAAAGACCTTCTCTCTTCATTCTGACTATGAGAAATACCTTCTCCTGATAAAAGTTACTATCACCTGGTGCCAGGAAAATTTATTATGATAAAAAGTGCACACCACCTAGAATATCTTCATGCACCTGTTCTACAACCACAAGCCACCCAGACTCTCGTTTCAGCAGATCAAACCTGAGAAGACAATAGGACTGTCTTTCTCTATGGATGACACTGAAGGGCTAATTAGCCGGGTAAAACTTAGGTATTTCAAATTTAATCCAGTGAACAGATGTGATATACAGGCAAGTTAGCTAGCATATACAGCATTGTAATAGGGGAAGGAGTGCAATGGAAGGTGTCAACACTATTCGAGTCATGTCTTTATCTTGCAGCCTCTCTGACATAATTAAAATTTGTTGGACAATTTACAGGTAATATTAGGTCTGGATGAACATGAGCCTATTAATTAAGTTTTTCCATCAGATAAGCTGTCCTCTGTGGTTTGTACTACATTAACATCACAACATTTTTCCCCAGTGCAGTCTGCAGGACGTAGACATTCAACCACCACCCTTATCTGAAAAAATTACTTCACATACCAGAGCCTAATGAAGGAATTGTGAAGTGTTTTCCCCTTTAGTTGTAAGCAACAATATCAAGAAAGATCAAAGGAAGGCTTTTCCCCAGATGTCACACTCCATTTCCACTTCATTTCCCTGTGCTTGGTTTGATTGATGCTCCAAGCTAAGGAAAAGAGCCTTGTTTTTTCTAAGCTGATTTTCTTTCTCAAGTGTAAACAAGCAGAGATGTGTAGATGGGGTAGCATAGAAAGCCAACAAGCTAAAAAACAAATTAAGAACATCAGCATTGAGTACACCTCAGAATCCTGTGGGAAGAAGAAAAGCATCAACATTTCTGAGGCTGGCCACCCATACTGGTGGCCTGATAAATACCCAAGGAGATGGGCTATGTGTGACAACCCTAGGGACATTTCTCTTTGGCCTGGGGATTTGAGGTATCCAAGTCACAGAATCACAGAATGGTTTGGGTTGGAAGGAACCTCTGGAGATCATCTAGTCCAACCCACCTGCTAAAGCAGGTTCACCTAGTCCATTTATATTTATGGGAATATAGTGGAAGAATGGTGAGGAGGTTAAATGTAAATATGCTCAAGTGACTTGCAGCTGTCTGTAGAAAAAGCACATACATGACACTAATTGTTTTACTGACCTTGTGTGCTTGACAAGTAGAACCTCTGTGTTAGGTAACATAGGCCTGTGAGAAACTCTAAGGCACCTTATCTCTCTGCCTGAGATTCCTGCTTTGTTGTGAGAAAGAGCAGAAGGCTGTGCCTGCTTGAAGCCTTGAAATACAGGCAAAAGCAGCAGATCCAGCGATCTTCTACCAGGGCTGAGCTCAGCAGTGCCTACATCTCCGCTTGTATCGCCTCTGCTGGGAGCTTAGATGCTACTTTGGAGATCCCCCGGTAGAGAGGTAACTAAAATAAAACTTGCTCTTTGCAAATGCATTCGTGGCCTCTGACTCTTCTTGCAATGTGCCTGCATTGGTTCACACAGTCTCCTAAGGTGCCATTAACCCCATTTGCACAGGACTTCATGTGAAACTATCATGACATTTGGGTTTTTGAAGTGGCACATCCCTTCCTCCTTGTTGCTTCAACTACAACTACACATCTGATACTAAGCACCAGTAACTGTTTTTATCAAATATCCTACTGAATGCTTTTAAATTATGTCTGTAAGAGGCAGCAGACCTGCTGTTAACCAAGTGATGGGTGCAGTCCCTCTAAGGACCACAAATTGGGGTTCACGCCTCACCCCAGCTGAGAAGATTCTGTCTTAGGCTCCTCAAGGTCCTGTCATTGCTCTACTACAGCCGTCCTGCAGCTCCTGCTCAGGTTCAGATCAGGACCCAGAGGAAGAACAGGCAGAGCTGAGTCTGTGTCTCTCATGGACCCCGTTGCATGAGGCTCTTGTTGAGATTACAGTCAGTGCAAGATGCTAACACCTCTCGAAAAAAGTGATTCGCCCTTATTGGCAGCACCTAGTATAGGTGCTACAGCAATGACTAAATAATGTAGACTATAATATTAATATCAGCTAACTAGGGAAAAAGCATTAACATACAGGAATCCAATTTACCTTATGTCCTACCTGGTGACTGAAGGGCAAGAAAAGGGTAAATGTGCATTAGATCATAAAAATGATGATCGTTTTCCCTAATAAAATGCATTACTGTCATCAGAACCACTTGATATATTTACAACCAAGGCTCCATCGTCCCTTTGCATCTGCTGTGATTTAATTATGATGGTAGCACCCGTCTGTTAATATTGTTTTGAGCTGGCTTAATTTGCCTTCCGTAATTTAGGCAAATTACAGGAGGTGAGAAGGGTTGAATGAGTAACCTCATTAGCAGAGAGACCTCCTTCAGGATGCAGACTGAATGAAGGTTAAAGAAAAAAAAATTACAACAACAATAAAAAAAGAAAGTGAAATAGTTCAGAATGCAACTTCTTTTAGATAGCTGCTCTTACAAGAAGAAGTTAATTTACTTGACCCCATGTTAGAATCAATATTTTCTAAGGGTTTTTTATTCTTCTTTTTATTATTATTATTATTATTATTTTTTTGGTCTTCAAGTCAGCATTTGTTGATAGTATAATACAGTAACACTGGCCATTATTTGTGTTTATGGTGTGCAGATCATCCTTTCACAAAGGCAAAGAATCATATTTCTGAAAATTACTATGTCCAAATTATAGCTTTTCCCCCTATAAGAAAAAAAAAAAAAAAAAAAGACAATATTTGTGAAAGCTTTTTCTTGTGTCTTGTGTAAATGCAAAATGACCTCATTAAAATGTATGAAATTATATTGGCATAAAATAATACAAGAGGAGATTTGAGCCCATTCTTTTTGTAAAGTTTCTGAAGTATCAGAAGTGCTTCTGCTACATCAAGAGCTGCATTCATGTAATTCAGGAAAGGATGGGGTCTAATGCACTCTGATTATTCCTTTATCAATTTTCACTGGCAGCACTAGTTTATACTATTGAATAAGTTATTATGCTTTGATTGATTTTTCTTTCTTCAGGCATGCATTTTATATTTGAGGCAATTCCTGTAAGAGAAAGAAAAGTGATTCCACAAAACACAAACCCCAACTATTCAAAGCAAAAAGTTATTTGAGTAATTCCCGTGGAAGGAAAATTTTCAGTAATTTGTACTTCTACATTTGACACTTAAATAAAGACCAGGGAATTTTTCAGTAGAGGGTTGGATTTTTATTCCAATTGGCTTTGTTTTCTCTGTCCTCACAGCAGGGATTGATGATGGCTGCTCCCAAGGGAAACTGATTCAAAACACTTTGAAGACCTCCACGAGTTTTGGATCAGGCCAAGCTGAATTTTGCTTGGTTTCTAAGACTGCTGGTTTCTATTTTCCTAGATTTAAGCATGAGGTAGCCAAATGTGCTTAAAAATGAACAGACCCTCCTCTCTCAATGGATGAATGTTTAATTTGGTGCAGACAGTTGAATATGAGCATTTTAACTAAAAATCAAGACCAAAAATTTTTAAAACTGCATGTTTCAGTTTGTGTTTGACAGTCCTTTAACGCTATCCTAGAATTTTCTCTCTACCTCTGTCTTATCTCTGATTCTAGTAGATGTGGGCAATACTCTGCCACCTCTATAGAAAATTGATTTGTTGGCCTAACAAAATGAAAGCTTGGAGGAGACAAGGCAGCTCACCCACAAGGAGGCAATTACTAGGGAAGGAAAGGAGATGGAGGGCAATATTGCCATGAGAATAAGTGAATCAAAGGAATACAAAAATGGTCAAGACTGCCTTGAATTTAACAATTATGGCAGCTACTGTGTTGCTGTAGCTATGGAGGAATTCAAAGTACAGAAACTGCCATACCGTGGGGGACCTGTAGTGAGACCACATGGTAGTAGGACAAAAACCATCGTAACAAGAAGTGAAACTACTTGTGAACATCTAGAAGAGAATGAAGTTGCAAGTAACTACAGACTTGGGTTTGTCATGTCACTTCAGAGCAGTACTGGGACCAGTATTATTCAATATATTCATCAATGACTTGTATGAGGGCATAGAGTACACTGTCAACAAGTTTGCTGATGACACCAAGCTGGGAGGAGTGGCTGACATGCCAGAGGCTGTGCTGCCATCCAGAGACCTGGACAGGCTGGAGAGTTGGGCGGGGAAAAATTTAATGAAATAGAACAAGGGAAAGTTTAGAGTCTTCTATCTGGGTAGGAACAACACCAGGTTCCAGTATAAGTTGGGGAATGACCTATTAGAGAGCACTGTAGGGGAAAGGGACCTGGGGGTCCTGGTGGACAGCAGGATGACCATGAGCCAGCACTGTGCCCTTGTGGCCAGGAAGGCCAATGGTACGTGGGGTGTATTAGAAGGGGGTTGGTTAGTAGGTCGAGAGGGGTTCTCTTGCCCCTCTACTCTGCCCTGGTGAGACCACACCTGGAATATTGTGTCCAGTTCTGGGCCTTCAGTTCCAGAAGAACAGGGAACTGCTGGAGAGAGTCCAGCGCAGCCACCAAGATGCTGAAGGGAGTGGAGCATCTCCTGTGGGAGGAAAGGCTGAGGGAGCTGGGGCTCTTTAGCTTGGAGAAGAGGAGACTGAGGGGTGACCTCATTAATGTTTACAAATATATAAAGGGTGAGTGTCAGGAGGATGGAGCCAGGCTCTTCTCAGTGACAACCAATGGTAAGACAAGGGGCAATGGGTTCAAACTGGAACACAAGAGGTTCCACTTATATATGAGAAGAAACTTCTTCTCAGTGGGGGTAACAGACACTGGAACAGGCTGCCCAGGGGGGTTGTGGAGTCTCCTACTCTGGAGACATTCAAACCCACCTGGACGCCTTCCTGTGTAACCTCATCTGGGTGTTCCTGCTCCAGCAGGGAGATTGGACTGGATGAGCTTTTGAGGTCCCTTCCAATCCATAACGTTCTGTGATTCTGTGATTCTGTAATGCTGTTTGTGAATGACCAAGAGGTTTGGGCTGGGGAAGAAGAAGGAGGTACCACATATCAAGCTATTAGTAGGAGGTTTTTTTCCAAAGTAGGGAAGCATGGTACTGAATAAGCCCTTTTAGTGTGGACCTCAGAAGAGCTACCCAGAAGAGCTATGTCATTAAACAGTAGCTCAGTGTTTATCTGGGAGAAAGTGTCTGTTCCCACCACCCTATGCCTTTCAATGTAATCTACTCATTTTCCTGTCATGTCCCTGTGTTACATGGTGTTTTTGATTAGTAAAAGAGGACATTTGTCAATTTAAAGCCAAGAAATAGCAGATTTTCACCATCCTTCCCCACTCTACACATAACATATGCAGGTCTAGGAGAACAGATTTGCTACCTACTTTCCCAGTGGAAAGTGATCAACCCAAACAGATCCTACAAAACTTCTGGTCACCAGGCTGTAGTCAAAGAGCCTAACCTCATTCATTCCCAGACATAAGGAAGCAGAATATTAAGGCAATTACAGTTGACAGCCTTTATCAATTTGGGAAGAAATAACAAAGAAAGTTTCAAGTCTATCAAAAATGCAGCGTTTTTAGGGAAGTTAATTATTGCACATGAAGATGTTAAAACATGGATAAGGATAAACCATAATGCTGCCCTTCATGCAGCCCACATAAAACACTTTTGACACTCTGTTAGACTGGAACCGACTACATAAGATTATGTTGTTGGTTCTGCTTTTCTGACAATGTGTCATGTAACTTACAATGATTTTTATATTTTAGAAATAAGAGGGAAAGTTCCCTTCAGTTTTATTGTTCAAGTCCTTATTCTGTTTCAGAGAGGTATTCCACCATAAGATTTAAGGTCCGTTTATTTGGCGTGGGTTGCAAATACTCATAATGGGCACATAATTTACTCAATACCAGAGAGACAAACACAGATATGCTGTATTTATTCAGGAATGAGACTTTTTTTAATGATTAAATTACTCTCCTAAATAAATAATCTTGCATATATTGTTTGCTTTAAGATGGATGGGCTGTTGCACCAATATTAAAGATAGTTAAGAATTACCCTCCACAGTATAAATCACCCAGTTCCTGTGAGGGATGTCACCTTGTACGGCAAAAATGGGAGCACAGGAAATTAGAAAGGAGATTAATGTCATGTTCTGATGCTCTTGCATGGAAGTTATAAATAGTTTGCATCTCTACTGCTTGATCTTTCCATACATAAGGTAAATTCGCTTATGAAACATCCAGATGCCCATAATGAAAGATTAGATACAGTAAACATTTAAATTAATCTGTCTACCAAGTGTGTCCAGGATCAATATTGGGACATAGATTTTTAGCATCTTGAGCTAAATTCCTCACTAATGAGAGGTTTATTTTTTCATTTAATGGAGCTCCTCTGAAAGGCGAAAGTCTGCCATCTCATCTGATCACAGCAAATGACCTTCCTCTTTGAAGATAATTTGAGCTTATTTGATTTAAATTCAAAATCCCCTCCTAACAAGGATCACTGATAAGCACTGAAGTTACTTGGATGGGGAGACCTAACTGTGGCAGCCAGTGGCTCCACTGTATGGCTACACCATATGCTGTGTGAAGATGTGAACATGCTCTGACCATGCTTTGGGCTGGCCAAAACCCCTTGATCATTCGGAAATGGCACCAAACAGAAGGAGGTCAAGCTCACCATTGTGTTGATGAAGTTCACACAGCTTTTGCCTCAAAGCTGGTCTGGATCCTGGGGGCTCAGAGCACAGGCAGTTCATCGCTAAGTATAGAATCATAGAATAGTTTGGGTTGGAAGGGACCTTCAAAGCTCATCCAGTCCAACCCCCTGCCATAAGCAGGGACATCTTCACCCAGATCAGGTTGCTCAGAGCCCCGTCCAGCCTGGCCTTGAATGTTTTCAGGGATGGGGCATCCACCACCTCTCTGGGCAACCTGGGCCAGTGTTTCACCACCCTCAGTGTAAAACATTTCTTCCTCTTGTCTAGTCTGAATCTCCCCTCTTTTACTTTAAAACCATTACTCTTTGCCCTGTCATAACAGGCCCTGCTAAAAAGCCTGTCCCCATCAGTGTCACATGGACCCAGATGCTGGCGCTGTCATTCCTAACTCTACAGAGCCTGGTCCACTGAGATTTCTCTGAAGGCACAAATGTAACATAATCAATGGATCAGTGGAAGTACTTTGCCATGGAGATAAAACATTTCTTATGTAAAACATCCTCTTTCTGGACGCATTATAATACTACTAAGAATGCATCTATGGTTCCTTATAGAAAGTACTAAAGCCAAGGAGGGCCAAGAAATCTGGCTGGTGGTTGGGACTAAAATACTGTGTCAAAAGGAAGCATCCTTTAAGCTTTACCTTTGTAATTACAGCTTGCTTCTTAAATACATATGAGCTGCGTTCCAGCCCAATGTGTCATACCATCTGCCAGGTGCTGCCCTTGGGAGAGACAACATGTAACAGAAAGAGTTCATTTTCCATAGCAGTTTTGTTTTTTATTCCTTAGATAAATTTCAATTAAAATAAATCCGGCAAATCCCCATAAAGATCATATTGAGTCAAAAGCTTGCAAGTTCTCTCAGTTCCTTCACATTGAACTAGACTGGTCTGCTGAGTAAGTCCAGTTGTAACAGGACATGGTTTGATGAGGCAGCTTTAAATTGGAAATTATTTTAGAATTAGGATATTGTAACCTTATAAGATCTGTGTGGATCTGTAGTTTAAAATAAATTGGATCATCAGTATGGCTAGTGCTAATGAGCTGATTGGTTTAATTACATAAGGAAACAGCTCTAATTATTGGAGGGTGGCATTTTGGTTGAGATGGGGGGGCTTGTTATTGTTGTTTGCTTGAGTTTTTTGTTTGGTTGCGTTTGATTTTTAAAACTAGTAGCAGAAATGCCACTATTCTTTGTATGCTAAATGCCTTCTCACAGCACATTCACTATTTTTCACATATAGTAAAACTTTGAAAGCATCAAAAAGAGAAAAATAAAACCACACTGAAAAGCTGTGCCTGATGTTGATTTTCTGAATAGATGTGTTTTCTCTCTCTCTTCATTGTCAGGTGGAAAGCAATACCCAAAGACTTTCCAAGCTCAGAAGAGCCATGGAGATATGAACTAACATTCCTTGTCTATTTTTAAATGGAGGGGGTGTTAAATGTCATCTGGGAGGGTAAAGTCTTACCTACAGCAACAAGCCTCAGCTGTTGACTCTTCACCTTTTTCACTGCATACTTTGTGTAGTGAAGGTCCTTCAAGTTGTCAGTTATTGTCACAGCATTATTAGAATAGTAAGTAAGTAAAAATGATTAATCTATTTAAAACCTTTAATAATGGGTTACCTAATCCCCAGAATACACCTTTGTCAGCCCCCTGGTATCTTTCTGATCATGTTCACCAATAACTGCGTCTGCACGGACCCTGAATAAGTATCACCTACTCCACTTAATAAATCAGGACATGTGAGAAAACAGCTGGAAGTACTTAACACAAGCTATACCTTGGCAAAGAGCAACTTGCTGTGAAGGCTGGTGCAATGCTGAGTCAAAAATCAACCACGGGCAGATGGGAGATGACTTGTAAACGTGAGCAGAGAGATAAACTCACCTGGAAATGGGAAACGAGTACCAGCGAGTTTCATCTAACACTAGTATTCACCACAGCAGTCAAATTATTTAACCTGATTGATAGTCTAATTTTCCTTTAAAATGTGTATGAAGCTACTAAAACACCTTAGCAATAGTAATCTACTAAAATACCATCTGTCAGAAGGGCATTAGGTGAATACTCTGTACCTCAAGAGCAGAGAGTTAAATGTTGACCCTCATTTATGTTTATTAGACCACATGTTTGTGGCCAGGGAGTATGAAAGTTGCATGCTCCAGACCTGAAAGCCACATCTGCTAATGTAGCTCCACAACTACTGACTTCTATTTTTGATGGGGACTCAGTACCGAATGTCAACAAGATGTCTAGGCCCTTATCAGTTTAATTACTGAACCATCAGTAAGAGTTTCACCATCCTCCAGGATGTAGGCTTTGATCCAAACTGGTTTTTATATCTATATAAAATATATTTAAAGTATTACAACTTTTTAGTAGATCAAGATGCATAACATAATAGATGCAATATTTTATGTAGAGGTTCTCTGTAACACTTTGTGGTGCTTTTGTTTTAATATTTGGGAGGCAAGAGTGAGGATTAGGAGTTGATCACTGAAGGAATTACGTGTTTTGAAAAAATGTTTTCTATATGTCGCATTTGCTGCATGCAGGATGTATGTATGTATATTTCACTGAAATACAATGTGGAGTGATACATTTCTTCATTTCAGTCAAATGTAGATGTCTAGCCTGCCATTATACAAGATTAGATAGCTATATTTACTGCTCTGAAATTATTCTTAATAGCACTGTTGCTCTCAACCTGCTTCTTAGGCTCCAGAAGGGAAATTGGTAGTGTGGCTAATTATTTTCAGCAGTTCTGAATACAATAAAACTGCACACATTGGAATTACATGTATGCATGTTTGTAAAAACACACACATTGCTGCTATAGAACAAAAGACGTTTTTAAAAAATTAAAATCCTTCCTCTTTTGTGTGTATATCATAAATAATAGGTATATCTGCAAAGGATAGTGTATGGAATAATGTGTTACTTTTCTTAGCAATTGCTTTACTCACTTATCTTTAGAATACAGCTCTTACTAACAGCAGAGAAAGGGACACCTACTTCTCTCCCCTGGCCATTTGAAAGTAATATGCTCACACAATTTGTCATTTTCATTGCAGTTTGGTTAGTAAAGGAACAGATACTGAAGGCTTATTTCTGACTCAGCGTTTGACCATGAAATTCCGAAACTGCAGGTGTAATGTCTGCAGTATCCAGCAGAATTTGTCTCATACCCTCCCTGTGCAAAGCGACCTGCTCTGCAATAGCCAGTGGGCAACACTCGAGGGTCAATGAGTCACCTGAAGTCAGACTTAATAGTTTTGTTCATTGTTTGGGTCTTGGAAGTCTCCAATTTAGATTCTGTTTAGCTTGTTGCAAATGTCCCAGAGAGGAGGACCAAAAAAAAAAAACCACCAGAAAACAGCTTCTGTAACAGGACATGACACTTTTCTTTCCCTGACCTCATACGTGGTAGCCACATACACTGGCCACTCATTATCCACTCAGAGAAATGGATAAGAGGCTTGGTAAAGCATAACCTACACTCCTATATTTGTTTTGCTCTGTGCTAAGCCAAGATGAAGATGCTAGGAAGTGCCAAAGTCCCTCATTTGTCCCCAGGAAAAGCAAAAACAGAAACTAAAAGGTACAACCTGAAAGAAAAAAAAAGAAAAAAAAATGCACCCCCAAAAAATGCAACAAACAACATTAAATAAGTTTATTTTATCTGAATCTGACATCACTCTGTTAACCAACTAAAGCTTATAATGGATGGGTAAAAAAAAAAATGGGACTATTTAGCCTGAATTCACCCTTTCTGACTTTAGGTGCATCACACATATCTGATTTGTCTCAGGTTAGTTTTGGGGCTCTTTCTGTAATCAAAATTGTTTCCTCACCTAAGGCAGGTTTCCTTGAAGGGCTTTTTTTCTCCCTAATTGTTTTACACTGTATTTAGCTAACTAGATGACATTCTTTCATAGAGAAAGACAGATGAGATGAATCCCACCTTTGGGGCCCTGACCCACTGTGAATGAATCAGCAACTGGCAAATCAATGCCATTAAAATAATTTTAATTTCCAGTCTTGTTAACTCTCAAAGGTAAGTGAGAAGAGCTGTATAAACCTGGAAGGAACAGTTCTACTTCAAATTATGAAGTTGCAAAAATGACATTTTTTATGTGAGGCACCTGCTTTCTTGGAGTGGCTCGTTTCCTGTACTTTCCTAACAAAAATATTTCGAGCTCCTATCCGCCGTTAGCACTAAATTATAAGCTTGCTAGTGGATACACTGTTATTTTACAGAAGTAGATGCTGCATTCATTTATAAGGCTTTAAAATAATTCTGTTTAGCAGCTTGATGTAAGATGAAAGCATGTGCCCATTACATATTCCTAGTCAACAAATACAAGGTATATAATTTACATAAAGAGAGCAACATCTGGCATGATCCCTGCTGCTGGGAATAGTAGAAGCTGCACAAGGTAACCACATTATCCTATCTGCCTAATTTTACTAAGCTCATTTTAATGAAGCACAGAAATGTGACTGCCTATTCAGCCTCTCATCCTGGGAACATATTGTAATTAACTGCCTGAGCAGCTGTACAGCAGTAGGAGAAGGCTTTAAATGATGTGACTCTGTTGATATTACTTGTGTTAAAATGGTTTTGGAGATTGGAAAGGAAGACCTGATTGCCTTTTATGGCAGTGTCTAAAGCCTAAATGAGTCCTGACACCTGAAGGAAGAAGAAATAACCCGCAGACTTCGCATCAGCAGCATGTAAAATGTATTTGAAAGATTGATCACCATGACCTAAACTTTGCAAATATTTCAGCCCCTTCAGTTAGTGTCACATACTTGATCCTCAAATGTTGTTTAATTGGTACTGTGAATGTTAATATAAACTCAATGGCAAAGGAACAGCTCTTCACTATGTAAGCCAATATCTTCATTATCACGAAGAGCTAAGATACCACCAAGGACTTTTCTCATGAGTAAACAGAAATAGTTCATTGAAAACCTGGAAAAAAGAACATGGAGAACTATTACAATGTTTTATTAAATGGGAGCAAATGGAGTCAGTCAAGGCTACAAGACAGGATAAGGCAAGGATGGGGCAAGCCTTCAGTAATACATTTATGGTATTAATTGCAATGGTTAAAACACTGTCTTTTGTAGGATGATATAATAGTTTTGCAAAGCTGATTGCTATATTTGTTTCTAAAAATTAGACTGAGAGACTGGGAAAAATTATGGTATAGAGTCCATCATGGAGAATTATTATTAAATGCAGCTGCGAGACAAAAGACTACTTGAAGACTTCCGCACCTCTGAGTCCTGTTCAAGTCACTTATGTCAAAAAGATGACATCTGAACAGAGGAAGCCTTCCAGGCTACGCTCCAACCAACTGACAGTCCACCACCACTGAAATTTCACTGCAAAACAGTGACAGCAAGTCACTGTGCAAAAGCATGACCTGGCAAGAAACTATATCTTAGATTTTCCAATATGTTTCTGATCTTGGCATCCTAATCCTTCACCAGTTGCCACCTTCAACAGTCTGCACTGCTCTTCTAACAAAGCTCTCAGGAACATATGTTAAGTTTTAAAATTGGGCTTCAATTTACTTTTGTGGGAAAGCTTTATGTGGCCAGGCTCAGGCTTCCTCTAGGAGGTGATGAGACATGTTGCTTCATGTTACTGCAGACGTGTGCTTTGCTCACCTGTTTGACCAGCTAGAAGCAGGGAGGGCAAGTTGAGGGTGTCAAGAATGCGCATGATCAAGAAGAAGCTGTGGGAGCTCCAAGAAAGATTACAGGAGGAAGCAATCTGGTTAAATATCTCATCCATCTTTACGAACTTCTGTAGATGTCAATCTGCATCCATTTGGGAAGCTAATCCACGGCAAAGGCTGTCAAGAGGACATGAGTCTCTGAGCAACCCTGGAGCAGGACCAACAAGGTAAGACCTGTAATCTCACAAACACCCTTTTTGTTTGCTTCTGTCTGTAAAAACAAGACATTTTTGCAACTCATATTTACAGATAGCCTTCATAACCACATATCTTGGCTAGCTATGGTTTCCATCCATAATTGCTTGTTTGCAAAATTACTTCATGCATCTTGTTTAAGAACATAAGATCCCCTATGAAGACAGCATTTCTCACAAGATAGTTTTGTACTGTTCATTGCAGAAGCTTCTGGGCCTTATTAGTGTTATTATTTGTGTTTCAGAAGGCACCACAGAGATTTGAGAACAGTTGTTCTTTGGCTGGAAGAACGGATTTCCCCATGAAGAGTTGCTTCAGGGACATTAAAATTGAAAGTGGAAATGCCACAGCAGAAAGCACACAAAATGACATTCTGACATAATTATGGGAGAATATAAATTACAGACACATTAGTATTAAGTACTAAATATCAGTATAAATATTTGTCTATCCCAGCTGTAGATTCTAACAGACATTTAGACTCATAAGTGGCTAAAAGTAGCAAAGCATTTGTTCTAAGAATATGGATTTACATATTTGTACTGTTATGAGCAGTATTAATTCCTCATTTGAAGTACATTTGTCTTCATCATTCGGAGTATCCCTTTTCATTAGCACGGAAAATTCAGTCAGAAACATGTTGTATTCATTCCATTGATTATGAGATAAACTACCCTCTTGTGTGAGAAATGCAAAATACATTTATTCTGCTTTAATTAGACCTCTAGCAAATCCCAGGCAAACGGCAACTTCTAGCAGAACATGAGAGAGCTATTTTGTTCAGTCTCTCCCTACCACAACAGCAGGATGACAGAAGGAGCTAGGAGTTAATAGGAAACATTAACCAAAATTTGCCCTTGCAGCAGCTAGCAGTTCAACTGCTGCTTCATATTTTTTCCATGACATCATACACATTTCCAGACTTTAACATTTGTCCGTGGCCTTCAGGGAGAGCACACCATGGTGAGAAGATGAACTGCTTTTAAAAGATTGTGTTAATACCATCAGGGCTGACACAGCACTGATGTCAGTGAAGGGAGAACACTGAACTCCTCACCTCTGTTCCTATCACTGGGAGGATGAAAAATGTATATGTTGATGCTGCTGGTGTTGCAAGCTGTCTCCAGCTGCCCATAACCAGCGATCAGGACCAAAAGGTGGGGAGCATCAGGGCCCCAACCTCCACAGTGCTCAAGGACTTAGTGCTGTGATGAAGAGCAATACAGTCTTTGGGGTAGGGGAAATCACAGAATCATCGAATTATAGAATATTTTGAGCTTGAATGGTCAGCCCTTCAAAGTTCACCTAGCCCAACCCCCTTGAAATGAACAGGGACATCTTCAACCAGATCAGGTTGCTCAGAGCCCCGTCCAGCCTGCCCTTGAATGTCTCCAGGGATCGAACATCTACCACGTTGGCCTTGAATGTTTCCAGGGATCAAGCATCTACCATGTCTCTGGGCAACCTGGAAAAAGGGGAGCTGATATTCTTCCCCAGAAAACCTAGATCTCCCCATTAGCTTAAAAATGCAGTTGTGCCCCCTGGGGATACAGGTATATTGCAAGATCATTAAACCTCATTGGACCACCCCAGTTGTCCTTTAGGGACTGTCTGGCCATTGACAGCTTAGAGAAACACCCAATTTCTCAGCCACAATATTATTTGTCCTAAAAAAAAAGGACAGTAACTGATGAGAAAAGCAGTGACTAAGGCATTGCAGAGATACAAATTCCTTCCTGGGCTTGCCCTTTGCCTGCCCACTGACACCAGGTGAGTCACTGTTGTTTATTCTCTTTCTCTTACACGCTTCATCTATTCAGTGTGAATCTTTCAGGGCAGGAGCATGTTCTGAAATGGGTTTGTCTAACACCAAAAATGACTGAGTTGCCCAAGTGCTAATGCAGAGTTGGAATAGTGAGAGGGTGGCCAGCTGACTGCGGAGTGCAAAAGGCTTGTGTTTCTCATCATCTAGCCTTTCCAAGATGTGTAAATTTACAAATATCTAAATAAAATAATCCAAAAGCAAAGGACAAGAGGAGGAGGAAGAAAGGATGGAAACCACATACTAACAGCTTATGATAAATCACCTGGCAATTTGTTCTCTACCTTTTCTGAGATAAAAAGCCAATATACAGAAATCAAGAGCAATTATGTCCCAGCCTATGAAGTGTCTTGGGTTATGCTCAAGCCCCCACTTTTGATTCTACGTATTTTGCACATATCTTCTGTGAATAATGGATTCTATCATCATTGTTAGCTATTATTTTCATTATGGTATTTATTATACTCTTGAAGGGATGGCTGAAAAGTGACCAGACTGCAGCTGTAGAATATATTGGGTTTTAAGGAGTTCTTTCATGTGCCTAATGAAGGCATAATTGGGATAAGAGGACTGAAAGCTGAAACTTAAAAATCCAGCCTGGAATTTGCTTTTTAAAACAACAGCTACAGAAATTTCTGCCGCAGCCAAGAGAAATAGTTGATACTCTCTCTTCGGGCTCTCCAGACCACTCTGTTTCCCAAAAGACCAGTGGCCTTGATGACTGTCACCATAGCAAGGCAGAATATTGCTATCTTGACATGGGTTGCAGCAAAGGTCAGGCCAGGTCATTACAGGGTTCCTTTCTGGGCTTAAAAATTAAATACACACAGCGAAAGAAGTGCCAGGCTTGGAGAGTTGGGAGTCTAAGAGAGCTGTTGTAAAAACATAGGCCTCTTTTAGGGGTTGAGGTGAGGAAAAGTACATTCCATGTAGTAATACAGAGAATATTCTGTTCATAAGGTCAAGCATGACAAATTAAATGGAGAGGCAATAGAAGAAAATGGATCCTGTCTCAACAAATAGAGTAAACTGCTGCCTGCTATGAATTTATTTGAACTGTACCTCTGTATCATTATTTCTCCTGGGGTTAAATACTCTGCAAACAGGATGGAGGGGAGCTCTCTGCCTTGCAGAGCTCATGGGGTAAATGTAACATGAGAGGCACCAGGCAGGCAAGGAAAATACAAGGAAAACCAACACACACTGTTGGTCAAAGGGGCCAGGCCACCAGTTTCAAGAGAGGAGGGACCTAAGCCCTGCTCACACAGTGAACAGGTGTTTTAGTGAAGGATTTTGGAGGAGGATCATAACAGAGTAGTTTCACAGCTTCTGTGGGATTTTCCTGCATAATGCAAGGGGAAAATTGAGAGAAGGCACAGAGAAGCTCAGATGAAGGCACAAACGAAGCAACCAAGCTGATGCCAATGTCTGACTGAGGACAGGAAGATGAGGAAGGTGAGGAAAAGAGGGCAAGAAATGTAGTCTGTGAAATATTTTCAACTAGTTTCTCCTGGATATACTATAGGCCAGTTAAGAGCATAAGCAGTTGGAAGAAATAATGGATTTTGTGAACAACGGAGTTTTGAATGGGCAGGAGAAGGGAAAGGGAAGTTGCCCACGTTATGATGAAGCAGCAGGTAGGTGATGTCACCACAGTGACAAAGCCAAGGGATGGGGCAGGCAAGAGGACAGAATCAGGGCCAGATTCAGGGCCATGGGGTGACTACACGTGCACAAAAGAGACACAAGAGGTAGGCTGAGATGTTAGGTAGGAGATTTATTGTGGTGCAGGCTTCATGTACTGCCCAGCACGGGATTTATTCTCAAAAGAGCTGACAGGACAGATTTGCTCTTTTTGATGTTTTTATAATACATACTTCAGGAGTCCTGTATCCAGCCAGTTGATTGAGGCTCTGCCAGCCATGGGTGGGCCATTGGCTCATCACAGCAAGCAAATGCAACTCTATTGATTTAAAGATGTATGAGTCTCCTGGTAGAAAATCATTGTATTCAATGGTTTCTTCATTGCATTTAATCATGGGAGCAGGTTTTCCATTATATTCAAATGACATTTTTTCCTTTTCTAGGAGACAGACAGAAAAGCACATAACAAATGCACGGAGAGAGGCATTTTTAAGCAAGTCTGCACAATGGGAGTAAAATTTAATGACAAGGAAGGTCAGTCTGGCAGGTCCTTTTCACACACAGTTGCGCAGTGCAGAACTTTCCAGCTGTTGAACTGTTACTACAGTCGTGTGCAGGGCAAAATGAAACCTGCCTTTGCTCTCTCCTTCAACAAGGTGTACAAGCTCTGACAGAAACCCATCCTGCTTTTCTCAGAGTAGAGTCAGGGGGTAGTCACTCTGTTCTTATCCTGGTCTCTTGAGCTCCCAGTTATGCATCCAGAGGTGTGGGGTGCCTGTCCTTGGAACATGATAGCCGGAGATGTGAGAGACAGAGACTCAAAACCCCTCACATCGAGAAGGGTTAAATTCCTGGTTTCTGGGTACCAAATTCTTCACTATCAAAGGTGATCTGTGATCTGTGATCTGTCAGCCATATGGATGTATGTATGGCAGAGGACACATGCAAGTATAGCACCACAGGCCAGAAGTTCTGCAGGCTCTTGGACGGAATTAGACGTTGGTGCCCGAATCTGAACGTCATGGGATCTTGAAGGTGACATGGGCACCAGTCTGGTTTGAATGTGTGATGGCAAAGCTGTGCAATGTTTGCACTTATATGGACAGTGAACTTTGAGGCTGACCAAAGAGACACATAGACAATGGACAATAAGGAGAATCATAGAATTACAAAACCATTCTGGTTGGAAGAGACCCTCAAGATCATCGAGTCCAACCATAACCTAATTCTAGCACTAAACCGTGTCCCTAAGAACCTTGTCTAAACACCTTTTAAACACCTCCAGGAGAATATAAAGATAATTGCCATTTTGAAGCACTGGTCTGAGCTGTTGGTATCCAAAGTCTGCAGAACATTACTCTAAATTCAGTCTTAATTTAGGGGACTTCAATCTTGCCTTCACTGCAATTACATGGAATTGAATTGTGTCCTGCACTTACTTCTGCACTAAGCTCTTCAGGGACACCTAGGTCTTAGGATGGTATCAAAACACATTTATCATCCCCCTGTATTTTCATTAGTTTTGTGATTGTGCCTTCCTAACCTGATACACTGATCCATTAGTCCTGACACAGAAACAGATCATCTGACAGAAGGGCCCTTGCCTATCTTCTTCTTTTTTTTTTTTTTAAATTTCTAGATCTCGCGTACTCATTCTATTTTTGGAAGACAATTACTTGAATCAGTTCATTCCAAGCCTATTGTTATTATTTTTTATATTTAGGTCTCAGTGTAATCATGGCAAAGAACCTCAGTCTTGATCAAATCTGTTTGCTCCTCTCCCTCTAGTCCTTCAAAACAGTAATTGGAGTGTTGTATAAGTCTAGTGAAAATAGCATTTTCCATTTTCAAGCCTCAAAGGTGTTCACAAGTATTTATTGATTGCCATCTCTTACGAATCTTCTTTGAGGCAGGTAAGGTCTGTTACATCTGTTTAACCAATGGATAAACAAGCCTTGGGGCTCTTCATAGAGCTGGAATGACATACTAGCATCGATATTTTTATTGAATTCCTTCTTTCACATCAAACTCTGATAGGAAACTTCATCCTTCCCTTGCAAGCCTGGGCCTGGACTCCACAGCCCATGAGTTTTACTACCACTCAGTGTTAGTTCAGCACATTGCAGCAAAGTGCAGGCACCGCACAGGCTGGGGCAGCGTGTCGTGGTCTTTATCTATCTGCCCAAGTTGTCATGGAGATAACAGCAAACTACTACTGGGAAGGATTCCTGGCCCCTGATGGCACCTCAAGCTGGGCCTGGGATAATCTGCAGAAGGTGGAACTGGTCAGAAAATGTACAAGAAAGTCTTCAAACAAAGTAAGTCGTGGCGGTCACATCCCCCTGCGCTTCCATGCAGTGAGAGACCGAGGAGCTCAGATCCCACCTCTCCATTTGATCTCCCTCACCTGCTCCAATGTAATAACTTTCGTGTGCCATATGTTCGTTAAGGAATGTTCAAAAGGCAATGAAACTTTCCGACCTTTACACAGGTTTGGTGGGTTTTTTTTCTGGAAATGCTTTCTTTTGAACAATTTTGATACCAAGCTGTGTTTCTCTACCAGGCATGCAGCACAGAAGGGGACCCCCCAGTCTCCACATTCCCTGAATTGGGGCATACACCTATCACAGATGTATTCTAGTATCATTTTTGCTTGTGAAATAAACTAAGCTCTTTAGATTTCCTCTAGTAAAATAAACCGCTGGGTTATCATTTTCTCCACCTGTTTCAGTTCATGTTTGTTTTTCTCAGGCACAGGAAACAAAAGTTCCCATGTTGTTACAGATAAAGTCTCATGGCAGCCTTTTATTTCCTTATCTCCATTAAAAGTGCCTTGCCTGGTAATCCTAATCTTGGAAGTACATTTGAATTGATTGTCAGGTATGCCTCCTCTATTTTATATCATGATCTTCCACACTGCAGCTAAAATTCCTGTTCTGAAGGCCTGTGTGACTTGCATTTCATTCTGATACGTTTTAGGCCACTTCCACTCTTTGGTAATCTAACTCTTCCTAAATTACATCCTTAGCCTGCTTTGAGATGAAAGTGCTGCTTAATTTTTCTAATAAGTAATTTTCGCTGTTTACCCCTGCTTTTCCTGTAGAGGTTGTTAATGCATGCTTTTAAATATTGGTTTCTAAAGCCAGAGGTCTTTTTTTCCCCTGCGATAATTTAACTCTCATCACAACCTATTGAAAATTTTCTTTGAGATTCATCCCTATTCAGTTCACAGTTCTTTACTAATATGCAGTTTATTAATCTTAAGTAATAATTTCTTACATGTCATGAGAAAAATACATTGTTGACTAATTCAGAGAATATCATATTTTATCAAAGAAGACTTCAGATTATTCCGAGGAACATGTTTTTTACGAAATTTTGTAGAATACTAATTCATTTCTCTGTACATCTACATTCTCCTTTAAAAATTCTTCTGAAGTCTTCAGATATAACTGGCATCAAACTAATTGGGTTTTAATTATCCAGTTCAGGTTTATTTTTTCACTCACTTTGATAAATCTAGTGTAGTCATCTGATTTGACAAGATCTCTGATGAGATCAAGGGATACGCAGAGAAACTGTGCAGAGGAAAATTACTTAACACAATACCACAGGTCAGCTATTTTTCTTTAGTCCCCTGAAATCCTTGGGGTTGATGAACACAGGCTTGTGATCTCAGAGTCAGAAATATCTTATCCTGTCCTTAAAGCCACCTTTTTCACAAGATTTGGCACTTCAGACCAGTATGATTTAAAAGGCCGCGTATCCCATGTCCCTGCCAGATTACTGATTAGATGTGGTGCTGATTTTGCTGTTGCCAGTAAATGTAAACCACTATCAATCTCTGTTTACATTAAAACATCAAGCTGTAAACTGTGAAGGCTGACAAGTCAGATTCACAATCATCTCTGATTTAGCTGCAAGAGCTGAAGGGTTTATCCTCCAGGCTGGTAACCTCTTCAGCCACTGCAGGTAAATCCAATGTGAATCAGAGTCTGAATTGCCCTTGTTTTCCCAATTGTCCAGCTATCAATGCACAAAGAGTCGTAACAGCCATGCTGCAAATCTCTGCCCTCTACTCCAGAGGTGTGAGTCTTATCAGGAAGACACGATTCAAAATATTGAGGATATATTTCAGGCATTCCTATTGTCTCATCAAGCAGTGACCAATATAAGAATTTTATCAGAATATTGTATTCCAAGGCCTAGGAAAGAAATATGCTGGGAAATAGATCCCCACTGTTCATATCCTGGGGATAATCCTGACTGTCACTGCAGTTAATGTTTCGGTTGGCAGCTACATCAACGACAGGCTGAAAGAAGAAGGAGCTGTTGCTCCACAATTACACTGCACCTTGCGGAATAAGCCTCAGCAGGAGCAGAGAGCTTTGTGCCGGCTGCTGAGTGATGGGGTTAACTCACATCTGAGCACAGACAAGATCTTGACTTGCAGGAGGCTTTTGAAAATGGTTTGGGCTGAGAGGGAATAAGGGTCTATTGCAGTAGCTGGGATTTGAAACGGCAGGTGCCACAGGGTAGCTGACAGGCATGGAGAAAAAGGACGTGGCAGGACATGCTGGCTGCCCACAGTGACAAATAAATGTTCTTGGGCCTTGAAGTCAAGTGGCACACATCAGCCCGTATCTACACTAATAAGCCATGGTACTCCCCAAAACAAGGTGGCTGCACACAAACCACTTTGGGGAATGATCCCAGGACCATTCCAGATGCTGAATTGTACCCAGGGACTGCCCAAGTTGGAACAGGACAAATTCTTGAGAGGGAACAGTCTGGGATTTTACCAGCACATGGAGCCACATTTCTGTGCCCAGGAGTTTGCTGGAAATTACAGAGGCAGCCTTGGTGCACAAATGGATGCTGAACGGGCACCTCACTGGTAGAGAGAGCTCTGTGGTAGGGCTCGTCAGCACCCAGACCTCATGATCATAGAATCACAGAACAGTTTGAGTTGAAAGGGACCTTCAAAGCTCATCCAGTCCAACCCCTGCAATGAGCAGGGACACCTTCATCCAGATCAGGTTGCTCAGAGCCCCATCCAGCCTGGCCTGGGATGTCTCCAGGGATGGGACATCCACCACCTCTGTGGGTAACCTGGGCCAGGCAAAGTCACTGCTCTGGGAGCCTGAGGTCTGCAAAGTGTGTCCTGTATCGGTTTGTACATCCACACCCACCCACTCTGCATCTCACTCAAAATGTGCTGTTTATCCACTGAGCTTCCTCACCTTTGTATTAGTTTGCTCTGCTTAATAAATTCCTCCTGAGAAAAACAAAATGCAATATTTCATCATTCATGCATCACATGGGACTTTTGAAAACAGCCTTTCAGGCAGAGATTTTTGATTTCACCTGGTTAGAGAAGCCTTTAAATAGGCATCAGCAGGACCTCTGCCATACACCGTCCTTGTATACCTAAGAGCAACCTCTGTGAAATGTAATGGAATAAAAGGAGGATCACCTGCATGATTCTCCAGTGCAAGGGATTTTTACGAAAGGCAAAAATAGATGCAAAAAACGTGCATGCAGATATATAACAAATATTTTTTTGGCTGACAGTAAAAATAAACAATTTCATCTTTCAAGTGACTAATTACTTCTTGTTTGGCAGAGTTGATTACATTTTTTTTTGCAGCTAGAAAAATATGTACTGCAGTCCACTGATACAAAAACAATTAAAATAAATTGGTTTTGCTGATGCAATTCCAGACATGAACTAATTATCCTTTATGAAATCACGTCTGTAAAAGGATAATTGATTTGAATGAGTACAATATGTCACAGGTACATGAATGAGTGCAACACCTATTTTACCTCCATAGGATATGCTTATGGTCTTTAAAAACTTGATTCTTAATAATGCCTGGTTTACTATTTGCTTTTTTCAACTTTATACAGAATCGACTGGGTTGGAAAACACCTCAGAGATCATCCAGTTCAACCCTTGGTCCAACTCCAGTCCATTGACTAGATCATGGCACTAAGTGCCATGTCCAATCTCAGCTTAAAAACCTCCAAGGACGGTGAGTCCAGCACCTCCCTGGGCAGCCATTCCAATGCCTGACCACTCTCTCTGTAAAGAATTGCTTTCTAATATCCAGCCTCAATTTCCCCTGGCAGAGTTGAAGCCCATGCCCCCTTGTCCTATTGCTAACTGCAATGCATACACACATACATATGCATTAATGGATACGTTTTCCTCATGGATATATACTTAGATATAAAAATTTTTTGCTTCAGAAAACTAACAAATTATCTCAGAGCACTGCAGAGCAGTCACAGTTTACTTAAATTCCACAGAGGTTTCTAAACCTTTTGTTAAATTTCGTTGCTTCCGCAGGCTGTCTCAAAGAGTTCATACAACAAGAAGTGACCCATTTTAAATTTTATTTTAAATTTTTTTTCTAATATTAAGTCAAGTAGTAGAAATTTTTCCTATTTCTTTTGCCCAATGGATGCTCTGCTTAGCACAGGATTCTGCACAGTGGCACATTTCCTGCTGGCCTTTGCAAATGCTTTCACATGCAGATGTGCGATCTACATTGACATCCAAAGGTCTGAGGTAAATTGGAATAACGTCAGACAAAGGCTATAAGTCACATAGAAGAGTTTCAAGGTGTGACATGGGAAGAACCGCCACAGAAATTTACGGCATGTGGTGTAGAGAACAACCGCCTGACAGAAACAGCGATAAACAATATTTAGAGAATGTGTTAAAATAATGTCAGCAAGAGTGGAAATTTAAGTATGCCATTTGGAAGTGAGCAGTGACATTTAATTGTCAGGTCAATTAGCTAGTGGAAAAAATTGTATAGGGCAGTAACAACTTGGAACAATAAGGAGGAAGGCTGCTTTTTATCTGCCCATCATGAGTGACTGAGGGGCACTGCTGGATCTGTGAGAAAGGCAAAAGTGTTCCTAAGGCATATGAAATGATATTTTTCCAGTATATTCAGTGAAATACAAATGTCACTGTATCTCTCAGCATCTTGGTGTCCCTCACCTGTAGTACTCTGGGCCGATGAGGTCCTACATTGAAGAAGCCACAGTGGGCATGGTGAAGAAAAGGACAGAAATGCAGCCGGGCTGCTGTGCAAAAAGAAGCCAGGCACACAGGGCTTGCTCAACCTGTCACAACAAAAGGAAGAAAGATTTTTATTGATACTCACTTCCTTTCCTACATTTTTTCAATTCCAGAGGGGGAGAACTATGCTAATGTAGGACAAATAAATTGGTTGTGAATACATTTAGGGGGAAACCAGGGGCAAGCTTCCAGCTCTCTGAGCACTGAAATCCCAGATCACGTCCAGTCAACATCAATAACAAGAACAAAGTTTTGAGAAAGATCCTGATCAGCAGATTGCAGGGCTAAGGAACTGTGTGCATCTGTAGCAGCAGCAGGCAGAGTCTGATGATCCTTCTGGTCTAGTACTCCAGGTAAAGTAAAATAGTGCAGCCTGATCTTCCAAAAAAAAGTGACCTATGACTCGAGGAATCATCCTTTTTTTTGTGACTGAACTGAAAAATACACATGAATTAAGCATTTATTTAACTGTTGGACTGAATTAACGCTTTAACAAGTACTCCAGACTAATGCATTTAATTATCAAGAGCTAATTTTCATAAGGCAATATGGTATTGTTAATAGAAAAATAAAAATTGTAAAGCAAACTGGAAAAAAAAGCATAAACCAAATTATTTTAAAAATAAAATAATAACAATAATAATAATAATAATAATAATAATAATAATAATAAATGCTGCAGTACTACTTATTTTCTTCATAGCAAAAAGCTGTTGGTGGCTTCTCCTTGCTAACAGGGAACGAGTTTTTACATCAACCGAATGTGAAAATTAAAAATGGACAGAGTATATCGTGCTCTGTGTGTTTATTCTGGTTGAAGGTTGCATTGATTTTGTGTTATTCCCTGCTTTTAAGTGTATACTATTAAGGACGTGTGCCATTTCTATGCTGTCAAAATGCTGTGCTCTTAACACAGAGGAAGCAGGTTTTGACCAGTAGCTTAGCATCAGTCTTCTAAAGGTCCATCAATATCTACTTGCCAAGGATTTTGGTGGAACTGGTATCATCTGTTCCTTCTACCAGAAATAGTGACAAAAAGAAAGGGAAAAGTTTGGGTGTAATTAAAAAGGAAAGTCATTCTTTCCATTCTCAAAGCAAAAATTCCAGTAACCTAAGAAGTTATTAATGGAGCCAGTGTGGTCATGATCAAAAGAGAAGCTTGAAAGAAGTAAAGATTTTCAATACCATGCTGTTCGCATGGCCTCAGGCATACAGCCAACATAGCTATTTCTTACAAGTAAGTGCAAAGCCAGGTTAAAACAATTAATTTTTTATGGAGAATACGCTTTCAGTTTTGGAAATATAACAAAAACCAGTTTGCATTTGGCATTACTTAGCAGGTGGGAGCAGAGAACTTGGTTTGGTTTAATTATTGGAACTACTTAGGTATTCTTTTAAAATGAAGTCATTTGAGTCAATTCTAAACAGCTACATGCCGATAAACTTCAACACTTAATTTCCATGCTTTACTTGAAAAATTTGATTTATAAGTGCCCCACAGCACTGTGTTGTCTACTGAGTGTACTGGATTGGAAATGCAAATTATCTTAAAGCTGCCATTTTTCAGCAGAGAAGCCCTAGAAGAGATTAGATAGGGATGGAAAGAATTGCCGGAAACTTTGTATTTTAACAGCAAATTAAGCAAATGAAAGGAGCAAAATGAAGGAGTCAAATTTAAAGTCAGTCGCTGAGGCGAGTGGCTCCAGTGCCGGTACCATTGCCAGCGCAAGGCTCCAGCATGGTGCACAACGGGGTTTCCTGAACTGGGGACACTTCAGGGGACCAGAGAGACCAGGCAGGATCTGGCAGCTCCTGACACAGCAGCTGAGGAGACCTGGGCACTAGTAGGAGCAAGCATGGCCAAGCCCTTACATCTAAAATAAACCCCTGGGGAGCCCTGTGAACAGGCTGCAAGGCAGCAGTTTGCATGGCAGGTTGTGTGGAAGGGTGTGCAGAAGGACACCTGTACTGGGTTTGCATGGCAAGGTTTTTGGTGGCTTCTGTGAGAAGACACCAGAAGCTTTCCTCAAGTCCAATGAAGTCAGTTCCCACCAGCTGCGAGGTGGACCTGCCGCTGGCCAAGGCTGAGCCCATCATCAATGATGATGGTGCCCCCGTGATAACATATTTAAGGAGGAGGCAAAAAAACCCCTGCTGCACAGCAGCAACCAAAAGGGAGATGTAAGAATATGTGAGAGAAACAGCTCTGCAGGCACCCAGGTCAATGAAGAAGGAGGGCAGGAGGTGCTCCAGGTGCCAGAGCAGAGACTCCTCTGCAGCACGTGGTTCAGACCTTGGTGAGGCCGGCTGTCTCCTGCACCCATGGAGGTCCATGGTGGACCAGAGATCCACCTGCAGACCACGGAGGACCCCATGCTGGAGCAGGTGGATGTGCCTGAAGGAGGTTGTGACCCTGTGGGGGTCCTAGCAGGACCTGTGACCCCACGTGGGACACACGCTGGAGCAGTTTGTGAAGAGCTGCAGCCCATGGGAAGGACTCATGTTGAAGAAGCTTGTGGAGGAGTGTCTGCTTTGGGAGGGACCCCACACTGGAGCAGTGAAAGACTGTGAGGAGGAAAGAGTGACAGAGACAATGTGTGTTGAACTGGCGGCAACCCCCATCCCCCGTTGCCCTGTGCCACTTCAGGGGAAGGAGGCAGAGAATTTGGGAGGGAAGTTGAGCCTAGGAAGAAGGGAGTTGTGGGAGAAAGGTGTTTTAAGATTTAGTTTTTATTTCTCATTATCCTACTCTGATTTGATTGGTTATAAATTAATTTCCCTGGTTTACCCATGACTGTAACTGGTAAGCAATCCCCCTGTCCTCTAAGCCCATGAGTCTTTCATTATATTTCCTCTTCCCTGTCCATCTGAGGAGGGACAATGATAGAGTGGCTTGATGGGTACCTGACATCCAGCCAAAGTTAACCCAGCACATCCATAAACCTGGACGAATTTTTTGCCGCCCACCCAAGTCCGTGGTCCTGCTGAGGGAAGAAAGATGCAATGTACCAACAGCAGAAGATAACAGCAGCCACATCTTTCCTCCTCATGCAGACCGCATAAGACCTCAGCTGGAGACCAGTTTGGATAACATAGGAAATATATAAGTCATATGGGAGATGGACAAAGAATGCTGGACTTTTAATTTCAGCATGACCAGTTCAGGTGAGAATACTGCCTGTAAGAATAGCGAAGCCCATATCGCTTGGAGTTGTCTACAAGCAGGTTAGATCATCATCTGCCAGGATGACTTGGCTAAAGCTGATCTTGTCTTTGGTGAGTCAAAATTCACTAAAATGCTTATAAGATTCCCAGTCACTGACAGATTGCAGCGAAGACAGAAGCCAATTGCCTGCAACAGCTTTCACAGAAAATGATACAAAAACAATCATCAAAAGAGCCAGGACAGACTCATCCTGATGGGAAACATTCCTAATTACATCTGGTTTCAGACCTACATGAAGCAGGCTGCTTCCTTTGCCAAAAGCATTTGAGAGCTGTAGTAAACAAAAGCAGAAACCTCCAAAGTTTAAACCATGCAATATACAAAACCATATTTTATGTACATCAAGCACTTCTCAAAATCAATGACAATCACCTAAAGCAGACAAAAGATCATTCTAAAACTTGCTAACAACTGCAGTGGGTTTATTAGCTCTTCTGAGCACAGTGATATGGAAATAATATTTGACACGGTATAATAAATTCTATCAATTTCATTACTGAAGAAATGCATTATTTAAGGTCTGATTTCTAAATACAAAAGAACACTACGTAGACAAAAGATGTGGGCCAGCAAAAAATATATAGAAGCAAATCTAGCTTTATGTCTAGGACTGGACAGGCCTGTCAGAAAATGCAGTAAATGCTAGGACAGAAGATCTTAATCCCAGCAAAGAACGGTCCTTTCTTTAAAGACTGTTTTACACATTTAAAAAACAGAAACCCACTTCTGTCTCTTCTTAAAGTTTGTATATCAGAAGGAGAAAACGTTCAGTGTCAGCCTCAAGTGAAGTTATGGGTGCAGCTCTATAGACAGAAGTATTAGTAAAATGGCATTATTGAGGTAGGCATCATGTAGGCTGTTTTTAGCATAGCAAGTTCATGATTTCCATCTTATGATGCAATTACAGATTCATCAGGCACCAAGTTGTGAAAATTACTTTCTAGCTCTTTATTTAAAAATAAAAAAAAGGTTGTAGAGGTTAGACAGATCATTAAGTGTTATTAAGATGTGCCTGTGAAATGGACTGAAGTGTCCTGTCTGATATCAGATGCTGAAAGGGTCTGTATAGCAGGGACCAGGACCCAGTAATCTTCCCAGTCCACAAAGGTCTCCTGCTGTTTGCTCTCCCATGTGGTTCAGCGGCTTTAGTTGGGAACCAAGTGATTTTACAGAATATGCCACATCCAGGTGATGGGGATACAAGTTTGGGTCCTCTCATTCCAGGGAAGGAGTTGAATGGAGATCTCCCAGACCCTGGACATGCTATGCAAAAAATATTCAACATAAAATGTTGACTGATCTCAAAAGAGATAATACGACATAGGTATCGTCTCTACAAGAAGACTAAGTGCTCTTACCAACAAGGGTAACATGCAATGTTGCAACAAGCTCTTGTATTTCCTTTGTTTGCCTCCAGGCTGCTCCCAGTGTGAAGAACACCCCTCATCTTCTACCAGAATATTTTTCATCCCCCACCCTCAAGCCCCCCACCGTAGATAGGAAAATAAAAATAGGTAATTAATGAGACTGGATATGGACCAGAGATCTGGAGTCAAAGGAGAGGTATGCCAATCCAGGTACAAACACATCTTGATTTACCCTAAGGAAATATCTGCTTTCAAATTAGGGATGCTACAGCCATGTGACCATGAGTGGTTTTTACCTGATTTGCCCAACGCAACATAGGAAGAGTGTGGCAGAGCAAGGACCAGCACGGCAGAGTAAAGACCCTCCAAAAAAAAATCTGTGTTAAGATAGGTCCTTCTTAATTTTGCTCACAGGTTATGTTCACGTTAGTATTCTGCTGCAGCCAGACAAAGCCAGACACAACACAGAGGTTACCGAGCTGCAGGACATAAACCTTTTTAGCAATGCCAGGCAGCAAGTTAGGATAAGTCAAAGTTCCTCCACTGCTCTCACCCTCCCAGCAGAGAGGAACGGTGGAAATACCAAACAAGACACATAAGTGCTAAAAAGTGAGATCTTTAAAGCATCGGTATACTTTTAGTAATCCCAGGTATTATTAATAGCATCAGTATGGGCATTTATTTTCCCCACATTGAAACTAGTTTTAATCCCCTATTGATTGAAGCTGAAGTGCAGGACATGCTGCAGTTTACGTGATTGATTCATGTACCTTGAGGGAATTAAGTCATCTGTAAACCAAATTTTTTCTTCCATTACAGGTCCCTGTTAGATAAATATCTCTGTAAGCAAAATATCCTTTTTTAAATTAAGGGCAAGAGGTCAAATACACTGCTGGCGAAAGCAGGTGGAACTTCAGTGAAGTCTGAATGGAAATTTTGACCCGATAAACACATTTCCTTAAGTTATGAGAAGGTAACTTGGATTCAAGAAAAATAACTTTTATTAAGACTGAGAAGTTACGTGATTCCCTACAGAAAATACACTTGGCAGAACACAGAAAGTTATATTCACCTACTTTTATACATTAAGAATGCACTTTCTTTCCAAAATGGCAGGTTATAGCAAGAGCCCAATCTAGTGTCCAATTCAAACAGCTGGGATGTGCTCTGTTTTTCAGAAGGTGCCAAGCATTCCCCCTGCTAAAACTACTAGTCTTCACTCAGCCATAAAATGAGAAGCTTGAATATCCCAGTCATTTTGTGAAAGGAAGAATGGAAACCTGTTCAGAAACGGCAGATAAATCACCTGAGGAATAAAGCCAGAAGGAGAGGACAGTGCCGGGTGCCCGTGGTGTGTCGGCTTGTGATCGACGTCTCCTTAAGCATTCTCTTTAAAAGCCTCATGTCAGAGTTTCTCCATTTGATTGACAAACAGAGATCTTGCTACATTCAGCCCAGTAGGGGAACGTCTGATAACTTAGAAGGATGAAATGCAAAAGCGGTTCTGGTTCATTTGAAATAGCAGCAGCCATGACTAGGTAATGGGAAACAAAGTTCTTTCAGATATTGTCATTGCTGTGAAATCTCAATGATGCTGTCTCAGGAAGGAACAATAACATTTAATTTTTCTTCTACATTTGTCATACAGGGACTAAGCGCCTTGGGGAGGGAAATAAACAGCAGCTCACAGCATCCATACATGTACATATTTATTTATATGCTGAATGACAAGGCTAAGGAATTGGGGACATAATACAGGTGAGCTTTCCAATCTACAGCACTCAAAGCCAAGAGCTGAGTAATTCACTAATGTAAAGTTTTGACCCGGTTTGTGTTAAGATCTGATTGATAATTTCTGATTGAAGTGCAAGTGAGCGACTGTTGCCCGCCCCGGGCTGCTGCCGTGTGCTGTCTCTGCAAGCTGCACATGAATGTTGTTGTGAGTAAAGATTTCTTACTATAGGCTTTTCCCCCCAGCCCCTTTCCTTCTTTATATATTGTTGATGGCAGAGGTGAAGAGATTCAAGACTCCCCTGTGCACAGTATCTTCCCAACAGGGCAAGTTGTAGGGAAATTATTATTGTAAGACACCTCTATAAACAAGGTGAATGAATCATTCCTTCACCTTCCCCACAGAGAATGAATTTTACTTATTACACCGTCACAAAGCCCAGTTGTTAAATTTAGCTACAGAGAAGACAGTCTCTCTTTTGAGTCATACCGATGTCCCGGCCACCCGGTCAGCGAGTAGAGGTGGGTGAGGTGGCATTGGGAAAACTCCCCATGTTTCCAAAGCCACGCTGAGCTGTCAGGATGAGCCTGGGTATTTAAAGTCCCTTCTTGTCTTTCTAAATAAGTTTTCATTTCCATACGTCCCTGTGCAGCCGCATCTCAGCTGGATGTAATAGTGCCAACATTTTGAAAGGAAAATTGCTTTCCATTTCTCACAGTATTATATGCATAAAGAATCCCTTACAATCTGAAGATGCGACTGCTCAGCCTGTGCACAGCAGAGGTTACTGAGGCTCCAGAAAATGGGTGGGCTGAGCTTTTCTCTGCTTTTCCAGCCTTAAACAGGCCAGATCCTTGATCCTTTATGTCATGACCAGGGTCTCAGGACTACACTGACATGCAGCAGGACTGGGAAAAGAAGGATGATAGTTCTGGTCGCCTTCTCCAGGCTGAGGAGGACTCATTTAATTTTAAAAATATATGATAAAAAAACCCCGCTATCTGAAAACTGAGTGTAATGAAACTAAACTGAAAAAATGCAAGTGTCAGTTTTTTCCATAGTTGGCTGCAGTGTATGTTCATTTCTGCTTGTTTGTCAGTCAGAATCAAGCAAAGAAAGGTTTATTATCTACTACCAAGAACGGTTTATCATGTCTGTTTAAAAGGCTATGAAAGAGCTTTTGGAGGAGCACAGAGCTCTATTTATAAGCAGCATCGCAGTAGCAGAAGACATATTTCTATTCACCTCTTGTGGGAGGTGAAGATTTCATTTTTCCTTTTAAAACGTGTTTGTACATAATGCTGTCAGAAGGTTCCAGACAACTCTGTAAGCACAAATCCCTTGTTCATCTGTCCATAAAATAGCCCGGGCAGTGCCCCATGCCCAAGGGACCGTTCCTTTTCCACCTCCAGTCCTGGGGGCTGGTGGTGGGATGGCCAAGGGGCATCATCTCCTCCGCACAGAGAGCCCATGCTGCCATTAAACTCCATGTGTCTTGCTCCCTTCATCTCACCCTGTGAGATAAATAGGGGGTGATTGTTTCAAATGAAGAGAGAGGAGATTCAGGACAGACATGAGGAAGAAATATTTTTAAAGTCAGGGTGGTGAAACACTGGCCCAGGTTGGCCAGAGAGGTGGTGGATGCCCCATCCCTGGAGATGTCCCAGGCCAGGCTGGACGGGATGGGTCTTCACCTGATCTGGGTGAAGATGTCCCTGCTCATGGCAGAGGGTTGGACTAAGATGAGATTTGAAGGTCCCTTCCAACCCAAACTATCCTATGATTCTATGATGCTATGACACAGCTGCTGCCAGCTCCTCTTTTGTTAATGCAGATATTTGTAACACCTTTAGCCTTTTTCAGATTTATCACAGCCTTTTCTTAAACCTGTGTGAAGTTTATCCTTTCCACTCCTTCAGAGACAGTATTCAGAGCCCAGTAAAATGACTCCTCAGCATGACTCTCAAGTATGAACTTAATAACAAAACATCGCATCCAGGGATTCACTGCGATCTCTGATAGTGCCGCTGATGCCCTTTCCTGGGTTTTGACATTTTTTTTACACTCTGGATAGGCTCAGCTGCCTTTCTGTGGCTGTACAGGACAATAGAATCATAGAATCATCTTCACCCAGATCAGGTTGCTCAGAGCCCTGTTCATCCTGGCCTGGGATGTCTCCAGGGATGGATCTTCTACGTGGGCAACATGTTCCAGTATTTTAATACCCTATTTCCCTGAAAGTAAGACAGGGTCTTATATTAATTTTTGCTCCAAGACTTACTACCTTTTAACATGTATAGCTGCTTGGGCACTATTTAAATTGACTTTTTTAGTGAACTGTAACTGGGGCTTATTTTGGAGTAGGACTTATATTTCAACCATCCTCAAAATTTTTTTAAGTCATGCTAAGGCTTATTTTCAGGGTAGGTCTTATTTTCAGAGAAACAGGGTAGTTAAGAGGAGATGGAGTAAGCAAATTATTTTGTAAGCTGAGAATTAGAGTGGGTCAGGAACAAATAAAATGCTTGACAGAAAGCCAGCATGAACTGGAAGACAGACACATAGAACATTTCTCTCTACCCAGGAGAGCACAAAACTGTTCACATCCCAAAAAAAAAGTCCCCACAGTGTCCTACAAACCTCACTAATGGAAATGAGGACTCAGAACTCCATTGCTGGCAGCATGGCTACAAATCTTCTCTAGCATTACAAGTTCACCTCAGACACACAGGAGGTGAAAAAGGGGGCTAATTTTAACCCATCATGAATGTTTTCAGGCTGTCACGCCCAAGTTGGGTGCCTTTGTGAGGGTGTAAGAGAAGGAAGAGACCTAAGAGCACTTGAGAAAAAATTGAAGACTAAGCACATCGCTAATTCAAAGAAATCCTACAGCTGGGATTTGGAAGAGCACCGGGACAAAGTAATAGGTTATAAATCCTCGATTCCTTTAAAAAAAACTTAAGCCAATCATCTCAATTTTGTTATTTATTGCCTGTCTACACAGCTGCCTTTTAGTTTGAGTACTCAAGGAGAAATTTATCGGGACAACAGACGAGCAGTGATTAAACTTGAATTAATACTTTAACCCCACAATCTTCTATACTTTATGAAGAGAAAAAATGGTGTTTTGCTTAAAATTTAACAATGGAGCAGACCTGATCTTGCAAGTTTGCACATGGTGCCCAACTTTAATAAAGAAATAAATAAGAGGGAACTTACGCTGTGGGAAATGGATGAAGGGGAGAGAACTTTCATCGTTTACATTCAGGATTTTACACAGAAGGTTTTGTAAAGAGAGAAAGAGATCCAAAACATTTACTAGGGAAAAACCATGCAGAATATGATCAGAACCCAGGCTGTGTCACTCCAACCTCTCTTGCTTATTAAAAGGAAATAGAATCGGCCAACCCAGAATGCTCCATCTTCTGATTAAAATGAGAAAAGAGGAGAGGAGGGAACTGTTATCACTGTATTTGCAGCATAGCTTGCTGACTTTTTCTTTCTTTTTTTCTTCTTTTTTTTTTTTTTTTGGTAACTCAATTTACAAGTGCTCCATTAATAATTCATGCTGCTTCTAAATGGCAGGGCAGCCGCTGTTTCTTTGTCACATCTCACAATGGCTGAGTGACAACGCTGGCTCTGACTCCAGGCCACTATCTCTGACTATCTGCCAGGAGAGACGTATTGCCGTCCGTCCTTTGTCATTCAATCCCTGACACGGCTGTGACAAATGCTGGCATGCCCTGTCATTCCCTTCACCCTCCGATAACAGAAATCTGCCAGTTTTCAATGTGCGGCTGTGCCCTGTTGTCCCCCAAAGAAGCAGCTGTGTGCCAATGACGCCTGGTGACGTGTGGGTCCTTCTGCTGGTGGCTTTTCCTCCGGTTATGTATTTGAGTTGACTGTGCTTCAAAAGGCATGGACTTTAAATGCTGCTTCGGGACCAGCACCCAGCTAAAGCTTGTTTGATAATGGTGTCTCCAGAGCCGAAGGGGAAAAAAGGCTCTTTTTTTTCAGACAAAGTGATAGGAAACAATGCCAGTTTTCAGGACAGAAAAACACAGATGGAAAGAACTATGTTTCCCATCAGTTCTAAAGAGCTTTTGGGCATGAGCTGGCAGGGTGTGCTGTAACCTTCACCACTGCTGGAGGTTTCCCAAAACCTGTGCAGGACACCTTATTTTTAGCATTTCAGTACTTAAAAGGGGCCTGTAAGAAAAATGGGAAGAGACTTTTTAGCAGGGTCTGTTATGACAGGACAAGGGGTGATGGTTTTAAACTAAAGGAGGGGAGATTCAGTCTGGACATGAGGAAGAAATTTTTTACAATGAGGGTGGTGAAACACTGGCCCAGGTTGCCCAGAGAGGTGGTGGATGCCCCATCCCTGGAGACATCCCAGGCCAGGCTGGATGGGGCTCTGAGCAACCTGATCTGGGTGAAGATGTCCCTGCTCATGGCAGGGGTTGGACTGGATGAACTTTGAAGGTCCTTTCCAACCCAAACTATTCTATGATTCTACAAGGACAGAGCATGCAGGACATGCGACATACCTTCCTTCTGTCCTGAAGCATCACAAACTTCTTTCCAGATGTTCATAAAGAAAACAGTCCTGCTTCTTTTTTTCAGATGCTTAGAAGTGGTGGGTTTGTTTTTGACAGGAAGCACAGTTTTTTGGAGCTCCGTCTGACTCTGACAGCAACTTGCCACCCCCTTTCCTCCCTGCAACAGGAGGGCACATGCTTGATGCATTCAGATAAAATTGCTCTATTCACTTAATGTGTAATATCCATTACAGGGTAGCTGAGCACCTGTTTGAGCTGCTGATTCCAGGAAGGGGTTGGGAGCCTTAATGAGTTTCCTAATTTCCAACACTTTGATCTTCCCAGATAAATGTGTGCAGGCAAGTGCAAAACAAGGATTAAGTCATTGTAGATGCCAATACCAGCCCATTGAATCCACCCTGCCCTTGGAGCAGGCTGCAGTGCCTTAATGGGCCACATCCAGCATTCAACCCTCGGCAAATATTCACGACATGTTGCTACTACAAACACAGGGGACATGATGTTACAAGGACATTATTTTTCCCATGGAGACGCTGAACGCTGCTTCCTTTATCCTCAGCTGCAGCAGCGCTGTTACCAATTACGATCACTAAAGGAGAACAGCTGGCACTTGTTCAGCCAGAGCGCTCTCTCCAAAGCCCGCTGAAGCCAATGGAAAAGGGATCTCCTTCCTTTCATTGGAATTTGGATCAGACTCAGAGACCTCGTGGTTCAGAAAACAGGCTTTGCTGTGGTGTTGTGTTTTGTTGTTTTCATTCCTTTGTTACTTCTCCATCTCACGTTTGTGACCAGAAACCATTTTTTCCAATCTATACACCCTGTGTATAGTGACAGGAGGTTGGGACAGCATTACCCCCACTGTTTTTGTAAAATAAGAAACATTAATTAAAAAGCTGCACAGCAAGGCTGGCACTATTAGAAACTAGAAAGGGAGAAAGAATGAGGCAGAACAGCAAACAGGGGCAGACTTTTGATGTCCTGTGCACATGTTGTTTTCCCCCATTAGAGCGTTTTCACGGCTGTTCCACACACTTCTCAAAGCTCAATTCATCTTGCACACAGATCTTACTGAAAGGTAATAAGCAACTCCTAGCTAGAGAGTCAATTAACATGTAATCTTTGACATTTTGAATCATCAGTGCCTGCCAGATGGGTTTCTCCTTTACACAGAATGAAACCTATTGCTTGAGTGTTTGAAAAATTGATTTCATGTTACAGTTTTCCATATCCATCTAGACTGCACTGTCTTCCAGTCTCATGGTGGGAAAGTGAACTGAGTTTTGCTTCTGAAATTATCAACAAAACTATTTTTGATTTTTAGGGAGTAACAAACTGATTAAACAGTGACTGTGTTGAGAGATCAGAGTTTCTTTTCCTATTAATCTTGTCCATTTGGGGCCAAGTTTTCACACCATGAGGCCAGAGGTCAGAGACCAGGCATTGGTGCCTGAATGGCTGCAGCAGCTGCTGGCACGACCCTCCATGAAGGGTTCCCTCTCTTGCTGCTCCTGAAGCAAGTGCTGAATCCACTGCACGATGGTAACATGATCTGATACGATCCTGTAATATCAGAATGCAAACCAGAAGTTCAGCAGCTGCTTCACAAGGCAAAAACTACAGAGAGACTGTGAAGCAGCTGAGGATTATCATCGCTACATCCTTCCCAAATTGCCAAGACACAAGGTGCTTTATTTCCTGCACAATAAGAGCCTGAGCAGTTTTGGCAGAACACATTACAGATAAGGTTTTACTGGACTATGCAAGTACCTGAGAATTCAACTTGCAAACTGGTTGAACTGGGACTGTAATTTCTCAGGTGCATAGGAAGCACCTGCTGTGAAGGACCCCGACTGAGTTTTCAATTGCTGCAGCTACAGAAATATTTAATAATGGTAAGTAAATGGTTATCACTGCTCTGTAATTTTATTATGTATAATAAAATGGTGTATCTTAGTTAATTATAAGCACATACCTAAATACAGCAGTTGCAATAAGCTCCATCTTGCTCACCTTTCTGCGTTACTGCTGGATCCCCACCAGTCTCAACGTGGCTGAGATTCCACATCAGTTCAAACAGTTGTAATTATCTGTCCTTCAAAGATTAACAAGGAAGCAGGATTATATAAGGGGATTAAACATACACAGAAGAATAACATACTGAATAATGTGAGTGCACTAATCTCTGAATCAACTCTGAAGGTGGAAAAGTTGTGAAATTGCCGCGTGTTAGAGAGCTGCATAATTTCCAAATCTTGTTTAGCTATGTAGACTGGTTGCAATAAACTATCACCTGTACCCGGAAAAAAAGCTACAAGAATGTTGTAATGATAACTTCAGTTATTCTGGGTCACTTGATAGAAACAGTCCCAGCTCTGCAAGTTGTTCAGTTCATCTGAATACCATAAAAATGTGTGTATATATATATATATATGTTTGACATTAAGTGATGTCTTTGCTGTCTTCTTTTAACACTTCTGAAAACCAGGCAAGATAATAGCAACACTCTCATGAAAGAGTGATTACCGTCATTGTGCTAATGATGGTCACAGAAGAAAGGCTCAGGTTCAATGAGCTCTGAATGTGAAATGAATTTTGCGGAAGAGGTGAGGAATAAATGGGAGAATCTAAAACCCTAATCCGTGAGGAAGTGATTTACTGCAATTTTCTGTGGACTATATAATCCTAGGGTGGAATGGAATTCAAGCCTTTTAAGAGAGGTCTCTGCCACAATAACGTTTCCTGCATCACCAGCACAACGTGGATCTCCCCACCATCACACGCTGCCCCCTGGTCAGCTGAAATAGCTCACACCTCAGGTTCACTACATGGTCAATTAAATCAAGCTGATAAAGCAGACGAATTCAGCCAAAGGACAAATTAAGCAGCACAGAATGTATCGTTGCCAAGGCAGAAATGTAACGCGTGGAGTCTGCAGATGCAGAGAAGCTGCTGTACTTGCAGAGAGCATCATGATGGCCAAAGCACGGTAAAGATACCAGAAATTAATGGCAATGTCATCTATGTGCTGAGAAGAAAGCCGTGGCATGAAATGCTTGACTCAAATGTTGTGACGGATAAAAGTAAAAATGCCTTATTTAAATGGTGATCCAGCAGGGAAGGGTTTAGCATCTTTTATGAAGAATAGATCAATGCAAGAAGGTTCCCAATGAGAGAAAGAATTAATTGCAGTCAGCGTTGCGTGTATGAGCAGAAAGGTCACCAAGGGTCTGGAGCAGAAGCTGAACAGATTGAAGTTTCTATTACACAGTGTTAGATGGAAATGGAGAATAATTACTTTTGCAAGCTTGCAAAGGATTAAACTGACTTAAATGAGATGAATCTTGATGCATCCCACTGCATCAACTGTGTGAAAATAATTAATATGTAGATTAGGAAAAAAAAAATAGTTTACTTTGCATTAAGGCAACAATTTCCTTTCAAAATTTCAGTGACATGTCAGGTCTTAGCATAGAGAGATAGTGTGGAAGATGTCTTCCAATGCTCAAAGTTCTTAATGAACAAATAAATTCATTTTCAAGGCCTCTTTTTAATGCTAAACAACTTGATTTGGGGTTTAGAACTGAAGTTCTAGCTTTGCACTACAATTTTGAAAAGTATTAAGGAAAACAATGTTCAAATTACTTACAAATATACATCATGAAGTTGGGCTAGAAGTACTTCCTTTGGTTTGTATTTGTGCTTTGCAGCAATGTAGAGGCCACAGAAAGCATTAAACACCTTAAATGGTCAAGCTAATTATTCCCAAATATTAATATTGCAGCAGCACTCACAAGTACATCACACACTGGGGTCTGTCACTCAGACCTAAAACTGTGTAGGCAGAGCTGGGTGGTTGTAACAGGGTCCATCAGCAGTCCCAGACAAGGCAAGGTGGTGAACCAGGGCCAGGGTTCACCCAGGGAACACAGTGAAGAACAGCAGGAGACCGGGCAGGACGCACGGCTGCAGGTCAAGCTACAGCATCGGTCTGAGGTCCATCCAGGAGACAGAGGCAGGACTGGAGACAAGTTACCTACAACCGGGTCCAAGGGTCTTTTAGGAGATAAGGCCAGACATGCCTCTAAAATATCCACAGCATTTTCGGTGTTGATACCAGCTTCCAAAATATGTCTGTTAGAATCATAGAATGTCCTGAGTTGGAAGGGACCCATGAGTATCATCGAGTCCAGCTCCTGTCCCTGCATGTCACAACCCCACAGTTCACACCATGTGTCTGAGGACGTTGTCCAGTCTCTTCTTGAACACTGTCAGGCTTGGGGCCGGGACACCTCCCTGGGGAGCCTGTTCCAGTGTCCAGCACCCTCTGGGTGAAGAACTTTTTCCTAATGTCCAACCTGAACCTCCCCTGGCACATCTTCCTGCCATTCCCTCAGGTTCTGTCGTTGGTCACTAAAAAGAGTTTGGCACCTGCCACTCTTCCTGCCCTTGTTAGGAAGCTGCAACCGCAATGAGGTCTCCTCTTAGTCTCCTCTTCTCCAGGCTGTGACTTTAATGACTTTAGCCGCTCCTCATACAGCTTCCCCGCCAAACCCTTCACCAACTTCATAACCTCTTCTGTATACTCTCCAGTTGGTTTTCTGTTTTTGTTTGTTGGTTTTCTCTTTTGCAGATTATTAAGCACACTGTTATGCCAGTCACGTTGTAGGCAAGTACTCAATACCTGTATTAAAACTTCCTGATATTCAAAAACATCAGAAGGCACGTAGAGCACTTCTCACCTCTGATGACCAGCCCTGACAGCTAGCTCTGATGATCTTCAAGATCATCATCCTATGAATTTCCTTTTGAAGATTACTAAAAGTTCATCTTCAATCAAAAAAGAAATTACATCCTTACTTAAGTTGTAGTGACCTGTCACTAACTAAAGAATGATACAGTTTTAACTGCTACTATTTTTGATCTTACAAATGATGAAGGGTGGCAAGAATGACCCAGAAGGATTATGACACTATTTGCAGTCAGCAGACAACCTTATTACAGGCAGCTTTACAAGTTTTGTGCAACTGAATGTAAGAGTGAGTTAGATCTAGAGAGAAATGTTTTATTATTAGTTGTGCATTTCTGCCTACAACAATACAGAAACAAAAATCACCGCAAGGGCACTCGGCTCAAAACACATCACAGCACGCTAGGATCTTTGCGGGCTGTTACCAGTGTGGAGAGCTGCTGCAATGATCTGTTTTATGCAAATAAAACTTGGCCTTTGGACCCCAAGAAACAAGCAGTGCAGCTCCTCAGCAAGTCCTGAGCAACTCTACTGCATCTATTTTTACAGCAGCTTTGTCTCATACTCTAGACATTGCAAGAGCCCCCTGGCCACTGTGTGTCAGGAGCACAATTACCACCCAGCTCCACCTCAGCCCCATGCAGCTGGATGCTTGGCAGCGGTGAGCTCCCAAACTCATTTGCATTAGAGAATTAGTTCTGTTGTTTGTGTGCTGATGCTTTGTAACCTCTATATACACATAGCTAATTTGGTTTTTAACCACGCTAGCTGTTCCTCTCCATCTCAAAAACCTCCTGAGAAGTGGTATGATCCTATCGGTTCCCATTTCCATGATACATGCCTCTAATACATGTAATTACTACATGCAGAATTGCCAGCTCACATAGGCTCAGTTATTGGTTTCTAAATCAGGTATTCAACTAGTCCTTCCAAATCACTGGGAAGGTGATTTAAACACAACTTCTTACAGCCTTGTGGTGTCAGCCTCAGTGAAATGGTTTCAGTTTGCAGTGAAACACACAGTGTCCAAGGTTTGGTGCCTTCTGTTTTACCAGCAGGGTCTATTGCAGGGGTATCAAACTCATTTTCACCAGGGGGCACATCAGCCTCGCGGTTTCCTTCAAAGGGCCAAATGTAATTTTAGGACTGTATAAATGTAGGAGTAGTTACAGTCCTAAAATTACATTCAGCCCTTTGAAGGCAACCACCAGGCTGATGTGGCCCCCAGTGAAAATGAGTTTGATACCCCTGGTCTATTGTCTTAGAACAAGTGAAACCCTTTAACACACAGAATGCTTTTAAATTTCTGAGTGTGTGGCTAGAGCAAACTGCCGTGAACAAAGGCTGAAAAATGGACCAACCTAAGCATTTGGCCTATCTAAAGAGCATCGAGAGATGTGAAAGCAGAGTAAAAATAGCAAGGCATATTCTTCTGAATACAGAGCACAAGGGAATAAGCATGAACGTCCAATTCACATGGATCTTGGCTGGGAAATACGCAATTAAATGACAAAGTGGCTTTACGCTGAGCTATGATGTAGGACATTCTGACATCCAGCGTAGAAACCTTGTTGATGCCTCACAGCACTCAGTGCCCTGAAGTCTTTGTGAAGCAACTTGAGCATAAACGCTAACAGCTAGTGAACTAGGCAGTGAAGAGAGAGAAGAAAATAAAACACAAAGTTCTAGCTTAAGACAACGCACTTTCATTGCTTCGAGTGGTGAAAGGGAAAGAAGTCCTGGTGGCTTACCTGCAGAACAGTATAAATACAGAATTTTGCTTCTAAACACATTAATATTGTTAAACTGAGAGAGGCATACTTCTGTTGTGCAACACTACAAATCTGGACGTTTCAAAAATATCCCTTATATGTGTTTGTGCTTGCCTTGGTATTACACTCCTACCTTGCTATCTACTAACATCTACCGCTAGAGACAGGACAGTGGAATGGAATGGAATGGAATGGAATGGAATGGAATGGAATGGAATGGAATGGAATGGAATGGAGTGGAGTGGAGTGGAATGGAGTGGAATGGAATGGAGGGGAATGGAGAGGAATGGAGTGGAATGGAGAGGAATGGAGTGGAATGGAATGGAATGGAATGGAATGGAATGGAATAGAATAGAATAGAATAGAATAGAATAGAATAGAATAGAATAGAATAGAATAGAATAGAATCATTTAGGTTGTAAGAGACCCTGAAAATCACTTAGTCTAATCATAACCTAGCTCTAGCACTAATCCATGTCTCTAAGAACCTCATCTAAACATCTTTTAAACACCTCCAGAGATGGTGACTCCACCATTTCCAGGTCAGATCCCATGTATGCTTCCTGTTCTATTCCCTAACACTTCCCTCCACCTTCCTGTAGGCTTTTCTGCTACTTCTTTATGTTTTGTATCTCAAGAGGAAACGCTACACAAGGTTACCTGGCTTTTCTTGGCTCTGCCACAGATTTAGCTAACCCCTACACTATTTCTCCATTTACAGACATGGAAAAAGTGTATTTTAAGAACTCATGTCAGTCCTGCCAACTTAAAGAGTATGATGTTTGGGGCCAGGATTTTTGGTGTGATTTTATAGCACCTACCACAAGACCAACCAGTGACTAAATTCTGCTGTAGTCCAAACTAATAGCAAAATAAATAAGCCTACATTAACTCCAGAATATATATTTCCATTTTAGCAATTCTTGCTAGATCTTGTGTTGCAATTTGCATCTTGCTGTAAGTTTTTGAGGTGGTGGTTAAAAATAAAAACGATGACAGAAACCCAAAGCCAAACAAAAACCCTAGTAAACTTTGCACATAGTACATCTTGCTTAGTATAGAATATCAGGAACAGAATTCACCCTGACGCCTTGTTTTAAGTATGACTAAATAAACGTTAGGTTAGGTTTAGTCAGAAGTGACATCTCGCATATTTACACAGAAGTCTAATGCTATTACCTGCTTCCCTTGTTTTCCTAACTTTGACAAGGCTCTGGAGAGGCTTTGTAGTTAAATGCATCACATGGAAAGCTGGAAGCTCTCATGTAGTGTCAGCAGAAATAAAATAAAAATAGTATTAGACTAATGACTTAAAAAGTATAACATAATCACTGTGGTAGGTCCTCTGTTATTTATTTTCTGCTAAAGTACATACAAAATTAAATTTTCTGACAGCTAGTTGTTTGTTTGTTTGTATTTTCCATTCTGACACTGGAAAATTGAAGCACTGAGACTGTCTGAAGTTTACCATCTAAGGCTTTGTCCATGTGTTGCTTTCCTTCCTTTCCTTTCCTTTCCTTTCCTTTCCTTTCCTTTCCTTTCCTTTCCTTTCCTTTCCTTTCCTTTCCTTTCCTTTCCTTTCCTTTCCTTTCCTTTCCTTTCCTTTCCTTTCCTTTCCTTTCCTTTCCTTTCCTTTCCTTTCCTCTCCCTCTCCCTCTCCCTCTCCCTCTCCCTCTCCCTCTCCCTCTCCCTCTCCCTCTCCCTCTCCCTCTCCCTCTCCCTCTCCATCACACCTTAAGACAGAGAACTACAGCAGGTCACATTTCTAACGTAGATGCTATTATGTCAGCAAAGACTTCTATTCAGGTAAGTGGGTAAATAATTGATTCTAAATAAGAAACACATTAAAGTAATACAAAACTAAAACACCTTATTGTGATATTCTCAGCCTTAGCTATGCCAGTTTAAGGAGTTTTATCCAGTCACTATTGTATATTTCCACAGGTAACCACATTGGTTGATATCGGTGAAGTCCCCAAACACTCACGATCAGCTGCCTGCTTGAGGTTGCCCAATAGCTCTGTGAGGAGAAGGCTCAGATGAAACACCCCGACCCGCTTCAAGGGAAGTGTATAGGATTAAGTTAATGCTCCAGTTTCCTTGGATTAGATCAGAGATCTCCTATGTGACCTTTTCTGCTGGCAAAGCTACCGAGTAACCTCTAACAAATCACAGAATCACAGAATGTCAGGGATTGGAAGGGACCTCGAAAGCTTATCCAGTCCAATCCCCCTGTTGGAGCAGGAACACCCAGATGAGGTTACACAGGAAGGTGTCCAGGTGGGTTTGAATGTCTCCAGAGTAGGAGACTCCACAACCCCCCTGGGCAGCCTGTTCCAGTGTCTGTCACCCCGACTGAGAGAAGTTTCTTCTCAAATTTAAGTGGAACCTCTTGTGTTCCAGTTTGTACCCATTACCCCTTGTCCTACCACTGGTTGTCACTGAGAAGAGCCTGGCTCCATCCTCATGACACTCACCCTTTATATATCTGTAAACATTAATGAGGTCACCCCTCAGTCTCCTCCAGGCTCCAGAGCCCCAGCTCCCTCAGCCTTTCCTCACACGGGAGATGCTCCACACCCTTCAGCATCTTTGTTGCCCTGCGCTGGACTCTCTCCAGCAGTTCCCTGTCCTGCTGAAACTGAGGGGCCTAGAACTGGACACAATATTCCAGATGTGGTCTCACCAGGGCAGAGCAGAGGGGCAGGAGAACCTCTCTCGACCTACTAACCACCCCCCTTCTAATACACCCCAGGATGCCATTGGCCTTCCTGGCCACAAGGGCCCAGTGCTGGCTCATGCTCATCCTGTTGTCCACCAGGACCCCCAGGTCCCTTTCCCCTACACTGCTCTCTAATAGGTCATTCCCCAACTTATACTGGAACCTGGGGTTGTTCCTGCCCAGATACAAGACTCTACACTTGCCCTTGTTATATTTCATTGAATTTTTCCCCGCCCAACTCTCCAGCTTGTCCAGGTCTCTGGATGGCAGCACAGCCTCTGGCCTGTCAGCCACTCCTCCCAGCTTGGTGTCATCAGCAAACTTGCTGACAGTGCACTCTGTTCCCTCCAGTCCCACTGGTGAAGAATGCTCTCATCAGCAACTTGTTATATATATATATAAATTCCATTGCTGACAGCTTGAACTCATTGGTCTTAACACAAAATAACTCCGTACTGGATGTTAGCTTTCAGACCAAATGTGCTTTTCAGCTACTCTAAGGATGATTTAAATTCAAGCTCCATGTAGCTGCTTGAAGCTTTGTTGTTTCTGTAAAAGCTGACATGCAGCTTCATTCCCAAACACATGGAGAATTTTCAGCTTGCACCTTTTTTATCATATCTTGGATTTAAGCTCTTTTAACTCATTCAGTTACCATTAGGTGATGCCAATACTTGATTCCTATCATTTCAATATGGATTTGAACCAGCTACCTAGCACCAAAAATGTCTGTACTCTATTTTTAATACCCAAAGGCCACTCAGCTTTCAGCTCCCAGAAAGTATTTTCACTCCTAATGGTAGCAGAAAAATAAATGCTATCAAGGCTAATCAAAATGGGGGACCATTTCCAAAACAAACTGTAAAAGCACTGACTAGCTCTGTAATGTACTGTGATATTTCGTCCTTTATTTCATTGCTAGCCCATAAAGAATATTACAAATGAGGTAGCTCCTATGATTTCATTCTCATATATCTTGTGTGTTCATGTAAAAAACACTTATAGTGTATTTCATTTGGTTGCATGACACAAAATTATCCCTTTTTTTCCAGAAGATAACATTCCTTGAACTGAAGAAAAACACATAACAAAGCTTGTTCTATAAATTCCCATTAATTGTTTGATTTAATTCCAAAACACTGAAGATCTTTCGATCCCTTTTAATTTACCTAGGCTGATAAAGTTATTTCCAGCTTCTCAGAAAAAAATACAGCCTTTAAAAATTCAGGCAGAGCTGGCTGCAATGTATTGACTGTAATTTCCCTCTCCATCCGCTTTTAGCAAACAAGACTGTAAAAAGTATTTTTATAGAGAATAAAAAGGTCATTTATAGCACTGTCAGAAAAGTTTATTTTGTGTTTTTGTATTTTACTGGCAACCGCTACTCACTTCAAGTCATGGACTGGACTTTTCATGAAGAGTAAGTGACATAGGAATAAAATAATTCGCTCTTATTTAACACCCCATCAATGCCCATCCCATCAGTTCCTTCAGAGTAAACTCTGACAAGCATTCTTGTCAGCTGTGGCTCTGAATATAAAAAAGATGTTATGTCATCTTGTTCTCGTTTGCTGTTATTAAATGCCCAGAAATCAAAGGTGTAAGAGAAACCTCTGAGGCAGCTGCCCTGTTCTTCCCACCAGGCTCATTCCCAATGTCCAGCTGTATTTTCCTCAGTGCAATAATGCAGCAACTGAAGAAGAGGAGCTGCTACTACTGCAGGTATTACTTCCCGAGCTAATAGTTCCCCCCAACAGACATTAATTCTGTTATTTGGCCTAATATTTCTTTTCCTTGATGACAATCTCATCATTCCCATTCTGTATCACACTAAGCCCTGCCCAGTCTCCTCTGGTGAAACCTGTAAATATTTTTGATCAGGGTACACATGGGCACTTGGTATCAACCACCTTGTCAACTGATGTAAACTAAAGTCAAGAGAGAGGTGGGAAAGGACAAAGAATGTTTTCAGTAATCCTTAGCTCCAGCTTCTTCCTCTCTTGGTTTCCGAGGATCTGTAGAATCATAGAATGTCTAGATTTGGAAGAGACTCAAAAGCATCATCGAGTTCAACTCCTGTCCCTGCAGGTGACAACCCCAAAATTGACACCATGTGTCTCAGGGAGTTGAGAGAGCTGGGTCTGTTCAGCCTGGAGAAGAGAAGCTGAGAGGGGATCGTATCAAGGCTTATAAATATCTCAAAGAGGCTGTCAAGAGGATGGGACCAGACTCCTTTCAGCAGTGCCCAGTGACAGGGTGAGGGGCAATGGGCACAGACTGAAGCACAGGAGGTTCCATCTGAACATGAGAAGAAACTTCTTTCCTTTGAGATGCCGGAGCCTGGAACAGGCTGCCCAGAGAGGTTGTGGAGTCTCCTTCTCTGGACACATTCAAACCCACCTGGACACATTCCTGTGTGATCTGCTCTGGTGAACCTGCTATAGCAGGTGGGTTGGACCAGATGATCTCCAAGAGGTCCCTTCCAACCCCAACCATTCTGTGGTTCTGTGATTCTGTCCAATTGCTTCTTGAACATGGGACTGTGACACCTCCCTGGGGAGCCTGTTCCAGTGTCCAGCACCCTCTGGGGGAAGAACCTTTTCCTAATGTCCAACCTAAACCTCCCCTGGCACATCTTCCTGCCTTTCCATTTCACCAGGCTCTACTAAGTATAACCTTCCCCTGACGAGACTGTGGCCATGGAGAGCCCAGGCGGGAGCAGAGAGACATGTGAGGAGGGAGGAGCGGCCGAGAGGGGCTGGGATGGACTGACCACAACCCCCATCACACTCCTGTGCCTCTCAGGAGAGGAGTCATGAGTGTGGGAGCAACGTGCGTGTGTAAGAGAAAGGTTAAACTTCCTTCAGAGAGCAGAGAGGAAAATAGGTAGCTGCAGTAAAACAAGTGAGCGGGTGCTGAACTCTTCAGCTGAAATCCCGTCCTGCACGTCGTGCCATCAGAGCAGGAACACACAGCCGAGCTTACGTCACCCAGATGCTGCAGGAGTCCGTTTTCAGCATTCTTACATTGAATCTGAGCTCCACTACCACTGAGGGCTGAGTCTGAACCCCTTGACATATCTCTGTCACAGCTTTTTATCAATGTGGCAAGTCATACCCATAAGCATCAACATGCTCTGTACTCTAAAACATTTTGCTGGTTATTCTGAGAAAAGGTGATCAGGTTGGTCTTTGGCAACTTGTTGTGAGAAAGAAAAAGTCATTCTGGGCTGGTGAGTTTGCAGTGTGATCTGCTTTGTACAGGATGGAAATGAATTATGTTTACATATAAGCAGAACATTTTTATCCATTTGGATTTACCAAGGAACACATGATGGTTTCCTTTCTCTCTCAGTCATCCTAAAGATTGACGAGGGGGACACGCAGAGCTGAACAGAATATTTTGTTAGGAACATACAACAAGGGCTCTGTAGTTTGCAATGTCCTTTTTGAAATGCGTGGCGCTGCTTTTATTCACATAAAGCCCAACGCAGGTAAGTTTAGAACCATAACACATGAAAGATCACCTAACAAATTACCTGTACCTTGCAGAATTACAGCAGAGATGAACATGATCCTACATATTTATGTCATAACATCAAGTTTGATACTCTCAGGATGTGCCAAAATACATCTCTGTGACTGAGTGAAGATGAAAGTCTTCCAAAATGAAAAGTTGTCATCATTTCAATGAAGAAAAAAAGGACAAATAGAGTCGTGCAGCTATTGATGGAAATGATGTCTGCTAACAATGGGAAAGCTGGAAATGCAAATTGAGAATCTGTCAAGCCACGTGTAGTACAACTCAGTAACTTCAGCATGACCAGAATACAAAAGGGAAAAAAACATGTGTTATGATCAAAGACTGCATTATTAGCGTTACCTAAAGAAACCACACTTTTGCCTATGATACCACCTGCAAATAAGCTCATGTCTTTCCCTGTTTAAACTTTCAGATGCAGCTCAAACATACTTACAAAAAGCAGAAACTGTACTCTGGTGTAACAAACCCTGAAACCATCCACAAAACAAACTACAACGATCAATTTATTTACTATGATTTTGCAGATACTATCTGCTTCACTCAGCTCTGCTATGTGCACTCTGGTAAGTCATCATTATTTTCAAGTCAAAAGAATTAAAAAATAGAAGTCAATATTCTTTTCAATACCAGCTGAACAGTTCTCACTGAACCTCGCTGTTCTTACAGAAATACAACTCCACATTTAAGCAAGACAAGAATAGCCGGGCTTGCAGTCTTTTAAGGCATAAGACTGGTTGATAACTCTCCAACCTTCATAAAAGATTCAGCGTGACTCTGGAATAAAGTTCTCCCAGAGTGGTCACTCACAGTTATTCAGCACTCTTTCATCCCAAGGGTCTGATACTCAGAAAGGCCTGGTACTTCAAACGTTCTCACTGGGTGAAGGTTCACATGTCCATTGGCTTTACAGAAGCTCCAACAACCTGGAGCAGCTCATAAGAAGCCTCCTCCATATCAGTCACAAAGAGTCCAAGCCAAAAATCAAGTCCTGATCTTGCAGGTGAACAAAGCTCCAAAGGTTCCCTCATATGTCAAACTCTGCCCACCTGGAGCTCCCAATGTTTATATGAACACTTCAGTGTCTTTCAGTATTATTACTGCTACTTTCTTCCTTTCTCTGCTGTGTTAACAGTACTTTCTTATTCTTGAGATGAAGCTGTGCCTGGAGTTGCTTTTTATTTTGTTTAGTTTTGTTTACGGTTTTGGTTTTTTGGTTGTGGGTTTGGGTTTTTTAAAATTTGTAAAGCACCTGTCCATGTTGTGAACAAATTTATTGGAATGCGATAGAATTTTTCTTTTCCTTTATTAAGACCGAATGGATTAAGTGCCATATTCTATACGGCAGTGCTAGGATGCTGTGTGGACTTATAACTTTCTAACTTTAGAAGAAATTCACTAAAACATTTTGAAAGTCTCAGGCCTCCAGCAATGTCACTTCTATTATCTTGTTTGAGAACATGCCATTAAAAGCACGTATTTCAAGTATATATACTCAAGGCGTGTAATTCCTTACAGTAGGAACAATTGGTTTAACATCACCCTCGCTGTAGTGTTCTTGTCTCTAGATGTGATTTTATACAACCTAAAATTTGAGGTAAACCAGTAAAGTAAAATTATGCAGTTCCCCTCTCCTTCCATCCCTTGGACTTTCCAGATAAGTGATAAAGATCCAGTTCAAAGCAAAAATTCTACAAAAGCTGGTTAAAATCACTGGTATCAAGAAATGGTGCTGGGATGGACAGGCCGCACAAGAAACCAAACCACACCAGAAAGGAGAGGCAGATCCCATTCTCTCCTCTACTCAAGAAACTACTCTCTGTGGATATAATAAATTGCAAAGGAATGTCAACATTTTTGGAACCTCCATTCTCCATGCCCCCTCCTGTGCCTTTTGCCCTGTGAGGTCCAAATTTTTCTCTTTGTGTACCAACTCTTACACCGCTCTGTAAGATGAGATCCTTTCAGAACTAGTTATTATTTCTACTTAATTTCTGTGAGACCTTTCTGAAGAAGTCATCAGCTTCAAGCACCATAATCTCACCTTGCATTAAATAAGTCTCTGCTGCTACTAAAATTATTCAGAGCTTCCTTTTTCCATGTTTTTAAAAATCTTTGCACGATTCCAAGAGCCATCTCCCCTCTGTGCTCAACACATTCCCAGAAACATTTGATGTGTTCTTGGTGTGCAGATGAGTCAGCCCATCAATTTATGAGTAATATTTGCCAAGTGTTAGCCTGAAACCACGATACTCCTCAGGTGTCAAAGGAGGAAAAAAACCCAGAAGATCATACAGTGTAGTAAATGTTAATGAAAATTACTAGCATGTGGGAAGAATGAATAATCTTCAGAAAGAAGAGCAACTTGATTCACTTAAAACTGCAACTGTTTCTCTCCCCTGAACTGAAAAGGTCACCTAACCCTCAGAAATAATAAACTGGATAAAAGGATTTGAATCTACCTTGAAAAGAATCTGCACTGGTTAGGTGATAACAGAAGATCTTGCCAAGCAAAATATTTAATTCTTACCTTTTTGGTGGTTCCAAATGCAAACAGAAGACAACTGGAACAGCCGTGGCCTCTCAGAACAAATGCTTGGTATAAACAAAGCTCTCTTTGTTGCCTTTATGCTTCTGAAAAAATGCAAATCTTTGGACATCTGCTTTGTAAAGTACAACGACTTACATCAAAGAGCAAACACTTATCTCCTCATGCCATTACAGACATCAGATATTTTAGAAAGAAGAAAATGTATTCATTATGGAGGCAAGAAATCAATGTGCAGTACTCAACGCAGCTGAAAGTCTTTCCTGACTTAGACCTCATATGTTTCCAACCATTGCATTTCCAAGGAGAGCTGGGAAAAACCCTGGAACTTAAGAAAAGACCTGAACTGAAAAGTATTTGTAGTTTTGGGGTTTTTTTTAAAAAAAAGGTTGTAGAAAATTCACACAAATGGTTATGCTTTAGTACTGGCAAATTAATAGTGATATAACTTCTATATATTCACGTCTTAATTTCTCTGTTATAAAATTAATAACATTAGTAAAATGAACTGGGCTTTCCTCCTTCAAGTCAGCAGGAAGCACAGCACTGCTGCGGTTTAAAATAAAGCAAGTGAAGCCTTAAATTACAGTAGTTATGCATGGACATGAAATACTGAAATTAAAATAAGAAAATAAAACCATAATCCTTCCTCCAAGTGCAGACACACTCTCATAGAGTCAGTATGTCTATCTGGAAACAATTTACTAAAGAATGTGAGTGATGCATAGCAAGCTTAAACTAGAGGAACCATAGCTACCACCAAAATCGACTGATTTTCAGCTCTTTTCCATTAAGAAATTTAACTTCCCCATCAGCACAGTTAAGGGAGAAGCCACCACTAAACGTTTGCACTTTGATTTTGTAGAGCGTTAATAGAACCCAGCAGACTTAGAAGAGCCAACCAACCAACCAACTCATTACATCAACATCAACTTACATCTACATCTTTTTTCCAACTTTTCTACCCTGAACACCCGTAAGTTCAATCATATAGAAAGGTCAGCCTAGACTTCATTATGCTACTTTCTTGATTAGAGACTACTAACTGGAGGAATAATTCGTCAGAGTCAATGCAAAACAGCATTTTTTACCTAACTGTGAATGGGAAGTCAACATTTAAGAAATTAGAGTAGTAGAAGAAAACCTGAGATTTTTGTTATTAATTAATAACTTTTATAGCTCAAATTTAAAAATATTGAATCAGAAACAATTCAAGATTCACAAAGAAAAATCTGGAACTATATACATGCATAATTAAGAGGATCTAGATTCTTGTCAATATTTACTTAAGTTTTTTGTACAAGCTCTTTCACACAATCATATTTACAAGCATGTCTGTTTAAAACATATGGACATCCATCTTTTATAGCATTTACAAATTATTTTAATATAACTTTTTTCTTAAAAACAATATAATATTTCATGGATTAGACAGATTTGGTTTCATCATATGGTACCAGACAGGTACCTACCCAGTGGGATGTAAAGAGTTATCATTATTCCGTTATCAAAAAAACGGTCATCCTGCTGGTACCCAGAATTATCATATATGGCTTTAAATACCTCCCAAACTCAAAGAATCATCTCACAAGTACAACTACCATCCATCTGTGGTATGTTTCTAACAAGAGTCTTAAGCCTGTGTTTGGGTTAGAACCACAACTCAGCAAACACATTCTAAGTATGAACTCAGAAATAAGAAACCCTTCTAATTCAAAGAAAAAACAACTCTGCTTCCAGTCAAGTCAAGTACATATGTATAAAAAGGGATGCATGGACTTTTCTAGACATTCTAGCTACCTTTATAGATGTTTTATTATTGTGGGATAACACAGGTTTGAGCAGACAATATTTGTGAGGATTTGAAGGAAACAAGTGAGAGATCTTCTAAGAAGGGGAAGAATACTTTTTCCTTAAAATATGAACATTTTTGTAGAAAAAAAAAGTCTGAGAAGGTTTTGTACATAATATGTCTTAGGTCACTGACACAGTCCAACCAGTCAGATCGCTATCTAGCAACAAGGTCTTGCTTTACAAATTAAGTGAAAATCTGTCAGCTTGCTTGCTTGTTTTTTGGCTAAGAAAAAAAACAAACCCCAAACTTTTGGCTTTGGCAAATCCAGTAGCCATCTCCTTTGAACACAGTTCTCTAGAGCTCCTGCACCGACTGTTCCACGGTTTGTTCTTCTACAGGCTGCATGGCTTCCTGAACATAGACGATGAATTCGGAAGCCTCTCCACCCTGCGTATAGACAGTGACCGTCTCGATTCCCTCCACTTCATCGGACGAGACAACCAGGTGATGCTGCTCCGCCAGCTCCACTGACGCCTGCTGCAGCGTCTCCTGGATCATCAAAGTGTGGTTGGCCGACTGCTCCTCTTCTTTCACCTACGGAGAAATTGAAGAGGTTATGGAAATTTCACCTTTCCAATAAGTACCTGGTATTGTGATGATTAATGAAAATACAGCGCAGAAATTGGGAAGCGGATAGTGTTGAAAGAAAATGTCAGTTTTACACAAAATCTGTAGTGAGCCCTTTTGATTAATAAGTGTGTAGCTAAAGAGAATACTGAAAGCAGTAACACAGTGTCTCGGTTATATCCACAGAGAGCTGCAAGTTCCAGGAACGTGGGTTCTTGGAGACAGCTTTAATCTCTCCACAGTCATTCATTCAAAACTGCTCTTATTTGAATAAATCCGAAGTCAAACAATTCATCTAGTAGCACTGAGATGACAATCCACTGAAAACAACATAAAAAACCCCATCTATTATACCTTTTTTGTTTTTTTCCATAGTCATCCAACTGCTCAAGGAAGTAAAAAATTAATTGTAAAGCATAACGGACTTTTATTAGAGAAAATGGCCTCGAGTTGTGCCAGGGGAGGTTCAGATTGGATATTAGGAAAAAATTCTGCATGGAAAGGGTTGTCAGGCATTGGAACAGGCTGCCCAGGGCAGTGGTGGAGTCACCATCCCTGGAGGTGTTTAAAAGATGCATAGATGAGGTTCTCATGGACATGGTTTAGTGCTAGAGTTGGGTTATGGTTGGACTCCATGATACTGAGGGTCTCTTCCAACTCAAATGATTCTATGATTCTAGAAAACAGTGAAAGGTAATGACAACTGAAATAGATCCCTAAGACCTACTGGTTTTGAGGCAGTGATTATTACATTATTGAAAGGATAGTGACAATTGAAAATAACAGAATGCTTCTTGTCAAAAATAGAAAAAAAATAATAAAAAAAAGAAAAAAAAAAAAAAGAAAAAAAAACCACCACAATTGGGTATTGAATTTCAAAGAGTTCAAACATCTGTCATTTATTAAAATACAGTATTTACTAGAATTCAAGAACAAATCTTAATTCTTTACCAGGCCCATATAAAATTCCTATGCACAGCACTCCAGACCAGTAACAACACATCAGAAAACTCTAAGTCACATGGAGAAAATGCTTTCTCTCAAGTGTTAAAGATAAAATAATGGACTTTTGAGTACATTTTTTTATATGCACATTTTTTTATATGCAAAGGCATTTGTTAGATGTTTTCAGTGCAGCACCATTCCCTCTGTTCATTGAAGAGAGCTGTTTTATTTGCTGGTTCATAAATGCCAACCAACCTACCAGCAACTGCAACATGCAGTTTATCAAATCCTCTCTTCCTGCTCAGAAAATGGGCTGGTTTTGTTAAGGCTTATTTCTCTTTCATTTAGGCTTAGCAAATGTTTTATGAAGCAAGCTTCCAGAGATAAATCATGTTTATTTCTCACTGTAAAGAAGTAGCTGATTGAATTTGTAGGAGGTCGCATTCTCTACAACAAACACTTTTTCCGTATCACCAAGTGCATCTATAAATTGTCCACTTACGCAAACAACGGGGAACGAAGACAGAATTGCTGTCTCACCTACATCTCATGATGGAAAGCAAAACTCCACGGTATTTCCAACAGCAATACAAAGTGTAATAAGCAGAGAACAACGGATTGATAGGTATCAGTTTCCTGGATCTCAGTGCACACTTATATCTCAGAGCAGTACATGGTGTCCCCTTGGCAGCATGGAACTTGTCACCAATTTTAAAAATAATAGGTTAAACACTGTAGATTCCACCAAGCGTGGAATCTAAATTACGCAAATTAGAAAGGGGCTTTATTTTTATTAGAAGCTGATTCAAGAGTTCTTCGCCAATTCTCATTTATATGACATTGTTTTGGAAATGGCAATATTAGAACAATCAAGTTCAAGAAAATATAATTAAGATCAGTGTTGTTGCTTGAGGGGAGCAGGAACAGAATGGAAGAACTAGAGCAAAGTTTCCAAGCATTTATTTGACTCCTTAGAGATCAGCAAGGAGAAAAAGAAGCTCTATATGTTTGTTTTCCTGGTGCTCTTTTCTAATCTATTTTTTCCCCCTAAATAACCACTCCCATTGTGTACACTGACTTTTAACTTTTTTAGTCCATGTTTAAAATATCTGTCAAATCAAGAGTATTTTAGAGATGCACAAACCCCTTAGGACTTCATGTAACTTCAAACTTTCACTCAATTCATCATGCTGTACAAAGCTTTGTCTTGGAACAAGCATGTTCAGGTGTTAAATTATTCAGAGGTCCAAAGAGTCAGTATGCCTGTGATATATTGATGAAACATATGTGGACTTTATCTGGTGAAATATTTAACATCTAAAAAGAATTTTGTCATTGTCATCAAGCTTAATGCAACAGCACAATTGTACCTACTGATGCTGACTTTGGCTTTGTCACACAGAATTCAGATTATAGGGACAAAACTACAGGAATGGGCTGAAGTTCTCTCCATGCTCTGTTTCTTTTACCAAGCATCTCAGAACATTTTAATTGAAACAGCTCCTGTTGTAGTTCAAGCTCAACATTCTACAAAAGATATTGAAGTGGTGGAGCGGGTCCAGAGAAGAGCAACAAGACCAATGAAGGGACTTGAGCACAAGACCTGTGGGGAGAGGCTGAGGGAGCTGGGCTTGTTTAGTCTGGAGAAGAGGAGGCTTAGAGGTGAGTTCTAGAGGGCAGTTCTAGCCAGCTGGGGATTGGTCTCTTCTCCCAGGCAGTCAGCAATAGGACAAGGGGGCATGGGCTTCAACTCTGCCAGGGGAAATTGAGGCTGGATATTAGAAAGAAATTCTTTGCAGAGAGAGTGGTCAGGCATTGGAATGGCTGCCCAGGGAGGTGCTGGACTCACCGTCCCTGGAGGTTTTTAAACTGAGATTGGACATGGCACTTAGTGCCATGATCTAGTCAATGGACTGGAGTTGGACCAAGTGTTGGACTTGATGATCTCTGAGGTCTTTTCCAACCCAGTTGATTCTGTGATTCTGTGAAAAGTGGGAGATATTGGATGCTTGTCTTGACACAATAAAATCTGCGGCCACCCTCAGAAAAACTCATTTATGTTGGCACAAAATACGGCTGTCAGCAAAGTACCATCTTCTAATAGATCACTGAGCTTCTCTTTGCAGAGCAAGGAGCTAAATAATGAAAAGAAACGTAGCCCTGTTAACTTTCTTCTCTGTTCCTCCCCACACACTCTTTAAAATAAAAATAAACTCAACGTACTACTGAAAGCAAAAGGAATTTAGTGAATTCATACACGGAGCTCCCTTTCCATACATGTCCTCTATTTCTGAGGTTACCTGCTCCAGCGGCAGCTCCTGTCTGGAAGGAAAGGACATGCACGAGATCTGCTAATGAAGATCATAACAGGCTGACAAAAGCCTCATCACTAGTGAATTCAGACAGGAAGCTGCAATTAAAAATGCTAGATAATTAAAATCTCACGGCTTGTTATGAATCAGCTCATAATTACAGCCCTTAATGTAGAGATCCTCCAATAAATACACAAATAGGGATGTCTAAAATTTGGCCCTTTAATTATGGAATATACAGCACTTTTCCTGCGCTAGGGCACTATACATAGTCCTCTGATTACATGCTTCAGGCCAGAAAAATTACATTTGCAAAGAGCTGCAAGAATGCACAACACAGTCTGCGAAGGGTCCTGTTCCATCTCCCTTCAGTCACTGTAAATCAAAACCCCAAAATAATTTTAAATATAGTTTTGTGAGTGTACATTAATAATGAAGAAAGGAAAACAAATAAAGCACAGTTGACAGGAAAATGAAATGAAACCAGAATCTCATTCAATTCAATAGCAGCAATCTAATACGTCTTCAGTTTTATATGCTTTTGAAATGAAAATGGCCAATAAAGAAAGTTAATTTAAGCTCCCTACCTGACTTTATCAACGTGGTTTTATTATCCTTGTCATGCAAGGTAAAGAAGACTAATGCCCTTATTTCTGGTGTTTCCAGCTTCCAGTATCTTTTTTGGACAGCTATCCATAATCCTTTTAGTTTGACAAATCACCACATTATTTTGGATATTTACATTTCAAATCGGTTCAATGTTTACATGCTTCTGCTTGGTTCCTATTAGATTGTTCCACAGGGAATAATCTCAAAACATTAATTTACATCCCTCAAATTATATGAAACAGTGGGACAGCTGCCACCAGAATGAATGAAGTCACTACACTCGATTCTTTTTATTGGCATCTGAAAGCTTTTGAAGAGTAGCATCCAAGACCTCTTTTCTGTTTGAGAGACAGCTGAAAAGCATCTGGCTGCTAATCCTTTGCTAAAGAATGACAGCAAGGAGCTGCAACCACACACAGCTGGTATATTAAATCAATTCAGTACCTGCAGAAATATTCTTTACTAGATAAATGTGTCTCTCAAGAAAGCAAATGGGACTTTCGGCCCCACGTCTTCATAAGGAGCTCAACATTCCTAAATTATAGGAGTTGTTAATTTAAATATCCGAGGACCATCCAAATACATGTGACAGAAAAGAGGGGAATCGCTTAGGGGAATCTCCTCCTCCCAAACCAAGCAAACCTTTTTTAATTTGAGATAAATTAGTTCAAGCTATTAAAGAAAATAGACTTCTTCCCTTCCTGGAAAAGGAGAAAAAAGAAAATACTCTGCAGTAAGATGCTAAAGCTGCTTTCTTGTTCTAGAGCTCATCCTGAGAAATGAAGAATATCTTCAAGTTTCTTTGAAGTCAGCAGGAGCTGCAGACCCAGTGTTTAAAACAGTCTTGCTGGGCTTGACCCAAAATCCTCTACAGAATATCTGCTTTGATTTCAGACTAACTGCTGCCTTTCAGTTTGCCACGAAGAAGAAAAGTTAATAGCAGAGATCTTGTAGGATTTCAAAACCTTACACTAGGTTACAGATACTCCTAAAAAGGATAAATGTATCTTAAGATGCCACAGTAATAAAATATACAAAACATCTACAAAAAGGATGAAAACGAAAAGTGAATTTGGAGATCACGGAGAGCACCTGGATATGCGATGTGCCAACGTAAGGTAGCGTCTGCGGGACTGTCTCTACCATTTTGTTCAGTGCCATTTGAACAATTTGAACTCTCAGTTCTAGTTTACATAGAGATATAACGTGTGAAAAACACTAATTTGATCATACAGAGCTCTATAATGAGCTACAAAGACAATTCGGTGCACTACGGTTTCAGAATAATAAGATACTTGAATATGCAAGACTTGCTTTGCATGAAATAAAAAATGCAAGGCGGCAAACAAATTTTCATACTGGAGATGTATATTTTTTAAAAGTTTTAGAAATTGGCTGGTCAAGTACATCTGACAGAGAGACTGTGACTGGCAACTTCACCCACACAAAATGCCATATCACCAGATTTCCTTGAGAGGAAGCAGAGCAACGTTGCCAGCATTTCAGGAGCTCTAACAGGACAGTAATCTTGATATGACATTTTATCTGTATGTTACACAGATGACAAGAACTCCACAGAGGCTGAGAAAACAGGGCCATCTGCCCCAGTTAGAACCTTTTTGCTGCTACCATCATATTCAGCACCAAATTGCTCCATGTCATAAAAAAACCACACACTTGACAATCAGCCTATATATAACTCCACGTACTGCCAAATTTTCTAGATGAACACCAGCACCCAGCATCATGTAGGTACAAATCAGAGCCAGACTGAAATATACAGTGTGTTGCTGAAGTACGATGTGCAGTTGCCTTTGACATGACAGCCATGCTAATTTTATTAGATATTTACTTTTGAAGATGTGTTACACTATGAAATTCTGCTCTGTGATCAGCCCCAAGCTGACGTGTAATCTTTGCCGTGCCTCGCTACTGCTGTCCCTTTGAAGAAAATGATTGTTACTCTGGTAGGATTTTACTGGAGCCTGAAGAGATCACAGAATAAAAGGATGAAAGGAACTAAAATAAAGGGTGAAACGCATGGAAATCCAGTGTTTTCTTGAGCTTGATAAAGATCTGCTCAGTTAGTGAGAACAGTTGATATACTTACTCCTCAGAGCAAAGTATGTAGAAGTATAGGATGAAAACAGGTTACTATGTTTTTCAGGAATAGAGTTAACCCTACACTCCAATATCATTAATATTAATGTAATACTTTGGACCAGGACCTGGATTGCATGAGGTTTTCTACAAGCAAAAAGTATTTTGTGCCCCAAAGGCCTTCTAATTTCTACATAAAACAAGAGGCAGTAAGCAGACACGGGAAAATTGGAGGTGAGTACAACATAAATGAGACAGCAGTAGTTTTATGTGACAGGCATTAGTATCAATATACCAATAGTCTAGCCACAGATAATTAGTTATCATATTTTTGAAAAGTAATTGAGAGAAGACAATGACATACAAATTTCTCTTCATTAAAAATCAACATAACTAAGCACAATATGGAAGAAAGCATTAAGAAACTTGTTGGAAAAAAAGTAATGAGCAATTAAATCTTCACGGACTGCGTAAAGGCAGGCATCAAAACCTTTAGAGCTAATGAGAAATGGGACACTCAATCAGAAAGGAGTAACAAGCCTTGGAAGTGAAAACAAGGTTTTGGTTGATGTGGCGAAAAAGGAACATCAACTGAAGAGAATAGAAGAGAGGGTGATGTCAAGAGGGGCTGAGAAAAGTAAACGTTGAATTTTTCTGAAAGAATATAAAAGGGGCAAAACATAAGCTGTGAATGTCAGAAAAAAAGACTATCAGTTAACTGTAGCTTAAAATAATGATGGCTTGGACAACCATTTTAGCGAAGTTGTTGAAGTAAGTGACAATATAAAAGTCGTCAGGCAGAACGAGTCAGCATGGTTTAGCTAATCACCTGAAGAGGACATCAGCTTTCTGGCTTTAAGAACAGGAAAGACTTACATTCCAGAGGGTTGAAAAAGAAAGCGGACTACTGATAAAGTCATGCAGGAAGACTGATATCATCTGAGTGATTAATAATAATGATTCGTGATTAACACAATCTTCGCCATCTTCAGAGTGAGCTTGAAGTGATGGCTCTAGAGCAAAGTGAAAACTTTAGAGGACAGATGCAGCCTTTATTTGGGACCCTAGAAGAGTGGCCATGTAACTCTGCAAACAAAGATAACGCAAGTCAAATGTCTGTGTGAGACTCTGGATTTTTAACTAAAGCTTTTACATGTTGATGTGCTACAAGTAAGGTGGTATAAAAATGTCTCTTTGCATTGCTCACCCAGATATACTGTTCAGAAGATTTAGAAATTAAAGACAAGAAATTAAAGAAAAGAACAGGGAGTTGATGTGGTAAACAAGACCAGGGGCACAGGTTAGTTGTTTTTTGGGGGTGTTGGGTTTGTTTTGTTAGAACAAAGACTAGTGCTCTGCTCTCGAGCAGTTCTCTGTATATGGGGCAGCCAGGACTTGCTCTGAATGAAGAGGGATCTCAGTGATTTATTCAGATGGGAAAAATAATATTGAGGAAAAGATTTAAAACTTTATGCAATCATCCGCCGATGAGTTCCTCACATCAGGACAAAAATTACTGGTCCGGTATGACACATATTACACATAATTACATTACACATATTACAGGCCCAAACAAGGTAAATTAGCAGCACATTTGTTTAGCAATATTTAAACGAAAAGAAGTCCAAAAAGCCGTTACATGCAACTGAATTTAATTGGTTACTATAGTATATTGATTTAAAACTTTGATTGACACTAGGAATCCAAAAATCCACTGTTCTGGTTCAGTAATGTGAAGCAAAACTCAACATTCAAACTTGGACAAAGAACCATGCACAGCTTCTACTTTTTGTTTTAAAGAGTTTTGGTACAAGTAATACACCGCATTTACAAAAGAGAAATGAATCAAACCAGAAAGTATCTTGCTACCATTACACATTGCTGCCAACGAGCACTGGAAATGGAACAGCAACAACTGCAACTCCAAGAAGGGGCAAATCTGTGCAGTGAGGGATTCAGGAAATACGTGTTCAGGGATGTTCACATTGTGAAACCAAGAAAAATGCACTTTGAATCTTGTCTTGCTGGAGAATAACTTACAGACACTACACAGTGAAAGAGTTCCCTCTGCGAAAATATACCAAGAGTGCTCATTTCTGAGGGAAATGTTTCTTCAAAAGAAACTCAGGATTTAAACCAAACAAATGTTTAACTTGGGAAAAAATTCTTCTTCAGGATCAATTAATATCTGTATTTGATGAAATAAATATCTGTATTTGATGAAATAAATTGATGAAATAAATAACTACATCAATGTGGGTTGTAGTTAAACACACTCTCTTCTCTGTCCTAGTCTATATACAGATATAGTTTGACAAACAAGTCTTTGAACACAGACCTGCAGACCCTGTAAATCAAGGGTGACTGTGGTGTTGGCATGACTGCTTGTCCTCCAATCCCACCTTTATAGTCATCACGTGAGCTAGGAAAATAGTCCACATATATAAATAATGGACTGAACACCCTCTGCTAGCAAAATAAACAAAAAAACAAATTAATTGATCTCCACCCTAGGGCAAAAGGGCAAGAGTGTATCTGTAACAGGACAGAGTCAAATGCACAGAATTAAAGTGACTGGTTTTACATTTCCAGTCCCTCCACCTTGCGATGAGCTGTTTCCCCAAAACTGATTTCTCCTCAATTTCTTCTCTGTTTACCATCCACTATGAACAATATTTCCTGTCTTTTCTAAGCATTTATTAGCCTCTTTCCAAGTTATTCTTCAAACTTGGCATTCTCTGCTCTCACCTCTTCCACTCCTCGTTACATTTTTTGATCTTTAAGCAGTGCAGAACAACTCAAATATCATACCATAAAGAAATGTCTTCATTATTCTTTCAGAAAGATACCCAGACTGCATCACTAGTAACTGAAAAGGACTCAGACTGACAAGGATACACTCCTGCAATGCTGTGATCAAAGCTTCAGTGTGGGTTTTTGCCAATCTCAGATCATACTCGTAAAACTTGACATTATTAACTTTTTTGGTGTGTATTATATTCCTTAGCAGCGGCTAAGTCATAGCTGTCATACAATGACATTTCTCCCAAATTAGATTAACTTCAATAAGAGGTCAATAAACTGACTGTCAGGCGAGAATGAGCTAAAGTCATTTTGAGCTCTAGACACAACCTTTGAAAGGCCTCATACACATGACACTATCAAATACAACGATTCCTATTTCCCAATTATATTCCAAGCTAAATAGGGCCAACCTTGCATTTTTTTGGATTTAAAATGATAAGCTGAATCCCGTTTCAGGCTGGGATTGATTATTGCTAAGTTATCAAAGTGTCTTCTTTGATAAAATCATTCCTATAAACAAATATAAAGTTTGCAAAGTCAGAATTGATTTTTGTTTTTCTTCTCAACACTAAGCTGGAAGCTTTAGGTAAAATGATCCTGATTTGAATTTTATGATGATGTCTACTCTTGATTTAAGATACAAGCAATAAGGCTACATACAATAGAAGAAAACCGCAAGCATGGAATCCTTTCTATCTCATGACTTAGTAGAAAAGAATTTCAAAAACATACTGGTCACATCTGATAATACACTGGACATCTTGCAATATGCTGAAAGGGAATTAGGGATGAGGACAAAGTTTGTTTCTGTAGGCACAAGTGTCACATTAACCTGAAACAGGTACTGGCCATGTGGGGTACCCATGAAGATGGCAGCGTTACTGCTGGATACATCTGGATTCACACCGAATCTTAAGAATCCAGTGTAAATGGTACTTTTCTGGATAAGAAGTAAGGAAGAAGTGTGAGAAAGCTCCAGGGAGGAAATGGGAGGTGCAGTAGCAACAATCTAGCGTTAACATTTACAACAAAAACTGCTTTTAAAAAGTTCTGATAATTTAGGATTTAGAAGAAGTTTCTTGGTGCAACTACAGAAATACGAGGGTGACTTGCAAGGGCCAGTTAAAAATGAGATATGAAGGTAAGAATTGAAAAAAAAATGGATAATGTTTGTCTCCTCAGAGAAAAAGAAAAAAAACCCAACATAACAGCACAGAAATCAGAACAACTACAATAAATGTTGTTAAGGAAAAAAATGGAACCAAGCTGCTAAGCACGGACTTGGTGAGGCTATTAAAGAACAGGAGTGGAAATTCAGTGACAGATGATGCTGATAAATTGCTGACACCCTGAATGAATTCTTTGTCTCACAATCCACAGGAGAAGCTGAAGGTCACAGAAGAAAGCGTGGAATCAATTTTCCAGTAGGAGAGTGAAATATGAACATGTCTTAAGATCACTTCAAGGTTAACAATTAGGAATTCAGCATAATTAAAACCTGACAAAGCCATTGGTAGAAATGAGTGATATCCCACAGAAAGCAACTCAGTATTGAAGAAAACAGAAAAGTGGACGGTTCTGAATAGGAGAGGATTACAGTCACCTTAATAACATTTAAAGACTTCTTTTCCCTCAGATTAAAAATAGGTATGGCTATAATCCTGAAGCAAAGCTCTGGCGGGAAGCCACAAACTGGAAACTAAAACTGTAAAACAGATTAAACAGACTTTGATGAAACAGTGATTTATGTAGGAAAACAAAAGACAAAAAAAATGAAAGGAGAAAAATATAAAAGTGAAATAATAATTGTAATGATTATCTACAGACCTCCCTGGTCCTTGCTCTGCCTCCAAAAAGGCCACAAGAGGTGAGTGAGCAGTCAGTCAGCTGTCAGCCGTTGTCCTACCCCCTGCCCCTGCCCTGGGAAATCACACATCCGCACATTTCTGCACACACGGAGTGGAAAGTCACTGCGGCCATCAGAGAAAGGAATGAGTAGGAGTTTCAGTACACACAGAGAGCGTGTTAATAGAGAAATGGTGCTTCCAGCATCGAAGTAAAATCCAGAGTAAGCAGAAGTAGCACAAGATCATTCAGCTTGAGATGTACTTAAATTCTTCGCTGATTTTGCTGCTGTGCAACTTCAAGTTACAGGAAAAAAGGCATTTTATATTAACAAGAACATAAAGGCTTGGGGGGGGGCGGGGGGAAGAAAAGCAGGAAAGAGATTCAGTGCTCTGAGAATTCAATATTTGATTTGACATAGGAGAGGAGCTTTTAACAGTTTGACATCAGACCAGTCAGAGTCATTAATGTATACAAGGCAAGGGAAAAAGAAGTGACCAACGCTTAGCAGCTTGTAAACTCAAAAGGTAGAAATGTGGATTAAAAAGCGAGGGAGTAAACTAATTCAGAATACAAACATTTACTTACAAAAGGCTATCAGCGAATTCAGATGGTCTAACAAGGAAGATGATAGATTTTAAGATGAACCAGACATTGATCAGATTTAATACTTGGAGGAGGATGAATGATTGACTTTTTAAATTACGTATTTTTAAAGTTTAACATTCAAATATGGAAACAAAGTTTCTCCTTGGCAGCTGCTACTTCAGTAGTCACTTTCCCCTATGCTTTTAGTAGATGGGCCTCAAAAGATGCATTTTTAAGGGAAGAACAGGTTTCAGTAATATTGACAGGCTGCACAGACAAACACCAATGGCTAATACTGCATTCAACCCTTAAATAGGTCATATGTATAGAACAATGTACATGTTGGCAGTGACTGTACTGTTAAAGCTGTTTTGAAACTTGCACATAAGTCTATAAGGTCGATTCTCTTAAGGACTGGATTTAGTTTCCAAATTTGGATCTCTTTTTCTTAAAAAAAAATCCAAAACCCTTTCTATTGTTTCTAATCAAAATACCTGTTAAGCATTGCAAAGGAATATCTCAAAAGGCTTTGTCTTGAAATTCTGCCTTTTTTCCTTGACATTTGGGCAGCAAGTTTAGGAATTATTCCCATACTGCCCTCACAGACTATGGACTTCTGACTTCTATGGAGCTCTCATCAACTCACTGTTCACAACACTACAAAAAAATACTGAACTCAAAAGTTAGTTCAGCTACTCAAAATAATGAGAGTTTTGTTCATTTTTAAAAAAGGAGTTACTTAAACTCTTCAGGAATTTAACACTTCGCACGCACTTTCCTTCCCCCATCAACCACTTTTAAGTGCAGAGACCCCACTGAATCAGTGAACAGAACTGGAAAAGGGATAAGCAGAGATACGATGAAACAGGAAGAACAAGTGGAGCTTGGAGAACAGTGAGGAGAAACATAAAATGTGAGCAACAAAGTCAGCAGACGCCTGTGAGGAGGAAATACTGAGCAAAAGTCTTGATGTTTGCACTCAATATCCACCTCAAATAGAAAACTGCTTCCTTTTACTTGCTGATTTTGTATATCTCATTATTAATTTCTAAAGTGCTTTTGTAATACTGTACATTGCAAATATTTTCAGCTAAAACTGTGCAGTATCAAACTTCAAGAAAAATATACATACATTAAAGTAACTTCTACGTTTTGTCTCATTTTAAGGGGAAATATATTGCCTACCACTAATTATGTGATTTAATTATGAGTTGAACCTACCATTTTTCTTGGAAGAGAATTTGTGCAAAGCCTGAAATTAACAATCAATCTTATATATGCTTTTTTTTTTTGATGCTGATCTACATCTTCTGGTCTTGCACAATTTCCCTGGTAACAACAAAATTAACTAAAGAGTTTTTCAACCAACTAGAACGCAACTGATTTCTTCTTTATTTATCTCAAATGTGAGTGGCCACGCTGACTTTAGTCTCACATAAGCAACTGCTGTAAGGAACACCTGCAATATTCTTCTTGGAGCAGCTACACACCTGCGGATCAATTCTGTTGCAACACTCTTTAGCAAGACAGTGAGAATGCAGACTGAAGAGAAGTCTCGCTTGTCTCCAGGGGACAAACTCAAACTCCCATGACAGGACAGCACTGCAAAGACTAATGAGGCTGGTGAAACACTGGCCCAGGTTGCCCAGAGAGGTGGTGGATGCCCCATCCCTGGAGACATCCCAGGCCAGGCTGGACGGGGCTCTGAGCAAGCTGATCTGGGTGAAGATGTCCCTGCTTATGGCAGGGGGTTGGACTGGATGAGCTTTGAAGGTCCCTTCCAACCCAAACTATGTTCTATGACAACCGTTTGTCTCTGGGTATGGTCCTGCAGCACCACAGTTCCAGAAAGCGCACAGTTCTGCACAAGCAATGCTGTTTCATGCTCTTCTGTATGTGGATGAGTCCTGTGTCAACGACCTCCTGATACTTTCAGATGACAATGGGTCTAAGTGCATGCCCACAATGCAGGTATGTTATTTTAAAAAGCCTCAAAACACCTGCTAGAAAAAGAAAGCTTTATTTTCTCACACACACACACTTATACATATTTAAGTATGTACCGGGTCACTCATATTTTATATACATGAAAAAATGCATGTTTTTCTATGTATAAACATGTATTTGTATGTGCATGTAAACATACATACACCCAGCACGCAGTCAAAAATTAGCTTAGGGAAAATCTCCATACATCTCACACACTCATTCAAAATTCAGCCCTAGCTAACTATTTATTTCACAGTATATACATAAAAAATGAAATACAGCTTTTTTAGCAAGTAAAAGAGCTCTTACCTGCTTTACCACTGTCACAGTGCCAGGTGCCATAGTAACTACAGAAGCAACTGCAGTAGCATCATGGGTTTCTGAACCCAACTCGATGATTTGCTGCAGGATGTTCACAGCTGCTGGATCAAGTCTTTCACCTTATCAGAAAGACAGTAACCATAAGATCATTACAGTAAAACAGCTCTAAAGGTATGTGAATCTAAGTGCTACAGGCACTCTTCCCCCTCCTGCCTTAACCTCGACTCACAGCGCTGTTTATAAATTTCAAATAGCTCAATAACATGACACTTGGATAATAATCCATGGCAGGGAAGTATTCACAAAACAAACTTGCCTGAGGAATGCATGAATCAGCAAGTGAAGCCACACTGATCATTTTTATGCTTATTTGAAAGAGATCTAAAAGAATATATTGAATAAACAAACAATAGGAACAACTCATAGCAGTACCTGTAAATTAGGAAGCTGAAAGACTTTACAAGTCTAAACGTGTATTTGCCAAACATTCAGTTTAAACAGAACCTGAAATCTTTACCTATAACCACAACTGCTATTTGGTGTATTACAAACCTGCGTTTACCACCTTTCCAGCCACCTGCAATACCCCTCAACCTAGAAGAAGAATACTTATCACTAACGTGCTGAAGGGAAAACTTAATTGCTTGAGAGAGCTCATGCCTGTCATTTTATAAGCATGGGATCAGAACGTGTTTACCCTTTTCCAAAAATCTTCTTGACGTGTGTAGCCCTGCCAAAGGACGGGCAAGTTTACAAAGAAACCCCATCCGCACTTGTACTCTCACTTCTCATGAAGTATGAAGAGCAAAGATTTGGCAACTGGAAAACGTTTTTTGTTATGCAGGAATGAGGATTCCCCTTCTGTGGCCCAACATTCCCATAGGGCCAGTGTCAGCATGAGAGAAATGTCAGAAAGGGAAAGAAAATCTCAGGATCACATTAAAGCTGCCTTAGATTTGACATAATCACTGGTGGAGCTACGAAAGAGACAGGAAAGAGACAGTAAATAGAATAAAGTTCATCTCTTAACACCACAACCTTGAAAACAGGTTGATACTGTGATCGGGATCCAGGTCAGACAATTTCATTTCAAACAGAAAGTAGTTATATTTTGTTATCTACAAGAGAAACTGGCTTGAGTACTGAAAAATGTTTGCTTGCTTTGTTTTTTTTTTCTATATAACTGTCTTTAGACAAGATATTACTGCTTTTCATGGCTAGAGGGAAGAGTATCCAAAGTTGGACACACTAAAGCAAATTGTTCTGCTTCGAAAATTACAGCCTCATGCTTAAAATCAAAAATGCTATGTACAGCATATGCGACAATCATGTTTATTTTAATGTAAATGGATAAAAGCTTAAGAAAAGTTCTCAAGTAGCTTTTACTCATTCAGAATTTTCAGTCATTAAAAGAAGATAAAATAATATACAGAAATGGTCAGTAACATAGTTTAATTGCAACATGCTTGGAAATTGCATTAAAAATGGGAGCTTTTGAAACATAACTGTATTACAAACTATAAAGACCACAATGGTAGACAACTATAAAGTGTTATCTCCTGACAACCAATGCATTTATTTACATAAGTAGAAACAAGATACATGAACATTTGCTCTGGTCTCTGATGTTTTAACACTCTCAGAAACCTGAAGGTTTTTCTTCCAGCTTTTGTTATTTCCCATGTAGCAATCGCTATCTAATCCCACTCTTGTTCTTCCTCAGTCTGATACAGAATAGCTTACTATCTTTTGTGTATCAGCAGAACTAAGTTTGTTAATATTTTCCTGGGAATATGGTAAATGAGCTATTCCACCGTGTCACTTCCACAGGCTGACTGACTTAAGCAGGGAGAAAAATAATAGCTAGAGAATTGCCATTAGATACACACCATCTACTCTGCCAAGACAGCTGATTTGACAATATATTTAATAATACAGGCAGGAAATTCCATACACCTAATAATAAAGTGGAGAACAGAGTGCGGTAAGTATTAATAACTTAAGGATATAGAAATTCATAAAGAATGGTCATTTCTCATTATTCATCCTCAAAGAAAAATCCAACCCCCCAAAAGTAAGTTCTGAATGACAAATTTCATTATTTTTAATAGTTTCACAGGGGACTATACATTGCCCAGTATACTCAAAATAATTAGATATTTATGAAAAAAGATACAGTTTGTGTTCCTATAGAAAAAAGGTAACTTACCATTCTCGGAAGTGTATCTAAGGTTCTGTAAGGCAGCTACGGCAGCCTGAGTGCCTTGAACATCTTCTGCAGCCTCTGTGATATGGACATACTGAGTGGACGCTTCTTCAGAAACTTCAGCAGTTAACTTGAAAACAAAAGCAAGCCAAGGCATGAATAATCTCACTCTCGTTGTAGCAATTTAGAGAACAATGACAGTTCCGAGATCAAAGGAATGAGTTTTGGACAATAAATACTATAAGAGGAGTTATAGAAATACTGGGTGAAACAGAATTCAAGAAGAATTTTACATGGGAATCAGTATATTATCCCATCATTTTCTTCTAGATTCTACTTCAAAAGTTGTTTTAAGCAAGCTAAATTATCTTGACATCATTTTTGTTGCACAGTTATTTTAGAACTAACAAGCTTCTATTGTTTAAGGGGCTAGTAATGACTTTTTTGGGTAAAATTAGTTTATAATGTACACCCTTGCAGATCTGGTAAAATGCCTCTGAAGTTTGAAAATGCATTTTATCCTTTCCATAACTATGCTTTTCAAGACAAGCTGTCAACATGTGTTCCTGCTGTGATGGGACTTCTTTATTTATAGACATTTGAACACAAACATAATTGCATCTTGGATGTCCTCTTATTTTTTCAGGTTTGGCCATCTACTGGGAGAGCGTACAGAGAATCATTTGTGAAATGCATGTGGATATAAGACTTTAAAGGATTACATTTTAAAATTCTTGACGTGGCTTCTTTGGATAACAGTCCACATAGAACCTACTCTGAGAGTGAATTTTGGGGTTGTCCTGTACAGGGACAGGAGTTGGACTTGATGATCCTTGTGTGTCCCTTCCAACTCTGGACATTCTATGATTCTATGATATTTTTCAAGGACTTAGCATTCTGTCTGTGGATACACAAAACTGTTGAACAAGAACTGTAGGATGTCCCTTCCAAATCATGCATTAAGTTTATAATAAGAGCTAGACTGCCTGAAATTTGCAGAACAGGTCTTAAACCGTGGAGCTTAAACAGCTACAGTTGACTTGTGGATTCTTCCTCTCACAGGACACCAACAATAGCCTACTCAGGCACTGGAAAAGACTCAGCTTGGTAATTTTTAAACAAAAGTGTTGAGATCTGTGTTTTTCCCATAGCTTCTGCATCTACAGTAAGCTCTGCTCTGTAAGAGTAACAGTTTTCACTTCAAAACAAATAGGTACACATACGGCAGCAGAGGAAAGCTTGAAAGCGTAAGACCTCTCAAGGTAGCTGCCCTACCTCACCCCAAACTGAGAAAATTCAGGTTGTTGGTTTCTTTTTTTCTAACCCACCTTCTTAGGCCTAACTTAAAATTTTTAAGGTCTGACCTTAGTGATATTGTGATTTCTGTATACCTTGGAATGAAGCTGCAAAAACAGAACAAATTATAGAAGACTTTATATTACAGTACACTTTTTTTAGCTGATTAATTTACAGATTCAGTTTTCTACACTCTTAACTTTTTCTGGACCAAGACATAAGCTTCCTTCATTAAATCAATATAAGCTTGTAGCTTTGTGCTTCATGCAGTTAACACCAGTGACTATCTGGCATATACCAAAATGCAGTAAGTTTTTCAATTTCAGATTTTTTTTTGCACAACTTCCACCCTTTCTGCTGGAAATAGAAGACTAGAGCCCTAAAATGCAGAAATAAGCACTTACAATGTTGTTAATCCTAACAGATATTAAAGCAGTCAAGCTTAACAGTCACAGCAATGTACGCATTCAAATGGAGATGAGAACACACGAACTCCTGATCTTGTAAAAAGTCAAGAAAAAGTTTTTTAATACTTCTTCCTCTTATCCTTGCTTTTCTCCCTAGAATAGTTTAAAATCTCAGGGCCAAAGCCATGGTAACTTTGCTTTACCTCCCACTTGGTCTCCCCATCGTGTTCCACAAGCTTCATTCCATGCTTGTTTTTAAGGTGTCTGTTGAACTCCCACTTTGTACCGTACACAAAGCTGCAAACAGGACACTTAATGCCACCTATAAGGAAACACAAATAAATTCCTTGAGTTATTTTAATATAAATTGACCCTCTGCTCCACTCTGCTCTGGTGAGACCCCACCTGGGTCCCCAACACCAGAAGGATGTGGACCTGTTGGAGCAAGTCCAGAGGAGGGTCACAAGGACAATCAAAGGGCTGGAGCAGCTCTCCTATGAGGACAGGCTGAGAGAGTTGGGGTTGTTCAGCCTGGAGAAGAGAAGGCTCTGGGGAGACCTTATAGCAGTCTTCTGGTACCTAAAAAGGACCTACAGGAAAGCTGGAGAGGGACTTTTTACAAAGGCATGTAGTGATAAGACAAGGGGCGATGCCTTTAAACTGAAAGAAGGGAGATTTAGATTAGATATAAGGAAGATATTTTTCACCATGAGGGTGGTGAGGCAAAGGAACAGGCTGCCCAGAGAAGCTGTGGATGGCCCATCGCTGGAAGTGTTCAAGGCCAGGTTGGATGGGGCTTTGAGCAACCTGGTCTAGTGGAAAGTGTCCCTGCACATGGCAGGGGGTTGGAACTAGATTATATTTAAGGTGCCTTCCAACCCAAATCATTCTGTGATTCTATGACCAACCTCACCCTGTTTTTCCCTGTGAACCCAGGAGATGCTTCAGCCTGTGCGGAATCATTCCCACAGTCACGATTCTGGTTGAAATTCAAATTTAGAAGCACCAATGGAGACTAGTCCTAGTTCCCAAGTAAGATTTATTGCAAGTCAGAGGGTGTCTGAAACTTAGGGTTTGCTTTAGGTCTACTATAAAAAAAGCCTGGCACACGTTTTGAATAATTCTGAACTAATGCTTTTGCCCTGTAAATACTCCTTTATTTCAAATCATAGAGTTTGTTAGAGACTATTTTAACACCTTGTCTGTTACATATAATTGCAGCTTCAAATATAAATGCTATATATAGCCCAAAAATCTATAAGGCAAGTCCTTGACAAGCTTCAGCTTTAAATATCAGGTCCCTGTTGTCTTACAAAGCCCTGTGCTGGCCCCCAGGACACAAGGCAAAACCACAGTGCATTGGACTCTTTCAGTAACCGCTGGGATTTTTTTTTTAAGTGCTTGTAAACAGCACTGAGATTTTAATATATAACATACAGAGTAGTAGCGTACTTCAATAATGTTTTTAAAATGTACATTCACTAAGACAGTTGTTCTAGTTTTTTAAGGTTTCAAACAAACACTAAGTTTTCTGACACATGATCAAAGCAAGCCAGGGAGATTTAACGATGTTAATACACTTCAACAATACACTTCATCCCACTATCTTTGCTTTTGAGAGTTTCTACTGTTTATGTTAATATCCAAAACCATAAGTTTTCTATCTACAAAATGATGCATAGCATGAATTTAGCACAATGTTTACTGTCTAAATAAGCGGCATTACAAGTAAAAAACTGAGCATGACGAAATCATAAGCATCCCATATTCTACACTAGATTAAACAGCTTTTACTTCCCTTTGTTATGAAAGTCATTTGGTCAAATGTCAGATCTCAGTTGTTTATAATTATGCAAATGTCTCCTTTTTTCCCCTATTGACTAAAGCAGAACAGAAATAATCTGCATGTGATAAATTGTTGCATTAGGTGACCAGAACTCACTCTAACAAATCTAATGGCCAGGGAAGGACATTATGCTGCTTTAGGAACTGTGCCACCAGATGGCTTTCTCCATGTTATCATGGAAAATTACGACTCCCACCCATCAGGTTCAAATGCTTCAAATATACTCTCATAAACTGGTTATAAGCCAAGTTCTTGTTGCACGTGGACTTTTATGAATAAGGTGATTAGAAAAAACATTGTTTTACAGTAATGGAAATCTACCATATGGTATTCTACCAGATGAAAAGAAATACACTTTTTATTTTCATAAAATAGCATGTAACTACACTCAGTTGGTCGGGTATTTCACTGACACTTATTCCTATACAACTTCCCCTCTTTGCTCTCGATCCATTAAAAGTCTTCCCCAAAACTGACTGTTAAGATAAATGCTCAATACTCCATCTCTAGACAAAACTGGAAATTTCCCTACTAAGGGAAACTCAAAAGTTCACAAAAGCAAAATACCTTCATTCAGATTAGGACAAAGATATTATCAGTTACAGAAATTGAAATTAAATAGTAATTTCACACTAATCTGTGGAACTAGGAAAAACCTGCTATCGTGAAAGAGAGGACATTTTCCTGCATTACTTTGATATTAAAACTATTATAACACTGCACCAGGTAAATTTAAGATGCAACTTTTGTCATTAGGATTTAATTAAAGAAAAACAAGCTGAAGCATAGAATTAAACAGGTACCATATAATTCCACATCAATGACTTGATATGAAAGCTCAGGAAAATTAATTTCTACATGATTCTTGAAAGCAATGGGCAACGCACAGAGAAAGTCAATGAATGACACACCTCATCTACTTTCAATATCAACACTAACATCTGCAGCAAAATAATGTACACATCTATTATACAGCTCCACAACTTTTTTCCACCATGGCATTGACAGGTGCTCTCCAAACTATTTATTTACTTGCCTAACACCTCCTATAAGACAACTTATTTTATGCTAAAGGAAAGTAAGTGATGATAGAGGTGTGTCAGAACAGAGGTCATAATTGGATTGTCACTAATGTATTGCACAAGTTTCTGCACAAACACAAATAGAAAATCCGTCTCCCAGAGAGTGAAGAAATACATAAACAAAACAATAGATGGTACGGAGTATCAGTGAAAGGAAAAACAATTCTGGAAAAATTATATGTGACTTGCCCAGCACAAAGCAAATGGAAATGAAAAAGGAAGCTCTTAAATAGGCAAGTAGGCAGGGTTTAAAAAAAAAACAACACAAACTAGTGGGTAACATATCTATAAATGTTCTTGTCCTCTGTGCAGATTACATTGAATCCTTATAGCACTTATTTTCCTTTATTACTTTAAGATACTAAAATAAATGTCAGATCACAGACTGCTACTAAAAACCAACCAACCAAAAACCTCAAGCATTTTTCTGATCCTGGCTGATCCAAATTTCTAATATAAGCCCAGATATTAAATATTGCACCCAATCTCTGGCAATACAGTTGCTTGAATGAGCACGTTCCTTCTTCTATTCTATGAATCATTCATTTATTTATTAACTCATTCTAGAAATCTGAAGTCCAGCAGTCTATATTCATATAAATATTTCCAATTAAGATTTTCTGCAATGCAGTCAAAAACAAATTGGGAGTGGAGAAGATGAGCAAGTATGAGGCCGTTCACTCAGTGGGTAACTTAGAACAAGCAGGATACAATATGAATAGATACAGACAGCTTTTATTAGACATTTATCTTTGTTAGTTTCCCTTCTCAATTTTTTTTCAAACTCTTTTGCTTACTGGTTCTCCCGCCTTTTCCTTTTCATTCATACTCCTTTAATTTCAAAGGGCTTTAATATGAGGTCTGAAGGGTCTTCTTCCCTTATATGAATACATGAATAATTTTCCAAAATTGCTTTTCAGATCTATGAATATGGTAAATCAAAACTTGATAGAGTCTAGTCAGACAGCAAGTTGCAAATGCTGCCCCAAGAAACACATAACCTTGTCATACTGCATAATATGTCCACAATGATCCGTCTCTGCTGGGTGACACAGATACAAAAGATCTTCTGATTCCAAAATCAGGAAAGTGTTTATTAACTTCAAATGCAAATTTTAATTAACTGAAGTCTCACACAAGTGAGACTCTTGTCTCTCTCCCCAGTGAGATACCAAAACATTGGTATTGGTTGACTTTTCTACAGCAGAATAAGAAATCTTTGAGCCCACATGTAGGATCCACGTGATGTGTTATAGAGCAGGAAATGGAGCTGGAAAAGGAGGTCGCACGTGGGAAAAGTGGAACGATTAACAAGGCTTCCTCCTGGCACAGTACTGATCAGAGGCACTGATTTCACAGCTACTATGTGGATTTGAAGCCCCTTTACTGCTCCAAACCTCCATAGAGCAGGTGAACACATGAGAAGCAGGCACAGCACTAGCGGTGACCCAGGAAATAAAAAGCTGTGTAAGGAAGGGAAGAGAAAGAAGGATGCAACGGCAGAGATGGAAAGAACAGAATAGAATGTTTCAGTTGGAAAGGACCTACAATGATCATCTAGACCATCTGCTTGACCACTTCAGGGCTGACCAAAATGCAAAGCATGTTATTAGCGGCATTGTCCAAATGCCTCTGAAATGCTGACAGGCTTGGGGCATTCACCACCTCTCTAGGAAGCCTGTTCTAGTGTGTGACCACCCACTGGTGAAGAAATGCTTCCTGATGTCCAGTCTGAACCTTCCCTGGTGCAGCTTCTTGTCACTGGATCCCATGGAGAAGAGCTGAGGACCCCCCTCTCCACATCCCCTCCTCAGGAGCCTGCAGAGAGCAATGAGGTTGCCCCTCAGCATCCTCTTCCCCAAACCAGAAAAGTCTAAACTCCTCAGCTGCTCCTCATAGGACACTCCTTTCAGCCCTTTGTGATCCGCCCCAAAATCTTTGTTGCCTTTACTTAGTTAATCTGTGACAGCAATTTCTCTAATTGACCAGGTGTCTATATCTATTTTTTTTTGTCTTTGTGTGGTACGACTCTAATTTCACACAGACGGCAGTAATAAGCAATTGTTCTAGGCAGAATGGGATTTCTAAGACTCTGACAGGGAGATGTAACGTAGAGAACTGCAGGCCTGGTGTGACAGCCTTGAACAGCACAGCCACGGGACGCAGGACAGAGAAGTGCGGACTTGGAGCAGTAAGAAGTGGGACACAAGTTGGGCACTGAAGAACCCACAGCTATACACAACTCTGAAACGATCAGTTAAAAACATGCAAATCTGTTGCTAGATAAAATCAGGTTTAGGGACAACAAAAACTGTATTTAACATACACAAAGGGCAGTGTATACAGTGAATTTGGATTTAATCTGGAGCTATAGACCAATGAAAAAGAAAAGCATAGATGTGTGTAAGCAAGTAAGTAACGATGGCCCCGAGTGGGAGAGGATGAAACCATCAACATGAATATCATGCACCTCCCAGGAAAGAACTCCAGATGCTGTCCACTTACTGAAACCCCCATCCCAGTGCGAACACCAGAGAAAAACCACCCAGCTTAGGACTTAGACAAACAGTGGAAAGGTGACCACAGCACCAGGTAAGAACAAAAATTAAGTAGTGTGTGTTACCATTTTAATGGTATTAATAATACTGTTGAGACTTCTCCTGGACATAAGTACTCTAACTATATTTTATTGTTTTTTTGGGTTTTGTTTTTTTTTTTTTTTTAATAATAATTAGATCTAGATTAATGGTGATTCTTGAATTAGACTGTTAAGATTTCCATTACACTAACAATAATTTCTTGGCTTTAGACAGAGAAAGTGTGCTTCCTTTGCCCATAAACAAGATGCTGAGCATAACAATTTGTAACCTGTTTTACCTGGACTCTCTTTTTCCCCCCATTTTTCTAGTGGGGGAATATTTTGCTGTCGTTTACTCTTCAGTCTTTTTCCTTACATTTGCTCAACCTTACCTTGAGTTCAACCTTGCAAAACTCTCATAGAAATTTGTCAGCAGAATGATAGAAATTTATCATTCATTTCAACAGACAGCGATACTTCACTTACAAAAGGAGACAAACAAATGAAAATGATAAATGTATGCAAAAATGAATAGTATAAGCAAGGTCAAGCGAAAGTCTGGTTCACACACCTTTAGAAACCAAGAACAAAGATGATGATCAAAGGGTGAAAGGTGGACATTTCAGAATCACTAAAAAGTAGTAACGATTTATCACCTAACACTCAACAGACTGAGGAATGCATATCGCACAAAAGTTTATGTTTACACCAAGTTCGCTTTATCAAAAAAAACAAACCAAGTCTCATATGGTGGATGTGTACCTTGTTGGATAAGGGCTTCTGCTGCAGGCTCCCCAGAACCTACATTTACATACTCTTCATTGGGATGCTTTCTGTTGTAATGCCTCTTCAGAGAACCAGATATGTTGCAGGAATAGTGGCAATGTGCACAGCGGAAAGGCTGGGAGAAAAAGGAAGATGTTAGAACATATTTCCTGACTTCTCAGGTGCAATGTTTTGATCCTGAGAAACCACGTTCTTTTCTGGTTTAGGTATCTTCCAAGGAGATCATCCAATATTCAATAGAAATGGAAGTTGTAACCAAATGTTACCCTAGAATTTGGTACTTTTTATTACGTGCAAGACACCAAGTATTCTCAATATTATAAGATTATTACCTACTTTTCGTAATTCAGTAAACTGATGATCACAGGTCTGACCACATGGAGACTTTCTACTACAAGGAAATGGCTCAGCTGCCTTGAGCTTTGGTTTCAAAAGGGGGAGTAAGAGAGCTAAAATAACTCAAGGTACACTATGATTGTACAGTCAACCTAATTTAACAGATAACCATACCTGACAGGGTTGATCTCTTCCCTTTCCTTCTCTCTCCAACACGCTCCCAACTGCTTCCCTTTCACTGGCATTCACTTGCATTCAGCTGACCATTTGGTGAGCCAAGTTTTGGCAACTAAATTAGTTTTTAAAAACGTACCTCTCCCCTCAGCTGACAGGAAGAGAAATTTCTAAAGAAAAAAAGGTTAGGAAAACAAGTGTTTGTGCCTAAATTTAGCCTTTGCGAATAACATTCTGACTGAGATGTGTCACAGTTATAGGAAGCTTGACACGGCCATTAGGGTCCTGGAAAAGAATGCAGACATTGAGCCATGTCCCTGGGGAAAAGTTGAGTACTTGAGAATGGGATGCAAAATGTTCCATGCACAGCAACCAAGCCCACCTAAAGCTAGTTGGCAGAAAGTGGTGGGTATGGAAATGTTTATTGAGAGTTTCAAGCAGGGAAATGTCTGCAGTCAGGGCCCATTGACCAGAACATTGCCCTAAGCTTGTTGCCCATAACCTTCCTTCAGTCTCCAAATGGCAAAAATAAGGAATAAAAGTCGTGTTTAGATTCCCTTAACTTTACAATACAGAGGATATTGTAACAGTCAGCTATTCAGTGTTTCAGAGAAGGGTATTCTCCTTTTCTATTGCTGAAACTCTTTTTCTCAAGAAAATAATCCCAACAGCCTGGTGTGTTCGTGTAGCACTCTAAGTACTGCCATGTCCTGTGTGTTATCTGCTGTCAAACAGCAGGATTGCAAACTCATGGAGACTGGAAATATGCTGAATTAATATTAGGTCGCACAACTACTGACATCTCTGTGAGTTTGATACACGTGCACGCAACCATCGCAGAAGGAGGCAACGTGTTACTGACAGTTTTTGAACTCCTTTTGACAAACACTCCTGATTGACCCATTGCAGTGTTTTGCAGTTCTCTTGACAATGCATTGAACTGCCACACTTACATGTAGGGGGACGGAAGAATGGAAAGATGTGCTGAGGCAACAGCTCTAAAGCTGATCCCAAGGTCAGAACCAGCTGCATTTAAGAACAGCATTATGAGTACATTCATCCCATTAGCCATTAAAAAAGGAAAATTACACATTTTCATTTCAAAAAATCATTTTAAAAAGTCAAATCCACAGCAACACTTACCTACTTAAGAAAGAAAAATTTTTTTGGTGAAAGTATACCATCTCTTTAGATAACTTGCTACACGTTCTTATGTCTTGTATTCCAAATTTGATACCATGTGTCAAAAGACTGTCTCCCTTTCTGCATTGTGGGGGTCTGTAGCACTGGTACTCACTAAGAATGGCTGAGATGTACTCTTTATAGAAGTAAAATGATTTGTTAGATAAAGAAAGATGTTGCATATGCAAATAGCATTATGTTTTCAATAAGAAATATGTTCACTGCCAAGATAAAGTGTTACATTAAAATGAACATTTTCATACATACAAAATACTGGATTTTTCTGGAAAAGACATTACTGTAAGTTCTATTTCCTGAATATAGCATTTCACAATTCATTACATCAAGACCTATCATGCTGAGAATCAATGTGAAATTTAGGAATAAAACCATACTACAGTTTATTAAAATAACTGTATTTCTAATCTAAACACTTGACGGAAACATTAACAACCTTCAAAACTCTTTCCAAGACATGTTTCAGATAAATGGGGTACTTTAAAATTAATTCTCTTCAATTTTCTTTAAGTATATGAACTCATCTATAGTACATTAGGCTGGAAAACTTTCAGAGAAAATTAAGGTGGGCAATGAACAGTGATGTATGGGATTTGCTTTCCTACTTGCCTAGGACATTTTAAGGTACTTACTAGATTAGTTCTCTCAAGGACTGACAGTCAAAAAACCCAATAATGTTTGTTTTATATTGCAACATACATATATTTTTGGCAAGTAGAGACACTATTTATAAATTGTCCCTGAACAAAATAACCCTAATTCAAAAGCTGCAATATAAAGTCAAAATTCCCGAAACATTAAAATGTTAAGATGCCATAATTGTCAACAAACAGGAAAATGTGCCAGTTTTACAACAGTTGTCTGAATTTCTACATGATTAATATGTTTTCTTACCTTGAACGAGACGTGTTGTTCCATATGACGGAGGAGCTGTGGCTTTTGGGCAGCTGTATAGTCACACACTGTACATTTAAACTGCTTTCCTGAAATGGGAATAGAAAATGGAATAATATTTTTCGGTTTAAGTTCAGAAAACTACTGATTGTATTTCCTCATAAGGAATGAACAATACTAGATATCTGGCATGTGCTGTGCAAAATTTGGTTAAGTAGATCTAAGAGCAGAGTAAGGAAGAAAAAAGGCTTGAGTGTCACCTTTAAATTATAAGCATTAAATGGTCTAGATCATCTTGGGATAGTCACTTGGGAAAGAAGAAAAAAAATCTTTATAATGCAGCCTAAATGGAAGAAGCAAATCAATTACTTACCAGTGCAGGCACAGTTATTTTGCTATTTGTAAAGCAGATTTGGAAAACCTTAAAACACAGATGTTTGGTCATGTTCACATGTTCTTACCTACTTCTGTCCCAAGTGTTTAATTGTTATGATCCAAATAATTTCAAATTTTCTTGGGTTTTTCACTGTAAGTTTTCTTGACATACTTCTGGTAGGGTATGACACGACCTATTATTTTTACCACAAGATTCGGTTATGTGTTTAGCACTACTCTTCCAATCATTACTGAAACTATCATAAAAGGGTTTTCTACACTGGCCTAACCCTGGATACTGAGTGAAGAGACAAATAAGATCAGAATCACAACTAATACAGAGGTTTTATGCTTCAATGTTTCACTTCTGCTTACACAGTTTTAAAACAACGAGCAAAGTTGCTCCATCAATACCAGACTGGATGATGCCTCCTTGCCTTGTTCACCATGACATTGTGTCATTTCTTACCTAAATCTCTGCAGTAACCCTAAGTCTCACACACAGTCTTGTTCTTGGAGAATGCCGATTCATATTTCTTTATGTTAACTGGGTACAAATTTTCTCAGAATGTATGGAGTTTAAGTAACTGTTGGATTTCTACTTTTCTGCATCAATTGTTTCAAAAAACATCAAGTGATCAAAAAAGAGGTAAAGACAATGGGTGTATATTTGCATAACCTTTGCTCCTTCAGATACCGACCTAAAAAGTCACTGAAAGATTTGAGACAGTCTCTGTCTCAGGAGTTCTTGTAGACGGAATATCTGCATTGCAAGCAGGTCTTCTACACAACATAATGCAATTAAATAGTCAATGCAATTTATATATATGGCTTTGCGAGGAAAAAAAAACTTCAGATGTATCATCCAAAGAAATGTGCTACTTTAAGCTCCACAGACAAGACATTATACATGAAATTTCTCTACATGCCTGTGAGCTTTCTAGTCAGGCATCAATAGGGGAAGGTACTAACTCTCCAACCTGAAATAGCAACAATAAAATTGAAGGACACGAACTGGAATTTCAACTAATGAAAGCTGACGCTCAGAACATTCAGTCTAAAATAAAGTCAATGTTTTTAACAGAGGGCATGAATAATGACTATGACAATTTACTTAGAAATCAGATGGATGCCCTGTCATATGAAGTTGTTAAGTCAGCTTAGCCCTTCCAAAAAAAGATACACTGCAATCCAGCAGAACTGTGATGCAAAATAATTAGATTAAGTTATGGTCTGTGCTCTGCAAGAGATGAGACTTGGTGATCAGAAGAGTCTTCCTTTGGCCCTGAAATCATTAGTCTGAGCCCTTCTTAAGGCAAGATGGTCAGATTTTGTTGTGATTTATTTTTAGGATTCTCTAAGAGGAAAGAATTCTCTCCGACACTTTTGAGAAACATCTGTTGCTGTTTGTGGCTTTGCAAAGAGTGAAACTCCCAAATGTATTATATTACCATTCTGTAGGTTTCTCTTACTTTCCCTTCAAAGCATTCTCTCCCAAATCTTTGTTTTCCTTATGATTTAAAATAACACAATTTCCTTCTTTTTATTCTCTGTGTTTGTCTTGGAGATTCTAGCAGTCCAGCTACCTCCAGACAAATTACAAGGTTGGTTAAATACAGAAAGACTTAATTCCTGCATTAAATGCCCATGGCTGGCAAAGTCTATTTGACTGAGGAGTGTCTGACACGCCAGAAGGCTGTGCTGCCATCCAGCGGGATGTGAACAGGCTGGAGAGTTGGGTGGGGAATAACCTGAAGAAATTTAACAAGGGAAAGTGTAGAGTCCTGCATCTGGGCAGGAACAACCCCAGTTTCCAGTATAAGTTGGGGAATGACCTATTAGAGAGCAGTGTAGGGGAAAGGGACCTGGGGGTCCTGGTGGACAGCAGGATGACCATGAGCCAGCACTGTGCCCTTGTGGCCAGGAAGGCCAATGGCATCCTGGGGTGTATTAGAAGTGGGGTGGTCAGTAGATCGAGAGAGGTTCTCCTTCCCCTCTACTCCGCCCTGGTGAGACCCCATCTGGAGTATTGTGTCCAGTTCTGGGCCCCTCAGTTCCAGAAGGACAGGGAACTGCTGGAGAGGGTCCAGCGTAGGGCAACGAAGATGATTAAGGGAGTGGAGCACCTCCCTTATGAAGAAAGGCTGAGGGAGCTGGGGCTCTTTAGTTTGGAGGAGACTAAGGAGGGACCTTATTAATGTCTATAAGTATATAAAAGGTGAATGTCAGGAGGATGGAGTCAGGCTCTTCTCAGTGGCAAACAATGATAGGACAAGGGGTAATGGGATCAAGCTGGAACACAAGAGGTTCCACTTAAATTTGAGATGAAACTTGTTCTCAGTGAGGGTGACAGATACTGGAACAGGCTGCCCAGGGAGGTTGTGGAGTCTCCTACTCTGGAGACATTCAAAACCCACCTGGACACCTTCCTGTGTGACCTCACCTAGGCGTTCCTGCTGCAGCAGGGGGATTGGACTAGATGATCTTCTGAGGTCCCTTCCAAACCCAAACATACTGTGATTCTGTGATACTGTGACACGGAATAAGTTTGTGCCAAGAACTACTCCAAAAGCAAAAGAACCAAAAGGAAGGACAGAGAAGTAGAATACGGAATATTCTGTATTAACCTGAAGAGACCAGGTTTATTTAGATTCTGGATTTTGCTCAAAAAAGTTACTATAATTTTACACTGAGTGTGAAAGTTTCTACAAAACACAGCTAAGAAAAACCTTAAGACAATTTCTGATATTTAATTAAAATAATGAAAACCAGGTTTTATTTCTCATCACAAACAGTTTATTACTGGTTGTTGTTTATTACTGCCTGGACTACAGAATTGAGGAGTCTGTCTTCTGGAGAAGAATAAAGCAGACAGAAAACTACTTTATATTCCACTGGTTAAATTGACCTTGCAGGGCTGATATTTGAACAAAAATTGCCTGGATTCTTAAGTCAGGAGGAAAGACTCATAAACAGCGAAACATCTTTCAAATTCATTTATTTGTGAAATAACTGAAGGACACTAGATGAGCGCTGGGAAGAAGTTTTGAAGTGCTGTCTCTATAGGAAGAGACACCGGGCAAAGAGAAACTGTCAGTGTTCAAGGGGCTGAAAGTCCCCTGACAAATCATACACTGCATTTCTGGTGACAAATGTTATCTTATTTTTCTCAAGTGTTTGAAACGTATTAAGAGTTTACCAGGGTGGACTTAGTGAGGAAAATTACTTAAGACTCCACAGACAGTGAGATTCTGCTCCCACTGGAGTCAATGGCAAAACACATTTTCCAAAGGTATGACAACTTTCCTGGAACACTTTTGGAAGTGTAAAAGGGAAGGCAAAGGAGCATAAATGTTCGATTTATTTGTATCAGTCAAAAAGGGAGATGCATCAAAAAGGAACATGCAGTCACTTCATTTATTGCAGAAGATGATGACAGTCTGAAGCCAGATAAAAAAGGCTCCTGGTAATAACATTGCCTTTAAAGTCAAGGTTTCAGCCTGACCTAGCAGTAAGTGATAAAAGATACCGTTCCTTGCATGCAATTAAATGTTTAAACCTAACTTCACACCTTTAAACCAAATCCAGACATGGTCAGCTCCTGCACGACTACACTGCTGTTCTTAACAGAGCCAAATTTCAAAGCAGCCTCAGCGGAATTGCAGTAATTACTTACACAGATATATATTTTGTTCAAGAAGTAGAACTAACTCATGAGTAAAAACAAATACAACTTTCATTGCTGAATTTCATTATTTGAAAACCAGGTGGTGAAAACAAAACAGAAAGGTTTTGAAATGAAACCCCATGCAGCCATTTTTTTACAGTAAATAGAAAGGGACCTTTTTTTTCTTTATAGTCTCCAATTTTCCTTTTTAATTCAAATACAACCTGTCTCCTTCTCCCAGCCAGGAATCAGCTAAGGATTCCATTTAACAAGTAAAATCTGGATTATTGCATATGAAGTTTAGATATATGTGCAAAACCTGCTTGTTATCGACCAAGTTATTTCAAAATATTGGGAATTACTTTTTCATCGACAAGTGATTTACTAAGTCATGGTGATACTACAGTAACTTTGGTAATACTACCGCAACTGTACACTTCCTATAATATGTATCGTATCAATGTAAAAGGGATCATCTCTTTCACTTATACACACAGATATAAGGATACATAAATATCTCCAACACAAAAACTTCACATACATTGTAAAGATGTAACACAGCACTGTGCGCTTCCTGTGAAAGGACAATGTTAATAAATATGCAACTTTCTTAAAAAAATAATATAAATTAAATGGTCAATAAAGAGTGGAACGAGGTTTCACAAGGTTGCACGAGTGACAAAGATCAAGCTACTAAGTCGTAATAAAGGTCTGTAGAACTTACCCTGCTAAACCATTTACTTCAATTTGATAATCACAGAAGAATAAAGTATTGTTGTGTCCCAAATTTCAATATAAAATATTTATTTTTTTATTTGTATCTCACTTCTTTCTGTTATCATCACAGAAATATTAATATCATAGAGCAAACACATGTAGTGCATGTGTGCCTATAGAAAATATACATGCTCAGGCTGACTGGACCTGGGGACACTGAGCTGCAGCAGCTTTACCTCTACTGGGCTACTGGATTTGGCAACTCCTCACAATATTCTCACAGGAAAGCAGTGAGAGACTTAATCATGGAATTATTTATATTTTCAAATTCCTGTTGAGGTAACAATTCTCCGTTAGAATATAAAGGGATATAAGGCCAACGTAAAATTGCAGAAAGATCACGCATTGCAGAGAGAACTGTTAAAATTAATTTCTGCAAAGTTTTGAATTTTATTTCACAGTATCTCCCAGGAATAAAGAAAATTTGTAAGCAGCACATAAGTGTTCAACTGAAAAATGCTTGATAATAAGATCTTATAGCACAGCCAGTATTTATTGCCCTAAAATAAACATGGATTTAACAAACATACACTTACCATCAGCAGTATGGAGGAGTTTATGGCTCTTCAAAGTGCCTTTGGATTTGAACTTTTTCCCGCACATATCGCAAAGGTGCGTTTTCTCAGTGCTGTGACGATTCATATGGGCTTTCAAGTTACTCTTGCTGCGAGTGGCATAGTCACAAAGAGAACATTTAAAGGGTTTGACACCTAAAAATATAAAAATATACTATGAAGCAAACAATCTGCTCCTTTTGATGAGAGGGTGGAAATTGGCTTGCAAGACATTTCAGATCATGTGAGCAACACAGACAACAAAGTCGATATTTTAAAATTTGGATATCTACATCTAAGAAATTTCATTTATAGCTTCTGTGCAAACGATACCAAGGTCTTCACAGCACCATTTGTCTGACTAAGAGAAAGGAGGCGTTCTTTTCAATTTAAATACTTCCCTATTGAAGCCAGGTACTGAGTCTGAACAAGCAAATACTAATATTTCAGTCTTGGTGTGTCCATCCCTCATTTAAAAGCAGAATCCAGACTGCCTAAATTGATGCCTAGTGGGTGTACATACCTACTCTCCCTCAAAAAGTCTTCAGATGACTATCATTCCCTATTTACTAGAATAAAGAATGAACCACCCTGTTCTAAGGAAGACTAGTTTATTAGGTGCTCAAGAGGTAAGCAGAAGTTAAACGTGCAAAGCTGTGTTTATTGTTAATTAGTAGCAGATTTTCTAATGGCACATGCACTACTAGTACTTTTTTTCCCCACTCTCTAGGTAAGATTCAGGCATTGAGTCTTCCGTCTGGGTAGGAACAACCCCAGGTTCCAGTATAAGTTGGGGAATGACCTATTAGAGAGCAGTATAGGGGAAAGGGACCTGGGGGTCCTGGTGGACAGCAGGATGACCATGAGCCAGCACTGGGCCCTTGTGGCCAAGAAGGCCAATGGCATCCTGGGGTGTATTAGAAGGGGGGTGGTTAGTAGATCGAGAGAGGTTCTCCTTCCCCTCTACTCTGCCCTGGTGAGACCACATCTGGAATATTGCGTCCAGTTCTGGGCCCCTCAGTTCCAGAAGGACAGGGAACTGCTGGAGAGAGTCCAGCGCAGGGCAACAAAGATGCTGAAGGGAGTGGAGCATCTCCCGTGTGAGGAAAGGCTGAGGGAGCTGGGGCTCTGGAGCTTGGAGAAGAGGAGACTGAGGGGTGACTTCATTAATGTTTACAGATATATAAAGGGTGAGTGCCATGAGGATGGAGCCAGGCTCTTCTCGGTGACAACCAATGATAGGACAAGGGGTAATGGGTACAAACTGGAACACAAAAGGTTCCACTTAAATTTGAGAAGAAACTTGTTCTCAGTGAGGGTGACAGACACTGGAACAGGCTGCCCAGAGGGGTTGTGGAGTCTCCTACTCTGGAGACATTCAAAACCCACCTGGACACCTTCCTGTGTGTGGACACCTTCATCTGGGTGTTCCTGCTCTGGCAGAGGGATTGGACTAGATGATCTTTCGAGGTCCCTTCCAATCCCTGACATTCTGTGATTCTGTGATCTGTGATTTACAACAGCAATTCCCTCAAACAGTCCAAAATATGTAATGAGGAGATGCACGGTAGGTCACCTAACAGAAGAACTACAAGAACCAAGTAAATCCTTCAAAGAAAAGTTGAATAAATCCAAACTGGCAGAGTAGTTTAACAGTTTCATGAGGCTCTGGCAGTTTTAGATTGATATTCATGACCTTAAAACTAGATTTACAAGCATGAGGAATTATAGCCTACTTAAAGCAGACTTGATTGCATACTTTGATTTGGGAATAAACTTCTATTCACCTCTTTTGCTAGTTAAATGAGATGGATTCCAAGATTTTTTTGGCAGAATAAACTAACTGTATTTATGGAATACACAAGTAATTGCTCTAAGCCTATAGTACACAGACAGCACATAGTTGAAGCATTCGCATAAATATGAAGTACTGGTATAAATGTCTGGACCATCTGCATGGGAAGAAACACTTTGTAAAGAAAATATCAGAGAGCACAGAATCCCATCATCCCCTTTATGCAGAGGGATGGCTAAAGAATCCAAAGTAATGCTCAAACACCATGGTCAATCAGTTCCATAGATTATTAACTGACTAAAGAGCATACAAGTTGTTTTCCACCTCTTAGGAAAACAGACACACTGCATAGACACAAGATTTTACTGGGCACAGAATTTAAGTTCAAGGGATTTTTAACCTGTGTGTTGCCATTTTACTGGAACTTTTCCCTAAAAAGTCATAGATATGATCAGCATTTTCTTACGGGTTTTTCATCACTGTTTATGTCCATGTCAGCTAGTTGCCATGCTCAGCATGGTTTAATTAAAATACACACAGAATTTATATGTATACATCAAAGCCATTTTCATTTGAATTGTTTTATTAGTAGATTTCCAGACCAAGTATTTTTGGAAAAACGTGGAAGGAGCAGCAGTTATTCATGAGAAGATCCAGAAAGTTACTTGCTTTGGGAGTCTGAGCATGTATTTAATACACTCTTCTCTACTCACATGTATTATAGAATACTTTATAGATGTTTATGAATGAGTTTTGGAAAAAAATTAATCAGAAACTTATTAATTTTATTAAACAGTTAAGCTGTCTATTCACACTATAAGCATGCAGTTCCATATGTGATCCGGAATCTATTAAAATAATCATTTAACCTTAAAGTTTTTGATTCAGGCATAGCAATAAATTTGAATTCCTTTTTATGTCAGCAAAGCTTTTGTGGAATATGAGACTGATTATATGCCCAAAAGCTTAAAACCAGAGTTTTACCTTCATGAGCCCAAATATGACGTTGAAGGTCTGATCCATTCTTCATAAAATAAAAATCACAGTAGGGACACTTCACAGCTCGTTTTCCAATAAGTCCTTTCAGCTGAACTCTTCTGCCAAGAATCTCAGAAATTGTAGTCATTGAAACCTCTGAGAGAAATGCAAAAGGTAATAAAAACCAGAAGGACATGAGGGAATTTGTTCTGTAAGTAATAATGAAGAGCTAGATCCTGATTCACTCCAACTTTTTAAAAGCTCCACTTCCCCTCCTGCCACTCAGATAAGACCTGAGCAAAGAACGTAAGGACCTTTTGTCCTTTAGGGATTTTAGGATGTTCTGTCCTTTCTCTCCTGATCTGTGTACTCAGTGAACACACATAAAAAAATCTTGGTTGCGCCAAAATCATTTACCAACTATTAACTTTCCCAATAAGCTAATTCAGCTTTTCTTTTTCTTTAAAATTTTCAAAAGACATTATTCAAGATTTCATCCCAGATTTCCAGATGTCAAGGATCTGAAGACAACTCATTCCAGCCACAGCTATAACGATCATAATGCCTGATAATTAGAAACTTTAAAGAAAAAGAAAAGACAGAATAAATGTGATAGGAAGCAACCCCTAAGGTCACCTGCTCCAAGCAGGGTCAACTTTGGAGTTCCAACTTCAAAGTTACATCAAGTTGCTTGGGGTCACATCCAGTCCTGTTCTGAACACACCCAAGGATGGAGATTCTCTTTGCCCATTCCAGTGTTTGACCACCTTTACAGTCCAAATTATTTTTACAATTTCTAATCAGAATTTTCCTGCTTCAACTCATGTCCCTTTGTTGTACAGGTCCAAGAAGATATTGGCTATGTCTTCTTTTTAATTTCCTATTAGATACCTGGAGATAGCAACTAAGATTCTTCTCCTAGCCTTCCCTTATTCAGGCTAAACACACTCAACTCTCTAGGTTTTTCCTTCATACAATTTAATGTTTTGGTTGTCACAGTGAAAAGCTGAAAGTAATGAAGTTCAAAGTAAAATGTCACAAAAATACATAATGAAAACCTTGCCAAATGCTTTTAAAAAATAAACCAAATCGCTCAATGCATTTCAGATGAATAAAATTCTAAATATCACATTTCAATGAGAGTACAGCACTCAAGCAATCTAAACATTAAGACATGAAGGTTGATGACTTATTATGCCCAAAATCTTACAAAATTTTAAAGTTGTAGTCTAGACTTAGATTTTTACCAAACATGAACTGTCACACTTAGTGTCCTGATGGTTGGTCCCAGAGTAGAATAAAAAATCCTGCCTGAACTCGTGTGCACCAGGAAAACAATCTCAAAATGGAAATATAAAAGCCTACGAACTGAGCAGAGAGATGTTCTAAAGTACCCAAAAGAGAAAAATACAGACACAAGTGCGAACTCTCATCTGCCTTCCATGGCTTAGATCGTTCATTCGTGACTGCAGGCTACTGTGCCAGCTCAGCAGGGATCTGTGAGAGCTGATGCCTCTCATGTCTCAGGACTATTATCAAATATCATATTAAATCAGAGGGTGGATGAAAAGGTAAATAATTCTGAGAGCTGGGACCAGAATCAAAGATTCCTCCTTCACTGCTGAGGACTCAAATCATTTGGCAGTAAAGCCAAGCTCTCTTATCTCTTTGGTTTGAAATACTGCTCTACCGAAGTCCACAGAGATCTTTGTCCCAGTGCCTTCAAGGGACCAGAATTCAACTCCTGTTCTCTGCAAATGTGGAAAAGGAAGGAATATTGTTTATTTAACACTTTCTACTTGATGAAATAGGAGAGTTAAGAGAGGGGTCCTGCTGAATGATATTAAGAAAGGAGGAGAGGGGAGCTCCAGAAACAGCATTTTAATTATAAATATAAAAGGGCATCAGTTTAAATTAATTTTTGATACGTTGTTTTATAATTCGGTTCCTTTTAACAGTATTCCCTTCATCTTTATTCTTTTCCATTCACATTTTTAAAAACAACTGCACTCATTCCACTGCAGTACTTGATAGTTTATACCATCAGACCCCTCACATTTATTTGGCTTTTAATTAAGTATGTTGTACGAGTAAAGGATTTCCTCCTTATTACAAGGACAGTATGCACAGGAAAAAAGGTTTGTGCATTAATTCTCCTCCATATATTAAAACAGCGTTGTTGCGTAACTACAGCACAGGCATATCTTAGATGTAGTATTTCTTTAGTATCATGGAAATATATCCAATAAATCTGGTATTTTGCTTCTAAGTTCTATTTGCCTGTGACATGCAAATTAAAAATGAGGACATAAAATAATAAGCTGTGCAGATTTTCTTTTTTAACCTTACCTCTACTATCGGCCAGACTTGAAAATAATTCACTTTCCTGGATCAAAAAAATTACCCCATACTTCTAGAGGGATTCAGATACCAAATGAACTGTTCAAAAGTATTGAAATGCATGAGTTTAGCACATCAGGGCTCCAGAATTAACCGGTATTTCTGGACCTCAGACACAGCAAACACTAATAATTCAGCAGTCAATGGACCAGTGCAGACCAGTAGAAACTTGTAAGGGCACAGTGCTTTACTTACTGCTAGTTCACAGATCACTTTATTTAGGGAGGGCTCCTAAACTCCCTGGCTGAGAAGGCACAAAGGCTTTATAGACACAGCTCTTGATGTTAATTTCTATGCTTCCTGGGTGACACACCTCCTGACTACTGTATAGCTCAGAAGCCTTTCCTCATCTCAATTTGCTGCATCAGACTTGTCCCCTGATGTGTGACAAGCCTTCCAACCACACTGCTGTACAGTGGTCTGCAAATAAAGAGGTTTGATAACTAAAGAGCTAAAGCGGGAGTTAGTCTGAAAGGAGAGTGAAGGAAATTGTTTAAAACACGGGTCTAGCACTATCTAGTGGCAGTAGGAAGATACAAAACTACTGCTTTACCTATTATGTTGAATTTCTGACAGAGACAAGAAAAGTTACATCATTTTAATTGGATTTTTCCTTCCCCAAAATCAATTTGAGCATGGCTGGTATTTTCTTTCTTAATATCAAAATATGTCAGGTGATAAGTCACACTGTAGATGAGTTAATTAAAATATGTTGGCCAATGCAGTCAGCTCTTCTTCATCCACAGCTGCAGATTGTCTTTTATACAACAAAATACAGATAGTGAGGAGGAAAGTACAGACACACAATGCAGCTCTGCCCCTTTTACATCAGTCAGATTTAAATCAGTCCCTGCACCAGTCACTTGGGCACTGCGTTCCCAAGATTTGAGAAAGGATTGTTTACTCAGGCACAGCACACTGACTTAATACATTCATTTTGTGTTGTGCTTGCACTGATAAATCAGGGCACTAGAATGTAATGCAACCCAGAGCCCTGAGGGAATTGGTTGATGTAGTTACCAAGGCACTCTCTGTGATATTTGAGAACTCATGGCAGTCAGCTGAAGTTCCTGGTGACTGGTAAAAGGGCAATATTGCACCCATTTTTCAAAAGGGTAGAAAAGAGGACCCCAGGAACTACTGACCTGTCAGCTTCACCTCTGTGCCTGGGAAGATCATGGAACAGATCCTTCTAGAAGCTCTGCTAAGGCACACGGAGGATGGGGAGGTGATTCGAGACACCAGCATGGCTTCACCAAGGACGAGTCCTGCCTGACCAACCTAGTGGACTTCTATGATGGAGAAACTACATCAACAGACAAAGAAAGGGTGTCATCTAGCTGGACCTCTGTAGAGCCTGTGACATGGTCCCTCACAACATCTTCTCTCTAAATTGAAGAGGTATGGATTTGATGGGCGGACTGTTCGGTGGTTGAGGAACAGGCTGGATGGTCTTATCCAGAAAGTAGTAGTCAGTGGCTCAATGTCTGGATGGACAGTGGTAACAAGTGATGTCCCTCAGAGGTCTGTACTGGGACCAGTACTGTGTAATATCTTCATCACTGACACAGACAGTGGAATTAAGTGTACCCTCAGCAAGTTTGCAGATGACACCAAGCTGAGTGGTGCAGTTGACATGCCTGAGGTTCAACAAGGCCAAGTGCAAGGTCCTGCCCCTGGGTCAGGGCAAACCCCGGTATCAGTACAGGCTGAGGGATGAAGGGATTGAGAGCAGCCCTGCTGAGAAGGACTTGGGGGTACTGGTGGATCAAAGATTTTACATGAGCTGACAATGTGCACTTGTAGCCCAGAAAGCTAATCATATCTTAGGCTGCATCAAAAGGAGCGTGGCCAGAAGGTCGAGGGAGGTGACTCTGCCCCCTGCATCCAGCTCTGGCGAGACCCCACCTGGAATCCTGCTCCCAGCTCTGGAGCCCTCAGTGCAGGAAACACATGGACCTGGAGAGGGGCCACAGGAGGCCACAAAAATGATCAGAAGGCTGGAACAGCTCTGCTGTGAGGACAGGCTGAGAGAGTCGGGGTGTTCAGCCTGGAGAAGAGGAGGCTCCAGGGAGACCTTATTGCAGCCCTTCAGTACCTAAAGGGGACTGTAAGAAGGATGGCAAAAACTTTTTAGAACAGCGTGATACAACAGGACAAGGGGTGATGGTTTTAAACAAAAGGAGGGGAGATTCAGGCTGGATATGAGGAAGAAATATTTTACAATGAGGGTGGTGAAACACTGGACCAGGTTGCCCAGAGAGGTGGTGGATGCCCCATCCTTGGAGACATCCCAGGCCAGGCTGGATGGGGCTCTGAGCAACCTGAGCTGGTGAAGATGTCCCTGCTCATGGTAGGGGTGTTGGACTGGATGATCTTTGAAGGTCCCTTCCAACTCAAACTGTTCTATGATTCTATAAGGTGCAAACAGAGTTTGAATGGAGTGCAGTGGTGAGCTTGGACCCAGCCAGGTTTAACAGCTGCAGCTTAACACCGGCCATACAACATCACAGCTGATTCCAGACCTGCTGCAGACTTGAGCTGGCCCTGGAAGTAAAGTCCAGCCACACACTAAGCGAGCACACACAGACTCAGCTCAGCGACCTCTGCAGTGATATGAATTACCTACAGACAAAATAATGGGCGACAAACACATTTCTATCAGTTTATGTATGGCTGATGGGAATTTTATGTCTCATGAGTTGTTACAGGATGTCTATATGTCTCATTCCAAACTTCTCCGTGCTTAATTGGAATTCACCTAGGTGCCCTTTTAGAAATGAGTTCTTTGCCAGATGAAGACAAATTTCTTAGCACAATTACCTGATATACTCTGCAACACACAAACTGGAACAATAATGTTTTCACTGTAAATTCTAACATCTGCAAAACCAAACAAATTTTTCTCTAAACTAGTTAAATTATACAGAGATTCTTCTCTTTCTTTAGAATGTAATTACATCACAACTGCTCACTCCAAACCTCTATCTATTCATTGCAATAGACTGAGAATTTTTTCTTACCAGGGTGATTTGTCTTGATGTGCGATTTTATAAGTCGATCTTCAGAAAACGACTTCTCACACACAGGACAGGAATAAGTCTTTTTATCCTTTGGGAAAGAAAGAAAGAGACTGCATTATCAGTCCACTGGTGTAATCACTAGAGTCATTATTCAGTACTACATGGTTCTCAACAAAGTTATAATTGGAGGTTCAGTTTTTAAGGAAAAAAATGAACATATTTATAGTGAAATAAGTGAAGGAGAAATAATAAAGTATTCTATTCACATCATTAATCCTCATGAATGAAGGGTTCCAAGTTACAGCACATGAGAAAATGCACAATAAATGTAAGTATTATCTTCTGACTGATTCTTTAGAGAATCAAGAGTGGAAAGATCAAGTCACATAACAGAAGAAAATGTATTTGATATAAGCAGTAATATACAGATTTTTTTCAATTTTTTCACAAGTCCATCCTTCTGAAACCTAAGGATCAGACCTCATTATTCTGAAGACATCCACCAGTATGTGTATTTGTACTACTATTTAATGGCCTGATATTGAGCAGAAGAGTTAACAATGACAGATGCCACTACTTATTCAGTGTCTACATTTCTAACTACTTTATAAATATTCAGCATTTTATGTATTAACAAGTAAGTATTATTTTACTATTTTGATTTAAAAACTTACAGATTACTCTGTTTTTTATCAGTGTCACTGATGTTGTAAAACACCATCAAACAAACTGAACTGGAGAGTTCTGATGCAACTTCTTCCTATATGCAATTTTAATGTAATTGTTATTTTAATGTTTTTATAAACACATCTAACTCCACATAAAAAATGTAGGACTTTTCTCCATCAATTGGTAAATTATCCTATTTAAAATAATCTTTGCCAATTACTATATGAATTGAAGAGGTTGTGGTTTCCAGAAGCACCTGCTGACACAACAGAATGGATGCTCCATCAAATGAGTGGGTCACCTACTCACGCCAGCACTGACCAGATTAATGTATTGAATGGATGGACAGATGATCAAAACAACAGATGGAGTGAAGTCTAGTTAGTCCTGACAACTAGGCAGATAACCAGAGAACATATTACCTGATGGGAGATGTATACTGTGGCAGAATGCAAACCCCCCTCTCTCCCCCTCCCTCCTTCAGTATGGAAGGAGTAGGCACATCTCCCTCTCTCTCTGCTGTTTGAGGCTGACAGCTTCTTTTGTTTGGCCCCCAGAGCACCCTGGCCAGGGCCATTAGGAGAAGGGAGTGCAGAAGGGGCCACTGAGCCGCTGGGCACCTGCGGGCAGTGTGGGGGATGTTTGGAGGCTTCAGGGGCACCCACAGCCAGTGTGGGGGTGCAGAGAAGCTTCTGGAATGCCCACAGTCAGATCTGATCAGCCAGTATAAAAACGGGACTCTCATCGAGACTCCGCCCATTGTCGCGGGTCTCTCGGAGCACGAGCAAGATGCTGCCGCCGAGAGCCCCCCCGGGATGGAGACTCCGCTTGCCGTGCCGCCACGGGTGTGAGTAAAACTTCTCGCAGGATTGCGAGTATATTTATACTTTCCGTGCACATTTGCACGTGTAACTTTCCGTGCTCAATATGAGCACGTGTAAAATTAATCCTCGCATAATCGCGGGTGTATTTTCCTTCTGTGCACATTTGCATGTGTAACTTTCTGTGCACATTTGCACGCGTACTTTCCGTGCTTAATACAAGCACGTGTACTTTCCGTGCACATTTGCACGTGTAACTTTCCGTGCTCAATAAGAGCACGTGTATAAATTATTTCCTTGCACAATCGCGAGTGTATTTTCCTCCCGTGCTTCCACATAAGCACGTGTAATATTCCGTGCACATTTGCATGTGTAAGTAAATTAACCCTCGCAGGATTGCGAGTGTATTATAAATTTACCCTTGTACAATCACGAGTGTACACTTCCCGTACTCACTACGAGTACGTGTATCTCTTTAAAAATAATCCCACACCGTGTTTAGGCAAGTGTGTACTTCTCCGGGACTCAGGGACAGCTCCGCCATTGTTTTGGGTGAAGCCACATGCATGCACTCTGTGGACCGCCTGTTGTATTAGTTGCTGCCCCTTAATAATTTTCCTCAACTGATATACGAACCTGTATTTAAGTCACTTTTGGAGTGCTAAAACCTTGTTTCTCACCGGTTTAATAAAAGTTGTTTTGGACCCTGTTGTCCCTTAAACTAACCTCAGGGTGCCTCCGTGACATGTACCTACCAAACTACCAAGAGACCACTGTAAAAGGTGAGCTGAAGCTACAGAACAGGTATTTCACTAGTTACTTCAGGAGGACAGAAAACGTTTTGAAGAGCATGGGAGGAAAATTACTGTATCAAAAAGATACAGTTCTATGAAAGAGAAATTTGGAGGTAACAAGAGAATAAAGCTCCTGGACTCCACCAGTTTCTGACCTGAGATCAAATGGCATCTCTGAATAGCGAGGAAAAGTGTAGAAGGAGGTTATTATTGTCTATATATTGCAGTTATACATCTATAAATGGACATCTCTCTTAAAACAAAAGGAAAACTTCATGGATTTTCATGGCAAACAACTTCTGGAATATGATGCAGGTATTTGCATTCAGTATCATGCAACTCTCAGAAAGAAACCCCTACAAGCTACCTACCTACAAGCTAAATCCAGAAGTAGCCCTAGAACTCATGGGCTGAAATAGCAATAAATAATTTAATGAAGTAAGATACAGGATATGAAGCTCTCATTGCTGTTATATGGCAATGGCACAAGGAGAACTCTGTCGTTTTCTCCTGTGAGAAAAGCTACACCAGGGCATGTTCCTGTGCGACCTCACCTAGGTGTTCCTGCTCCAGCAGGGGGATTGGACTAGGTGATCTTTTGAGGTCCCTTCCAATCCCAAACATACTGTGATACTGTGATACTGTGTGTGACTGGGGCTGGCAGCTTCTAAAGGATTACCACCCTGAGTAGAGCAAGGACAGCATCTTGCTGTGATGGAGTTGGGGCAGTCGGCATTTTGAGCCCTGAGAATCTCAAGTGAAGAAAGAAGGAACAGCAGAGAATACTAGCTGTTTTTTCAGAGAACATAGCATCATTTTGGTCGGAAAAGACCTTTAAGATCGTCGAGTCCAACTGTTAACCCAACACTGCCAAGTCCAACTCTAACCCATGTCCCTATGGACCTCATCTACACTTCTATTAAACACCTCCAGGGATGATGACTCCACCACTTCCCAGGGCAGCCTGTTCCAATGCCCGACAACCCTTTCCGTGAAGAAATTTTTCCTAATATCCAATCTAAACCTCTCCTGGCGCAACTTGAGGCCATTTCATCTCTTCTTCCACCCGGAAGAAAAGATTCAAGGAGTCTATAATGCTGACAAAATTGAGAAAGAGCTGCTAATTTGCAGATTAGGGTCTCTCAGATGATATAACCTATTATCCTTAAGCCTGCTACCACTGATTTTGGACTTCTACCTGAACACGTTGCTCAAATGAAAACCGGTCGGTTAATTCCAATAAAACTCTGTAGCAATGTTTGCACCTTTTCAAACACTAAGTTGCATGACCACATTCATAATTTGGCACGTATAAGAAAAACATAAGCACAGTATCATTTAGAGGCTGTTGACAGGCCAGCTGAAATTTGTCATTCCTCAAATTTGCTACATAACTGGTTTTAAAACACACAATAAATGAAAAAAAAAAAATAGCATACTATTAATGTACACTTGGGTGTTGCTCATCTTTAATATTCATTGATTCATTGTATTAAGTATTTCTCAGTGTGCCCAGAACACTAAGATAAATACATCTTGCTGTTTCATAAAGTTGAATAAGAAAAAAAAAAAAAACTGAAAAAAAAATCCACACAATAACAACAACACTCCACACACATTATTTTAAACAAAATCCTATAATTGTGACAGCTTTACGTTCTTGCTAATACTCATCAGGAAGGAAATGCTATAAACTCAGGTCTAAGAGAAAAAAGAAAATCATCAGTAAAAGCATCAAGAGCTGTAGAGCAACAGGAGAGTCTGGGCACCAAGAACACGTTTCCACATGGAGATGGTAACAAAACTTCTTGCTAACAAACCAGTTCAAACAGCTGTCTTCAAGCAGTTAGAAAGTTATCGATACCAAGTCCTGCAGTAAATGATCTTCCAACAGGGGATCTTTTGTAGTGTCAAGCTCCAGCCTCTCACAGAAAGCACCCAGCTGAAGCCAAACCTTTCACTGTTGTTCATCCAAGTCAGTGCAACAGGCTTTTGGATCTCACGTTATTAGTTTTGGATGTTTAAGTGTACTTCAGTCACCGCCCTGACAGCTTGACAGTGCTAGTCCTTCAGTGTAATCCCAGCAGTCCCAACACCAGTCATTAAGAAATGCTCTGTTGCAAATCAAGTATTGCAGACCATGCAGCTCATAGAATAGAATCATAGAACAATTTCAGTTGGAAGACACCCTTAAGATAATCAAGTCCAACCATAACCTAACCCTGGCACTAAACCATGTCCCTAGGAGCCTCGTCTATAGATCTCATAGAGTCACAGAATCGCAGAATGTCCTGAGTTGGAAGGGACCCGCAAGGATCATCGAGTCCAACTCCTATCCCTGCATATGACAACCCCACAGTTCACACCATGTGTCTGAGGACGTTGTCCAGTCTCTTCTTGAACACTGTCAGGCTTGGGGCCATGACACGTCCCTGGGGAGCCTGTTCCAGTGTCCAGCACCCTCTGGGTGAAGAACCTAATGTCCAACATAACCCCCCACGTCACATCTTCCTGCCATTCCCTCGGGTTCTGTTGTTGGTCGCTAAGAAGTTTCGCACCTGCCCCTCCTCCTCCCCTTGTGAGGAAGCTGTAACCGCCATGAGGTCTCCTCTTTTAAACACCTCTAGGGCTGGTGACTCCACCACTTCCCTGGGCAGCCTGTTCCAATGCTTCACAACCCCTTCTGTGAAATTTTTTTCCTAATATCCAATCTGAACCTCCCCTGGCACAACTTGAGGCCATTTCCTCTTGTCCTATCACTTGTTACTTGGGAGAAAAGACCAACACCCTCCACGCTACAACCTCCTTTCAGGCAGTTGTAGACAGTGATAAGGTCTCCCCTCAGCCTCCTTTTCTCCAGGCTGAACAGCCCCAGATCCCTCAGCCGCTCCTCGTAAGGTCACAACACGGAGCCCCAAGGAGGTTTCCCCTCAACAGCTCCACTCTTCTTGTCACAGGTGATGACAGGGGCACTTTGAAGGACTTAGGCTGAGGTTGCAGTAATTCCTTCATCACATTCTCAGCATGCAAGTTTTCCTCTGGTAAGAACAGAAGTTATTCATCCTATCTCTTATGGGAGTGCCTGCCTTTTTAATGCCCATGAGTTTTTTTCTGAAGGATGCAAACAGAAGCAAAGTATCAAGAGAGCAGGATCTACCTTTGTTACAGACCAGCTGCACGGTTCAATCAGCTACTTAAATTTCAAAGTCACTTCCACACTTCCTGAGATTTGCTTAATCCCCCTATGAGCCAATTTGAGAAAATATAAGAAAATAATTCCAAAATAAAGTTGGTTTTCTGATTGAAAGTACATATTCCACAAATCAGGAATGAATTAGGTCCATAAATTTTCTTAGACCTAGTGAAAAAATTAGTCTAATGTTATCACAGAATTTTCTTGTTTATGCTATATTTCATTATAAAATAAGGCCACTTACATAGGAACCACAATGTCTTTTTCTTCATATAAATGAATTAAAATTGTGCTAAGAAAGCATCAGCTATTCGCATTACCAGCTTATAGGTCTCTGAAGAGAATTTTGTTTCTTTAAGGCATGTGTTTCAAGATAATTCAAGGGGTAGGTGTACTAGTATACAGTCATGAAAGGAAAAATAAAAGCTTCTGTATATGTAGCATTTAAACCAACAGACCGCTATGAAGTTTATTGAATGAATCAAACAGTACTAAATATGACCCACAGTGCAAAACATCAGAAACATTAGCAGCAATTCTATTGCACTCATCCATAGAGACATTCTGATGACACAAATATCTTCTCTTATGAACACATTTAGAATGCATATGATCATATATTTTATCTATCTGGTAATTTTGCCACTGATTTCAAAAGAGAATTTGTGAAATCCTGACTGCTTTGTTATAAATTTCATTAATGGTGCAAAATTAAGACCATGACCATAATAAAAAGTGTTTAGGCTGAAATTAGACCAATATGTGATAGAAATCAACAATCCATTCCCCTCCTTTTAGTAGTAGTGATATGATTTTATTAGCAGGAAATAAAACAAAGCTCTATTAAATATTGGTACTTCAAAAGCATTTCCAGTGCATTTGATTGTATAATTTCGCAGAGGAATAGAGAGCCAAAGCCTGCTCCTATATCTATTCTGATCAACAAAACATTAATTTCTGTCACCTGTGGGAACAGAATTAGTTGCATTTCCAAGAAGTAAGATGTCCAGAAATCTTCCCTATAGTTATCATGATTTTCTAATCAAAATTTTCCACGAAAGATTCCTGAATTAAGCTGATGTCCTATCAAAATGCAACTTAGCTAAAAGGATCCAATGTACCCCGGAGGGGGCTACACACACAACAAGGAGCCTACAGAAAAAAATTGCAAATGGTTTGAGAGACTTTTATGAAGTCTGGCAGCAGAAATCACAGCTCACAAAATGATGAGCACCTGGATACAGTACTAGTTAAGCGCTTTTTTTGTGAAATAACTACTAGAAAAAAGTATGGCTAGCTGACATTCATTATGGAAGCAAGGATCAAAAACAAAAACCATTTTCCAACTGAGTGCCCGATCATTAGATCACTGATTTTTTGGGCTAATTCCTTCCCTTTCTAGTACCTTGCACTCTCGACTACACAGTGGCGCTGCTCCAGAGCCGAAGGTATCACAGCCAGGCCAGTGATGGTCTGAAAACCCTCCTCAGGAAGGGGAAATAAGCAATCAGAGCTCGAGTATCTCACTTCCACCGAAAGGTCTAACTACGCCATTACACAAAAGGTCAGTGGCATAATGAAATTTCATAGCATCCTTCCAAAGACAAGAATAATTTACATCCCAAAATGTACGTGAAAGCAGCTGCAGGCATCTAAGAGCAAGCAGTGGTTCTGGGTTTGAACTCCAGTTTTATAGAGGTGTTCATCTAGCAGTATGGATTACATATATAGATTTAAAATAATTTCAGAGACGAACCTCTCCACGGCTTTTATCTGCTCAGCATAATGGATATTGTAAAACCTACTAGAGGTTGTAAACAAACTCTGGTACCTATATCAGCATTGTTTAGTTCCACAGCTGGTCCCTAATGTTACCACTAGCTCAATCATAACTGTAAATTACTCCAAAGTAATTACTCTGCCCATCCCTTTCCTGGGTACTATAACATTGAAGTGATTTACACCTGTCACGGTTTGAAGTTCTAAAGAGCTCAAAGAACTGTCAAAAAACACTACCCAGGTTTTAGAGGTAAAAGATTGGTACTGAAAATGAGATCATATATATGCAAAAGTTTGGTCATGAATCGAGTCGAGCCTCAATTCCCAGACTTTAAAAGTAAAAATCTTCTGTGTAACAACACGTAGTAAATACAGAAGCAAGAGACAACTCATACACGCTCTACATCATCAGCCCCCAGGGAATACACCCCAAATTCAGTGCAAGACTTGGATGGTGCATTAAGACAGGTGGCTATTCACTGACTGACAAGAGGCTGCTTTTTAATAACCATCATTTATCCTGTTTACCAGATAACACAGAGATCCAGTTGAAAAGTAGCCAGCAACAAGATAACCAAAGACAGACGTTCATACAAGGAACTGAACTGAGATTTTGATATATGCTATCTCCAGGGAAGCTTTAATTTTAATATTTATTAAGAATTTATTTTACAAACTAAACTGAACATTAAAGTAGGTTTCCACACTCAACTGTGCAGTTTGTTTATGTACAATATTTTAGAATGAGCGAGTTTTGCATTAAGTAAATATTCCAAGCAGTGGCCACAAAGGTCAATATGAGAACTGCCACGTTTAGTTACTAAGTAAATTCTAATACACAAATTTTTAAATCCATTTAAACACTCAAATATATTTGAGAGTAAGTAGCAGTAAGCGTACTTCTGGAAGATCTCACTGTCACACTGGTTTTAATTATGAAATGTATTTTCTCGGTTCTATTTATTAGCGTGAAAATGATCCTCCTGGTGGGAGCTGTCGAACATTCATCACACTTGAAAAATAGGTATTTATGCAAGGATCTATGATATCTAATTTGAGGCTCTTTTCTTAAGTTGTCTCAGACATCATTTACACAGATTTTTGCCATCAGACGGACATCATAAACACAATAACTCAAAAAGAGATTGAAAGAATGTCTATTATATGAGCTTTCTGCACATTTCATAACAAATTCAGATTTGACTAGAGAATTGGGGGGACAAAATGAGGGAAAAATGTTCCCTTTTGTGTCACCTGTTTTGTTTTGGTCTTTAAAGCTGTCCTGCAGTTTTAAGTACTAAAAGATTAGTACTTAACAAAAGTAGGAGGTGAAGTGCTCTGTTCTGTTAAAAACACCTTTAAAGTGACTTCAGCTGTCGGAAATATTGGCCAAGAGACAACATGCTGACTGCAGAAGACAACCTGGAACCAGCAGGCACTGTAGCTTAAAAGCTTTTTTAAGTAGCTACATAGAAATTGTCCACATTTGGGGAAAAATTAACATGAATCCTTAACTTAAGCACCACATTTCGCTAGTAAGAGCAAGTAACTCCAATATTTATCACAGTATTTTGAGTTGTGATGTTGCTTTCTCATGTGATTAGGATGAATCTCTGATATGTGTTGCTTTCTGTCTAGGGTGAGTAAGATTATTTATAGGACAATGCCAGTAAAAATCATAATGTTATATGAAGAACTGCCTATCTATGTGAATATTTCAGTGTTCTTAAAGAACAGAAGAACGAATATAGCTATTAAAGAACTGGTATTTTCGTCTCTGCTGGAATAAGAATAAAATTCAATTCAGAAGAATGGTAAATAGCCTTTTGGAAATATTTTACTGCATAAACTGTTAAAAACCCAAATTGCAAAGATGTAGTTCATGCCAATTTTCCAGCATTATCAGTCCAGAAAATTTAATTACAAATAGCATGCTTTTCAAAATGAAATCCTAAGCTGTACTTTATTCAATACCAATATCTTAGTATAAAATCATATGAGATAATTATGTTCCACCTAAGCACTCCAGATGGCATTCAAGAAAGACTCCAGTCAAAAGTGGACTAAATTCAGTATGCTGTAAGAGCAGGCACTTGCCAAACAGCCTTTTCTAGAGGTCAATTTGGAACAGGAAGGAACTTACCTGTGTATATACACTGTGTGAGTACATGCACATTATAGTCTCTCTGGGTACACACAAGTCTAGAATGTCCCAGATCGAGGAAAGGATCCTGACACATGGTGGGAAAAGAAGTCCACGGTACACGGACCTTTTCTGACAATAACTTAACCTATTTGGGCCACTCATGCGAAGCAATAAAACAACAACAAGGAAAAGCTAGGCAACACTGATGTAAAGAAAAGAATTGTTTCTTCTTAATCTTCCAATACCATAATGTAAGTAATATCACTTCAAAAAAAGCACCTTAATCAACAACAAAGAAGGAATTTTGGTCCATTGAAATGAAGTTAAGTAACAATAATACCAGATGTCATTTTACTCTCTCAAAACCCAAAGAATCTGACAATACTGGGAAAACCAAAGGGAGAAAATGAATACAGACATAGAATCATAGAATCGTTTCAGACGGAAGAGACCCTCCGGATCATCAAGTCCAATCATAACCTAACTCTGGCACTAGCCCATGTCCCTAAGAACCTCATCTAAACGCCTTTTAAGCACATTCAGGGATGATGACTCCAACCACTTCCCTGGGCAGCCTGTTCCAATGCCTGACAACCCTTTACGTGAAGAATTTTTTCCTAATATTCAATTTAAAACTTCCCTGGCACAACTTCCCTCTTTCCCTGGCCATTTCCTCTTGTCCTGTCACTTGTTACTTGAGAGAAGAGACCAACTCCCTCCACACTACAACCTCCTTTCAGGTAGTTGCAGACAGCAATAAGGTCTCCCCTTAGCCTTCTTTTCTCCAGGCTGAACAGCCCCAGCTCCCTCAGTCACTCCTCCTCACACTTGTGCTCCAGGCCCCTCACCAGCTTCGTCTCCTCCTCTGCACTTTCTCTAGTACTTCAATGTCCTTCTTATGATGAGGGTCCCTAAACTGAACACAGGATTCAAGGTGTGGCCTCAACAGCACTGAGTACAGTGAAATAATCACTTCTCTAGTCCCGCTGGCCACACTATTCTGATACAAGCCAGGATGCTGTTGGCCTTTTTGGCCATCTGGGCACCCTGCTGGCTCATGTTCAGCTGCTGTCAATCAACACCCCAGATCCTTTTCCCCCAGGCACTTTCCAGCCACTCTTCCCCAAACCTGTAGCGCTGCCTGGGGTTGTTGTGACTCAAGTGCAGGACCCAGCACTTGGCCTTGTTGAACCTCATACAACTGGCCTCAGACCAACAATCCAGTCCGTCCAGATCCCTCTGTATGGCCTTCCTGCCCTCCAGATCGACACTCCCACACAGCCTGGTGTCATCTGCAAACTTACTCTACTGGAAACTAGTATGAGAGGGACCAAATATCTAGTTGCTGTAACTCATGTATTCCCCCACCTCATGTATGTAGAGAGCGTTCAGGTAAGAACTCTTACCTATGTCTTCAAATATTGACACACCATTTCAAACACGATGATGATGATCACAGTAGATTTAGACAAACAAAGCATTTTATTTGTGACTTACCAGTTCAGTGTGAACTTTAAGATGTGCCTGGAGCTTGTATTTATCTGGAGTAGAGTAGTCGCAATGTTCTGTGGGACACTTCAGCAAAATATTACTGTGTTTCTGAATGACGTGACGCTTAAGGCAATTTTTGGTGATGGAGGAATAGTTGCACTGGGAGCAGTAATATAGATGTTCTCGAGTATGCGTACGAACGTGCATGTCGTAATGCACTTGGTACCAAAACAACTTGCCTGAAAATAAAATTAGACATGAAGAAAGCAATTTCTAAATTAGTGAAAATTCCAATACATCCCCAATTTTCTTTCAGGGCAAAACACGGTTTGAACCCTTTGCCTTTCATCTTTAATGAAAACTTTTCCTGATGTCCATTCACTACTGGAAATATGTTGACAAAAACACTTTTGCCCCCCCAAAATTTTGTCATATGTCCTGAATTGTTTCCTCTTCAGTTATGTGAACACAAACATTTTCAGCTAGAATAAATGGGAATGGTGTATTATTCCCACTTTCATAAATTCAAAAAAACAATCACAATCAGAACAGTCTTGATCTGATACTATGTAATGAACATTTTCATCTCAAAAAGCTGGTTCAAAACAAGACACAAAAATATGCCAGTACATTCCTATTATTATCCAGAATGTATATCATACATCCTTCTATACTATATGAAAAAGACTCAGAATTTTGTACTAAGCTCATCACAAAGCTTAAGCATTAAAGCGTGGACTGACCAAATCTGATCACCTGCCTAAATCTACCGTGCTTGGCCCCAGTGAAAGTTCTGGGCGGGGGAGAGGCACATAGACAGAAATCATCTAATTCTAGCAATTTTCACATCAACAGAAAAATTGAGCCTAGCAAAGCATTGCTTTGCTACATTCCACTAGCTTTTGGGATTTTTTTAGAATATTTGAGTCATTTCAAACTATTTATACAGCAAAAAGTAAATCTCACTGGACCCCAGAATCCATACTGAACTAGAAAATTAATACTGCTACAAAGATACACAAACATAACTAATACTATAAACCAGAGGAGCAGGAAAAAGATGCTCTGCTACAGAACATTTAAAAAACCCAAACAAACATAATTCTACTGCTCCTTACCACAGTATTCACATTCTAAGTCTCCATAAACCTTCCTTATCCTCTCACACAGCTCTGTGTTCATTTGTCTCTTCTGCAAGCTATCCAAGATTTGCATAAAGGCAACAGCTCCGTTCCCAGTGTCTGGTGTAACTGCGTTGGAAGCGGCTGCCTGTGGAGCAACGGCTGCATCAGCTTCTGGTGCTGGCAAAGGGTTTGTGTTTTCTGTAGAATTTTGAATTGGCAAATTGCTTGTTTCTGGTTCACTAGAAGGAACAGATTGATTTCTCTCTTCAGAGACCGAAAGGTTCTCAGTCATTCCGTTGTTCTGACTTGGATTTAAACTTTTGTCTTCAGACAGCAGAAGCTGAATTTCTTCACCCTGCTCATCTACAGATCCGCAGTGATTAACCTCCTCTTCATTTGCAGGAGGAACTTTTAACACATCAGGACCAGAAGTACCGTTTTTCAGCAGAAAGCAATCTGACGCTACACAGGATTGAACGTTTGGGACCGCTACGTCTGTTGTCTGACACAGCGTCTCCGTTACGTTCTCCACCAGAGGACATTCAAATTCTAACAAAGGGACAGTATCAATTTTTAAGTGACCATTATGTTGACCATTGTGGTTTACATCTGCAGCTGTTGATTCACCTTCACAAGCAGACGGTTGTGGTACATTAATAGTATCGGTACTCGTGACATTCGTTCCATCTGCACTTGGTGGTGGCTGTTCCCCAAGGGCTTCTGGCTGGATATCACCTCCTGGCTCCAGCAGGCAGAAACTTTGATTGATAGAACTGTCAAAAACAGAAGCCTCCTGCAAATCCGCGTGCACATCTTTGATGTGAGCACGGAGTCTTACAGAACTGACAAATTTCTTCAGGCACACAGAACACACATATACAAACGGGTGCTTCCGAACGTGAAGCTCAAGGGCTTGGTATTTAGTGGCTCCATGACCACAGAGCTCACAAGCAAACGGCCTCTCATCGCCATGAACAAGCATGTGACGGTCTCGATCGAGTTCATTTTTGAATTTTCGTTCACAAATATGGCAGTCATAAAGAAGTTGCCTTTTGCCCTCCCGTGTCATCAAGCGAAGTTCATCAAAAACATCTTTCACCTTTTTATCTTGAAGGTCATGTGTTTCCTTGATGTGCTTGATCAAATTTTTAACATCGGAGTATTTCTTTTTGCAGAAGCGACAATGCTGCTTAATTTTCTTATGAACTCTTTCAATATGGACTTTGAGATGGCCTTTGCTGAGACAGGTGAATGTACAGTAATCGCAGCTGAACTTCTCCCCTGTATGTTTCCGCATGTGAACGTTAAGGTTGGCTTTGATTGCACTGGCGTAACTGCAGTATGAACACTTGTAAGGTTTTTCATTTGTATGAATCCTCAAATGTGCTTGGAGGGAGTGTTTGAATTTGAACACCTTGTTACAGTATTCACATGTAAAAATCTTCAGCTGAGTTGGACCCAACCTAAAAAACAAGCAAATCAGTTATATTTACAATACTGAAACCTGGTGGCATAATATGTCAAAATTTCCCTAGCTGTTCATAATGGACAGAAATGTTTGATTTATTTTAAAAAGGTATTCTCCACAGGACGTTTAAATTCTACAACTTATGCATAGAACATTTTCAGCTGTTCTTTTTTTTAAAAGGCTTAGAAAATATTTTAACTTCATGAAATGGATAGGGAAGCATTTTATTCATATTTTGCACAAAGAAAAATGTAAGTACTTCAAAATTACCTGCTTGATTTCATTGCCTGTTCATATGGGGTTTGCTGAATGGCATATTCTTGATATCCTCTTCGTTGTGATGGGTCTTGAACTGTTGACTCTGGAGTTGTGGGTTCACTTTCCTGGGGAGCAGCCTCAACAGGAACTATTTTCGTGGCTCCTAAAAGTAAGAACAAAAAATACTCATTAAAAACAACATATTAAAATGTGCATTGTCTATAATATACAAGCGTAAACAAAACATCAAACTCTGTAATCATTAGTTCAACTATTTTAGTTTCTGTTGCTAAATTCATGTGCATAAAATGCACTTCCAGAAGACATCAGTACTTACACCACAGATCTGCTTAAAAAACATGCCAGGACTCCTGGTTCTGAGGGTTATTCATGGCGCTTGATACCTACTATTATGAGATCCTATATCCAAATACTTCCTCCTTTAGAAAACTTTAACTTGTCAAAAAGAAATGCTATTTTTTTTGTTTCTGCCTCATACTACACCCTTGGAAAACTTCAGCCAAGCTGTTTAATCAGTTCCACAACTAAGGCTGGGGTAAAGACATTGTTCAGTCTGTATTTAAAACTCTGCACATCTCTTCCTTAAACAGATCTTCCAGTGTTTTTATTTTGGGGCATACTGCCATCCCCTCAGAACAAAATACATTCCATGTGCACTTCTCAGTCTCCATTAGGAGGAGTAAAAGGGCTCTACAAACACAATAATATCAGATTCTATCCGTCAGAGCTTTACAGTTAGTTGAGGCAAAAATAACAATATTTATCTAGCTGACTGTTCTTTATTTTCTGAACAGCGGTAGGAAAAACTTAGTGCTGGGCACCCATATTTAGCATTGATGGTAATGAAAATCCATGTAAGTATTAATTTACATTAGGCTGAGGAAAGCAGTGCTGTAGACAAGACAAGAGAAAGATGGAGGTCCTGCAGATCCTTCAGAGTGATTTATACTGGGCAATGGAGATAATTAGAAAAGAGGCCACTTGGGAGTATGTAAGGCTATTGAAGCTTTTGGTATCAGATGGGACATCTGCCAACTCTGTAAACAAACAGACTGTAACAGCTCTGTTGCTCACTGAACTGGCTGGATATAAAAACGTCTTTTCTTGACTACTGTTTTTAAATAATGCATTCAGTTCTGTACTAAAGATACTGCCAGTTGATCAGAATGATCTTCCAAGTTTTCAACCTAAATGTTAACGGAAAAGTGTAACTTATAGGCTGAGAGAGCTGGGGTTGTTCAGCCTGGAGACAAGAAGGCTCCCAGGAGACCTTACTGTGGCCTTTCAGTACTTAAAAGGGGCCTATAAAAAAGGTGGGGACAGACTTTCTAGGAGGGCATGTTATGACAGGACAAGGGGTAATGGTTTTAAACTAGAAGAGAGGAGATTCAGGCTGGACATGAGGAAGAAATATTTTACAAGGAGGGTGATGAAACACTGTCCCAGGTTGCCCAGAGAGGTGGTGGATGCCCCATCCCTGGAGACATCCCAGGCCAGGCTGGACAGGGCTCTGAGCAACCTGATCTGGGTGAACATGTCCCTGCTCATGGCAGGTGTTGGACTGAATGACATTTGAAGGTCCCTTCCACCCAAACTATTCTATGAACTTCTATTTGTCATGTCACTCCCTCTCCCACAAATGCTGGGTTGATAAAACAGACATCAGACACCAGACCACTGTTCCCATACCCCAATATTCTTAAAATAGAAGCAAATTCTTCTATATTTAGAATGATCCAGTTAAAAGAAAATAGATGTTGAACTGTACTATATGCATGGCTGCCTCTTTCAGTCCTCCCAGTTCCTGCACATGAGACAAAAATCCTCCTTAAATGCTCTGCACTAAACCTCCTCCATGCCCTTCTGCCCTTCAGGATGTTTCAGCATTTACTGAAAAGACTGTTGAACTGTTTAATAGACTTCTGTGTTATCAGTATAAAATTTTAATCACCCAAATTAGGTGGACTAGGTAAGTACCAACTCACCAGTATTTTGCATACCTGAAGTCGACAGAATGTTCCAGGTCATCCTAGCACTAGCACGTACATTCCCCAGGCAGCTGAGAAAGAGGGAAATGCCTCTAAAAACCTAAAGAGGGAGATCCAATTCTTTCAATATACTGATAAAAAGTACTTGCTTACAGGAGGCAATCACATCTCCTCATGAAAGTAGTTACTTCCTACCCTTAGAAGGTAGGGAAGCATTAAGAAACATTAGATGCCTCCATCCACTTGGGATGCTGCCTAAATACGGGCTACTAAGGGACCAGTAGCCACAGCAATCACTGCTGAAACATCAACTAATGACTAAAGCATACACTCAGAAAGAGAGAAACTTGATTTCTAGACTCTACCCAACCTACCAGGGTGGTGAACCCATGTGTCCCACGTCCCTAGAGACTGACCTCAATACTTGTGTCTCTAAAAGCAGTAACAAGCTAGGGAAAAAGTGTAAGAACAAGGCAAAGAGATACTATATCTGGTTTTCCATTTAAAATATCATACACAATAAGGAAGATAAAAGTTTTCCTAATTGTTTCCCTGGAAACCATATGAAGAAGTCAGACTATACAAACAGCAGGATGAAAAAGAGGTTAACTGTACTGATCTGGTTGGAGGCCTGTAGTTAGTTGGGTTCCCCAGGGGTCGGTGTTAGGTCCAGTGCAGCTCAACCTGTCCATTAACGACCTGAATGAAGGGACAGTGTGTACCACAGCAAGTTTGCTGACAGCACCAAACTGGGAGGGAGGGTTGACACAGCAGAAGGCTGTGCTGCCATTCAGCGAGACCTGGAGAGCCTGGACAACTGGGCAGAGAAGAACCTGATGAAGTTCAACAAGGGCAAGTGTAGGGTCCTGCACCTGTGGAGGAATAACCCCAGCCACCAGCACAGAGTAGGAGTTCACCTGCTGGAAAGCAGCACTGTGGGGAGAGACCTGGTCAACAACGGGATGATCATGAATCAGCAACGTTCCCTTGTGGCTAAGAAGGCCATCGGTATCTTGGGGTGCATTAGGAAGAGCGTGACCAGCAGGTCAAGGGAGGCTGTTCCTCCCCCTCTACTCTGCCCTGGTGAGGCTGCATCTGGAGTCCTGTGTCCAGTTCTGGGCTCCTCAGTTTAAGAAAGACAAGGAACTACTAGAGGGAGTCCAGTGGAGGGGCACAAAGATGATGGGGGGTCTGGAGCATCTTTCTAATGAGGACATACTGAGAGAGCTGGATCTGTTCAGTCTGGAGAAAAAAAGGCTGAGAGGGGATCTTACATATGTTTATAAATATCTCAAGGATGGGTGTCAAGAGAATGGACCAGATTCCTTTCAGCAGTGCCCAATGATAGGAAGGGGTCAATGGGCACAGACTGAAGCACAGAAGGTTCCATCTGAACATGAGGAGAAACTTCTTTCCTTTGAGGTGCCAGAGCCCTGGAACAGGCTGCCCAGAGAGGTTGTGGAGTATCCTTCTCTGGAGACATTCAAACCCACCTGGACACATTCCTGTGTGATCTGCTCTAGTCAACCTGCTTTAGCAGGTGGGTTGGACTGGATGATCTCCAGAGGTCCCTTCCAACCCCAACCATTCTGTGATTCTGTGATATCAGAACGACTTCTAAAATTACTGTGAAAAAAGTGTGAATAATCGTTCTCTATCTCATAAATCATGAACAAAGAGCAGTTTGAAGAAATAAGCAGTCAGCAGGCTCAAAACAAAAGAATGTGCACTTTCACCCTGTGTGTAATTAAATTATGGAACAATCACTGCATGATGTTACAGAGACTGAAGATACAAATATATTCAAGAAGGGATTTAGACAAATTAATAGTTGTGTATCAAGTATGATGAACCAGATGTAACCACCAGCTCAATGGCTGTCAGAATCTGGGAGGCTTTACATAGTAAGTTTCTTATTTCCTTTCTATGGAGATGCTGAAAGCTGCCTTTACAGACAACTGATTTGACTAGATGAACTTTTGAAAAAAAAGCACTATAGCTTAAGTCCAAAAAAACCCTTCATAATGTAGGTACCATCGTCTGCACAGGTAAAGTAACTTGCTAAGGATATGAAGTGAATATGTGTTTCTTACAATCTCTTTTTGAAGGAATGTGTTTTTTTCAGTTTCTTCAATATGCTATGGAATGTGCTCCAAATGCATGAGCCCCCTGGTAAGATAATTCTTAAAGTCAAACGAATAGAAACTAACCCTACTCATAATGCACGCAAACCTGCTCCTCACCCCAAAATAAAGCTTTAAAAAAAGGAAAAAAAAGAACAACTTTTTAATAGTTTTATAGGTTAGACCACCATGAGGAAAAACATATTTTAACTCAGACAAAGAAATATAAATAAAGACAGGTGCATGGTAGGATGAAGATTACTATCCCTTTCAACAAAGCTGGATATCAGGTTGACTGAGCTAGATCATAGAATCAAAGAATGTCCTGAGTTGGAAGGACTGATCCCAAAAGGATCATCGAGTCCAACTCCTGTCCCTGCATATGACAACCCCACAGTTCACACCATGTGTATGAGGACGTTGTCCAGTCTCTTCTTGAACACTGTCAGGCTTGGGGCTGTGACACCTCCCTGGGGAGCCTGTTCCAGTGCTGTTCTGGATCAGTCTGTAACCCCATGAGAACACAGATACCTGCTGACATTCGGAGAGGAAATCTCTAATTTTCCTAACTTGCTTAATTCCGTATTTGTGTTAAATCAACACAGGGTTAGCTTCTTACGTCTAGCCCTCAACTCAACTACATGTTTGTGATGCCTTAAAAGTGCCAGCAGAGAAGTTTATGAAGATGAAGAGGATGAGAGGGTATATCTGATTAAAATCTACACCAAGTATCTTCTTATGAAAATATATAATTAATATTCTAGCATGTTTTACTACACAACTGCATGAACATGTGCAATGTTCTGAAGGACAGGAATTTGTGGCAGGGGGTTGAGGATGGGTGGATGGACAACACAGCACTGCCCCTGGGACAGCAGTCTATACATACTGGGCTAAATGACTTCAGTCACTCAATACTTCAAAAAGGGGTAGTCTCAATTCTTCTCATTTCCCCTAAAAGACTCATTTTGACACCACCTTCCAACATTCCAAACTGGTGCAGCCTCAATGTGAGACAGTTTAGTAAGCAACACTGGTCAAAAATAACTTCTCTGACAGAGAAAATGAGTGTGTGCATGTGCACACATATGTGTATTTATTTTGTCACTTTTTGGAATGAGTTTACTGCAGGCTGACACAATCGCTAGTGCTGATACAAGGCAAGGAAGTGAATTTGGAAATAAGAGACACACAGAAAGTTCCCTTGTCAACAGGCTGATATTAAATCCATTTAGATATGTCATAAACCCACAACTGTCATTCCATGAGCTACAAACAAGAAGCCGCCTTCAACAGAAAAGACTGTATCAGTTTAATGGAAAAGACTGTCATTGGTTAAACTAAGTCAGTCCCAAAATACTAAGTAAAACAATATTCTTCCAATTCTTCCCACTTCCCAAAATCTCAAGTGATTTGCTGGCTTGTATCAGCACTAGTGTGGCCAACAGGACCAGGACAGCGACCATCCCCCTGTACTGGGCACTGGTGAGGCCAAATCTCAAATCCTGCGTTCAGTTTTGGGCCCCTCAGTACAGAAAAGACATTGAGGTGCTGGAGAGAGTTCAGAGAATGGCAATGAAGCTGGTGAAGGGTCTGGAGCACAAGTGTGATGAGGAGCAGCTGAGGGAACTGGGGCTGTTCAGCCTGGAGAAAAGGAGGCTGAGGGGAGACCTTATCACTGTCTAAAACTACCTGAAAGGAGGTTGGAGCATGGAGGGGGTTGGTCTCTTCTCCCAAGTAACAAAGGGTTGTCAGGCTTTGAAATAGGCTGCCCTGGGAAGTAGCTGAGTCACCATCCCTCAAGATGTTTAAAAGATGTGAAGATGTGGTGCTTAGGGACATGGTTTAGAGTCCAACAGTTGGACTCAATGATCTTAAAGGTCTTTTCCAATCAAAATAATCCTATGATCATTACAGAAACTTAAAATAACTCTCCTAGTAACAAGCTGAGTCTTTAAAATATTACAGGACTCACACAAAACAATAATTTAAATGTTCAAAGTAGAATCTTTCCTGAATCAAAGTAATTGAGCATAAATAATAAATTGGTTTTAGAAGCCTTGATAACATTACAGAATTTAAACACGGGAAATAAAATACATTAAAAGAAACCAGAAGACTGAATATTTGGCAGAGTTTACTCACTGATTCTTAAAAATAGAATATGAACAAAAGTATCTGCCATTCAAAACCAAGTATTTTTAGATGTGCATATAATTGTAGTTATTCATTCTCATTCTTAATTGTGGTGCTTACGAAAACCTGTCCTCCATTTAATCTGATACAAGGTGCACAAATTCATGAACACAGCACTTTCTCTCTTCAAGGCTCTTTCAGTTATAGCATCACAGAGTGGTTTGGGTTGGAAGGGACCTTAAAGGCACCTTAAAGTTTCAACTCCGTGCCACGGACAGAGACACCTTCCACTAGACCAGGTTGCTCAAAGCCACATTCAGCCTGGCCTTGAACATTTCCAGGGATGGGTGTGTGGCAGTTGCAGACACCCCAATGAGATCCGGAGCTTTCAATAGGGCAGTTGATGGCTCTTCCATACCTTCTGTGCCCCACTGTGCCCGTCCTCACATACACACCTCGGCTGGTGCCAACACTCATGTCTCCCCACCAGCCCAGGGCATGGTGACTCCTCACATTCACCTTCCCCAGACAGGGGAGCGGGAGGAGTAAGATCCTCAGCCAGTGAGGCATCCTAGGCCCAGAGAAGCTTATGGACCTTGCTCAGAATGACCACAGCCAGACCCAATCATGCTATAAAATGGGGCCCCTGACAACGACCCCCTTTGAGTGGTCTTCTCAGAGCAGTGGAACTGTGAAACGACACCTCCCCTTAGATCAGGGACACTGTCTAAAACAGCCCACACCTCCTCCTTGGTAAGTGATTATTTCTCCTAGATATATCCTCAAGTGAGTCCTTGCCTCCCACCCCCAAGGAATTATTTCTCCTGGGTACCCTAGGGAGAGAGAGAGAGAGAGAGAGAAAGATTTCTCTTGGAGTGAGTGCTGCATGCCATGGATCATCATTCTTGTATGGTTGTACAATAATAACATCCCCAACTCGTAAATTGAACCTGTAGTTGATTAAACGTTGTCAGAGTGATGACTGATTTTGGATTACCGCCCCACACTTTGCATTGGTTTCTCCCACTTGGTCTTGGTCTGTCAATTTGGTTTCAGTTTTGGTTCCAAGTTGAAGTTGGCTTAAGCTTATTATCTGCTTAGAGCCATTTTATGGTACCTCTGTGACAAGAGGGTATCCACAGCTTCCCTGGACAAACTGATAAACATTTCTTCCTTATATGTAATCTAAATCTAACCTCTTTCAGTTCAAAGGCATCACTCCTTGTCCTATCATTACATGTCCTTGTAAAAAGTCCCTCTCCGGCTTTCTTATAGGTCCCCTTCAGGTACTGGAAGGCTGTCATAAAGTCTCCCCAGAGTCTTCTCTTCTCCAGGATGAACAACCCCAGCTCTCTTAGCCTGTCCTCATAGGAGAGCTGCTCCAGCCCTCTGATCATCGTGACCCCCCTCTGGACTTGCTTCAACAGGCCCATGTCCTTCTCATGTTGAGGATCTCAGAGCTGACCGTAGTACTCCAGGTGGCATCTCACCAGAGCAGAACAGAGCGGCAGAATCACCTCCCTCGACCTGCTGGGCATGTCTCTCTTGATGCTGCCCAAGACACAGTTGGCTTTCTGGGCCACAAAAGCACATTGCTCTGTTACGCTGAGCTTCTCATCAACTAACACCCACAAGTCCTTCTCCTCAGGGCTGCTCTCAATCCATTCTCCATCCAGACTGTATTTGTCCTTGGGACTGCCCTGACCCATGTGCAGGACCTTGCACTTGGTTTTGTTGAACTTCATGAGGTTTGCACGGGCACACCTCTCAAGCCCGTCAAGGTCCCTGTGGATGGCATCACTTTCCTCCGGTGTGTCAACCACACCACACAGCTTGGTGTCATCAGCAAACTGGCTGACGGTACATTCAGTCCCACTGTCCACGTCCATGTTAAACAGTGCTGATCCTAGTACTGACCTCTGCAGAATGCTACTCGTCACTGGTCTCCACTTGGACAATGAGCTGTTGATCACAACTCTTGAGTGTGATCATCCAGTTAACTCCTTATCCACCAGGCACACAATGGGTGGTTCTTCATTCTCCCTGTCCTTCGCCTTCTGCAACTTGAGCAGTGTGACTAGAGCACTTGCCAGCAAAGACTGAGGCAAAAAGCTCATTGAGTATCTCAGCCTTCTCCATATCCCAGGTAACCAGGTTCCCCATTTTCTTCTGGAGAGGACCCACATCTTCCCTAGTCCTCCTTTTGTCACTGACATACCTGTAGAAACTTTTCTTGTTGCCCTTGATGTCCCTGGACAGATTTAATTCTCTAGGGGCTTCAGCTTTCCTAACCTGACCCCTGGCTGCTTGGACAATTCCTCTGTACTCCTCCCAGGCCACCTGTCCTCACTTCTACCCTCTGTAGGCTTCCTTTGTGTGTCTGAGTTTGTCCAGGAGCCTCTTGTTCATCCATAGAGGCCTCCTGGTGTTTCTACCTGAATTCCTCTTTGTTGGGATGCATCACTCCTGTGCTTGGAAGACATGATCCTTGAATATTAATTTACAATATTGCAAGACTAAATTTTAAACAGCTCAGTGTAATTCCAAAACCCTGTGTGATGTTTCTCAAACAATGCAGGTGAAGGGTGTTTATTAATTCCCTTCTAAGCACACAGGATATTCCTAAGTGAGCTCATCCAGCCTCATCTACCACAGCAATTACAAATACATTTTAGCAAACGAAGCCCCAGCATACCACAGATCTCAATATCAAAAGATATTAAAGCACAACACAGCAAATCCAGCTAGCTTCCAACCCACAACAATAAAATGAATAAATACATTCTAGTTGTTCTGAGAACTATAAGCAAAACAAATATTCAGAAATGTTAGCAATAATGAAAAGGAGAACAATAAAGCTATAAAAAGCTAAAAATAACGCACAAAACTATTCAAAAGGGATTCTGTCAGTCAGGTGAGTGACAGGTTTATAGAAACAGGCAAATGGAAGTCTAGTTTTAAAATAAATATTTCAAAATTATTCAAAAGTCCTTTGACGAAAAGGCACTGTAGAAATTTACGGATGAAGAATCCTTTAATCATTACATAGGAATTTTGATTTTCAAATTTGTATACATATTTTCTGTCAAACTGTTTGTATGCATAAATATTAAGTTATATATATATACTTATATATATATACACACATAAATACTAACCTGTTTATGTTTTCATAATCAAATTTACATTTATCATAAATACACAAACAAATCAAGAGACAAAGTGAAGATATTGTGGGGAAAAAATAACCTCCTTTTTCCTTGGTCACCAATTTTTTCAGTTTCTTCTTTAAAACCATTCACAGACTAAACATAACTGATGTTAATGTAGATAATTACACCCAGGACCAGCATTTGTCATACGTATGATATGTGACAGTGGTTCTAAAATGATGTAGCTGCCAGATGCAGAGATTCTGTATCGAGATAACCAAATACTACCAAGTATTCTTCAGATAATAAATATCCTAAGCAGTTCAGTTTTAGACCAATGACTATTTTATCCAGTGTCAATATGGACAGAAATGAATTCTGTTACCTAATCAGTGATTCTCATTACCTGGAATGGCTTCATGGGCTGTCAAAACCACACTTATAATAGGATTTTTAGCTCCTGAAACCTGTTCAGTCTCCTTAGTTGATGGAGTTTTCTCTGTTTTCTGCACTCGGGGCTTCTTTGGAGTTTTTTCTCGCTCATCTTCCTTCCTGTCAAGGTCAACGTCAGAATCATTACCTAAAGAGCAAACATCAAAAAGAATGTAACTATGTACAAAAGAAATGCAGGTAACACAGTGTCTAACACTACTAGAAAGAACTAGGAGAAAATTAATGCTGTTGTAGAAAGAAATACATCTTATCAAAACAATACATGCTGCATGAGTCCCTAGAGAGGAATTGGTTTTCCTTTGTTTAATAAAAACAGTGTGATACTTATACAAATGAAGAAAATAGGTAACAAAAGAAAGAAAAAAAAAAAAAACACACAACAAAATTTTTAAAAAAATGAAACTTCAGAAACATTTGTGTTTCTAAATTATCTGGACATTATTGTAGATTTTTGTGGAAATTCCACAAATGTTTTAGAATTTCTGATGATTTCACCATTAATGAAAAATATATTTTTCTCTTTCCCATGACTTTAGGATTATTTCTCCTAGTATTAGATTCATAATCCATTTTATATACTGGAAAGTCCTCCAATAGTCTCTCTGGATTAGGCTTTCTTCCCCCACTGTTACTCAGAATCTATGGTCAGAAACATACTTTTCTTTTTCAATGGAGATTCAAGAAGAATTAAGGTTCAAAACAGTTCCTTGGTTCAGCTTAACTCCTCACAGAATCACAGAATGTCAGGGATTGGAAGGGACCTCGAAAGATCATCCAGTCCAATCCTCCTGCCAGAGCAGGAACACCCAGATGAGGTTACACAGGAAGGTTTGAATGTCTCGAAGAAGTTTCTTCTCAAATTTAAGTGGAACCTCTTGTGTTCCAGTTTGTACCCACTACCCCTTGTCCTGTCATTGGTTGTCACCAAGAAGAGGCTGGCTTCATCCTCCTGACACTCACCCTTTATATATTGATAAACATTAATTAGGTCACCCCTCAGTCTCCTCTTCTCCAAGCTCAAGAGACCCAGCTCCCTCAGCCATTCCTCTTAAGGGAGATGCTCCACTCCCTTCAGCATCTCTGTTGCCCTGCACTGGACTCTCTCTCTGTCCTTCTGGAACTGAGGGGCCCAGAACTGGACACAATATTCCAGATGTGGTCTCACCAGGGCAGAGGGAAAGGAGAACCTCTCTCGACGTACTGACCACCCCACTTCTAATCCACCCCAGGACACCACTGGCCTTCCTGGCCACAAGGGCCCAGTGCTGGCTCATGGTCATCCTGCTGTCCACCAGGACCCCCAGGTCCCTTTCCCCTAAACTGCTCTCTAATAGGTCATTCCCCAACTTATACTGGAACCTGGGGTTGTTCCTGCCCAGATGTAAGACTCTACACTTTCCCTTGTTATATTTCATTAAAGTTTTCCCTACCCAAACATGGCATGTAACTGACATGTAACTCTTCATTTTGAAGACCTGCACTTCTAAATTATCCCCTATCTGTTGCTGTTCATAATGTCTTCAGCCTCTTAAATCAAATAACTTTTGGACCTGTTAACTAGAAAGAAACACAAGAGTTGTATTCAAAGCACTCATCTGAAATAAGAATGAATAAGCAGTAATCAGCTAAGTTGTTCCTTGAAGCTATTTCTTACTTAGAGCAAATGAGGAATTCCTTACTGAAATTCTAAAAAATAAAAATAAAATGCTTATATATAAAGAATTAGCATAAAGAGTAAAAACATAAAAACAGAGGGTTGCAAGTTTATAGCAACAAATTTTCTTTATATTAGATGAAGGGGTAGAAAATGCAGCCAGAGAAAATATTCTTGGCAAATTAAGGCATTATGCAAACATTCCGGAGGTAATGAGTAAGGGAAGCAAAAACTGATTGAAGAAAGAAAATTACAAATGAACCCTGTGAATTTTAGATTTTTTATTTCTGAATATAAAGCAGCTGACACAATCTTCAGAATAAGCCGTTCAATGTATATTCATAACGTGCTGTAGCTGCTCTACTGAGATAGGGAAACGGTATATAAATAAAAACCAGTAACAACAGAGCTGTACGGTGTCTAGAGTTGTTTATGACACCCAAATAGCAAAAGCAGTGCAAAGATACCGTACATGGAAACGTCTGTGTTTTAATTTCAGTGATGTTCTGTTAACACGCAGCTGAGATTCAAAGAAATCTGTATCCCATGCTCTTCCCTTAATGGAACAAGGGGTTAAAAAGTGCTGGTCAGCCCTTAAAAAATAAGGGGCACAAGCACAAACTGAAGTAGCATAGTTAGGACTGACCATGTAACTAACCTGATTCCCCGAAAATAAGCCCTAGCATGATTTTTCGGTATTTTTGAGGACACTCCAAATAGAAGCCCTACTCCAAAAATAAGCCCTAGTTACAGTTCATTTAAAAAGTCAATTTAAATAGTGTCCAGGCAGCTATATATGTAAAAAAGTGATAAGTTTTAGAGCAAAAATTAGTATAAGACCCTGTCTTATTTTCAGGGAAACAGGGTAGCACATGGATAAACTGCAAGCTCTTTATTAAATACAAAATCAGAAGAGAAAAAGGTATGTAGGAATTAGTTTCAATTTCTCAGGCATACTGAGGCAGAAATGCATCTACTGACACTTGTTAATGACTTGACGCTAATCTGTAAAACTGAAATTCATATTTGCATCTAGGATGAGGAATAACTACCTAACGAACTGAATTCAAACAGTTAGCAAGCTGTCTTTCTATGGAGTCCCATTAGAAATGTTTTCGCTTGAGCTTCTAGTTTCTAGATTATAGGAAATCATGCTCTGCCTTGAGAGGCCCCAGCTTTTCAGTGCCTGCTGATGATTTCTTCAATTTTATTAGATAATTTCCTTAATACATGCCTTTTCTCAGCTACCTTTTTCTCTGTAGGTTTCTAGGATTTTGGAAAATATTGCTGCTTTATAGGTATAAAAGGTCTCATTATGTCCCCATTTAACTCTTTAATAGAGTTGTAAATTATTGATTGATATTGAAATCAAGTAATTCTAACACTGACATTTCATAGCCATACTTTAAATGGGCTATTTGAATTTAAGGAAATATCCCATTTGACCAGAAACTGCCTGCGCAGTGTGTCCTTCTGGTGGGATGAACAGGGCAGGAGGAAACAAACATGTTTTTCCAATTTTCCTTTATGAAACAGCCTCCATTAGTTTATTATCAATAATTAAATGAATCATCATAAATTTCACAGTAGGACCAGGAAACCAATAGAAGAAAGTCTTCTCATAAAGAATCAGAATACCCAAATAATGTAAACTGCTTATTAAACTGTGTCTTCCTGAGGCTGTTTCACATACTGTTAAACAAATGCAGAAATTAATTGGGTTAATTACCCTATTTTTGCTCAGTAGATTGTATCCATTAGTGATAGGTCGGGGGGGCAAAGCTTTGTTATACATTTGGACAAAACTCCAAGTCATTTTTGGTGTGTTTTAACTAACAAAATTCCATAACCATAGTTTAAAGGGAAAGCTGTGATCAGGACAAAAGAATTTCTCATTTTCCTCGGGAACACGTAACAAATTCTGATAGGGATATGGACAGAATCCAAGCACCACACTCCTGAATCCATTTACCAACCATTAAAAGTATGAGTTAGTCAGTTTAATTCTATGCAAATTTCGTTAACGTAAAAAAGCCCACACACAGAGAACATTCAACTGATTTACGGATCATGTATTTTCAATTAGTGCTGAATAATTGTATGAATATTCCCAACACTCACATGAAATGAAATTAAAAAAGTCTCTTCTCTACAGAGTGGTCATGTTCTGATACTTAAATGTGAAAATGTATTTACTAATCTGATGCATGTTGATAGCAATACCCCCATTCTTCTACTTTCCAAGAGAAACAAGCATCTTCTAGAAGCAATTTTTTGGTGAGGAGCTGGGGCTGCACACATTCCCAGTACTTTTTGTTACAAACACTAATTATTCCATAGTCTATGTGTAACCTGAATGGAACTTCCAAACAAAACCAAACCAACACACTCCATCAAAACAGCAAAACAAAAAAAATCTTAACTCTCAATGACAGTCGCTTTCTTCCTGAACTCTCTACACCAAAATAACCTGAATGAGAAGTCATGCTTTATGAAAGCATAAAGAGGGAGCCAAAAGCATGTTTTAATGAAAAATAAGTGCTTCAACGGGGCTCAAACTGCCTTTCCATAATATGGGACCATCTGACTAGTAGTTTAGTTGACTTCCTGGAAAAATAATTAGTTAACTGTTACCAATGTGGATTAGAGAGTCAAAATAAGTGTCTCGTTTCTCACAACTAGGACAGTTCACCCGTTACCATTCTTGTTGTAATATAAAGGAACAGCCATGATTTTAAGGAGATTTAGGAGCAAATGGAATATATGCAACTTTAGACAAAGTGCTTCACTTTGCATCTCCCTCTCTAAGCAGCCAGCGCTTTGTCAGCTGGCACTTCAGTCCAAGAGAGGATGAACTGACCTCCCATACACAGCGATGGGCGTTTTCAATGCCCACTTGTTTGTGCCAGAAATACAATGTCATGCCAGCGCCTCCTAACACATTTAAGGAATGGTTGTGTCTGTGTTGATGAGTAAAGCTGCTGTCAGCTCAGAATGAATCACTGCTTACAGAGTCCTGGCAAACTCAATCGTTCGCCTGTCCCATGATTATATTTGAGTCATTAATTGCAGTCACTGCTCTCTGCATTTGTAATTGGATGTATGACATTTTGCAGGTACAGTTACACATCCCTAATTGGCACGTTTTTAAACTACTCTTCATTCAGATTATTGGGGGTTTTTTATCCCTTAAAAGATGCTGGTATTTCATAGTAGGAAGAGAGTAGCTTGGGGAAAAAAAACAAAAATTAAATTGGCCATTCAAAATGAACATATGAAATTGCTTCTCCTGCAGAGATTGAAATACTATTCACAGAAATAATTCATTTAAGTTATAATCCAGCTGATGGCAAAACCATTTTAAACTAAGGCCAAAAGTGCCATCTTTAAGAAATATGCAAGCTTCTAATTCACTAGGAACGCATGGTTCGCCCCAAAGAAGAGAATCTGGGCTGTTCACTGCTGTAACAACCCAAATCTCATTCCCAACCATCAAATGTCCTCAAATCTGCCAGAGATTCAGATATGCTGCAGAGTGGGAGAGGGATTGTGGTTAAAATAATCACCTCTTTCTCTGTCTCTCAAAACAAGGGAATTTAGAGGCAGCTGCTGGGGAACGGATCCAATCCAGCAACAGCCAGAATCCCTCAAGTCATCTCATCCCAGCGGCAGGGGCTGCAGCAGCTCCGGTTTCTGGCTGGGAGCAGATAGAGAGAACACACACAGAAGAATCTCAACTTGTCTAGCTTTGGTTTAGGATGAAAAGAATGGATGGCAGTGCCTCCAGCCAGCCAGATCCACACCATTAGCCAAAACCTTCACAGAATCACAGAATGTCAGGAATTGGAAGGGATCTCAAAAGAACATCCAGTCCAATGCCCCTGACGGAGCAGGAACACCCAGATAAGGTTAAACAGGAAGGTGTCCAAATGGGTTTGAATGTCTCCAGAGAAGGAGACTCCACAACCCCCCTGGGCAGCCTGTTCCAGGCTCTGGCACCCTCACTGTGAAGAAGTTTCTCCTCTAATTTAAGTGGAACCTCTTGTGTTCCAGTTTGAACCTGTTACCCCTTGTCTTACCATTGGTTGTCACAGAGAAGAGCCTGGCTCCATCCTCCTGACACTCACCCTTTGTATATTTATAAATATTAATGAGGTCACCCCTCAGTCTCCTCCAGCTCCAGAGCCCCAGCTCCCTCAGCCTTTCCTCACATGGGAGATGCTCCACTCCCTTCAGCATCTTTGTTACCCTGCGCTGGACCCTCTCCAGCAGTTCCCTGTCCTGCTGGAACTGAGGGGCCCAGAACTGGACACAATATTCCAGATGTGGCCTCACCAGGGCAGAGTAGAGGGGCAGGAGAACCTCTCCTAACCTACTAACCACCCCCTTCTAATCCACTCCAGGTACCATTGGCCTTCCAGGCCACAAGGGCCCAGTGCTGGCTCATGGTCATCCTGCTGTCCCCAAGGGCCCCCAGGTCCCTTTCCCCTACACTGCTCTCTAAAAGATCATTCCCCAATTCCATTTGGCTTAACCAAATAAAAACAAAAATAGGAATATACACAGCTCTGCTTAAATCACAGCAACTTTTTTCGGCAAATCAGCCCACTATTAAAATAAAAACAAAAATTATTAAGCATGTTCATGGGGGATTTGTAAGCACAATGGACTTTTTTGAATTCTGTAAAAAAATAACACCCTTTTTTCTTGCTGTTTTAGTGAACAGGCCCACAAGGGAAGGCAATCCTGATGCACAAAGGGATTCAATGAGATGCACGAAGGATGTCAGTAACCAGTAAGGCTGAAAGAGCGGGAGAACTGGCAGTGAGACGCTGACCTCTGAGAGGTCAATGAGACAACTAATCGCACAAGCAAAGATCAGCAGACACCTCTTACATCCACCAATTATTCCTCTGACCAACACTTACTGAAGTTTCAGTGCCATTTTATAGTGATTTATTTACTGTAATTTTAAATGTCCAATATGGTATGCATAACAACACTTCCCTTGTGGATCTATAGAAGACAGCAAAACATTTTATTACTCAAAAACCTGTTCTAATATTTCAACTTCAGCTCAATACATACATTATGTTTCTCTCAATAGAGAATATCCCACAGAGTATCAATATATGACTTTTCAATATTTGTATGTTTAGCATATTTTAGCAATAGCTAAAACATTAGTGTGTTATCAGCATTATTTGGTCATATATCTAAAACACTGCATCATATGAGCTGCTTCAAGGAAAATTAATCCCATCCCAGCCAGACCAAGTGCAAAATGAAAACATACTTGTTATTCAGATGTCTGTACAGTGTTAAACTTGCAAGAAATTAAAAACATAAGGAATAAACAAATACTACAGAAAAAAAAAAATCACAGATGCATAACAAAACCAAATGAAAGTATTTTCAAGTTCAAAAAACATGGATTAAAGGGGGGAAAAAGCCCCACCCCATATGTACTAAATGACCCTGAGCGTCTCTTCCAACTGAAATGATTCTATGTTCTATTATGTGAGATGTCAAATACTAAGGGAAAAGAACTTGTAGTCACAGCTCTTTCTGATTTTTAGCCATCTACTCTGGAATGAGAGAGAAGATATTGTAACTCTGGAAGTTACTCAATAAAATTTCCTATCTTCCTTTCAGAACTTCACCAAAGAAGTAATCTCATCAAATGAGAAGTTTTGGTACCTCTTCTCTCATATAGACCACAATAAGTGTGATTTCAAGAAGTTTTTGTCTCAGGGATAGTTTACTCTCAAAAATGCTGGTATCAACCACATCTGCTCAAGTAACTGAAACATTGTTTGAACATAATACACACAAGAAAACCACACGTACAAATAAAAATGTGGTGTAATACTTGCACTAGTATGTGCTGAGACAACTACACCACTATCTGTGGTGTGATGACAATGAAGCTACAGAATAACCAGTAAATGACGACTCCAAAGACAGTCAGTCATTCACATGAAGTTTTGTATAATACACAAGGGGAGTTTGGCATTATCTTTTATGCAGTAAAACAAGCATTCCAGAAAAGCAGCCTTCAAACCTATCAAAAAAACAGAGTAGAATTCATGTTTTCCAAGTCACAAGATAGAATCATCTCTACAGGATCATCCTTCCTCACCTGTGTGTGATACGTACCTATGTGGCCCACACCACTTCTCACTGGGTAACTATAAAGCTCTTTGTGAGAAACAGAACAGTTGATTATGCAAAGGAAGCATTTCAGGGAGTTTTGGACAATTAGTGCAATCAACAATCTGACCTTTTCAAAGAAAATTTAAAATACCTTGTCTAACTTTATTCTCAGTTTCACTTCAACATGCTTTTTATGTTAAAATAAACACACATAATTCAATTCCATTTAAAATTAACACCGGGGATTACGAGCTGGTACCATCAGGTTAAATCATGGAAACACACTGTTTCACAACATTCTTCATATATTCTTGTGGGATATTTTCTTACCTCCATCTCCTTCTTCCTCTCCCTCGTTTAAAACAATGATGCAGATGTGCTTCCTCAGCTGGCGTGTGTTGGAGAACTTCCGATTGCATTTCCTACATTCCAAGCTGCCTGGTGAGACTTCAGCCGGTTCTGGACCTTCTTCTGTCCCAGGAGGAGTTTCTTCACTTGGAACAGAGTTATTTTCTGCCACATCTTCATCCACAGAAAATTTCTTGGTAGACCCTTTTGGTCTGCCCCTTTTCCTCTTCACTACAAGAAGCTCTAGAAAAGAAAGTTCAACTTAAAAGAAGCCATATTAAATTCCACAGCTAACTAGCTAATATCTATCTGATCTTTGAAAAAATAGGAATATTCGATGAAGTTTGAGTCTCTCTATCCCTAAGTTTATAAAAAGGTTATATTCACACAAACTTATTTTTAAGCAATGGTATTTGTCGACATTTCTGCTTGCTGTAACACAATAACATTTGTGTTACTGAGATGGGCAGATGTCAAAGTGCCACAGTTTTACAGAAATTACACTGTAAGCCATCTTTTAAATTGTTGTATAACTGTATCTGCATACATATTCTACAAAGTTGCTCTGCTGTGTTCTGACAGTCTACAAAAACCCACAACTTTAATTTAAGTCACTCTCAAATACACTGTTTAAACACTGAGATATATTCAGATAAAAACAATTTATCTTTCAAACCCAAAAGCTCATTCTCCTTTTAATAAATTGAACAATTACTCTCTAATAATTCCCATGGTTCTTTATCATTTGCACTTTCAAGCCAAAAGTTGGTATAAAAGACTTTTGGCAACAAAAAAAAAAAAAATCCAGAGGCCATACAAAAAATGTCTCCTTAATGAGTATTTCAAGTAATTAAAATCAGAAGTCATCCACAAATCTTAATAACTACAACGTAACTTTACATTTCCATATTTGTGTAGAGAAAACACTGATAAAAATGAGATGTAATGAACACAGAAATGTATAACAAGAGAAAAAATTGTGTCGTCACTGCTGTAGTTACTTCCAAAGCCAACTCCCCACCATCACAGATGTAACCATTGAAGATTCACCAAACCAATGAGATCCCAAGAAAATGTTTAGTAAAAAGCAGATACTCAGAGGAAAGGGGAAATTTTCCAGATAGCGACCAGGTTCTTCCAGGAGATTTCATCACAGCTATAAATTACTTCCATCTGATACATTAATAAAATGAAAAGCATCAGTCACCATCCTTCTTGCTAATCTCGGGGGTTGTCTGCTTGGAGTCCTTATATTGTGCTTCTTGAGGAGTTACCCCATTGTTATTATACACACATTTCAGTTATTAACTTTAAATGTGCTCTTCTGCAAGGAACTGTCATTTCACAGACAGCAAAGCCTTTAAATGATCTTTTTAAGTCTGAGCAGACATCTGGTGGAGTATCAGACGTACTATGTTTATCTGCAGAAGAATATGTAGTTCGCTAAAGAAAACTCAGTGTGCATCAAAACGAGTGTGCCTGATGGTGTATGGAGAAACAGGACAGAGTCAGGCATCTTCCAGCCTTTAGGATTCATTTTATCTAACATTAGATACTTGAGCTCTCAGATTAGTTAATATTTGTCTTCTATATTGAAGGAACAGAGAAACTACTCTCCAGAGTGCAGTTCAGATCTCATAAAGCCTGAATTGCCTCTGGATCTCAAGGTGACCAAGATCTCTCAATTTAGGAATTTTCAGTTACACGCAGTGAATTCCAGCTTTGAGAATTAGAAGGCAAGAGAGCTTGATACAATCATCGTAATTGCAAAAAAAACCCTGGAGCATAATATGAATTAAAATGTGCTAGTGAAACAGAGCAGGTATGAAGCACCTGTCAAGCCATCAGCTTCGTAATATCAAAGACTAAGGACTGGCACACACACAAAAAAATGCCAAGAACTCTGGTTTTAAGGTCCAGAAAAAAAACAAGCAAACTTAATTGTCGTGCATGTTTCAGCTTACGATGGTCACAGCAAAGAAGTCCCTTAAAGTTGGTTTTTTTCCACCAAATATTTCCAAATCTTGAGACTTGTGCAAAAATACAAAACAAAATTATTTTCCTTAGAAATTCGTAAGTTTAATACTGGTTTGGGTTTTTTGTTTCAGTTTTGTTTGGGGTTTTTTTGCACGGCCTAGGTGGGAGAAGTATGAAATGTCTTGGTGGTTACAGGAGAGCAATGCCCATTAATTAAGTGACTATTGCAGTTCCAAAGGCTTGAAAGTATCTTGAGATTATTCAAGCTAAAACACTCGCAGTACTACTCATAAATTGTGCCTCTTATGAGAAACGTACAATTCTGCTTTTATTCCAGAAACTTTCACCAAAACCAGTGTGTATGTAGGATAAAGATCAAAAGCTGCCTAAAGCTTTTTATTTTTATTCATCAAGCCAATAGCCTACCTGGTAAAGTGAGACTGACAATGTAAAAGTCTGAAAAATCATGAAAGAATAGACTATTAAAAACAAACAAACAAAACAAAACACGCGCAAAATAGTTAACCCCCACACACAAAAAACCATGAATAATTTCCAAGTACGCATGCCGAAAGACCTTACTAAATTGGTTGACTTAGAGCACATGGAAAAATAAATGACCTCGAGGAATCTGAAGGGAAGATGATGCAAGAGAACTGGAGGTGGTGGTAGCATCTCATTAAAAACCTGTTCAACATTTCCCTTAATATACCAGACAAACAAAAAACACATAGAGAAACCACAGCTTTGAGTTAACCATGTAATTAATATCAAGTGAAAAAGAAAGCATTAAATCTTGTTATAGGAGTGATTGAGCACCTGTCTGCTTAAGTATAACATAATAAGAACAGTAAAAGCCTCATAAATAGGAAAAAATAAACACTTTCACATAACTTCTTGCTATCTTCCTTCAGCAGCATTCTGAATTTTTGTGCTACGGTGATAGTAGTTCTGTTAATTATCAGCCAAAAAGAGAGGGGTGATTTCAGTGCTCTCAAAATATCTCTTTGCTACAAATCATGTTATTCTGATATCCACCATCGCAGCAATCAGTATTTGGTGCCTTGAGTTAAATAAATTAACGTGCAATTAAAAACAAACAACATTTATCTTCATGGCAACCTGTAAAATGTCACAATTTGCCACCATATCAAACATAATTTGAGGAATACAGATGTGGATACCACTCAGGTTACTATAAAATAATTATATCCCAGGATTTGAAGAGTGAATGCAAGCGTCATATTCTCTGTGTATGATATTCTTTCCATCCTCTTACAATGCAATAATCAGATTATGCAACAACAATAAATTAAGTGTAATCAGGCAAAAGTGGTATGCTACTTATGGACTGTTTTAATGAAAATTTAATGAACAAAAAACTCCGGCACTTTCACATTTAGACACAAATTGCAACAAAACCTTGTATGCAAGTGGAAATACAAGAACTGCTCTTTAGAAGGTTGGTGGTAGATCCTCTTCTAGAGCCCACAAAATGGTAGTTCTTATCACTGTGACTACTAATGGTGTGGCAAGCGATACACAGAATGTGTAAACTTACACCTGTTTGCAAATGAGCTCACCAGCAGGAGAATTTACAGCAGTTCTCAAACTTTTTAAAAGGTTTGGTGGCAAGCACTGGGTAGCAACATGCACAGGAACAGCAGGACTCATATGGACAACTGATCCATCCCCAGAACTTTTGAGGCTTATGACAGTTATGTCATTTCCTTGCTCCTTGTTCTCCTCTTTCCTGGACCGAACATACCGCACGCTACTTTGAATTAGCAATGCCAGAATTAAGTTTATAACAATGCACATGACCAAAAAAATTCCAGCTGTCTCTACCCAGTTTGCCATTCATGCTGCATTGTACTCATCACTGCTCAAAGCAAAACCTAAATTAACAAACCACAGTAATTGAATAGTACATTGTCATTGCTCTATTAGCACTTAACCAAGTTGATCAGAAACATCATCATTAACAAGAAAAAAGAATATGCTGTTAAAAAAACAAAAGTATATATAAGTAGTATATATAATATAATATAATATAATATAATATAATATAATATAATATAATATAATATAATATAATATAATATAATATAATATAATATAATATAATATAATATAATATAATATAATATAATATAATATAATATAATATAATATAATATAATATAATATAATATAATATAATATAATATAATATAATATAATATAATATAATATAATATAACTTCATTTATTTCAAGGATGCTTAGTCAGAAACAGAAGTTTTAAACTGCTCATTAAAAATATTTTTAAAGATCCTGTTCCCTCAAGAACATCTTGTTTCTGGGGACTTTTACACTCATCATAGACTCACTGTACCAAATCTGTACATTGACAGGTATTGGATGTGCAATGGCAATATTCAAGGAAGACATCTTGTGCTATGCTATATAATTCTATAAGCAAAGACATAAAAAAAGCACTTCAAAAGGAGAATAATGAGGTAAACTATGTAAGTCTATTTTTGTACTGTTCCTTTATAGGAATTATACACATAAGCTTCTCCAAATCAGTCCATTTAATAATCAATTGTCTTAGAAATGTTCAGAACATGATTAGCACAGAAAATTTCAATTTATGAGGCCTTCATGCAGAAGAATTATATTTAATTAATCCCTTTATGTTTAGCTATGCCAAACATACATAGATATATATATAAAAATCAAATTCTACTGCAGTCTGCAATAGCTCTCACAAATTACTTGCCTGAGATCATGCTACATAACACCAGAGGTCCACAACCAGACCTCCAGAGCACCAGGGCCTAGACATTTTTAACGTTGTTTTTTTTTTTTTTTTAAATAAAGTTGAACAAAAGTAAGCATAAAACTAAAATAGCAATGACTTCACTCTTGAGTATTTTTAAACTCTTCACAGATCACGTAGATCCTGGCACAGCAGCACTGTGGATTCTGCCAGGCTTGATGACCCTCAGTATAGTGTTTGCCCAGAAAACAAGCTTTACCAAAATTGCTTCACTAAAGGACAACTCTTAAAGGGTAGAATTTTCTGAAGTTACTTTATTACGTACAGGAAAATGCAAGAAACTGTTAAGACTATACACCGTAAGAATATAATGGATTTTTCTCTTCTGGTTTTCTACCCCTCAGCCTTAAACCAATCCCATGTATAACTCAATTTACACATGTACAAAACATCTTCAATACACCATTTTAATGTTGTAATGGGGCAAATATTTATGACTCTGAAGGAGGAGGAGACAAGTGATCCCTATCAAATGGCCCTTGAATCCAAACCTGTGTAAGTAGCTCAACACAGTGAGCTGTAGCATGAGGCAAACAAGAAGTTTGTCAGAAGACATCAAGCACTTGTGCAAGTGTTCACCTAAACATCCTGAGCAAGTTTTAACAGCTAAATACATTATGCAACATGAAATCTTCCTCAAATGTCAGTATTAAAAGTTTACATATTATTTAAGCAATTACAACTGTATTTGGTTTTATTCAGAATCTTACGCACAAAGTGAAATACAGATATATGCAAATAAATCTCATCCACAGCCTTATATTGTTACTGTGATGTACATATACTATGGCACGTAGGAACACCTCTTACTCCCCAAAGGCTGAATTTATGCTCTAGTTGCATCCTTTGTGTTCAAGTGAGGATAAGGCTGATTCATATGCCACATTTTTAAGTTATCTTAATGAATTAAACTCCTTGGAGAAAATTATGACACCCAGACACTAATTTTATTCCAGGTTTAATGATCAATAGATCAGGCCTGGAGACCGTGCTGCAGAAAGTGCATATCTCATAATGCAGACATAGCCTAAAACAAACAATCCATTACAGAATAGTACCATGAATAGATGACGTTAGAGCTACCCATGCTGTCCCTCAAACCATTGCCAATCTGACTAAGTAAAAAAAAAAAAAAAAAAGAGAGTTTTGACAAGCACTTTGAAGGAGATAAGGGTCATTATAAAAAGTTATGAATGGAAACCCTATGCAAAAATAGAGTTATGTGTGACTACAGTTAATCAGTATACATCTGTCATTTCCCAAATACAGATGCCACATTCCAGTGCCGGACAAAATGTGACCTATGCATAATTTGTATAACAGCAACATCTGCCCAGTACCTGTGGTTCCATTTGTTAAAAAAATTCTAACATCATCCCACCAAAACGATTCAAATCAACTCTAAAAATATCATGACCTAACTATGGGGAAGGGGTGTGACTAAATAAAATTCAGCAGAGAGCACCACCAATAAAATAACATTAGAGTAACAAACACATATTACTTGCCTTACATTTTACTTTTCATAGTACTTACAAAATAATTAATGTATTACTCAGGCAGAACAGAGAGCTGCATTAACAACTCAGGATTCACTCACTCACACCAGTTCTGGGGCAGCTACAGAGCTTACCAATAGCTGGAAGAAAAACTGTGCTTTCAAAGGACAAAAAGATGTTCATCTATCAGCCAACGAGAACTAAAAGGAAGCTGTAATTTTTACTACTGTCATTCATCAATCACTTCTTTCAGTGACAATATTCAATTACTACAAAGAAGGGTCCACTGAGAAAAAATTGTATATTATAAGCTTTTTAAAGTTTTATCTGCTGCAGATTCCATAACAGGAGGGAAAAAATTGATGCCTTGAAATAAGAACTCCTCAAATTCCTATATTCAACTATGAAATACCCTTTATTTTTTAAACAGAACACAGGAAATAACTGAATAGGACTTCAGACCACCCTCTTCTCCAATCAATCTGTGTGATGGCAAAGAAATATTAAAGTATGTCTATAACACAAGCTGAAATCTATGTCAAAGTAATTTACCTTGACATCCTTACTGGCAACAGATGGCAAAGAGTTTGGCTACATAATCTGAAAAAGGTGGCACCATATGACCATAGCAGACAATGAAAAGTATTCACCAAGAATAATGAAAAGGTAACTTATGAATATGTAACTTATGAATGTTATATTTTGCATAATTAGATTTGCAAAGTTATTTTCCTAAAGGCTGCATATGTCTAATTTCTGCTGCTTCAGATCACAACAGTAATTACATACTATTCTCATAAATGTATAATGCACATTTGACAAGATGCAACACAGAAAGGACAGACAGTCCCTGACACAAATGCAAAAAGGAGTTCACAAAAGAGCCTTTTTACTGAAAGGAATAAGAACCTTAGATAGTACCAGTCTCACTGTGCTCAGAAATACAGTTTAGTGAAGGGCTAACAAGAAAAAAAGATTTAAGAAAGAAGCATTCTTTATGTCTGTACAATTAAAATAAAATTAGAATGGCATTTTGGAACTTGATGTGGATCTGATATTTATTTATCATCTTCTGATGCACTGTTTATTTTAGGCATTGTGTGAAATAATAATATGGTGCAATTTCTCCTCACCAGCCGTCTGAGGAGACAGCAGCTACAGTTGAATACTATATAACTGTAATTAGAATTATCTTCTTATGGTGAAGAAGTTAATATAGCTACTGAATTACTGCTGGTAAATAAATGAATAAATACCATATCCATATGTTAAAATTATTTTTTAAAAAATCTAAGTATGATACTTGAGTGTTTTTCATTCATAAGCACATGCTTTTTAATATCTAGAAATCATAATTATTATGAAATCCTAGTAGTTGTGTTAAATAAGAGGTTTAGCAACAACATAAATCCATTGCTCAGTAAGGGTCTAAAAGAAGATATAATTATCAAGACTGAATTATTTTGAACCCATTGCTAACATTACAAAGAACTGCAATCATAATCAGTTAAAAATGGAATGAATGTAACTTCTTCCACTGCAGAGTAAAATCGTTCTGTAGAACTAATTCAAAGTTTGACCAGCAGATTTATTTTTTCCCTAGTGCCAGTATCACAGCACAGTTACAAATTATTAATCATGCCATTTCCTTTTTGGAATAGAATATTAAAATTGTCTGAAATACAACAAACAACAAGTTAGATAACTCAAAGCACAGCACTATTCTTGAGCATCAAGAGTCCCATCCACAGTGTCCTGGTTGCTTTCCACTGCTGTCAGTGGAAACGTTGTCAGCAGACGTTGCTATACTTGACATTTAAAATTAATGGACCGATGTCATCGTCCCCTATCACATGCTGAGTTTATCCACATCTGTCCTCCGATCTATGTTGCACAGAATTAAATTCAGGTTGGCAGTTGTACAGTAACCACTATTAAAACAAGCTATGTAAATCATTCTATATGCAATGCAGAATCATCACACCACAGGTTTTACTAAAAAACTAAATGACTTCAAGAATTACGTTTCTCTCAATTTATGAAAGTACCTTCTCCCTCTTTGCTTATGTTTGTGGGCGCTGTTAGAGGCTGGAGCGGAATAATTATGTCATCCACATTGGTCCCTTCTTCCACATGCTTCTCAGAGACGTGAGACAACAGTTCAGATTGATTTGGTGAAAATAAGTTACAAAGCTTACACATGAAGATGGAATTGATCCCTGAAAAACAAGTTAAAAAGAGGAGTTAATATTTCCAAATTTAAGTTATTTACAGTACCACTAGTTATTGAGATTTCAGTTCAGCTAACATAGTAACTATCAGTAACATTAATACACTTAACAGACAGTAATGAGCTGAAACAAAGATGGTTACACCACTAAATGAAGATATTCATAGTAAATCCCAAAATTAATTAATTCAAGAAATGGGTAAACTTCTACCCAGATATCCACCTGAGGAAAAAAAAAAAACATCTGGCTCAAGTCTTAGAAATTTTCTAAGAAGACCCAAAAGGAAGCAGAATAGATTAAGACCTTTTTTTTTTTTTCCTTTCAAGCATCAGACAATGTTACAATTTCATATTTTTTCAAACACACGATAAAATTATGTAAGACATTAAGCCATTGTCCAGGTTTGATGAGCATCACACTGGTAGAAATGCAAAACATTTTATCTTTCTCAAAGTAGCTCTGAAATACAGAGAAGCTGGGCCCAAAATCTTGATTCACCTTCATGGATCTCACTGTTCTTTGCTACATGTACTTCACCTTTCCACTTACTTCACCTAAGTAAGTCTACATCTCTAATTACCTGTGTAAGTGCTGGAAACAAAAGAAGGTTAGATAGAATTAAATGCCATAAAAGATAAAAGGAAACTTTTCCTTCGCTATACTATTATAAAATAAGTATATTTTATTATAAACATGTCTTTGATGTGTCACTTTTGCCTTAGCACGCTACTGTGAGCATGCACTGTGAGTTACACATGTGAAGTGCTTGGTTTCAGGGGTCATTATCCCTAGATGTGGCTCTACCACTAATTGAAAAGCGGGGTGGAAGGTGAAAACATCTGCAACACTGTAGACCACAAAATGTTGCATCATATGACATTCACATCTATGCAATCACATCATCTTCCTTTCTCCTGGTCATTCACTTCAGAGCTGTACAAACAAAGTTTTTTAATCTTTTATTGAGATATTTGAAAAAACGATCAGGCCTCATCTTGACCCATCTACATGGAGAAAAATGGGCAGGAATAGGAGGAAAGTTTGAGGAGGAGGGGAAAAGTTTTTCTCTCAAACCAAAACACATCATATCGGCCTCAGAGGCAATATTAACATTTGACATTAATAAAAACATCTAGTAATTCATGTGCTTTGACATACAGGTTCTATGAAAAACTCCCATTCATTGAAAAAAAAAAAAACCACACCTAACCCACTAAAAACCTTTGAAGCAGCAGCAAATGAAGAATTTCATTAAAACTTTTTCTGGTCAATGCTTTAAACAGTTTTTGGACAAAACTTCATGGGGTTGGTTTGTTTGGGCGTTTTGTTTGGCTTTTTGGTTGGTTGGTTGTGGGTTTTTTTGTTTTGTTTTTGATTCGCTGGTACTAGAGCTGTGATATGAAAGCAAAGCCTCAAGACAGTAACTAACTATAAAGAAGGGTGAAAGTTAATAATTCAGAAAAATCCACCTACATGAAATCCACCCACTTTTGGCAGAGTTAATTCAGAGGACTTTGTTTGCTTTCTAAAACCACTGTCATTTGTTTTAATGGTTTGATTTTTCAACAGTCCGTGATTCCCTCAGTGAAAAAAACAACCAGGAACCAATTTTAACAACACGCTTGTTCTTCAGCTACGTATATAAAAACTCCAGACCCAGAGATTGCTTTATATTGTTCCTCTCTCCTCTGCCTCCCTAAGGAAAATGAGGGACATAACATCACTGAAATCAAACTGGAACAGCCGATGCTATTTGAGGTACAAACCAAACCACAGATTAGCTGGATAAATACAGCAATAAAGTGACATTTTGTGAACTCTGGGATGAGTCAGGGGTGAAGAGAACAGGGAAGCTACACTTTGGGACCTGTTTTCAAAGCAATCCCAAGCAAAGATCACTACCCCTATTTAATACTATTCCCTGTCACAACACAGTAGTTATGTAGTTCACCCCACTCAAGAAAAATCCATCTTTAAGGTGTTCTCACTGTTAAAAGTTGGCTCTCTTTTACACTTATTTGCACCTGAAGCTATAACAAAAACATCCTCATCTTCAGAAATAATACAACTACCTCAAAACAAAAAGGCAGAATATGCTTTCGTTTCTTTTAAAACACCTCTGCAGAACAACCCAAATACTGTTTCTGTTGTTTGAAGTATACTGTATGCAACACAAGCACAGCTATGTGAGATGTATAATACACTCGAGGTGTTCTTAGGAACTCGGTAGGGTTCCTGCTCAGGCATTCTGCTGTCTTGAGCGCACACACATTTCTGCTGTGATTGCAGCTCGCTTATAATGGAAATGTTCCTCTGAATCAGTTCCTTTGAACTAGTTCTGCTCTAGTTAGTATTATTATTTTTTTTAACTGAATGAAGCCCATTATTGACTAAGTAGACGACAACTGTTCTCTCAACATGTAAACACCCATTTAAGATTCACACTACAACACTTACGAGCATTGACCCAAAGGTTTAACTAACACTAAACATTTAAATTCCATTATTTAAACAACACTCCTATTTTGAGGTTTTATTTGCCATTGTTTTTGCTTCCTGACCTGCTAGCTGTTTTCCATAAAAGTTCAGGCTCACTGCTTTGTGTGTCGTGTCTCATCCTCCACCAGTTCTGACTCACACACTTTATCCTTCATCCCTCCCAGTGAGGACGTGGAGAGGGGCAGAAGAGCAAGAAGAATCCCCAAAAGTCTGTTCGGTTGTTTAAAGCACCTGATTACACAAATCCTTGTTTAAGTCTTCCCAAGAAGAATTCAGGATTCATGGGAAGTACTAAAACCACAAGAAACCATCACACAGAAGTAACGCTGGAACAAAACCATGTGGCAGAGAACAGGGTTAATGAAGGTGCACAAAGCAGCAGAACACACGTGTGATTTGCTCGGAGGTGAGATGGAAACAAAACCGAGTAAAGAAATGATTTTCGAAAGAACAACTGAAAAAGGAGGTCATAAAGCAGAGGATGAACTGTGCTGATCGCAGGCCTAAACAACTAGATCAGGAGTAAGCAAACGATAATTGATTAACCAGTTGCTAATTAGGTGGTGTAGTAATAGAACAATGAATTATAGTCAATTAAGTGTAAAAATCAAATAAGCAATAAGTTAATTAACTATGCAGGGAATCAATGATTAATTAGTGAATAATTAATTATGTAGGAAACCAACAGAGCAGTTAATTAGACAGCAATTAAATATGCAGAGAAAGAAAGGAACAGTAATCAAGCATACAGGTAAACAAACAACAGAAGTTTCAGCCAAAACCCATTTGGAACATTCTATTCACTAAACACGCTTTGTATTAATTCATTATCTTCAGTTTGCCCATATAAACTGTGCTAGGTGTACACTGAAATAAGTTATTTTCTTCTTAAATGGAAAAGTAGCACATTAAGCGATAACATAAGTGAAGACATAATTTTTTTCATAATTCTTCCAAAGATCTCAAGGTATTTCTTAATTATTTTTTTTTCTTTATACTAACCAAAAGAGATTAACAGATGCTACTAACAAACAGCAAATTTCAGACTAGGAAGCAGCCTCCCTTATTCCCAATCCTCTTCACAAAGCATAAAACAGAACCCATCCCGTTTTGCTCCAAAGTTGGAGGGGGAAGGGGAGAAAGGGGAAGAAAGAAACACTCATATTAGAGAAATCACGAAAATTAACAGTGTTTAAGGGAATCAGGTAATGCATTATTGACATATGTACTTTTGATCATTGTATGACAAAACCTAGTCTAGAGTCAATTTTAATTAATGAAAAACTTTCATTTTATATAAAAGTAGGCTAGGGGTTGGGTTTGGTTTTATTTTTAAATAAATTATTTTCATAAGTCACACACAACAAGGGAAAAAAAAGGAGATCATCCATCTGTATTTTTATACCATAAATCATTCTAATATACCTAAAGCTTTTCAGGACTCTTTCAATGCAGACAATATTTAAAAACTTATGTAACAACTGTTGCAAAGCTTTAGAGGCTAAAAGTAGCTAGAACTCCATAGTTAGATGCAAAAATAAAAATTCACTGGACACCTATTGGTGCATGGAACAATGAAGTTATTATCCAAAAGCATCATCCTCAGTAAGCGTTAAAAAAAAAAAGTATAGAAAAGCCGCTGCTATTTATGACCATTAGAACAGCAGCAGTACAAGCATCCCATGTTCAAAACAAACAAATTATCTCTACAAAAACCAGCAGACCAGAGAGAACAGAAAGCTATTTCAGGGCTTCCTCCATCTGAACCTGAACTATTCTGGATAGAAAGCAACTGTTTTTTGGGGTTTCTTTTGTTTGTTTGTTTTTAATTCACCATCATAGGATGACTATGGAGATAAAACCTGCAATACAGAATATATTCAATCAAGGAACAGGAGCACCTGAGCATGTCCATTCTGACTTTCAGCTGCTAACTGAAATCAGGAAAATTTAATTATCATTAGTTAAATGCCACAAGCATTTTTTATTTTGACATTACAAAAGAAAGTTATGGTAATGTTGATAAGAGGATGCATTCCTGCAAAAGCTAAAAGATTATACTAAAATCAATACCACTTAATATGGTTTTATGGAAACCCTAACCATATACATTCAGCATTTTTTCTAACAAGGCCACAAGTTCAGTTTATGAAGTAATCTACATCCATAGAGGCTCTTGGACATTACAGGGAGGTACACAGTATATAAGATTAAATTACACTGAATTTTGTGAATGCTTCTGATTAGGAAACAAACTGCATTTTAAAAGCTACACAATACAAATATACTAGGACAGAGAAAACAAAAGCACTCGTTCAGGTGCTCGGGACATGAATGCAGGACCGTGCTGTTGTGAGCAGAACTAAGCAGATAGTTTCGTATAATCCTAAGGGAACGTTACATGTTGAGAAAAAAAAATACAGAGGAGCAGCGGGCTTTATCCAACCCCAAAATTAAGAGATTATGAAAATGTTTTTAAATTAAAGATGGAAGGGTAGGTGACAAGTGCGAAAGACCATAAAGATCCAAGTGGCTCATCTTATAGTAGTAAAATCACAAAGACTGCTTTCAAATGAAGGATAACACAGAAGTTAGTAAAATTTTAACAGAAAACAAAGAACAGTTGAAACAAGCTGTTGGGTTTGTTTTCCATTTATTTGTAGTTGCTTTTAAAAAGATAAATCTACATAATACTCCAGTAATGCAAGAAACTGAATAAAGTGACAAAATCAGAATGCCTAGTCTAGATTAAGATTATTGACAGACTTGCATTCAAACAAGCTTCTGAAAAATAGTGTTGCAATGGCAGTGGGACACTATCACTTCTAAATATGGAGGGCAGAAAGAGGGATGTATTGTTTGTGAAGCAATGCCATCTGTTAGAAACAGCTCAGGGTCTAATCTGATTAACAGGCTTTTTTAACAAGCAACAGAATCCCCAAGGACTGAAATAGTTACGTTGTACAGAACAGCACAGTGTTGGGACTACATGAGCAACAGTGGTAAGAATCACTGTGGCACACTGAGGGGAATAAAAGAGGTTACAGAGACAGAAACAACAATATATTGTAGGTTTCAGTTACCCTTATGGAGATTGGTTAAATAATCAGGTAAGGACAGGGTACCAGGATTAAATGTTTAAACACCATCAAGCAAGAGGTCAGGGAAACCATAGGAGAAGAAACAGTTCTCAACTTTATCTAAAGTAGACCACAACTGATAAAAAAGCACTCAAAAACCCTATAAGAGAGTGATAAAGGCCCAAAAAGCATTTTTAACAAAACAAAAACAAGCCACAAAAAAAAAAAAAAAAAAGGTTTAAAGAAGAGTTAAATCATTGAAAGCAGCATGAAGACTCATTGAAAGGCATCATATTTGATACTGATCATCAAAGGAGATTTTACAACAGGGAAGAAAAAATCCAGCACAGCTCGATAGCAGTGAAAGGAAGCTTTTGCAGAAGAAAACATCTATAAAAGTTAGAGGTTTTGTCAAACGAGGAAAACAAAAAAAGACTGGAAATTGTGACAAATTAAATGTGAAAACACAGCAAGACAAGTCGATAAGGATAATATTATCAACTTGAAGAACAAAAAGCAGAAAGCAGCATTTGTTTACAAAGACCTCAGGCCTGCCTGAGAGCCTGTGTACTAAAAAGTAATCTGTGCCTGAAAAGACCCTTCAAAGAAGGTGAGCCCATAGCAAAACAAGCTTTTCAATTTGCTATCACTCTATAAGGGTTTGGAGAGGTTTTCTATTAAAGATCTCCCAGTTCCAGTAAATACTTAAAAGACAGCCTCAAAACAAAGCTAAGAGCTGTACTACTTAAAACCAAAAACATACAGTTCACAGTCCCATGGAACAGATGGTCCTGTAACACACAGGCATATAAAAATCAGAAAATATTACTGCTGCAAAAGTCCACACTTCCATCTTTGGATATTGTTCCTCTAACTTGAAAAACAGAAAAAATAATATAATAGTAATAATAATTTTAAAATAATTCTTAAAAGGTACAAAGATAAGGACAATCAATAACATCGCACAGCTGTATATGAGAAACTGTTAAATAAATCAGAATTTTTCTGCCTGGGAAGGATGGAGCTGAGGGGCCAAGAAAAGGCAAAAAGTTAAATGTAGAACTATGAAATAATGTGTGTCGTAGAGGAGGTGAGCAGCAAATGATCCCTCTAAAACTACTGTCTGGTCTTTTCAGTTGATCTCTCCCTGCACTGGGAGAAGCAGAGAACAAGAGAGGGATCAGTTCTTCACATAACTGTAAGACTGGAACACATCCACTTCGAGTTCAAATTCTTGGAGGTGAAGTCTCTCCAGAACTAGTAGGTGGAAAGATGCTATTTGAGGCTCAGCAAGCCCATAAGAAGGGCTAAGAGTACTCTGGACGTGCTTACCCTGTTCTTATACTTCTCTATTCAGACATCCATCACGAGTCACTGTTAGAGACACGATGCATCAGGCACGCCACAAAATTCAGATCCACAATATTTATGCTTTCTTAGATTCCTTCTAAGTCACAACAGCACTGTGTAGACTTCCACACAGGTCAGTTACTGTAACATTCAAATATTACAGTATTTTACCATATAAGACTACCTCTGAAGATCTCCAAATATTTGACATAAAGACATCATAAACTCCAACACAAAGGCAGAGAAAGAGATTAGTAAGAGGCAAGAGTTCTGCTGTTTACAGATCAATTTCAGATGGTTATACTGAATTACTGGGAGACCAAATATCCATGTTATACTGACCTGCTTCAGAGTTATCTCGGCTATTACCAGAAACCAGAGCTTGCTTTGTGCCACATGATGAAACAGCCACCCCAAAAGGAAAAGGGCACAAGGGTCTTATCTCTCTTGTCTGAAGTGTGTTCTCACACTCTCACCATAGAATCATAGAACAGTTTGGGTTGTAAGGGACCTTCAAAGGCAATCTAGTCCAACCCCCTGCCATGAGCAGGGACATCTTCACCCAGATCAGGTTGCTCAGAGCCCCGTCCAGCCTGGCCTGGGATGTCTCCAGGGATGGGGCATCTACCACCTCTCCGGGCAACCTGGGCCAGTGTTCCACCACCCTCAGTGTAAAGAATTTCCTCCTCATGTCCAGCCTGAATCTCCCCTCCTTTAGTTTAAAACCATCACCCCTTGTCCTGTCCTAACAGGCCCTGCATAACCAAGCATATTGTATTTAACCAGTTTGTTACTAGACTTGTCAAAAGAAACTTGAGTTTTAAGCTACTGAAATTTAGGTAATGAAAGCAAATAAAAGCATACGTTTGTTTGGTTGGTTTTTTTTTTCCTTTACACACATCAGCTTTACAAAAGTTCCTGAAAAAAAGTTACTCCAAAACAAGATACTGCCTGAACACACTTATCTTGGCTAGAATATACAAAATGCAGAAGTGGATTAAAAACTAGGAAATTAATTTACCTCAGCAGTTTAGAATAATCAGTTTATCAACCCTATAAATAAAGTGTCTTTCCATCATTAAAAAAGCACCTTAATATAGACTTGCAGTAACACTTTAGTTTTTTTTTTTTAATGTTCTAAGATTGCCCTCATGTGGCTAAACGCAACCACTGCAGAAGTTACCACTAAAACACAACCGCACTACCAGAGACACCGAAAACCCTTGGAACCCCTCGAAGAACAAACACGAACTATGTGATCAGCCATTGGCACCATGATGCCTTGGCTGAAATGCTTTGAACCTGATTTTTAGAAGCACAAATATGGGAAATGCATCTGAAGTCAGACGCGGTTTAGCAGCTGCAATATCAAACATACCAGACACTCATGAAACTTATGGGTTCAACTACACTCAGAACAATTTTATTAATACAAACATGCTTGATTAAATATGGATTAGTAGCAGTAGTAGTTGTAGTAAGATAATTAATTTCTTATCTAAAGTTGGAACAGGCAATATAAAGCAGTCCTAAAACGTTTCTACACTAGCACATAAATAACACACCACCTGTTGGATATTCTGCTGTTTAGATACAAGTTATTGCCCTGATAGTGCTGCTCTTTTTGGCACAAAATCCTCTTCGAGTTATAAACTAATTGTCTGTAAATAATCCACAGACCAGATAAAATAACCTTGTCTTCTAAATATCAATTTAAATGTCATCTCAGGGAGTGACAACCAGAAGCCAAAGTTGAGTACACAGCGTAATTAATTAAATTATTGCAACATTTCACAAACTTGTACTGCAAGGAACACACGGGTATTGTGAAATGCAAAAAGCACACACACACACAATATTACTGGGGCTACCACGACTGCGTAATTTTACTTATACTTGGAATTCCCATAGAAGTCGGGCCAGTGTAAGGTACACAGAATCATAGAATGGTTGGGGTTGGAAGGGACCTCTGGAGATCATCCAGTCCAACCCACCTGCTAAAGCAGGTTCACCAGAGCAGATCACACAGGAATGTGTCCAGGCGGTTTTGAATGTCTCCAGAGAAGGAGACTCCACAACCTCTCTGGGCAGCCTGTTCCAGGACTCTGGCACCTTAAAGTAAAGAAGTTTCTCCTCATATTCAGATGGAACCTCCAGTGCTTCAGTGTGTGCCCGTTGCCCCTCATCCTGTCATTGGGCACCACTCAGGGCAATGGAAGCACCTGACTTCAACCTATCTCCCTTCTGCAGCTGAACCCTAAGGCTCTTGAGCTAAACCTGTTTACGCGAGCTGTCAAAGAAAAGCGCGAATGTTTTAAATCCAGATGCGCATCAGTTCAACACAAACAGCAGGCTGCCGGCAGCTGCTCTTTTCCAGGTGCTCCCCGACTCTCTCCTGAACCGCAGCGGCGGGTCAACCAGCCGGGGGACCCCGGGGACCGCGCTGGGGCTGCCGGCGCCCTCGGAGCCCCCAACCGCGGAGTGACCCGCGCGGGTCCACGACACTGCGCTGGGGTGGTCCCTGCACCCCCACACGCCCATGGCGGCCGCGCCCTCCCTCGCCTCCCCGGCCCCACAGGTGAGGGGCTCCACAACCCCCAAGACGGCCGGCAGCCGCTGCCACCATCCCCCTTCAGCCGCCAGCCACGGGAGGGGAGCAACGGCCCGCCTGCCAGGGAACTACTTCTCGTGCGGATGGAGCGTCATAACACGCGCCGCCGGAACTGCTTTCTGCCCCCCAAGCCAGCGCCGGCGCAGCGGTCAGAGGATCCGTGCGCGCTCCCCCGCCCTGCCCGGCCCCGCTCACCTGCAGCCGCAGCCTCCATAACCGCGGCGGGGACGGGACCGGGCCGGACGGGGCGGGGGAACTGCCGAGCGGGGCGGCGCGGCCTGGCTAATAAAGGGGGGAGTATGGGGGGGGGGAGGGGAAAAACAAAAATCACTTTCGCGCCAGCGGGCCGTGCCGAGGCCCCGCGGGGCTCCCCCTTTGGTAAAGAAAATATTATTTTAACCGGTGTGGGCGGCGCGGGGGGGGGGGGGAAGACCGGCCGAGCGGCGGGTTATGGCGAATCTGCCGCCTCCGACACGGCGGCTTCTTCCTCAAGCGCCGTCGCACAGAGAGCGCGAGAGCGGGGAGGGGCGGGGCGCGAGGGCAGGGTGCGGGGCGCACGCGCCGCCCGGCGGCTGAGTGGCGGCTGTTGAGTGCGCATGCGCGGTGGCGGCAGCGCCGCGCTGCGGTTCCCAGTGCCTGCAGCCGGTATGTTCGGGGTTCGAATCCCGGCGGGACGCGGCTCAGGCACATGGAGACTAGGGGGTTACACCTCCCGTCGCGGCCCAAGCCGCGGGTGACGCGGGGCTCTGCCTGCTAGGGTAGAGTTTTCGTGCCTCTCTGCACTGCCGTGTCCATGGCCGCTGCGTCCCTGTCCCAGGACCCTGAGAGGCTGGGACTTTTAACAGAATCACAGTGTCAGGGATTGGAAGGGACCTCGAAAGATCATCCAGTCCAATCCCCCGATGGAGCAGGAACACCCAGATGAGGTTACACAGGAAGGTGTCCGGGCGGGTTTGAATGTCTGCAGACCCCGCTGGGCAGCCTGTTCCAGTGTCTGTCACCCTCACTGAGAAGAAGTTTCTTCTCATATTTAAATGGAACTTCTTGTGTTCCAGTTTGCACCCATTGCCCCTTGTCCTATCATTGGTTGTCACCGAGAAGAGCCTGGCTCCATCCTCCTGACACCCTTTACAAATTTATCAATGTTACTGAGGTCACCCCTCAGTCTAAGCTAAAGAGCCCCAGCTCCCTCAGCCTTTCCTCACACGGGAGATGCTCCACTCCCTTCAGCATCTTGGTGGCTGCGCTGGACTCTCTCCAGCAGTTCCCTGTCCTTCTGGAACTGAGGGGCCCAGAACTGGACACAATATTCCAGATGTGGTCTCACCAGGGCAGAGCAGAGGGGCAGGAGAACATCTCTTGTCCTACTGACCACCCCCCTTCTAATCCACCCCTGGTACCATTGGCTTCCTGGCCACAAGGGCCCAGTGCTGGCTCATGCTCATCCTGCTGTCCACCAGGACCCCCAGGTCCCTTTCCCTTACAGTGCTCTCTAACAGGTCATTCCCCAACTTATACTGGAACCTGGGGTTGTTCCTAACCAGGTGCAGCACAGCTCGTGCTGACACTGCCCATCGATAGCCAAGACTTTTTAATTCATGACCAAAGAATACAAACATGTATCTTAATGAACCTGATACATCTGCATATTTAATAGCAGATAATTAGGCCAGTTTGGAGGGAGTCCAGCAGTGAGCTATCAAGATGATGAGGGATCTGGAGCATCTTGTGAGAAAAGACAGAGAGCTGGGTCTGTCTGTTCAGCCTGGAGAAGAAGAGAGGGAATCTTACCAGTGTTTACAAATATCTCAAGGGTGGGTGTGAAGGGCATGGACCAGACTCCTTTCAGTGATGCCCAATGACAGGATGAGGGGCAATGGGCACAGACGGAAGCACAGGAGGTTCCATCTGAATATGTGGATAAACCTCTTTCCTTTGAGGTGCCAGAGCCCTGGAACAGGCTGCCCAGAGAGGTTGTGGAGTCTCCTTCTCTGGAGACATTCAAACCTGCCTGGACACCTTCCCGTGTGATCTGCTCTAGTCAACCTGCTTTAGCAGGTGGGTTCGACTGGATGATCTCCAGAGGTCCCTTCCAACCCCAACCATTCTGTGATTTTGTGAAAATACAATTTCCACCGTATTAGTAATTACATAAACAAACATTGATAACTTCTAGTTCAGGTGGGTATTTAGCTTTATACCTACCCTGTTTCCCCAAAAATAAGACCTACCCCAAAAATAAGCCCTAGCATGATTTTTCAGGATTTTTGAGGATGCTCAAAATATAAGCCCTACTCCAAAAATAAGCCCTACATACAGTTAATGAAAAAAAAGTTATATAGTGTCCAGGCAGCTATACATGTGAAAAAAAGTAATAGGTTTTGGAGAAAAAAATGATATAAGACCCTGTCTTATTTTCAGGAAAATAGGGTAAGACCATAACTGTTTTATTTATAAGTTTATTTTTCAGGAGTTTTGCATTTGCCTTGGAGAGCAATGTACCAACATGTATCAACAGTGTTGAAGCACACTATTTTTTTTACTCAGCTCCTAAGTTGTGTATTTGGATATTATTTCCTTAGTGTTTTGGGGTTTGTTGGTTTGGGGTTTTTTCTGATAGCTTGACAACAGGTAATTCCATGATGCTGCACAACTAGTGCCACTGGAATACTCAAATGCTCACTTCTGCTTCATGGTTCTGTTATGTTGCTTTTCTCCTTTGTTTCTATGCTAACGGCTGAATACCCATTTTATCACTTTCACTCTTAAATCATCATAAATGCTGTATGCATTCAATATTAATGAATTTAGTGTTGAATTCCATAATGGCTGTTACTGTAGTTAATTTAAGTACAAATGAGTGTAGCAATTTCATTATCCTTCCTAAACATTAACAGTATTTTTTGTCGTACTGCAGATGTACTCAATTGAGTGTAAAGAGTAAAAATTGTGAAAACAAGAATTAATTTCAGTATTAATTACAGTAATAAACCTAAATAATTTCCTGTTGTAAGAGAAATAATGCACACATGTTAACTGAGAAACAGCTTATACAAACAGTTTCTAAACACCACTGCTTATATCTCATTGTGACAATTAAAATTCAGCCACAGGCATAAGGCCACAAATCCTATATATTTCTTGATCCAACAAAACAGTTTTTAATCTGGAAAACATCTATGTGATGACTCACACCATAAATAGTGACTTTAGTATCTCAAACCTGATTCACTGCAGTTCAGGGACTGAGCTGTCTCTGCCATTGCTTGAGCGTTTTCTGAGCATTCTGTATTCCACTGTGATGGTTATCAGCCCGGTCTTGGTGATGTTCCTGCCGTGGGAGGAGCAGTCCCTCTACCACCTCTCCAGTTCAAAAAGGGTGTGGGGTAATGTCTGCAATTTTCATCTACTTATTTTCTAGCCTTCTCTGCCAGGTGCTGAAATAATTAGGATTTTTGTCCTAACAACCAGCCTTACAGTTTTACCCCAGGCTTTATTTTTGGAAGAGTCTTTTGGCCTGGTCAGAAAAATCCATCACATATAAGGGCTATTTGAAGCAAATGCCCTTAGATCAGCTATAGGAGGAGACAGAATCATAAAATCATTTAGATTGGAAAAAACCCTCAGGATCATCAAGTCCAACCATTAACAAACTGTTAACGACCTGCAGCCCTGTAGTCAAAAGGATGGCGGGTCCCTGTTTTTTCGCCTACAACTACCTGAAAGGAGGTTGTAATGTGGAGGGTGTTGGTCTCTTCTCCCAAGTAATAAGTGATAGGACAAGAGGAAATTACCTCAAGTTGTACCAGGGGAGGTTTAGATGGAATATTAGTGAAAAATTATTCGCAGAAAGGGTTGTCAGGCATTGGAACAGGCTGCCCAGGGAAGTGGTTGAGTCACCATCCCTGGAGGTGTTTAAAAGGCGTTTAGACGAGGTTCTTAGGGACAGGTCATGGTTGGACTCGATGATCCTGAGGGTCTCTTCCAACTGAAATGATTCTATTGTATAACTCACCAGGGCGCATAGGAAGCAGCGGTCAAGGCTCTAGCAGGTTTGGGAGTGTGGAGATGTGTAACAGAAACCTTGAGTACAAGTGCAAGCAGAAGCAGCTGAAGAAGGGCGTGTGCTCAACAGGTCATTGATACCACAGCGTGTCTACGTGTAGCTCCTCAAGACACCCGCGTCAGAAGGCTGAGGGCAGAGACAGCACCCAGAGAGGACATGAGACAGGAGATCAGCAACGTTGCCAATGATTCGGGGTGGGGCGAGATGAATGTGCAAAAGATGAAAATTACTGTCAGCTCCTAAAGAGCACAAAAGACCAGACTCGCCAATCAAGGAACTGGCATGTACTGATAAGGCTAATGGCCAAAACATTGTGGCAAAACCTGTTCATCCAGCCACAGGAGGGGATACATTCAGTGCAGCGAACTGCGATTTCCATATCCATATCAAAGACACGCTGAGGAGCCACAGCCCAGGCCAGCTGGACGTGCTGGGGCGGGGGGGGCACAGAGCTCCACCTTCTGATGCACCCAGCATGGCACGAAGGGAAAAGCTGAGACCCTTCAACATGTCCCGGGACTTGTCAATCTTTCTCAATCACCCCTTCCTCCCAGACTTTTCTCTCCTTCACAGTAACACCTCCACAAAAGACCAAAAGTTACGCAAGCAGGCAACCCAGAGCGCTATAAAGGCCCACCTTATGCACCCACCATCCTGGGGACCATTCCATCCACCACTCTCACCACATGAACTGAAGACAACACCAGAGGACACCACACATTGCTGGACCTGAGTCTGCAAACTCCATCACACATAAAGCGGAGCCATAAGGGTAGTGAAATCTTTCTTTTCTTTCTTTCCCATACTTCTACCTTTTTTTGCTTTCCCTTTTATAAATAACATAGTAACATAAGATTTACAACCCTGCATATGCTGCAAACTTTTTATGTTTACCAATCGAACCTACAATAATGTAAATCCTTCTGTCACTGAATCATATACCATTTGTGCCAAACTGCAAAATAAAAGCCTTTTATTTGCAGACCTTAAATACTGTGTGTGTTTTCCAAGCAAAGGGGAACCATGACCCTGAGTCACTTCTCCCCCCACTCATACCTGAGGGCAGGACGTGACAGGAACAACCAGGAGACTTGATGGGGACTCGGTGACCTGTGTCCCTTGTCCTTCCTGTCACCACAGGTAATTCTGGATGGACTACCTGAACAACATCCTTGGTGCTTCTGTGTGTGAAAGTGCAAATGCGAGGAAGTGAGTTCATTTGTGTGTAAAACAAAGTCAGCTCTCCTAGCTGGTGTCAAATTCTGCTCTGGTACACAGATCCAGCCAAGAAGGGCTTGGCCAGAGCCCGACTGAGTCCTTGGGCCCCAGCAGAAAGACTTGAACTGAGCAGCTGTACTCTGCCAGTGTTCACCCCACCAATATTCCACTTGCTCAGAATGACTTGCATGAGATCGCTTATACAGAGACATGTTGTTTAGAATTTACGTCAGGGACCCAAACACATGGCAGAAGGGAAGGAAAACCAGACCTTTCCAGAGGCTGTGGTCACACTGCTGAATTACTTCGTTTGTCTTCACTGACCTGGATGACAGAGCTACATTACAGCAGAGTCACACATGGATGTTCTGACCTGATGAGAAGCAACATTTAGGAGTTTGCCTTTGTCTTTAGCTTGCTGCCTTGACTCACCCTCTTCACCTTCTGGACTCCTACTTCTAGGACCCCTTTTTGCCCCTCTTCCCATCCCTGTTCACTACTACACCTACCAGCTTCTGGAGAACGTTTTCTACTAGGAGCAATAAAGATGAAAAGCACATGCATGCTCAGACACTCACCACCCACGAAAGGCAGGGATTGTGCTCTTTTTAGGACATGACTAATATTCATCCTTACCTCAGCTTTGAAAGAACACTTTCTTTTCCTTGAGTCACCAAGCAGGGTGGAATCTTCTGCCAAGGAAAGTGCTTTTCCCAAGTCTTTCACATAGTCAGAACCACTGGTAGAGCATCAATATGAGACGTTGTTTGTTACTTTTTACATGCAGTTATTTAATAAGTTCTGATTTGCACCATCACAAGCTTGTGTGGCCAAATTAATAAAGGCTTGTTCTTTACAAAAGATGAAAAATCAGAGCTGTAATCTCTGAGCTTTGGTGTCTGGACTAGTCAAAATGTTCTGGGAGCTCTGTCAGGAGAGAAGAGCTGGGGTGGCCAGCCAGGTCACAGAGCCAGATTAAAGCAAAGTGTTTGCAACTCTGAATCACAATTTCCACAGCTTAAACAAAATATCCAGTTCTTCCAGAAATTCCACTGTGTGTCATCATATTAAAACCCACACGACTCATCACCAGCATGAGTTCAGATGCACCGCACACAACAGCTGATCCAGCTGACAGGGTGACCAGCATCAGCTGTAAGCGTCCTCTCAAACTAGACAACAATAGAAGACGCCAAAATACAAAGGAGTTCTGGCGGTATCTTCTGAAAGCAGGAATAACTGTTTACAAATCTTGAGTCAGTGTGATCTCTAACTCATTCCTTCCCTCACCTCAAGAGAGAACCTGATCCACATCTGTTTACCCATCTCATTTTGACCTAGTTTCCTTATTAGCTAAATTCAAGGTCCACTCTCTACCCATGCATTCCCTGTCTGCATATCTCCTTGTCTGACCTCTTCTGCTGCCTTGCAGCTCCCAGTCCCAGTTTTCAATGGCAGAAATATCTTTCCTATTTTCCTCGAAGGCTCTTTCCAGGTACTTTCTGCAGTTACTTTCACCCCAGTTTCCCTCCAGCCCCTTGCAGATGAGCTCCTGCAAGCACAAGTGCTCATCAAATACAGCTACTGGTTGCCCTTCTTCAGCCCACTGAGTAGTTCCTTGTTCTAGCTTCCTTGTTTAGCCAATGTCAGTTGTTTTCTCCTTAACCAATTCTCTCATAATAATAATGAAAAACCCTACAGAGTGCTAGAGAATGCAAAGTCCACATATAGAGCAAGTTAAACATTGCATAGGGCTTCAGCCTGCTGCTGGAGCTGGAGTCCCTGAAGAGACTGTAGATGCCCTCAAGGAGGGCACAGCAGATACTGGCTTCTCCCTTTCCCAGTTACATGGTTTGGTTTTATTCACAAACAGGAAAAGCACTTTACTGAAAATGTGCATTCACAAGTTGCTTAACTGTTCAGTAAGTGTGGTCCCACAGGATTAAAGTTGTAAAATCAATAAGAAATTAGTACTGCCTTGCACAGCTCATTTCCATTTGGTTTTGCACAGGTTATTTCTGTGAATCTTTTAACATCACAGTCACACACTGGATTTGTGCAGCATCTCTGACTCATTCAGCATTGGTCATGGACCCAACCTAGATATGAATTAGGGCTACATAGCAAGGGGATTGTCTGTATTTATTACAGAAGCTGGAAAACACAAAGAAGTTAAAAAGGGAAATTAAGACTAGATTTTTTAGGAGGATACGACTTTTCCCAAAGAGCTCCGTTATGATAAAGAAACAGTGTTCATTAATTACATCTTCCTCCTTTTCTGGTTACTTACCATGGCATCTTGCAATGTGCTTTGAAAAATATCAAGTATTTCTATAGCTGAAATTTTAGGCATCTATGCTTAGATGTAATAACTGCTTTTAAAAACCCTCATCCTAGATGTCTTAAATTTAACATAGAAAGTTAGGGAGACTTTTTAACCTTAACTTCAGTGCATCACTTTCCCTTCTTTGCCAACAAGCATTTTGTGAAAAACTGTTTCTGTTGAAGAAGCAAATCAATAAAAGTGCCCTATAAACACCCACAAGGAAATTAATTAAGCCACAGGGAGAACACAAACCAAGTGCCATTTAATTGCCTAAATGAAGCGGTAGCCCTGTGAGAGAAAACAGTAAATTATGTGATCACAGACCTAAGGCTCCGTGACAACAAATATCAGCAAGAGGATAAAAAGAGAAGTATGCTGGCAGTCTTGACTTGGGCACTGAAATAACTTCCAGTGCTTGACTTTCCAGACTTACTGATTTTAATCATAATACCAATATCTTTAATAGAAAAATCCTTTAGCATTTCCTGAAGTAGAATGCATAAAACATACTAACAGAAATGTCCATTGCAGTTCTTTACTAATCCAAAGAGTCCTACAGTCCATACGCACTTCACTCCTGTGAGTTTACTGCACTTGCTTGTGAACAATTTTTTTGAGAAGTGCAAAATTCTCACAGAACTCATAGTGTTGTTCTCCAATTTAATATTTTTTTGAGGAATAGTTTGACCAAAAAGCAGTTCAGAAAGCCATAGTAGGTATATTCCTACTAGAGATGAGTTCTTTTCCCTCCTTTTGATTAGCACATCAGGAACTAGGATTTTGTTTTCCCTAACATTAAGAAACACTTTATTGAATGTAATTAAAAGAATAAAACATGGACACGCAAAATTCTTATCCTTTCATGTAGTTAAACATATTGTAATTTAACATAACTGGTCTTTGATAGAATTGTTCTTTCAAGCTGATGTGTTAATACTTATTAGAGTATTTGCTGCTTGAAGCCCCTCTTCCACAACACTGAATGCTTGCAAACAAAACTACAAATATTTCCAAAAATATAAATATTTACAAGAATATTTCCCAGTGTTTGCTAGTACTACCATAACATACATTTTAGTATTTTGAAGTCCCTGCATGTCACTTCAATTTCTATTTCTTGTCACTTCTATTTCGGTTTCTAGAGATTGTCCCGCTCTGCTCTGCACTGGGGCAGCCTCACCTGGAGCATTCACTGTGTGCAGGGCTGGGGACACAGGATAAAAAGGATATAAAGCTACTGGAGAGTGTCCAGAAAAGGGCTATGAAGTTGGTGAAGGGTTTGGAGAAGAAGCCATATGAGGAGCGGCTGAAGTCACTTGGTTTGTTCAGCCTGGAGAAGAGGAGACTGAGGGGAGAGCTCATGGCAGCTACAGCTTCCTCACAAGGGGAGGAGGAGGAGCAGGGACTGAACTCTTCTCTTTAGCAACCAACAACAGAACCCGAGGGAATGGCAGGAAGATGTGCCAGGGGAGGTTCAGGTTGGACATTAGGAAAAGGTTCTTCACCCAGAGCTCTGGTGCTGGACACTGGAACAGGCTCCCCAGGGAGGTGTCACAGCCCCAAGCCTGACAGTGTTCAAGAAGAGACTGGACAACGTCCTCAGACATACGGTGTGAACTGTGGGGTTGTCCTGTGCAGGGACAGGAGTTGGACTCGATGGTCCTTGTGGGTCCCTTCCAACTCAGGACATTCTGTGATTCTATGACTTCCCTTGGGTTATTTTGAGGACATAAACCCATTACAGACTGCAAAGATTCAGGCAAAGCTTGGCCTGTTTCGGTAGCTTCGCAGTGAAAGTGGGCGGCAAACCCTGTTATCCTACAAGGATCCCCTGAAACACATTTCCAAACCCCACACTCCAGACATTCTCTCAAGTAATTCCCGCTTTACAGCCCTGCCATCAGACATGCCAGTTCCTCAGTCATAAGTCCAGCCATGTAAAATATGAACGCTTAATTCCAGGTTTAATTTCTTCAGCACAAGGTGTTATAGTCTCCTGGTGTCAAAACTATTCAATGCTCTTCCCATTCTTTTTTCACCCTGAGCTGTTCAGACCTCCTTGCCATCCAACTAGAACTGTTAAACTCTACCCCACTTAGTGCTCTATATCCAATTTGCAAAACAATCTAGATACAAAACTCGTTTAAAAAGAGTTGTTTGTGACCTGGGTTAGTTCTCTCAACCACCCCATGGACAACCGCACTGAAACAACTGAGCAGACAGGAGAGAGAACAGTTGTGCCACTGTGCATTGATCCATAACATCTCTTCTTTAATTTTAGTCAATTAAGCAGGTTTTAAACCAATCAGTGCAACTATCAGCTTTCATTTTACCCTATAGACACAACCTGAGTTCATCAACTTTACCTCCAACTCAGAGACCTGAGCAAACTTGTATTTCCATGCAGGGAACGTGTTTCATTATTATTTTAAATAAAAGCACCGTTGTTTAATGAGAGCAAAGACTAAAGTGTGTTAAGTAATTAAGTAGTTCTTCCTGGGTTTTGTAAACTGTTTTTCCACTAAGGGAAAACTAGCCATATTCAATAGTAGATAAGTAGTAAGGTAGTTAAGGTAGATTCTGGGAGAGGACATGAAGGAGCAAATTCTCAAAGTATTTTAAATATATTATTTAGGATATATAATTAAGCTAAAACACCCAAAACAACAACCAAAAAAAAAAAACAAAACTGAATAAAAATATGGGATTCTTCCAAAGAGAAGCTCAAAGCACTATATTTATCAAAAATATTAGGTGTTTAAAGAGAATTTACCTTCACCTTCTTGTGAATAATGCTGCCCCTTATCCCTGTTCAGTTTGATCATCTGCGTGGCAAAGTCAGTCCACACTAGACAAGCCTAAGAGGAACTTTCCAAGCTATTCAGCACATATTTTTTAACTCACTCTTATTTTCACATTGATTTCAAAGGGAATATAAGCTGCTGCTGTGTACTTTTGGAAGTCCTACTTGAAAATGCAAAGGAGATGAATACTCAGAAATTATAGGTGATTGTTTTGCGACTAGTTTTATGCTTGAGATAGGAAAGTTGTTATTGCTTTAACGTAAATGCTTCATTTTTTTTTGCACAGTATCTGTCTGGAGTAACTGTATCTGCTTGTAATTTTTATCTGCTATGTTTAATGTGGAGTTCTCTATTTAGGTCTGCATAATTGCTGTTTTCTTGTTACAGAACATTAACTTTATGCTTCCAGTAACAACTTTATAATGAAAATGCTAATAAAAATGGGGCAGTGCAAACTACGCATTTACAAATCTCTCCAGAGCTTAGTATAAGGCTTATCATAATTCTTGTCATCTCAGGATTGTATAGTCTGCTGATACTGATTACTCCACACAGTTAATTTAAAAATTATCTCCTGCAGGCCTAAGAAAGAGGCAACAATTATAAATAACTTCAGTAAAAAATACATACATACTGGAAATGCTTCTAATAAACAGATTCTATGTTTGTTAGTGTAGCAATATAATCACAGCAGGCCTTACAAATGCCCTGTATTAATCACATTTCTGCGTGCAGGTTTATACTGTTTAATCCTATTACAACTGTACAGAATGTTTTTCCTTTGCTAGGTGATGTCAGACTATCTGGAGACAGCAGACACTGCAGATTTAAATGGTGATTTTCCATGTTCTTTTAAGGACTTTTCGATTGGGAGTTGCTTTCTTACACAGGCTCCTATGAGACAAGAAATTATATTTAAAATATGAAATGTTATTATATACTGTTTCTTCAGTCTAGTAGTAAATGAACATCGTGCAGCTGGACTGAGATAGAAATGCATGTGAGAAAGCAAACTTTTCCAGAAGCTTTTCAAAATGTAGCGCTATCAAAATAGAAGGTTATTTATATTAATGCCGACGTATTAAAAAAGCACAGAGCAACATCCAAAGAACACCTTGATTTCATTCTCTGCACGATCACCGTAATTCAGGGAAAAGGGAATATGTATGTACCAAATAGAAGAAGTAAATTCATAGCAAAAATAGCATATTCTCAATACCTCTAAGAGATAGTGGATCTGAAAAAGGCACAAAGGCAGGTGCAGGAGACAGACGTCTTTGTTATCGTGTTCCTGCTGGGAAAGTTGCCACAGCTCTCACTGAACCATGAGCTATTTATAGGGTAGTACAGTGAAGAGGAAAAACCAGCACCAGTCGCGCTCGTTTTGATTTATTAACTCCACAGTAAGAATTTGACAACCACGATATACTCAAACTGCAAACTACACAAATCTGACAGTTCCTGCGTGATTTGTAGGTTTTTGATTTGATTAGACGTTGCATCATATGTTTGGCTCCAGCAGACTGCTGTTCTATTCTTAATCTTCATCCATTTTCTGCAAGATTATCGTGTCATTAAATACTTCATACCTTAAGTTCCCTCCTAGGAAAGGGAGAACCAACACCACTACCTACATAAATAATTTTAGTTTTCTGATTAAATAATAATACATATATATATAAATTTTACAAGCATGCCCAATTACCCACATTCCCTTTTCCACATACACATTATTTGTGCTACTAAAATGCGTTTCTCAGACTTTACCATTGGTGTTTTTTTTCCTCAGTCAGCTTAAATAGAATATGATACGTCTCCATCTATCCATCAAGCTCAATGGGAAAGGCAACCGTAAGTTCGTTTAGTAATCATTGCTTCATTACTAAAAATGTTTTAAATTTTAAAGAAATGATCCACATACATTACTGTATCCCTAGGACTTTCATCCAGAGAGGGAGAAAGGAAAAGTAATAGGGATTTCCTTATAAGCAAATAAAAGACATTTTGTTTATTGGAAAATACCTGTTAGTTATAAAAATGCAGTAAAGAATAACCACTGTTAATTATACTCCAACAGTTGTCATTCAAATACATGCAACGGAATGTTTTTAAATCATGACCACTGCTCCTTCTCATACAAAATTCAGGTAGTCTGCAAGTGTAGAACACTATTCCTATTCTTTTAATTATATTTTTAATATAGAATGATAATTAAGTAATTATTTGCGAAAAGGAGGCTGAGGGGAGACCTTATTGCTGTCTACAACTACGTGAAAGGAGGATGTAGCATGGAGCGGGGTTGATCTCTTATCCCAAGTAGTAAGTGATAGGACAAGAGGAAATGGCCTCAAGTTGTGCCAGGGGAGGTTTAAATTGAGTATTAGGAAAAAATTCTTCATGGAAAGGGTTGTCAGGCATTGGAACAGGCTGCCCAGGGAAGTGGTGGAGTCACCATCCCTGGAGGTGTTCAAAAGGCATTTAGACAAGGTTCTCAGGGACATGGTTTAGTGCCAGAGTTAGGTTAGGTTATGCTTGGACTTGATGATCCTGAGGGTCTCTTCTAGCTGAAATGATTCTATGATTCTGTGAAAGCATTTCCCATTCTTGGGGACTGGAGATGGAACCTTTCAGTGTCCTCAGCTCGTAGTTAACACTTACTCACATTTGAAGTCAAGATGCTGGACTTTGAGCAGGAGTGCCTGAGGCATGGGCACACTTTCCACTCCTGGATCTGTGTGGATAAGCGTACTAATGTATGGAAAAAAATCTGCAGCTAAAGTCTTCAGAGCCTGTCTGCCTGCAGCTTCTCCAGGTCTTCAGAAGCACCCAGACCTCCCCACTGACTGCAGAAGGAGAGCGATGGGACTAAGGTGACCATCTAAAACCATCTTGAAAGGAGCACATGCCCACTAATGAAACAAGGTAAAAAAAATTAAGGTATCTATCTAACTTGTGCAGAGCTGGTGTCATTAATTTGCTCATTAATCTTTGCATATTACATTGCAACTTCCACAACTATCGCAGCCTGATAATTCGCTCTTTGACATAATAAATACTGATGACAGGAAAACAAAATCTTTAAATCCTTAAAAAGGGAAAAAATGTACAGAAGTCCTTTTTCAGAGTAATATTGCTTGACTGGCAAAAAGTCCTATCACCACTATTCATTGTTTGCTCCTTGCAAGGAGGAAAACACACACACTGCACAGTGTTTGTGAGTGTTTTAACCAGAACCCCTCCATCTCTCTTACAGATGAATTTTGAAGGTAGCGCAGAAATCACACCCCAAAGTGTTTTAAGGAAAATGGACAGTTTCACAATTTTCCTAAATTCACAAATATTGCTCATCTTTCGATTATTCCAGCTACTAAGATGTAATGGTAATACCACTGAATTGGACAGGCTACACGAAGTCCACATTAACATAAGATGACTTCATTTCTCTAAGCTCTGTCTCCTAGGGCTGGCAGAGGCTGCCGTTAAACTCCTCAACTGGTATAAGCTGTTCTAATTTCCTTTGCTATTACTCCTTCAGTTTAAGCGAATATCTTCAGGTTTCATATCTCAAAAACAAGCAACTCTGTGTTCTGTCTGGGATTGTTCTTTTGACCATGATACCAGGAGTTTCCTGGTCCAAGAATGATTGTATTTTTTTTCCTTGTCCTGATATAAGTTAAACACACTCAACCAGTTTTTAACTCCACTGTTCTAATGAGACAATTGCTCAAATGGAAGGGTTAAAGAAAGTAGGTTTTGCAACTTGCAGACTTTAATATTCCCCCTATTTTTGGAGTGTTTTCCTGGTGTTTTCTGTTTTAACAATGAGTGAAAAATGAAGATTTAAAGTTGTATCTGTAATTCTTTCTGCCTCACTTATCTTTCTCTGAAAGAACAGCACAGCTGCATAATATGTGAAGTGTAGTCCCTGAAAACCATCTGCTCAGTCTACTTTCATTAGTGCACCACATCAAGGGTTTTGGTTTTTGGGGTTTTGTTTCTGGAACACAGACAAAAATGAAATGTAACGTTTAACCATTACTTAAACATCTAACAAAAATACACAAGTTCATTTTACATGTTTGTTCAGGGAAGCTATGCTCATAAATTAGTCATCCCTTTCATATCTCAGCTGTCAATTTTACAAAACTTTTTTATGATTTAAACCTGCTTATGTATTGTGTAAACTTCTTGTGCTTTTTAAGACTGTCTACTTTTGCTTATATTTAGTATCTACAGATATATTCTGAACCATAACTGAAGCCTGATTACAGTCGCAATCATATTAATGAAAGCCAGAGGAAAATGAATCAGTGAAATCACCAAGATGTAATGGAACTTAATGGAGTCAGAATCTGGCCTTCCATCACGACAACTGCAGATCGATTCTGCAGCAAAAGCAACCATCAGATCTAATTAACAGATGTGAGCTATCACTGAGAACAAGGCATTGGAAGCCATTAATTTAGTGTGACCTCACTTACCTGTTTTTCTAGTGGAAATGCTGCAGCTCAAACATAAATTCAAGGAAGTTCAGCAGTGTAGGATTTCCCAGTATCACATCTAGATGCACTGGGGGAAACCCATCTGAGGACCCAACAAAACCTTCCCGTACCTTCCAGTTCCCACACACTCATCTCTGCAAGAGCTTCAGAACTGAAGCCGTCACACCGTCTGCAAGCCCGTACGCGTCCCTGGACAAGCTTTCAGTCATTTTTCACAAAATATATGCAATGCCCTGGAGATTCTGCTGTTCCTCTGCTCCTGGAGGGAAGCAGCACCACCAATAGACCAGGAGATGGCTGTAACAGGGCTGTGGAGGCTGCAGAAGGAATTGTCCTCGTTCACCAATGTGTGTCAGAGAGAAACAACAAGCAGCTGAGTGTCTTCCCCCATCCCTCCACATTAAGGTAAGATGATGACTACAACCGTAGTATGGTTGTACTGTCACGGCCCCAAGCCTGACAGTGTTCAAGAACACATGGTGTTCTTGGTGTTCTCAGACACATGGTGTGAACTGTGGGGTGTCATATGAAGGGACAGGAGTTGGACTCGATGATCCTTGTGGGTCCCCTCTGACTCAGGACATTCTATGATTCACAGAATCGCACAATCAAAGAATCACAGAATGTCAGGGATTGGAAGGAACCTCAAAGATCATCCAGTCCAATCCCCCTGCCGGAGCAGGAACACCCAGATGAGGTTACACAGGAAGGTGTCCAGGCAGGTTTGAATGTCTCCAGAGGAGGAGACTCCACAACCCCCCTGGGCAGCCTGTTCCAGTGCTCTGATACCCTAATTGAAAAGAAGTTTCTTCTCAAATTTAAGTGGAACCTCTTGTGTTCCAGTTTGAACCCATTACCCCTTGTCCTACCATTGGTTGTCACTGAGAAGAGCCTGGCTCCATCCTCCTGACACTCACTCTTTATATATCTGTAACCATTAATGAGGTCACCCCTCAGTCTCCTCTTCTCCAGGCTCCAGAGCCCCAGCTTCCTCAGCCTTTCCTCACATGGGAGATACTCCACTCCATCATCTTTGTTGCCCTGTGCTGGACTCTCTCCAGCAGTTCCCTGTCCTTCTGGAACTGAGGGGCCAAAAAAAAATTGTAAAATCATAGAATCATAGAATCATTTTGGTTGAAAGAGACCCTTAAGATCATCGAGTCCAACCACAACCTGACTCTAGCAGTAAACCATGTTCCTAAGAACCTCAACCATGGGCATATCTAACGAGGATATGCTGATGGCGAGACAAGGGGGCTGAATGGCACAGTTAATGGAAGGAGGGCGAGAAACAGACTGGAGCAAAGTAGGAATTAAATAAGTCTGTGCTATGAAATAAGTTCTCAGATGGTTATGTCCATCCTCAAGCTTTCTTTTGGAGTGGGCAGAATTGGTCCCCCCCAGGACAGTCACCCCGGAATTTTAAGACAATTTTGCTTCAGGAATACCTTCTACTAGCCCACCAGGTGAGTCCTCCTGCACTAGAATCTCCTCACATCACCCAAGCAATGCTACCACTGCACCCTTGGGTGCCAGAATACACCCCCACCATCACCCCCCTCCCTCACCTTCCTGCCCTGAGAACACAACTACAGTGAGATACAGCACAGCCCCCATCAGCAGACACCCCAAAAAGCAGGGAGCACACCCCCAGGTATTTGTCTTATGACAGGGCACTGCATGGGAGGTGGAGGAGATCCAAAGTCAAACGTTATGTAGCACGGGTGTCTAGAGGGACAGCCCTGAGCACTGTGGGTGCAACCTATTGGGTGCTGGTGAGAAAAAAAGCCAGGGAGAAGGAATAATTCCCTGAATAAAGTGTGTTTATCAGTATAGATGTAGCCTGGACTTTGGGCAGACTCAAGTCTTCACCTACATCTTATTTATAAGAGGAAATTCTTCTATCCCTATACCAAAAAGCGTAAACTCCTCCTAAGTTTATACAACGGTTCATAGATGCACCTACTTCAGCTGCCTGCTTGTGAAATAAAGGTATTTCTTGAAAAAAGAGGTATGAGGTTTAATTAAAATGCTTCTGCATCAAAAGGGTCTGTATTAATAAGGTATTGCAGACATCGTTGTGCATCCCACAATACTAACTATGGCTTCATCAGCTGAAGTAGTAATAAATTAGTGTTCTTATAAGCATAACCCTAGAAAAAACTTCACCACATACTGACCTTCTTACCACCACTATATATACAACCCTCATGGTATGATACCTTAAGTTTGCAACAAATAGAAAAAAATGTTTTAAGAAAAAGTTCTGTATGGAAATTATTTCTGATTGTTCAGCATGCAATAGATTTTTCTAGTCTTAAAAAAATGAAGATTGAAAACTATATCCAAATGTTTTATCAGGAAGCACCACCCAAGATTTATTGGATGCTATTATATTAAACATGTGAATGGCCAAAGTTTCCATTTCCTGAATTCACTGATTAAAAATAGGAACATTTAAGTGCAGTGGAAAAAACTCAAAGGACTAAAAAATTTAGCAATCTGTGAAATCTGTGCTGCACTGAAAGCCGACAGAAGATCAGTGGATTTAGTTGATCAAGAAGCATATAATCATGACATAGAGAACATAAAAGATTCTTCACAGCTTAACTTCGTTTTCACTAAGTTTTTCTACATGTTTATATTTACTAGGGGGTGATGTTGGGTAGCTGTTAGAATTCCTGCAGGACAGAAAGAATACAAATAAACAAGATAAAAGGTCCTCCTCTAGCTGGAGGCCTGTACCTAGTGCAGTGCCTCAGGGGTCAGCACTGGGACCAGTACTATTCAATATATTCATCAATTATTTGGATGAGGGAACAGAGTGCACTGTCAGCAAGTTTGCTGATGACACCAAGCTGGGAGGAGTGGCTGAGACCTGGACAGGCTGGAGAGTTGGGCGGGGAAAAATTTAATGAAATACAACAATGGAAAGTGTAGAGTCTTGTATCTGTGCAGGAACAACCCCATGTTCCAGTGTAAGTTGGGGAATGACCTATTAGAGAGCAACGCAGGGGAAAGGGACCTGGGGGTCCTGGTGGACAGCAGGATGACCATGAGCCAGCACTGGGCCCTTGTGGCCAGGAAGGCCAATGGTACCTGGGGTGTATTACAAGGGGGGTGGTCAGTAGGTCAGAGAGGTTCTCCTGCCCCTCTATTCTGCCCTGGTGAGACCACACCTGGAATATTGTGTCCAGTTCTGGGCCCTTCAGTTCCAGCAGGACAGGGAACTGCTGGAGAGAGTCCAGCACAGGGCAACAAAGATGATGAAGGGAGTGGAGCATCTCCCGTGTGAGGAAAGGCTGAGGGAGCTGGGGCTCTGGAGCTTGGAGAAGAGGAGACTGAGGGGTGACCTCATTAATGTTTATAAATATATAAAGGGTGAATGTCAGGAGGATGGAGCCAGGTTCTTCTCGGTGACAACCAATGATAGGACAAGGGGTAATGGGTTCAAACTGGAACACAGGAGGTTCCACTTAAATTTGAGAAGAAACTTCTTCTCAGTGAGGGTGACAGACACTGGAACAGGCTGCCCAGGGGGGTTGTGGAGTCTCCTTCTCTGCAGACATTCAAACCCACCTGGACACCTTCCTGTGTAACCTCATCCAGGTGTTCCTGCTCCGACAGGGGGATTGGACTGGATGAGCTTTGAGGTTCCTTCCAGTCCCTGACATTCTGTGATTCTGTGATTCAGCCCACCGTGTTTAAAATATGGCATGTACAAATATGAGAGTCAAATGTTCTGACGCTCATTGTGACCGGCAGCTGTCTCAGAACAACTGAACCCTGATGAAAAACGCAGCTTAGCAGATCTGGCACAAGGAGAGAGTTTCAGTGAAGCTTTCCAAGGTATTTTTAGCAGATGTTCAGAAGTAGCGACTCCAGACAGCAGCTGTGCTCGGGGTAGTGGCAGTAAACAGATTACATGATACAGCTGGGCTGCTTCTGTATGTATGTATGTTGTCACGCCACAATTTAATAGAAAATAAATAGAGAGTTTCAGTTTGGTCATTAAGCTCTTTTTTTTTGAGGGGAGGGTGGAGCAGGCATTTTTGCCAATTTTTAGCACCGTAGTTTAAAATAAATTCGTAGAGGCTACCACTGATACATCTTTTTTTTTTTTTTTTTTTTAGGTTTACTTATATTTAATATATTTCAGTAAAATTACATCCCATTTTTCATTCAGAAAAATCAGTCAAATGTGGTCAAATATTGTTTCTTAGATATCTTGAAGAAACGAAGCTTTATTCCATTGTACAGTAAAGAGACACATTTGCTGTACCCTGTTTCAGTATTGCCCGCCAACCAAAGCTTAAGTAGCAAAAGATTTTCCCAGGATGAAAGTTACCAAAGGTGTAATTTAAACCAATTCCACAAAGCACCTAAAATCCTTATAAAATGTTAAAGTGTTCTTGTAACACTGAGAGTAAATTAAAAGCAACTTTTCCTGCATTCCCATATTTACCAGTCAGTTGAGCAGGTCTGTGTCATAGTGTACATCTAATGCTCTTAAAACCAAGAGTGATAGAACAGTACTCTGAATATTTCATTCTACTTAATATTTTGCCACATTTTTGTGATAGCAGCTGCAAGAACACCACACACCAGCAAAGTTTCCAGTACCATAAGGTAAAATTTTCATGTACCACGCTGACTTTGGGAAATATTATTTTCAGGGTTGCTTAAGCACTTAATTACTTTATAATCCTTGAGAATTAGAAAATCATCTGTAAGTGGGATATTCTACAGAACCACAGAATGTCAGGTGTTGGAAGGGACCTCGAAAGCCCATCCAGTCCAATCCCCCTGATGGAGCAGGAACACCCAGCTGAGGTTACACAGGAAGGTGTCCAGGCGGGTTTGAATGTCTGCAGAATAGGAGACTCCACAAACCCCCTGGGCAGCCTGTTCCAGGCTCTGGCACCCTCACTGTGAAGAAGTTTCTTCTCAAATTTAAGTGGAACCATTTGTGTTCCAGTTTGTACCCATTACCCCTTGTCCTATCATTGGTTGTCACCGAGAAGAGCCTGGCTCCATCCTCCTGACACTCACCCTTTGTATATCTGTAAACATTAATGAGGTCACCCCTCAGTCTCCTCCAAGGTCCAGAGCCCCAGCTCCCTCAGCCTTTCCTCACACGGGAGATGCTCCACTCCCTTCATCATCTTTGTTGCCCTGCGCTGGACTCTCTCCAGCAGTTCCCTGTCCTTCTGGAACTGAGGGGCCACAACTGAACACAATATTCCAGATGTGGTCTCACCAGGGTGGAGTAGAGGGGAAGGAGGACCTCTCTCGATCTGCTAACCACCCCCCTTCTAATACACCCCAGGATGCCATTGGCCTTCCTGGCCACAAGGGCACAGTGGTGGCTCATGGTCATCCTGCTGTCATTTTGTATTTTTGAAGGTTTTTTACCCATAATCTCAAGAAGTTTAGATCATTCCATCTGAAGTTTTCCTATTCTATTTAAAATATTAAGACTGGTTGCCACACGTCCAGAAGCCTCTGAGATCTGGCTCTGTCCTATGTAATATTTGTTGTGACAATTGTCAGAGACAGACAGTTTATTTTCAGAACATCAAGCAAACTTTCAAGCCTTCACAAAAGCATTCTCCGAATTTGAGGATTTGGTGAATCCTCTTTCCCTGGACAACACTATCTCTAACACTTGTCCACAAAGGCTGAGGGAGCTCGGGCTCTTCAGCTTGGAGGAGACTGAAGGGTGACCTCATTAATGTTGACAAATATGTAAAGGGTGAGTGTCAGGAGGATGGAGCCAGGCTCTTCTCTGTGACAACCAATGATAGGACAAGGGGTAATGGGTATAAACTGGAACACAGGAGGTGCCACTTAAATTTGAGAAGAAACTTCTTCTCAGTGAGGGTGGCAGAGCCTGGACCAGGCTGCCCAGGGGGGCTGTGGAGTCTCCTTCTCTGGAGACATTCAAAACCCGCCTGGACACCTTCCTGTGTAACCTCATCTGGGTGTTCCTGCTCCTGCTCTCTCAAGGTCCCTTCCAATCCCTGACATTCTGTGATTCTCTGATCCTTTTGGCTATAAAATACAATGTCTTTTACAACACAGGCATGGATTCTGCAGTTTAATGAAATCATTCTCCCTCCTGCTGAAGCGGTAACAGGTATCGACGGGGCTGGTTCTGCGCAGAAGCTTCACCCTAAGTCCAATGGCAGTTGTGATGGCGAGAGGTCACAGTGCCCAGAACGGGTCAAGTGATGCCAGGGACCAATGGCACCACCTCTGCCCTGCAGCTCCAACACTGACCTGTCCGCACTGACAGAAATTCAATTTTAAGCAGCAGAGTATGAACCAAAGTTTGAAAACCTCAGCTCATTTCAAGTAAACAAATAACGCACAAATATAAACACCAGTAGCAGCATTGGAAAGCATATACTCTAGTAGTTAAAAAAAACAAAACCCCTGATCAACTGTACACGAGGAAATTAGCATCTTGTTTCCATTCAACTTAAAACAGTTCCACTTGTTCTGGCATAAATGCATATGAGATTAATCTGGAGCCATTTTTGGTTGCAAAGCTCAATGTAAAGCATGATGTACAAGTAAAATAGTAGAATATGTTCTCATGCTGCCACCCACTAATTCTCTAGCAGCACACACTGCACATACTGTGGTATTTAGGCGTTGAGAATGGTAAAAGAAAGTTTATATGGCAAAATTCAGCAAAACTAAAGACATCTCTGCATTTTAATGTCATCCCAAGATGTTAAGACAAAAACAAATCTAATCTGCTCTCCCTGGAGCTTAAACTGACTTCAACAGCTTTGCTTGCATACATAATATACTAATAAGTATAAATCTCCCTTATGCATATGTAATGTCCTCATAGAAAATGAGAATTCCTTACCTTATTGAAAATACAGAGCAGGTATAGTAACCAAACTCAAGCATTTTCTGAATGCTTCTTTACTGGAATTTTATCATTCAAACATTTATTGTTAAAAACTTGAAGCTTACTAACACACATGAAAATGAGCATAAAAATGTTGTCATCTCTAATACAAATCTAGCATTTTAAGGATTGACCATTAGAACTTCTAAATGACATGGTCTAACTTCATAGGTACAGTGGTGAACGCTCCTGTAAGAAACTTTCTGTGCAAAGTTGGGGCAGCCTGTTCCAATGCCTGACAACCCTTTTCAGGAATAATTTTTTCCTAATATCCAATCTAAACCTCCCCTGGCACAACTTGAGGCCATTTCCTCTCATCCTAGCACTTGCTACTTGAGAGAAGAGACCAACCCCCTCCATGCTACAACCTCCTTTCAGGTAGTTGTAGACAGTGATAAGGTCTCCCCTCAGCCTCCTTTTCTCCAGACTGAACAGCCCCAGTTCCCTCAGCCGCTTCTCCTAAATTAGTCAGTGTTTGGGGAAACGTGTTTATAACAAACACATTGATCTATGCACTTAATGTATACATTTTCAGCATGTTTTCCATAACTTTAAGTAGAGTTCAGTTCACAAAGCATCTTTCATCCCTGCCACTTCCCTTTTGTCCTGTCAGACAAAGATAAAACTTGTGTAAAGTTTGCAAAAATGATTTTTCACTATATTAAAATGGTAATTTTTAAGCTAGATAGTCATATTGTTCACAGGAAATGATTTCTCTGCTGAGAATGTGATGTTATCAGACAAATGATCCAGACTGACATAAACTACATTTCCTTGGCTCTGCTTATATGGCCCATGCGTTGTTTTGCGGGTTAGGCTTTCCTCTCTTTTAAAGATGCCCAAGGGTCTGCTATTCCTTAACAGAAGAAAAACCAAACGAAGAAAACAAACCGCCCACCCACAAAAGAACCCCACACCCAAAGCAACAACACAAAAAATGCCATCAAACCAGCTAACTTAGAGCTTTCCTGAACTGTCTGCACAGACTTGAGCATCAGAGTCAACACTCTTCCTATTCATATTCAACTGCTACAAGGATCATGTGGATTCAATAAAGACTCAAGAGTATTACGTGGAGCTTTTAATTAGTTTTAACTATGCTCTTATTCACTGCACACACAGAACCCCTATAAAATGTGAATGAAGCTGGTTAGAACTGGCTTAGCTGGGAAAGAGGGAGTGCCCTGAATTACAGGAAGAGCAATCTTAGCGAACAGACAAGAAAGGTGGGTACCAATGTCCTTCTATTAAATAAGCATGGGGATTTTTAGCATAAGACGAAACCAGGAGGAATTACACAGAAGATCAAATGCATGTTTTCAGAAAAAAACACATTAACTGTGCCTAATTTAATTTTTGACTAATGTTAAGTGACTTGCCAAAGTGTAAAACTTCCACACAATCTTATAAGCCATGCACACTGCATCCTTTCCCAGCTATTTGCCCAATTCTGCTTTATGCTATCACTGATGCTGTGGGATTATGACTTATCTGTCTTAAAAGCAACAACACAATGAAAGAAAAATCTATGTGATTTAAAACACAGCTTCCAATTCTGCAATGTTATTTTGTGCTTGGATTCTTCGAATACGTATTCTAGGTTAGAAGTTTAACTTTTTGTTTTGCTTTAGCACAAAGTAGAAGGACAAACAATACCTAATGAATATAGCTGAGGAGAAACAGTATGAGAACTAGTGTATTTAATACTCAAATTAAGATTTTCACAGAAAGTAAAGCAAGTCAGCAACTCACACTTTTCCAACATCCACAGGTGCAGCCAACACGTGGCAAGAGACACTGACAAAACTTTTCTCCTATCAAATCCTCACTAAGAAAAGAAAAATCCCAGCAGTTTGGCTCATTATACTGATCCCAACACTCTTCAGTGAGCACCTTGTCTTACGTAGGAGCCAAACTGCATAAATTGTTTGACGAGAATATAATTGACAAGAATATCAATACCTACTCTACTGCCCATTTATCCAAGGTGTAGCTAAACCCACTATAGAACTCAAACTCCTGCAAACCCCAGCTATTCAAAATATCTTAATTAATTTTTCAAGCTTTAATTGGCTCTTTGGTTTTACTAATTTTAACGTTTTACTCCTACTTATTTTTTAAGTGTCCCATCAAAAGCAGTCACAACTGTTCTTGGGCCCCTCAGTTCAGGAAAGACATTGAAGTGCTGGAGTGGGTCCAGAGAAGAGCAACAAGACCAGTGAAGGGACTTGAGCACAAGACCTATGGGGAGAGGCTGAGGGAGCTGGGCTTGTTTAGTCTGGAGAAGAGGAGGCTTAGAGGTGAGCTCAGCACTCTCTAGAACTACCTGAAGGGAAGTTCTAGCCAGGTGGGGACTGGTCTCTTCTCCCAGGCAGTCAGCAATAGGACAAGGGGGCATGGGCTTCAACTCTGCCAGGGGAAATTTAGGCTGGATATTAGAAAGAAATTCTTTACAGAGAGAGTGGTCAGGCATTGGAATGGCTGCCCAGGGAGGTGCTGGACTCACCGTCCCTGGAGGTTTTTAAACTAAGATTGGACATGGCACTTAGTGCCATGATCTAGTCAATGGACTGGAGTTGGACCAAGGGTTGGACTTGATGATCTCTGAGGTCTTTTCCAACCCAGTCGATTCTGTGATTCTGTGATTTCTATAATAAAACAACAGTAAAACTCTTGTTTTGGCCACAGTTACGTTTCTGCAAGGTGACTTCTAGATCTCAAAAGCATTTAAAACAAACCTGAGACACCAAATACACATACTGATCTGCTCAGTGTTTGTTCTCTATCCAAGCTACCAATTAAATCAGCTCCAAGATAGAGGCACTTGCTGAAAAGATGAATATCTACACCTTCCTGTTGGCATTAATGTTGATTTGAGGATTCCCTCTTGCCATACTTCATTAGCTCACCCCAATTAAACAGATTGACTAAATCAATTCCAGCAGAATTTTATACATACACACACATGCATGCACAGTAAATACACGGTTGCACAGCAGAGTTCATGCACTAGAATCAAGCATAAATAAAAAAGTTGATGCATTTTCTTGCCGTTATTTGCATTGCCAGCTATTGCATATAACGTGCCCACAAGGACTTCTGCAAATTAAAAAGTCCTCTTTGGAAGACAAAAGAAAAATTATGGCAAAGAGCTTAACTATGGCAAAAAGGTGCTCATGCATGGGCATTTAAATGAGGAAAAATCTTTTGATAATTTTCGTAATGTATTTGGCCTTATAAGTAAGAAATATGTTACATCTCAGAGCCTGAGACATTCAAATATTCATGGGGATAGAGAGTTGTAAAAATGATCCTCAAGAAACCAGGTTACACTTCACAGTGATGATGAATTTCACACAGAATCACAGAATGTCAGGGATTGGAAGGGACCTCGAAAGCCCATCCAGTCCAATCCCCCAATGGAGCAGGAACACCCAGATGAGGTTACACAGGAAGGCGTCCAGGTGGGTTTGAATGTCTGCAGAGAAGGAGACTCCACAACCCCCCTGGGCAGCCTGGTCCAGGCTCTGGCACCCTCACTGAGAAGAAGTTTCTTCTCAAATTTAAGTGGAACCATTTGTGTTCCAGTTTGTACACATTACCCCTTGTCCTATCCTTGGTTGTCACTGAGAAGAGCCTGGCTCCATCCTCCTGACACTCACCCTTTATATATCTGGGGGTCCTGGTGGACAACAGGATGACCATGAGCCAGCACTGTGCCCTTGTGGCCAGGAAGGCCAATGGCATCCTGGGGTGTATTAGAAGGGGGGTGGTTAGTAGATCGAGAGAGGTCCTCCTTCCCCTCTACTCCACCCTGGTGAGACCACATCTGGAATATTGTGTCCAGTTCTGGGCCCCTCAGTTCCAGAAGGACAGGGAACTGCTGGAGAGGGTCCAGCGTAGGGCAATGAAGATGATTAAGGGAGTGGAGCACCTCCCTTATGAAGAAGGGCTGAGGGAGCTGGGTCTCTTTAGTTTGGAGAAGAGGAGACTAAGGGGGGACCTTATTAATGTTTATAAATATATAAAGGGTGACTGCCATGGGGATGGAGCCAGGCTCTTCTCGGTGGCAAACAATGATAGGACAAGGGGTAATGGGATCAAGCTGGAACACAAGAGGTTCCACTTAAATTTGAGAAGAAACTTCTTCTCAGTGAGGGTGACAGACACTGGAACAGGCTGCCCAGGGGGGTTGTGGAGTCTCCTGCTCTGGAAACATTCAAAACCCGCCTGGACATGTTCCTGTGCGACCTCACCTAGGCGTTCCTGCTCCAGCAGGGGGATTGGACTAGATGATCTTTTGAGGTCCCTTCCAATCCCAAACATACTGTGATACTGTGATTAATGAGGTCACCCCTCAGTTTTCTCTTCTCCCAGCCAAAGAGCCCCAGCTCCCTCAGCCTTTCCTCATAAGGGAGATGCTCCACTCCCTTAATCAATTTCATGTTCTTCGTCCTTCCATTTGAATACAAATAAATCTGAGGTTTTTTTAACATTTAAATTTAGGAGCCATGCTTCATTTAACATCACATCCCTCACTACTAGGAATGGGACTCCAGTAGATAAGACTATTTAAGAAGAGTTACACAAAACATGGAAGACACTTGTCTCCTTCCTTGTTCTCCTATCTAGATTTTTTCCTATTGAAATGAGATGCTTCTCATTTTGTTATATATTAAGGACAACAGAATAGTTGAATCATACTAGTCTTACTGCTTCAATGATCCGTTGGCTTGGGTTTTTGTTTGTTTTGGGATTTTTGTTTATGATTTTTTATTTATTTTCAGCATTGCCCAATATATCTATTCCATCCTTGACAATGAACATGTAGACAAGTAATAAATCACTGCTGCAACCGAGAATTGAACATCCAATACAAGATCTTATATTATTTGTCTATCAGGGTATCCAAGGTGAACATCGGAAGTTCCTCTTCAATACAGATACATTATCACAGTTTATTTGCAAATAGAAAAAAATACAAATTTCATCAAAGACTGCTTCACAATAACATGTGTGCCTTTATACAGTCAATATAAATAATAATTTAAATACTAAGACATTTATAGAAGCATATGCTACTTCCACAGAAATTAGAGCACTTAGAATGCAATATGTTTATTTGAATACTACTGAAAAATTGGATTTTATTCTTGCCCATGTGTCCCTTGCTCACTGAGGAAAGCTGCTTTTCCAAGTCAGTTGAAGGAAACATCCACTTGTTACAGTTGAGTGTAGGATGTTTATAGGAACTAAAAATCAGCTTAACAATACAGCATTTGCTTTCAAGACATATGAAAATGAATCTGCACAGACGTGAGCTACAATTTGTGCAACTCGTAAGGCACACACCACGCTTGTGAAGCCTTACTGACATTATGAAGTTGGAACACCTCTTTTTAACATTTATTCTTCTACATACCAGAACACAGTGACATACATGCACAGTCCTTGATGCTGTAGAGGTACAAGGTGGAAAACAGGAGAAAAGCTCCTCACAGCCCCTGGAGATGAGCATTCTCTCGCACTTAACCTGCCAAAGTCCTTGATGCTCAGAGTAGACACCTAGAAATTGGCAATTAAAATAATTTTCAAAACTGAAACTCAACACCAAAATACATACATTTGAGATTAATGCAGTGGTACAAACTGGTTAACACTCCTCAAAGATGTCCATCTCAAACTGTGTATTCAAAAATAAACCTTTGTGCTGTTGAATGTTTCCACAGTTTCCTTAGTGTGCTTTATTTTACAGTTTTTGTGGCCGCATTTGTGCACCTTCCTATTTGTGTTGTGAGGAAGTCTCACTCCTCCTCCAGATATTTTTCAAGGCACTCCTGTTATTCTGATAACTTTAATTCTTATATTTCTGAGTAACTCAATTCATGTGAAGGAAAACAGCAAAGAAACAACAAGAGAGCAAAGCACTTGCTTTTAGCTTCAACATTTAAGATTTTACAGGTTTGTTTAATTCAATGTCTAGTCTCAAACAAACAAGACCTCGGCAGTCCAGGAAAACAACACTTCAACAAAGCCTCAGTATTCTCCAGGCTCTTGTCTGACAGGTGGTTTACAGATTTACAGGGGAGGAGGAACCACAGATGCAAATTATTTCATACATAGAAAAGCAGGGGGCAGCTCTCCAAGTGTTTAATAGTTGTTACTTCTATGAATAAAAACAGTCTCCTCTTCTCCAAACTAAAGAGACCCAGCTCCCTCAGCCTTTTCTCATAAGGGAGATGCTCCACTCCCTTCAGGATCTTTGTTGCCCTGCACTGGACCCTCTCCAGCAGTTCCCTGTCCTTCTGGAACTGAGGGGCCACAACTGGACACAATATTCCAGGTGTGGTCTCACCAGGGCAGAGTAGAGGGGCAGGAGAACCTCTCTGACTTACTGACCACCCCCCTTCAAATAAACCCCAGGATGCCATCGGCCTTCCTGGCCACAAGGGCCCAGTGCTGGCTCATGGTCATCCTGCTGTCCACCAGGACCCCCAGGTCCCTTTCCCCTACACTGCTCAGCCGGCTAAGACCTTTGTGTTCCTCCCCAGCTGCCACCCCCAAAGGTAACTGTATATTGTTCCTGCGTATACAATGTGTGACCCACCCACAACTGGTACCTGTGTGTCCCCTGCTGGCCTCTGGACCACCAACCTGGTTTTCATTCCCATAGTTTCCTCTGCTTCAAAAATCAGTGCACTGGTAAACATCAGCAGCTGCCCCACGACTCCTTACGATATAATGAACAGAGGCCTCACGTTACCAATCACCAGGCTGATGTGTCAAATCTGCCTCTTCCATGCCCAGAATTCACTGTATTTGTGGCCCTGTGCTGCCCAATTCTGCCACAGTTGCTTCAACAACTCCTCCCACTCTCAGAACTGCGCAGCCCATCAAATTCCCATCAACCCTTCCCAGCAATCCCAGTAGCGCCAGCTCACCTGGAATTGCGGCAAAAAGGCGCACGTGGACACTTGAACAGCCCTCACCTTCCCCAGCTGCAAACAACAGCCACACGTGAGGCATGGTAAGATGTTCAGTACTTTGTGTTGTGTACATAGAAAACAGAGTCCTTGTATTTCAAACACCTGGCAAAAAAAAAAAAGCTCAAAACAAAAATGCAGTGTGTTTTTCTTTAATTTATTGATTTCCTGCAGTTACAAACCACTTTGATTTGTTTTCATGTGAAGACATACGGCAGCTGTGTTTAAGTACGTGTATTAAATGTTAGGACAATATAAATGTACGCGTAAGTAAAACTCTACAAGACTGGACTGGCAAACTGCACATGAACTAAACATATATATATATAAAAGGCTAGGGCAGCATTAATTACTCTAGTAGACATTTTGGTTATGGTATATATATAAATATATAACATATGATATATATATTTTATATATATATGTATATAAAGTTTACTTTGATGAGAGAAGTTTATTAACACAGTGCACTTTCTTTCTTCCAAGTCCAAATACTACACAGAACCAGGAAATGCTAAATAAAAAAGAAAACTTGGAAAACAACTAACAGCATTTTTAAGACATCAAGATCTGTAGATTCTGCTTAAAAATCCTTTTTATAACTACATCCACATGAATTATCAAGCCAAACAGATATTTTTAAAATGTGCTTTTAAGTGAGATTGTATGAGTGTGCAAGTTGCTCTAAAAACAAATTTTTGCAGAGGTGCTAGCTATGAATTGGATAAATAAGTTCAGTACCTTCTGTCATCACAGGTGTTCATATGTCATGAGAAAGAACATCCAGGTAACACAAAATAGTTCCAGTTATGGCAGAAGAGCGGCTGCCCTTGGTTCACGTGTGGTCATCCACTGCCTGCTTGGAAACCATGACCTTTTTAGCCCAGCTTTCCCAGGCCTAAGATATTTTAATAGTTTTAATGCTGATAAATTAAAGAGAAAATATTTCACTTTAAGTATTTGTGTCTTTGGACATAGTCTACTTTTACAGACTAACTATAGCAAAGTTGAACGAATAATATCTAGGTTTACTCTACTGTCAAATTGAACAGTCTTTTAAGTGTTAGGGAATAAAAAAATGTTTAGGAGGGGGACCAGAGAGCTGAAGTAGTACAAGAATATTTCTGTCTTAGCAGCAGCAGTTATACAGGCCATTCCTTTAAAAATGGAATGTTAGAGAAAAACAAAGGAGAAACGAAATCTCAGATATGAGGAAACAGCGTGTGCAGATCCTGCCCCAAGAAAAGCGGGAAGCGTTGAAGCTTTTTGCAGACATGTGGACATGACTGCTCCAAGTCGCTCTGGAAGTGGATCAGTGAAGAAGTTCTTTCAAAAGCTGTTCTTTACATGAAAAATAAAACCTTTTATTGCCATGGTTGGGTTAGCATAAACCAAGATGACTTTACCACAAACGAGTGTATATGCTATGCGCTGTTAGTGCAAAAATATAGCCTGTTGTTTTGTTTGGTTTTTTTTAACCTTTATTTTGGCCTTGGGTTATATTCAGTTTACAAGCAATAAGAGCACTACCCACTCATAGAGACTCAGGATGGGGAATTCCAGAAAAACAAACAAAACAATCAAACAAAAGAAAAAAAGCAAGGCACGTCAGATCAAATGCCTGCTAAGTACTTGACAGCGTTTATAATTATTTTTCCTAAGAGTCATTAAGGAATAGGAGCTGTTAAAACAGACAATTCACAAAGCAGGTCTGCTTTACGGATCTCATATGTGTCATTAACTGCCACTTGCCATTCTGGCCCCGTGAAGCGTAATTCTGTAGCTCATACCACAAAGGGGAAAGACAAGCAACAGTTTTGTACCTCCATTCCAGACTGGATATGAAAAAAATCACACCTACGCTATTAATAAGCCACCGAGTTAACTCATTTGAAGACAATCCATATGTATTTACGGCAGCTTTTCCTTCTGCAGTTGTCCGAGCGCAGCCAGGTGCAGCAAACATCTGACTGAAAGCTGGACGGGAACAGCTTCCAGTCGGGGATGTTTACAGCACCGGACCACGGCACGTCAGTGCAAGCGCCGCGGGGCAGAGTCGCGCTCACCTGCCGGGGAGGACATTAAAGAGATGTCAGGTGTGTTTCCATAACATTCCAACATGTTACTGCTCAGACATTTCTGAAGAAAATCTTATTTTCAGTCTGTAACAAAAATACAGCTCTGGATTCTCAACTTACTAGGATATTAGAATACAAATTAGATACAAATTAAAAAACTTGAATACAAATATATTAGAATACAAATTTTAAATTAGAATACAGATATTAGAATATGAATTCATATTAGAATAGAAATTCTCTATTCTTAAAATACATTTTAAGACCTCTTTAGGCCCAAATGTATTTCTTTTTATGTTATTTATATATTTGTATATTTATTTATACATATACTTTAAATATACATTTAAAAGATACAAGATATAGATATATTTATATATACTATAGCTACAACAGATATAGTAACAGTAATAATAGTAATAGTAGTCATATAATAGTATAGTAATATCTATTAATCTAGTAAATATATAGTACTAACAGTACTATAGTTATATCTATAGTACTATTATTTACTATATCTATCTATAAATAATTAATAATAAATAACGAGAATATATATAATGGAGAATATATATAATGGAGAATATATATAATGGAGAATATATATAATGGAGAATATATATAATGGAGAATATATATAATGGAGAATATATATAATGGAGAATATATATAATGGAGAATATATATAATGGAGAATATATATAATGGAGAATATATATAATGGAGAATATATATAATGGAGAATATATATAATGGAGAATATATATAATGGAGAATATATATAATGGAGAATATATATAATGGAGAATATATATAATGGAGAATATATATAATGGAGAATATATATAATGGAGAATATATATAATGGAGAATATATATAATGGAGAATATATATAATGGAGAATATATATAATGGAGAATATATATAATGGAGAATATATATAATGGAGAATATATATAATGGAGAATATATATAATGGAGAATATATATAATGGAGAATATATATAATGGAGAATATATATAATGGAGAATATATATAATGGAGAATATATATAATGGAGAATATATATAATGGAGAATATATATAATGGAGAATATATATAATGGAGAATATATATAATGGAGAATATATATAATGGAGAATATATATAATGGAGAATATATATAATGGAGAATATATATAATGGAGAATATATATAATGGAGAATATATATATGTATAAACAAATGGGTTTTTTAAAGATCCCTTGACTTTACTTCCCTATTCCTGAAGCTCTCAAAAATAAATGGGACTTCCACTTTGAAGATCCTATGAATTTTGCAGGTAGCTCTCCTTCCATAACTATTTATATTTTTAAATAAAGCTACGTGCAAATTAAAGACAGTAGGAAAACAAGCCATGGTCATAATATCAGAAACTTGACAGAATTCTGAAAACATTTATTTTCTGTGTCAGAATACTACCTGACAGTTTGAAGCTCTGTTACAACCAAATAATTAAAATCAAAACAAACAAACCCCCCCCCCAAAACCTCAACAAAACAAAAATGAACAAACACAAAACCCACAAACCAAACAATAACAGCCTCAGGATAGAACCATTTCACTTCCCATTTTCAACAAATCACTATCAAAACTCCCCCAAGACGACATTCTGCTCTGCAACTGTTTCCTCTAAGTTAAAAGAACCTTTATAACATTAAAAAAATAATATTCACAATAAATTAAATGGTTGCGTCTTTAAGTGTTCGATCCAATTATTATTAAGTGCATTGCCCTGAGCTGGGTGCTGCACATTCCCCTAATGCACAGAAATAACCAGAAAGCCAAAATTCAAGGGACTCCTGTGGCATTCTTGCTGTTGCAAAGTTTCCCCCGTCTGTGCGACGGCCACAGAGGGTCTGAAACTGCTGTCAGCAGATGTTTAACTACATAATTCTCGCTTGATCATATTCACATAATACTTATATGCCTTAATTTTGTAGCTTATAGTGGAATTTCTTCCTTTTACTAACAGAGATGAAAGCAGATTGATATATTCCTACTTAACAGATTTTATCCCTTCAGAAAGATCTTTGCATGTACAAAGTTTTCTACTACCAGACTATATACAGACTTCAGGAACTTAAGGTTGCTGCTTCTGTGGGGGTTGTGTTTAGGCCTCCACAGCAGCTCATAAAAAGAATAATTATGACCAAGAGTTTAAAAGTGAAGAAAAATGACAATATTCAAGATTTTTCAGTTACAGAAACCCAGTTACATCCAGTTTTCAAATAAAGGTTTCCTCCTGAAACATGAAACCTTGTTAGCAGTAAGAGAAGTTTGTTATTGCAGCAGTATGCCAGGATTAACGAGGAAGCTGCATGCAGTCGCTATGGATACCGTGCTGACCTGCATTATTTTTGAGAAGAAATAGTTAAAAAGCCAGTGGTCATTTGCAACAAAGGCCTCTTCAGGCTGTTCCAAAACTGAAAATTCCTATTTTACATTGCAAAGAAATGGGCTATTTCATGCAGAGGTAGGCACATGGTATTTGGCTAATTAGGCTGCTGAGCATTAAGTTGCAATGAACCATTTCTTATACTGCTTTTCTTTAACACTTCTTAAGGAATTATGAAGGTTACTACAATGTCACCTGCCCAAAGAGAACAAACTCTCCACAACCTCCTTTGTTTTAACACGTAAAATCATCACAAAATAGCCAATACACACGATAATGAAGTCTCTTGCTGTTTTAGCAAACTCACTGTCAGCTACAAATGCTGACACAGCATCTTACAAAGCGATTATGTTGGTATAAAAGGAGCCGAAATTTTCATTTCCAAATGTGGTGATAAAAAAGGCAGAGGCATCACAGCTCACTTAGTACAACTACATGCTTGAAAGGTACAACTTCTAGAAAAACTGGAGCCACATATTTATCAAGAAGCACCTTCAGCTCTTCTCCCACTCACTTTCTTTTTTTAAACAAAGATAAGCAGACAGCACACCCCAGCTTTCATTAAAGGCACTGCCCTCTCGTTTTTGGAAAGCTTAAAAGCATTGAAAGCAGACAGGATTTATTCTAATGCCATCGCAAACTGAAGATTATTGACAGCTGGCTTCTGCTAATGCCTTTAACTGTTTTTCTTCAGAACAGTAATAAAGATATAATACTTCAAAGTGTGAAACCCCCTCCTAACATGTCAAGAACACACAGAGGGATGCAAATCTTTAAGCCTACATTAAGTCCTTCTGACACAAGAAATTTGCCTATTATGTCATTTTCCAGTGGTAATGTAGGATCATGTGCCCAGGAACTGTTCCTCAGCTGCCAGCACACTGGAAAAACAACAAAAAGAAAGGTTTCATACTAAAAAAGGGACACCAGCATAGATGAGGTTCTTGGGAACATGCTTTAGAGGTGGACTTGGGAGCGCTGGGTTAACAGTTGGACCCATCTTAAAGGTCTTCTCCAACCAAAAGGATTCTGTGATCCCTAAAGCTTGTGTTCGTGCACAATTTCAAACTCAAAGCCATGCAAGGCCACAGATTTACTGCAAGTTTCCAAAGCTTCAAGCATTATTTCACCAGTCACGCTGAACTTTCGCTGCTTGAGCACCTTAAGCAGAGCTCAACAAGGCAGGAGGTGAGAAGCTGAGCAGCCAGATAGAACTTGGTCCTAACTCTTCCCACGTCTTAAGACGTCCTTATTCTACAACCAGAATAACTCACTGAATCTGAAGCCTCAGTTGTCACACAGAAATACGACAGTTTTTGAAGTCGAGGCCTTGCCAATCAGTCCATCAGTCAAAGCAGTTTAGCCGCAGATGCCTGATGCAAGCAAAAAAAGTGACAAGGACTAACAGCAGGAGACAGATGCTCAATGTGGCTACTATTCTCTACTATTCTTTTCTTTTAGTCATGCATATTCACCAGAATTGAGAATTAAAGATTAAATCCTAAATATAAAAGGAATTCTTGAACTGCACACAAATTTCAGAAATAGTAGGAAGAATTTCACAGTGAAGTCAACCGCCAGTATTCACCAATCTTCTAGTAGTTACATCTGGATTTAAAAGTTCTATAGTATACTATAGTATAGTCTGGTTAAAGACTAATGGTACATGAATTGACACACTCTCAATATGCTCTTTTCTTGCTTCCCCACAAACTCCTCCTAAGGATAAATCTAGGAAAAAAAATAATATCAATCACATTTGTTTGTAATAGATTCTTCCCCTTTTTACCTTATAGTAATTATACCAAAATAATTAAAAACAAATGCATTCCTCTGATATTATAGTTAAGTAGCCAGAACAGATTTTATATCCAAGTCCTTTTGTTTGTTTGTTTTCTTTCTTTGGTGTGGGAAGGGGGGGGTCAGGTAAGGGAAAACAACTTTTCGCTAGATAGTTTATTTCTAAACTAAATATTCCAAGAAATTTATTGAACTCTGGAGTATTAATCGATTCTATTCTCACCATTTTTATACATTTTTTTACATTACTGTAGCTTGCAGTTTGTACGCAATCCAAATCACATCATCTCCAACAGCACTTGTGCCATGCAGTGATTCACCTGTGAGCTACTGCCTCCAATATTGGTTGTATGTTGTACTGAGATCCTACACCCAGAGTTCACTGTAGCACTAGCAGTTAACAACGCAGGAGGAATTATGAAGTATTACATGTACATAAGCAATCTTAACACTGATTTCCTGTGTATTTTCTGCTTTTGGTCACTAATATGCATGTGGTACAACTAAAAACTTTGTCAAAAGAGGCGTGATTTTTTAAATTGGGCCACAAATCCCGAAACTATGGAAGAGATTGAATCTAACATTATGAATTGTAAAGAAAGAGGGGGAAAAAAGTGGCTTGATATTTTAAAAATGTATGGGAAAGCACGAAAGTAGAATGTTACTAACACAGCTGAGACCAAATTTACGTGAGGGCTGGATGCATATGTCCTGTATAATCATTTCAGAAAACCAAACACCTACAAGTCTGTGTTGTAAAGTAACGTTCTTATCTGACCGAAGCAGATCTAAGCAGGACAAACTAGAGAAAAAGGATGACGGTGTGAACCAAAATAAAGATCAGATCCTGATTCAAAAGGGCCTCTGCCCAATTGCCCCATATCTGAGCCTGAGCAAAGAACAAAATCATAAATTTAGTTTGCTGTGGCTAAGAATGATGGCAGCAGTTAGACACCCCCACCTCACCACTGAAGTCCTGTATTCCTTGGGCTGAGCAGCAGCTCAGCCTGAAGAAATCAAATGTTTATTTAGAGAATATCATCTTGGCTCTCCATTAGGTGGAATAACGTACCAAAGAAGTTACTCAGCCAAATTAAGTGTTTGCTTCAGGTGACTTGGGGAGTTCTGGAACAAACATTCATCTTCACAGTCACCACAGGAGGCATGAAGTGGCTAATCCAAGATCATTTTGCTTTCAAAGTGAGCTTAAAAACCAACCAAACAAAAGAAACCCACCAAAAAACCCCACACCACAAATTCGAGAAATACATCTACCACACTACTGAGTTACACTCACAAAAATCCCAACTAATAGGTTAACCTGCAATCAAGAACAGAACAATGAAGAATATTAGCACCCTTATTTGTATTTCTTTAGATTGTAAACTTTTGCAGCAGGGTAGCTACATCACAGTGCATTCCCCATAAGAGAAACCTGAACAACCAGACCTATGAACTTAGGGAAACATAAATAGGTTGAATGTATTAGGCCAGATTTCACACAAAGACTCCATCCCTTTCTTTATGTTACCTATCAAAAAATTTTGAAGATACAAACTCAATAGCTTTAATATATAACTCAACATTGCTGTCCACAGTATACTTCTGATTTCATAGTTTCAGCTATTTACCTTTCTCTTTTGGTCCCTCTTAGAGGAATTTTTGCCTCATTCCTGGTAAAGAGCTACTATGAAAGTAGGTTGTTCAATCTGATAGATTCTTGGACATACTTAATTAGAAACTATTAAAACAAATCACTTTAAATATTATATAGCTACCTCTACATGACATGATGTTAGCCTGGAAAGTCTTCCAGTTCCTAATTCGAGCCCACTGTCTGCCTTGTCTTGTCTCTGGTCCAAGATGACAGAGTCGTCTGCAGAAAATGAGCTCTTGCTTTTTAAAAGTATCTTTAAGTATAAGATTCATATGATCCTCCAGTCTGGAAAACACAAAGTTCAGACTACTGAATATACGATAACTGGTGTGATCACCTCTTAAAGAAACTGGAAGGCAATAGCAGGAGGGCAAAAAACAACCCTAAAACTTGACAAGAAACAGAAACAAAGAATACATTTAATAGATGTTCTTTGCAGCAGTATCAAAGAATACACACCAATAAAGCAGTCTTTATTTCCAGCAGCAAGTTTTCAAAAAATGTTGAAGCCCTCTGTGTCTGCCGACCCAAATATGGCCAAGCATGAACGGAAAAATCTTCCTGAAAAGATGGAAACCAAAAATGCCATATAAATACATCATTTGTTAAGCTAGGTTCTTTGTGGTTTTGAGTGGCTATCAATTGAGACTGCTGCAGCAGACTCTGTGTCAATGACACATTTAGCACACTCCACTTAATGACTTCTCACTCACATTTGCAATGGTAATTCTCTGGTGATACCAGCTGCCAACAATAGTTCTCTGTGACACTATAATGGAAACAAGCTGAGAACTGCAAGGAGACATTCAGGCTGGGGAGCCCCTTCGCTCACCTGTCTGTTAACAGCAGCAGCCCAACAATTAATTCTACACCCTATTACTATATTGTTGGAGAAGCTGGTAAGGGCCAGGACACCAAGAGATCTACAGGCAACACAGGACAAATGTTCCCATTTTAATGGTAATCCTGTGTGAACACGTTCCAGTCTGTGCAAATTAGTATAGCTGCAAATATGACAAATCCTGGCATTCTCACACTGTTAATTTTGATAAGCAGAATCTGGAGACTGTTACTGTGGCCTTTGTAGAAGTCAGTGTCCCAGCAGCATCTTTGCTGTACAGAGTGAGCTCAGCTTCTCTGTTGCAATTAATCCTGAAGGATATCAGACTGAGAAACGATCTGTATACCAGCATCAATCCTAACCTTGCTCCCAGAGCATATACCATTGTAAAAAGTTACTTGAAAGAAAATAAGCTGAACCTAGTTAGCATGCAAGTCACAAACAACAGACAAGTGCACGACACTTGGTTTTACAAAGCATCTTTGTCCTTATGCACAAGTTAAAAAAAAAAAGTTAAATATTTGTTTTGCAATAATACCCAAAAGACCCATTCTTTTAAGTACAAAGATATAGCCTGCTTCCACAAAGGAAACAGTCCACACAAAACCAGCATGTGATCATGGCACCCACTTCCAGATCAACGATATCAAAACCAAACCAAAACACATACAATGTAAATACCAAACACCTTCCAACTACTCTCAGAACTATAATGTCTATTTAAAAAGCAGCTTTCACCAAGTTCTTTTGAGAAAATAATTTTCAGGATTTACTGACAGTAACTGAAAACAGACATAATGCACTGGAAAAACAGTTCCTTTTGAAAACATTACTCCATAATCCTAAATCAATTCTACATAAGATCTGACGAACTTACTTAGAAAATTACTACTTTCATAGTCTCTCTCTCTCTACCATTGCATCTAGAATCAAGCCACCTCCTTCAATAATTTATAACACAAAAAGAATTAAAATAGACTTTCCTAGTTTGTAAATACACCAGGAGTATATCTGACAAATCTGAGTAATGTTTTCCTACTTAGAGCAATGTAACATTTAGTCTTTGGACTACAATAAGAGGAGACACTTTTTTGGAGAAGACAACAAAAGCAACTTTTAGCAGGATTTTTTTTTTCTAAATCATGAAATTAAACTTTGATTCTCATACCAACTGTTAAAAATTTTGCTTATCAACTACCAAATGCTTTGGTCTACTTCTGCTGTATTCTACATGGAATTACCAGTATCATCTAGAAAACATGCCATGACATTCACAGAGGGTTTCTGACAAGCAAAAAAAATGACCATAAATGATGAGGATTTTAGGGACATGGTTTAGTGCCAGTATTAGGTTAATGGTTGGTCATGATGATCTTGAGGGTCTCTTCCAACCAAAGTGACTCTATGATTCATACTCAAGTCTGAGAAAGTCAAAAGAGGAGGTGCAGAATACCACCAATTCTGGAAGGCACAGGGAATGTGTCCATTTAGATTTCATTTTTCAAGATGTAGACAGAAATATAATAATTAACAGTTAAAGATTTAGCAAAAGCAGCAGGTACCCAACCAGCCTTACATGAAGAGCTGGGGGGCTACTTTGATGAAAGCTGAATGATACATTAACAAATTTGACTTCAGGACAGCCTTTGAGACAGTCTCCCACCCCAGCCTCACCCGGGAGCTGAGGAAATATAACAAGGGCAAGTGCAGAGTCTTGCATCTGGGTAGGAACAACCCCAGGTTCCAGTATAAGTTGTGGAATGACCTGTTGGAGAGCAGTGTAGAGGAAAGGGATGTGGGGGTCCTGTTGGACAGCAGGATGACCATGAAGCAGCTGAACCAGGAGCCAGCGTCTCACTGTGGAGAAGGCAAAGCCCAGAGAACCGCAGGTGAGGGTGTCAGCCCTGCTCTGCTTGCCGCTGGCAAGGACACCCTGCAGACACAACAGCAATGGACACAAAAAGCAACATGGAAAATTCAGGTTGGACATGATGACAAACTTTTTTCACTGGGAGGGTGGTGAAGCCCAGGAACAGGCTTCCCAGAGAGGCTGTGGATTCTCTGTCCTTTGGGGTTTTCAGGGCTTCACAGGACAAAGCCACAGCTGACCCCACCAAGTGCTGGTCAGAGCCCTGCTTTGGACAAGTGGATAGACCAGAGGCCTCCACAAGTCCCATCTGACCATACTTAGAACTCCATGATCTCATTAATTCCTGTGATATGCTTCCAGCGGCTATAGCCTTGCTTAAATAGTTATCCTCAGACATGGTGAAGTCAATAAGTCTTTGGAAAAAGTATTATCCATAGATGACATCAGTACTGACTTTGCTATAAATACCCAACTGTTATCAATAGACTAAAGTGCTAGCAGCTCCAACAGTTCTGGAAGCACAAATATTTTATGTTAAAACTATTTTAATCAGAGAGTGCCAAATAATCTATAGAGAAAATAGAAATTGCATACCTAAGCCTACTGAATTTAAATATGCTGCCAACCACCATCCCAGGGTCACCTTTGTAGATCACACTCAATGTTCTTCCAGATAAAAAAAACCTTCAAGATTGTTATTTTATGTCAGTACCTTTAAGAACAGGAAATATATAGAGATATTTTCACTTCGCTTGCTTGTAGAAGCTCCCTCAAATTTGAAAAATGCAGTAGAATGTTCCCTACAAGACATAATTTTGAACGTCAAATTTTTAAAATGTCACTCTGAAGCAATATACAAGGATGCCTTACGTTTAAAGACACACTACAGATTTTTAGAGTCTCCATTTTTCCCTAACAAGTCTCAATTCTGTTTCCTCACAGCGTTAAATACAGCTTTTCAAATCACAATAAACTAAATATAGAAGATGGACAGCATGACCCAAACTGTTTATTTTATCACACCACAAATGCAGAGCTTTAGTGATAGTGACAATTAAACCAATTACAGTAAACAAACAGTTTGGAAGTAATTCAGGAGTAGGACTGACTCCTGCAACTCACTTCTAGGGCCACACAGATTAAGCAACAATTCAATGCAATAGATAAAAAAGCTTGGTGAAGGGGAAACCTGTGTCATTCACCTGACATTATAATCCTGGTTTTGGGGTACTTTTTGTCCAGTGAACCTTGAATTATTTCATGATGTCACTCGAGTTTCAAAATAAGAAAAGTACTTGATTTAATCACTAAGACTAGTAGCTAAAATGAACTCTCTCTTGCTTGCATCGACTGGTGTTTTTCACACCTCTTTGGTGAACCAACCAATGTATTAATCTAAAGAAAAAAATAAATCCTACACCCACATTGGCGGGTATTCCAACAGGAGCAGATCAGCAAAAACAAAACAGTTTGTGCTGAAGACGATAGGCAAACTACATATATTCCAGGAGGTCTTGCTTCAATATTAGCTCTCATCATACCTATGGTTTAAATAGTCTTAAAGCAAACACATTAGCCCAATCCAGAAGCACGCCTTTCCATTTTGTTCGATCCAAAAAAAGTTGACTTGCATGTTCCACAAGAACTGCAGAATGGTAATTGGACACCATCAGAACAGTCACGTCAAAATTGCATTCCTGAACCCGATTAAAACACGAATGTAATTCACTATGTGACTTTTCAACTGCTGCGCAAGTTGAATCAGTTTAGCGAGATGTCTGCTGAGCGCCAAAGTAAAGTAAACGGCAGAAGCAGCACATACGGCAGGAAATCCTTTTTAAACCTTTAAGCCATTAGATAATTCAGCAATACAAATTAAAATAATATCCCAATGTGGTTTCAGTTTGGCAACAAATTTTCTAAAAAAGGTGGAAATTTACAGGTCCATTTTGGGGTTCATATCAATGTTCACAATGTCAAGAAATATTCTAAACCTGCATTGCCAAATGCTACCCAGGAAGAGCTACTTGTACTATTTGGAGAGCCCCGCTTTGAGCATAATTTCAAAGTATTTTGTAGGATCTGCTACAAATTATTCCTACATTCAGTCTTGGCAAAGTACTCAAAGAGAATTATTCAAGATTCTTCATCTTCTCTGTTTTTCATATGAAACCAACTAACCAAAAAATAATCTGTTTCTTAGAGGAAAATAAAGGATCAGCAGCAAAGAAAACCATTATCCAGCCTACAGTCATAGGCGTTCTGAAGATAACACCACAGTTTTTCCAAAGTTAATCCTGAAGCTATTTTTATTAGCTGCATTTTAAGTCACAGAACCTAAGCACCTAAACTTTATGCACATTTGTAAAATACAGAGCAATGCATGAATGCAACAATTACATGCAACCGAGATCGTCGTAACACCTCAAACAGAAAACAACTGTGCAATAAGAACATCATTTTGTGCAATTTAGTATTGCCTCCCTTAATGAGGGAGGCTGTTGCACAATGACCATGCCAAAACCACGAATACTCACAGCACAGAGCTTGATTTCTGGTGTACTTTCAGGGTGGTTTAAATTGAACATGGTAACAGAACGGTGGCCGAAGAGAAGTCCTGCTCTGTGTCATCCAGCTGAGAGATTGCTGCTTTCTCTAACAGGAATTTTATAATTTCATGATGCAAATTACTTGGACAACCACTGTATTAGCTGCAAACTTTACTGGGAAAAGAAAAAAAGGAAAAATATTAGTTTTCTGCTACAGAAGGTAGCCGGTCTCAGTTACTGGGTGGCAGTAAAATCCTCAGCAGTGACAGGACAAAGGTGCTGTATAGGGCAGGACTGGCTATTTTGGTGGCAATATAGTGTTAAATCAACATAGGTGAATTGTTTAACCACAACAGGAACCCTTCCCCACCACCTCCTCAAAAAAAGAGAGCAATACTTTTGATACCCCTGGTATCAACGTTTTGAGTGGGAACAGTAACATGAGCAAGCTGCACGTCTCATAAAGACACCGTAAACAGCAAAAAAAAGGAATTCGGCAACACGATGCTCCCTTAAAGCTTGTATCAACTTTATAATCGTTTGGATGTAGCTTCAATACTTCCATGCATTGCAACAAGAAACTAACATTTGAATGAAACAGCAGAGGAACATCAAATTGCCTTTCAGTCTTGCTATCGAAGTTCACCCCAAATGCAGACTCCAACTCCTTGTAAATCAACTGAGCAGGATGCGCTTTTCCAAATGCAGGAGAGTGTCACAAGTCTGCCTGTCTTTACCAACACCCCACCTGTGGGTACATGGACAGTCCAGAAGGCATCCTGACCTCTGAGAGGCAAGGACAAACCAAAGGAATGCAACAATAAACAAAAATGTTTCTCAGTAGACAGAGGCATCTCAAGCACTTAAGGCAAAACCTCCCTTGAAGAACTTGGCAGTATAATACATTTCTGAATGCTAATATTCCCAAAAAATATTTGTGAAAACCTCTAACCAAGGATGTGGTTCAACCCTCCTTCGGTGTCTGGCTGGCTACTAACACATTAACCTAACTCCCTTCATGAGGTCAAGGGTACAGCTCTGCAGAACAGTTTGCATGGGAGATGCAAGCCAAGCCCAGCAGTGCAGCTCCCACACAAAAGCATCACTAAGTCCGGAGTTTCTACGCTACACATTTGATTTTTATCAGGATTTTAAAGTGAACTTCACTAGAACCCATAACAAAATCTCATTAAAAGCAGGCATCTCCGCAAAACAAGCTAAAAAAGAGCTGCCCACCTCATTTCATGACATTTACAGATGTGTTTACAAAAATAAAAAAAACGAGAAAACACATGGCTCTTCATAGGAATCCTGCCATACTCAGTTCACAAAAATGATGATGTTCCCTGAAAGAGGTTTGAAGAACAAGGATGCTACAGCCCTTATCACCGATTTCACCTGCTGAAAGAGCTAAATGGTATCTTAATTCAGCTTTCCACAAGGGTTATGAGCTGTTTCTATTGTTTTTTTTATAAGTCAAAGAAATCACTAAAGGTAACTGAAGAAAACTCTCAGGGTGTTTGGAGATTGGCTTAATTTGTACACCAGCTCTTTCTATGTTGTTTATCTGTAAGTGAGGGGCAAGTTACCGAAAACACTTTTTACAAATACCCACTACTTTTATTCTTCATCTGAGCGATCAACTGCGAATTCTCAGTGAACCTCCTTCACAGTCAGTTTTGCAGAACTGTTATATCTCAGAGGTCAGTCGAGACCATTTAGTTCAACAGTAATGTTGTAAAAATATCAAGAAATTTCTCTAAGTAATCAATTCAAATAAAAAATAATAATGCAGCTATAGCATTTCTAAAACAAATATGTTCTGTGAAAACAGTTAAATAAAAGTAAATGTGTACAGTGGGACCAATGAAGGTACACTTAAGGAAATACTACAAAAACAGGCTTCCAGTCATTGCATAAAATTTACTTAACGACAGACCAAAACTCACCACAAAGCCAGAAGTCAGCTGCCTTAGGCTCCACTTATAAGAAAAAGCAACATAGTTGGCTCTATTTGTTAAACACCGTAAACAAATGAGATCTCACAAGTAATCTTTCGAATTCCAGCTTAACTACAATACCATTTAAAAGCAGAACTCCTCAAATTAATCATATTCTCCAACTTAAAGCAGTAGCTTAAAAGACAGGAAACAGTGTTATCAATAGCCTGTACACCACGGTGCTTCAAAGTCCAACGATTTGTTCCAATTAACTGCATGTTATAAACTGTCTAAACTATTACGGAAAATTCTGCAATAGTACATTTCTACTGTATCAATAAATTGACAGAAAACCAGTATTCACCTTTTCATTAAAGGCAGGTGAAAAGAAAAACACTCCCCTTTTCATAAAAGAAAAATCATTAATGATTAAGAGTCTTTGAGAATTGCAGCAGAGATCTGGTTTTATTGGGATACCTGGTATTCTTAGGAGAAATTTAGAAGTAATACTGCACATAACAGCAATTCAAGCTGTGTAAAGGTCTTGTTTCTTAATTTAGATATAGCCAAGAAGTATTATGAACTACAACAATAAGGAACTTGACACTGAATTTATGTTGCATAAGAAAGAGCAACACATAAACCAGTACTTCTCCCTGATACTGTAGTGTGCAACTTCACATCAACACGCAGAATCACGAATTCAATCAGGTTGTTAGAACCAAGGAATGTTTCAGTACGTGGATTCCTTTTAATTTCCTGAGATTTTACAGCATCTAGTTAATATTTGGCACAGCCTGACTTTTAACTGAACCACCAGCTTGACGGTTCCTGATCCAACTAATGTGCTTATCACAACAAGTCATTTAGTCAGCATATCCAAAGTGAAAAAAAACTCGCTGTAAAATTTTAATTAGGTTTTTGAACTCAAAGCAGTCATACCTTTGAAATCAAATGAAATGAAAAATACAAAGACCAATCACTCATGCCTAACCACATAATATCTGAGGATAAAAACTACTACGTTTATTTTGTGATTATAATATTAAAAGCACTGGATCAGAAGTGGTAAGTGGAAAAAAAAATCAGGGGATGGGCAAGAGTCAAAATAGACAGATATGCATTTTAAGTAAAGAAAATATTGCAAGTCTCCTTGTTAAAGAATTTGCCTTGTATCACAACTGATTCAAGTTCTGAAGACAGCAAGCTCTGTTTGGAGTATTCTTTTCTGCTATAAAGGCTATAGATCCAGTATACCAATCTTCATAAAGCTCTGAAAGTCACGTTAACCTCCCTTGATAGTTCCTTGAAACACTCTTGATATATTCAGAACAAGATGAGGGACAGGTTGCAGAAGTAGCTTCCCTGATACCAGAACATTCCCAGTGTTCTGGTGACCCAAAAGTGCCTGAACCCGTGAGCAGATGGTTTAGTGATCCAGCCAAGGGGACATGAAAATGAAGATGTCCTGGACCTACAGGGAGATCAGAGTTGGGCTCACAGAACCATCATCAAGAAAAACACTATTGAAAACACTGCCTTTGTTTTATTGAGATCAAGTATACACCTGTCAAACTAATATTAAAAATTAGTTAGCTGTATTTCTTGTCTTAAACTAATTTAATGGAAAAAGTGTGTTACTTATCCCTCTAGAAGTGAGAGCAATATTGATCACTCTTAAGTTAAAGTTTCACTGGTAAAGTTTACTGAACAATAAATTAAGACAAAACTATAAAAGAAGTAGATTGAGGGGCAGTGATGAGAAAGAATATTTATTTACAAGGAAGATCTGTATATAATCAGATCATTTAGCTACAAAGTTTATCAACAGTGCTAATAATGTATCAGGTGGTCTATAAAAGATAAAGATACTCTCAGAAAACAATAGGTTAACAATACACACTACACTAAGCGTATGAGTATGTTTAAGAATGTATGTTGAAATAATGACACACATCAAATATGGACCAGTCATCCAGCAGAATGAATTTGGACAAAAAGAAAGACCAACAGCCTTTAAGCACAAAGGTTCCCATCTCCAGGAAGAGCTTCGTGGACCCAGTCAGAGCACTTTTAAGGGTGAGGCAAAAGAAAGGAAGATGTGATGGAAAACTCATAGCATTTTTAACTTAAAATACTTAACCAGTGCTACCACTGATGAGAGACTATTGCTAGGAGTCCAACAGCTGAGGCATGCCCTAGAAATTCCAGGTAACAGCAGCTAGACAGGTCACCATCTGCTTAAACCAGAACAGAGTTTTCAGTCTGTTCTATTTTACCCGTTTGTTTCTAATTTCTATCTTAGTAAATACCTCTGCCCCCTATTATACTATTCTGTTTGCCTGGTACTGAGGATATGGGCAAAGGAGACAGTTCGGTGAAGGTTTCAAAAGAGAAAAAGTTCTCTGTGCCAGCAGCCCCGACCGGTCTGTACCCCGGGATATAAGCTTAGGAAGTTCATGTGCATTTTCTGCCAAGCTGCAGAGGGTCAGGAGTGGATCTTCTGTTGCCAAGCATCAGCTTTGGGAAACAGCACTCTCCAGAAGGCACAAATTTGAGCCTTTTCTGTAGGTTATGAACAGTACACAACACACCTCACACCACTCACCCAAAACTGTGGACTCGTGATTTCTGCACATAGAAGCACTCAGTGCATTGAGCACTCTAAATGATGGACCGAGCACTTCAAGATAACTCACAGAGAAGAGCTCAGTCTTCAGGAACATTTAGGAACACTCTGAACGTCAGAAGAACGCCAACTCTGCATTTGGCTGAACCATGCTGGATCTGCAGCGAAAACAATGAAGTGAATAAAGTCCTCTGAGGCTCATCTGGAATTTTGATTTATTATACTCATTTTAAGCCTCTGATGTTCATTCTCCACACAGCTCTTACACAGCAAAAGATTTGGTTTGGACTTATTATTTCTATATAAAATGCCCGCATTCTCACAAATTACACTAATACCACTTTGGTATCTAACACTGTGTTGATGGAGTGTGAAACATGGGAATTAAACAGCCTTCTAGAAGTTCAGCCTCCTCATTTCCCACAGGATTCAACATGCCCTCAGACATGAAACAATCTTATCTAGGGCACTTCTTGTGAATATTTTAATATTTTTTTCCTTTATCTTTCTAACCATTTCTGCAGAAATATAAACCTAGTTTTCTCAGGCTTCTTGTGCTGTTAAAACTCTTTACTTGTGTTGTTCAGACTGAGGCATCCTAAGAAGACAGTATAGAAGGAGCAAACTAATATTACTGAGGGGTAACTTCAGGCGAAGAAAACTTATCTGTTCTAAATAAATTTTAAACTGCAAGGTGAGTTGTGCTGCTTCTCATTAAGTGCCAGCTCAGAGAGAGATCTGCCTATTGGGTAGGAGTGCATTCTCCAGTTAGACCAGTTCACTGTTGTTCTAACTTATAGAATTCCCTAAAGAAGAAAAAAGCAGGAACATTTTGAAGTAAATATAAACAGGAAAGACTGTAATTGCTATTGTATTGACAAAGTTACCAACAGGCAGATCAAGAGGATCTAAAACTCTCTTATATCTGTATGCCTTATTATTATTATAAATTGATATTTTAATCTTTTTGAAGCAATAAACAGCAGGGGAGGATTCTTCCGTCTCCTTTTATTTTGTATAATCCTTAGCATTGTGCTATGTGTTACAGCATCAATCATTCATCAGTACAACCATCCCTTTGTTCTTCTTTACCTTCTTCACTCCAATGGTGCCTCAAAGCAACAATCTGGAAAGGATCCCCAAGCCAGGCAATGAACAGTTAGGCTAAACAGCCACCCCAAAGTTTTAAAACAAACTAGATAAAATAAACTATGTAAACAAATTATCACAGATAACTCTTGCTTTCAGAAAAATAATAATAATAAAAAAATATAGTCATGCAGCACATCCATATTATCCAGGCACTAACAGTTTAGATAATTTTAATATTATTCCATATTAAGCATGTCAAATGTAGATCTGAACAAACTTGTAGGTCAAGCCTATAAAACTGAACAGTTTTGTTTTTTTAAGGTTTTCCAGTCCAGACAGTTCCAAAAGAACTATCTACCTACTCATCCCCGAAGCTCCCTCTAACAATGGCAGGCATGCTTCCACCATTATATATGCTTCCCGATGCACCATTTTTACCTCTCTGTTCCATGTATCACAACATGAAAAATCCCTATCACGTAAACTAAACCAAAAATACAAGCAGCGTGCAAACAGCACTCACCCCCGGTCTACGGAATTTGTTCTCAATCTGATTATTCACCTGTTTTGTACTGGCTGCCATCTGCCCACTCCTCCTCCTGTCTCTGGCGCAGACTTTTTGCCACCTCTTAAGCCTTTTTTTTCCCTCCCTTCTTTCTTTCTTTGCACCTTCCTGCACACTTCTTCCAGGTCACTGATACATACAGTGAATAAACTCAATGCAAGATCACTCCCTGGGGCTTCCCAGTCATTACATTTCAAATCTACTCCAATGGAGAGAAGGTTTTGCCATGTAACACTCGAAAAAACCTATATACTTATTTCCTATCTTTAGATATATTTATATACATAAAATATGTTCACAAACAAAGTATACATATTAAATGTGAATATAAATATATTTACATAGATTTTTAAGACAAGAAATAGATTCAAAACCAAGTCAGCCACTGCTTACACTTATTTTCCCATTTAAACTGCAGCAAGAGCATTAATCACCAGTAGATACATACAAGAGCAGGCATGCAGGTATTTTTATTTTAGGCAAACAATCCACTGCCTCAGAAATTAGCAGTTGTCTCTATTAACTCTACGGCTGTTATAGCCAAATCTTATCATGTGTTGAAAAGGATGCTGGGATTAATTATGTAGTTCCAATCTGGCCCTTTTATTAGTATCAGGAATGTCCGTTTCGTAAGCTGTACATGGCAGTCACTTAAAACTCCATCTGGCTTTTTTTATTTACACCAGGAACTTCCGTGCTAAGAGTTCATTAATATATTCACTGCACTGATCTTTTTTTCCCCTCCAGAAAAAAACAAAGCTTTCAACAAAACACTTAAGCAAAAATGAAGTTGTAAATGCCTGTTGGCATTTGGAATTTATAAAGTAACAAAGGAAGATTCCATGCTTCTTTAAATAAGGAGAATTTGTTTTTAAAAACATGTAGAAAATAAATCCAAAAGAGCTTTCACTTTGTCTGCCACTGACCTTTAGACCTGACACCCACTGCATCCTGTGGGAAACTTCTTCCAGGAGCCAACTTGCTTATAAATATTTTAGCAGATTTAAGCAACCACACTACATTTGACTACATCTACAGAATGAAAAGGCTGTTGAACAATGACAAATTGTATATGGACTTTCATATTCACATAAATATCTGTAAAGAAATAAAACATAATGCAATGGAATCTTGAATGTGCTACATGCAGGTGCTTTTGAAGTTGTTTTTGTTACAATGTTCACTCGTACAGCTGCTACAAGTCTCTGCTAAAACATATAAAAAAGCATTGCTGTCCATTTTTCTGCATATGGTTTTGAAAGATTTGCAAATCTTCCAAAAATAACAAAAGCATTTAAAAAAAAAAAGCTCATGCATTCCTAGATTTGTGTGATAAAAGCAATAGTGATAATTCAGTTCCCTGCTCAAAATGAAAATTCAAGTCCCTCTTAGATGTTTTGCCAATAAATTTCCTTAAACTCTGCAAGAACAGCTCACTTAGAGGAATGTTGTTTAGCTTTCAAGTGTCAAAGCACTGCACCTGTTCCTTTTCAGATAACCAGTCTCCTCGTCAAGTCTCATATTCCTCTTGTTTCTCCACTAGAATGAGAAATTGTTTCGCGCGGTATGGAACAGATCACTTGCGGAAAGTCACAGGAAGGATTTCTTTGTTACTTCCACACCCAGGTGCGCTTCTCCTCCACATCAACCCTTCGCCCCTTCTGTATATGGTTCTACTGCAGAGCTGTACGTCCTGTACAGTCACATACAGGACTCTGCTACATCAGTGCTCAGATCCAGCTGTTCAAAACAAGCTGTGGAGCCAGACAAGGACAACCATGTTCACCAAGACAGGTAACCAGGAATTTGGCTCCCTCACACTGCTAGAGAACAAAAGCAGCTACAGTATATTTAAGAAACTTTTTTAAACTGAAACATTAGATACTGTTCAAAGAAGATGCCTGATTACTTAGAATTAAACTATAAACATTGTGTTACTGCAGGATTTTATGCCAGCAGTTTTGAGCTAGATTTAGCAAGCACAAAAACCAGAAGGAATGTTTTGGAAAGCTTATAATGGAGGGTTTGCTTCAATTTCACCCATCAAGTGACAGTATCTTCATTAAGCATGACTAAGTGCTAACTACAAGAACAAGTATTTGAAGGCACAATTCGTCTTGAGGACCTTGTAATAAGAAGTGCATAGCAATAGTATATAAAAGCCTTTATTTTCCGGTCTTAATATTACTGAAGCTTCTGTTGAAACTTTAGTCGTTTGGTTTTTTTTATGGCTGTTTTATCACCGGCCATCAAAACTGCATTAGCGGTCCAGCTATGTAAGATACAGATCAAAGCTTCCGTCCCGTAAAACCCCTCTCTCACGGTTATCTCTAGAGCCACATAACTTCCCAGCGGTTACAGTTCCCATTACCAAAAGGAGCAGGAGGACCAGCTGTGTCTCGCTCCAAGTTATTCCTCTGATGTCTCCTAGGAGGTCAGTATTATGCTCCTGGCACAGATCTCTTCGGCACGCTGGTCAGAAATTTGCATGTAGACATCTGAGACAACAAGCAGTCGGTAACTACTCAGCTCTTGAAACCTACAGTAAGATAACGCCAATGAATTTCCATGCACGAGAACAGCAGGACAGGATGTACAGGGCAGGATTACATAAGGCACGAGGCGCTGCTGGGAACCAACAACAGCAAGAGCATAAATGGCTCAGGAAAATGCTGATGTCACTCGTATACGTTTGGGTTGTGCTGGCCAAGTGTCTCAGATCCTAAAATCGGCCTTTCTAGCTGTTTTTTAAAACCTCACAGTTAGCTCTGTTTTAATGAGAACTTGAAAAATAACTTGCTTACAAAAACTTGTGTTTCTTCCTAATATTAAGATGAGAGATAAAAATATAAAATCCAAGAAGACCCTAGATTTACTGTAGCACTTACAAGGAAGAATCTAAATAAAAACAGAAAATGTAATGGAGAACTGGAAAAAAACATCTAATCATGTACACACATCTTCGTTCCTAATACTTACCGAAAAAACAGTTGAAGCACAACTTATCCATGTTAAAATATGACCTATACAAACCTACAGAGACTTACAGGAGTTACTGGGTGAGCCCTCCTTGCATAAATTAAAGATGCCTAAGGGTAGCTATGAAACTAGGTATTTGATTTTTCCAGGGCACCTACATATTATAAACTAACAATGAATTGCCATTATACCAGAGCAGCTTTCAATTTTGTTAAGAAAAAACAAAACAAAACAACAAAATCCTACAACAATCCTAACTGTGCTGTGCTTACCTCCTCCACCACACATCAAAGCTTTCCTATTTAATGTTTAAACTGATTATGGAAGTTTTGTACTAACTTGAGCGTACAAGTGAGAAACTACAGATCAAATTGCTTTCAGAAAAAAACCCTAGGATATCAGTTAAGCAGTGCTTGTGCTTCTTCCTGATGTATCTTTTTTTTTAATTAGAAAAGAAAAAAAAAAAGAGAGAAATAATCTAGCTGCACAAGTTAGTATAAAGCACAACAGTAAAGATGGAATACTTAGCCACTCAGGTCAGTATTCACAGCTTTCACCAGTTATCACAGTGGGTGTGCACCACTTCTGAGTGAACCACAACAGGTAACTCCTTCACAGTTCTGGGACTTCAGTATTGAAGTTTTGCCTATGAATTTGCCTAGAATTTTATTTTCTGTAGAGAGCATCATGTAAGATAAGAGGGAAAATACCGTTCTTAAAAGTGAACTACTCAGTTTACCTTTCATTACACATGTAAGGATCTTATTGTCATTCCCTTTAGTATTTTCTTGCAAATACAGAGGCACCCTGAGATAGCATAGAGTTAATGCAACTACCCAACCCTGGCATGTACAACTAAGTAGTGTCACAGAAAGTTACAAACCAATGCCTAAGTAATTTCTTCACCATATTAAGTATATCAAAATGCTTGTCTTCCAGTTCCCTACCAAAACACCAAATCTAACACCATATAGCTCAGAGATGCCAACTATTGGAGGTAATCAGCCATATTACAAATTCACAAGGTTTCCTTAACACTAGAAGAGGACACCAGCTTTGTTCTAGACAAACTGGGCAAAAAATACCCCACAAACAATATGCAGTGTGGAATGGCAGCCCTTTAAAAGTATATTAGAACACACACTTCATAAAAATATGAAGTGTAAGATGACCACACAGTGCACATCATGCAGTACAACAGGTTATTAAACGTCTCTTTAAGCAAGTGCCTGTTCCCATCAAAGTGCAGCTACTACAGGAAAATTCTGCAAGCGGAAACACTCATAGCCTGGCTACAGACTCTGTTTCTGTAATAGAAATAACATCGGTATCTATCTGTTATTACTATAACAGATAAGCATTTCACAGTCATCTGTATATTTATTCACAGTACGGTTTTGGAAAGCACCGCTATTCCTGATTCATAAGCAAACAGAGGACTCGCGCAGAAAGACTGATCCAAGGTCACAGAGTAAGTCTGTGGTAAAGTAAGAAACTTCACCTGGTCTTGCCTCCACGCAACTAACACTTTCTATTAATGAGTCATTTCTGCTCCTCTAAATCATTCTCTGAATATGAAAAGACAACAGACTGCCTGTGGCATCCAAACTCTGCATACTAATAGCAGCTTCACTCCAGGGTTTTCTGAAAAATAATTTAAAAAAACCAAAAACTATGCCCAAGGGCCTTGTTGTATACTGTCACAGAATCCTACTTCAGCACTGGGCTGCTGTGGGCAAAAAGGGATATATGTATATATATATATAAAATTATGTAGTCTGCCTTGTTTGTGATCCAGCTCTCTCACTGAAGAAAAAACAACAGTCCTTGAATAGTTTCAGTCACTCACACCACAGACCACCGGGCAAGGGCAAAGTGCGGGGAGGAAGGGACAGCCAGCTCGGGAGACAAGTTATGCAAAGCTGGGGGCCGGGGCGGGGGGCAGAAGTCCCTCCAGCCCACCGAAAAAACTAAAAAAATAAAACCCAACAAAAAACTTCTGTTCAACGGGGTCACCGCGCGGTGAGGGGGGAGCAGGGGAGGACGGTCCCCGAGGGCGGTGTGGTGGGAAATGGACCCACGGAGGGGCTCGGTCAAGGGTGCGGGGCGAGGGGTGACCTCCCCTCCCGGCTCGCAACGTGCGGCGGGGCTCCTCACAGGCTCCCCCATCGCCGGGGGACGGGAGGCCGCAAATTGTGCGCTACCCTTCCCCCCCACCCGCCTCCGCCCCACCGCCCCCGGGCCCCTTCACCTTCTCCGCTCCAGGCCGCGGCCTGTCCCCCGCCCCAGCCGGGCGGCCCCGCTCCTCCATACCTGTGAGACAGGGTGGCGGGCTACGCCGCGGGGACAGCCGGGGCTGCCTCGCCCGGCCCGCTCGCAGCTCCCCCGCCGGCGGCCGCCGCCCTCGCTCGGCCGACAGATCCCTCGAAGCCGCCCGGCCCCGCTCAGCCCAGCTCGGCTCGGCCCCCGCCCCGGCGCGGCCGCGTCTCCCCCTTCGCCTTTAGTTTGACCTTTTCCGTGTCTCCGCTCGCCGTCCCCGACACACTTTGACGTCACTCCCATGGCAACCAATCCCCGCCCCTTCCAGCCCCCGCTCTTCTCAACGGACGCACGCACGCAAACGCAGGCGCGCACGCGCTGCGCGGCGAGGGGCGGGGCCGTCTCCCTCGCGGCCAATGAGCGTGCGCCGAGGCGCTCCCGCCCCGCCCCGCCGCTGGGGCGCGCCGCGAGCGTGCGGGGCGCGCTGTGCGCGCGGAACGCGTGGTATTCGGTGCGTGGTGCACGTGGTGTACGGGGTGCGCAGGTTGCACCGAGCAGGGTGTGTGTGGTGTACGGGGTGCATGGGTTGCACCGAGCAGGGTGTATATGGTGTACGGGGTGTGCAGCGTGCAGGCTGTGTATGGTGTGTGCAGTGCATGAGGTGTGGAATGTGTGGAATGTGTGCTCTGTGAACCGCGGTGTGCGCTGTGTGTGTGCACGGTGCACTATGCACGTCATTTGCATTGCACTGTATGCTGTGTTGTGAACACCACCAGGTCACAGAATCACAGAATGGTTGGGGTTGGAAGGGACCTCTGGAGATCATCCAGTCCAACCCACCTGCTAAAGCAGGTTCACCAGAGCAGATCACACAGGAATGTGTCCAGGTGGGTTTGAATGTCTCCAGAGAAGGAGACTCCACAACCTCTCTGGGCAGCCTGTTCCAGGCTCTGGTACCTCAAAGTAAAGAAGTTTCTCCTCATATTCAGATGGAACCTCCTGTGCTTCTGTCTGTGCCCGTTGCCCCTCATCCTGTTGTTGGGCACCACTGAAAGGAGTCTGGTCCCATCCTCTTGACACCCACCCTTGAGGAATTGATAAGCATAAATAAGATCCCCTCTCAGCTTCTCCAGGCTGATCAGACCCATCTCTTCCAGTCTTTCCTTATAAGATGCTCCAGACCACTCATCATGCTTGTAACCCCACTTCACCGCTTTCACCCTGCAAACCGTGGAAATATTTGTCGGCGATGGAGGATTGGTGATGGAGCGCGCAGGAGAGCACATCGGCAGGAAAGCTTATGTTCTCATGAGGGAGAGGTTGCGGTGGGAGCAGAGGTAGAGGGGTGCGGAGCAGGAGCTGCAGCAATGCTGCACATGAGTGCCGAGGAGCCGAGGGCAGAGCAGCGTGTTACAGCGAAGGCCTCTGAATCCTCAGTGGAAAGACAAGGGTGAGAGCAGGAGGATGTGCTCTTTCACATTCCTTAGCGGAGTCAATCCGTCCTCCTCTCCAGAGGGGGAAAGGAAATCTTAACACGAGTTTAAATGCTGACTTTTCTCTGCACACACACACACAAGTTGAGCTAGTGCCGTCACAGTTTCATAGAATCATAGAATGTCCTGAGTTGGAAGGGACCCACAGGGATCACCGAGTCCAACTCCTGTCCCTGCATATGACAACCCCACAGTTCACACCATGTGTCTGAGGACATTGTCCAAATGCTTCTCGAACACTGTCAGGCTTGAGGCCATGACACCTCCCTGGGGAGCCTGTTCCAGTGTCCAGCACCCTCTGGGTGAAGAACCTTTTCCTAGTGTCCAACCTAAACCTCCCTCGGCACATCTTCCTGCCATTCCCTCGGGTTCTGTCATTGGTCACCATTGGTCGCCTGCTCCTCTCCATCTCTAGTGTTCTTCCTTATCCCGCCTTGTGTCTGTATTCCCTGAGGATCCAGCTCCTTCCCCAGTCCACAGTTTACAGCATGTTCCCCTTGTTTGGCGAGCATATGGGCGACTGCATTTACTTTCCCAAAAATATTTGGCATAGATCTCATGTATGTAATGTGTATAACATATGGAAGGCTGCATATCTCAATGCGCAATGTGTGCAGATATTTTTATGTATAAATACTTCGCTTCAAGCACTCTCAGCTGTGAAAAGGTTATGCACACACAGCATGCAACCTTCTGTGCAAGGCCAGTGTAGCGGTCTTCTTTGGGGTTGTACCTTATTTCACCAAAGTTGCGTGTATTAACAACACGTTACGTATTGTAGGCTCCAAGTTGATATAAGTATGCATGTATGATATTTAAATACATAATCAATTAGCAATTACCCCATGTCTTTCATCTACCTGACATGCAGAACACAGTGTACTTTATATGTGCCACATATCTGCCATCTCTCCAAAATGACAGTTTCAAGTGATTTTTAATCAGAAATATTAATTCAGAAATACAATTTAATATACATCAGAAATACATGTTGAGAGGTATTCACCAAACTCTTTCTAAAGGTGAATGAAAGGGCACAGATACAATTTCCCTGCCTTTGAAATGCTTGATACGTTTCTTCCAGAATATTAACAAATAAGTTTAAATCCTCCCCTGGCAAGACCAGGATCTGCAGCGTGAATTCATATGTGGTCTGGGTCTTGAAGAGATCTAACAGGGAAAGTATTTTAAAGAGAGCTTTCTATCTGTCACTGAATTTGTAGCATGGCTTATTTTTTATCAGCCCAACTGGATTTAGTGTTGTATTACCGGCTACCGGCAAAACACTCGAATTTTGGTGTCACTTGGAGCAGGAGAGTTCAGGTGGAGTGTGGTGTGTGCTGGGTGAGGTGCTGACCTGCCTGGTGACGGTGACACCAGCCTGTCCCAGGGAGCCCCTGTGGGACCTGCTGGCTTTGCACAGCAGTTCTGGTGGGTCCCAGCTCTTCTGCACCTTGTGTTTTGATGGGTCTCTTTTTAATTCCAGTGTCCAAACCACAAACCTGACTGTGTCTGGCTTGCAGGGCTACAAAGGGGATGAGTTTGGCCAGTCAGCAGCAACCAGGAGAGACCATATTCTAATGTACCAACCATCTGGGGCTGGTGGACCCTTAACCCTTAACCTTGATGGGCTGCATGATTAAGACACCAGGACTTGGGCTTTTGTGCTTGTAACACTGGAAAACTGCAGCATCTGTGTTAGTGGTCCACCCCCTAAAAAAATCCCTGTTGATTCAAATCAGGAGGAAGACTTTGAACAGCAAACTCTTGGAAAGTGTATAAATAAATATGCCACCAGAGATGTATCAGTAGAGAATCATAGAATCATTTTGGTTGAAGACACCCTCAAGATCATTGAGTCCAACCATTGAACTACACTGGCACTAAACTGTGTCCCTAAGACCCTCATCTCTGTGTCTTTTAAACACCCCCAGGGATGGTGATGGTGATATGACACAAGTGTGCTCCCAGGAAAGTAATTTTCTTCCCACACATCTCCTCTTGCCCTCTAGTTTGGTGGGGACAGTCCTTCCTTTTCTCCAAGGGGTCAAACGATGTAGTCAGTGCTTGTGTGTCGTATATTGATGTAGGTAAATACTCCTCAGCATGAGTAAATTCATGTCAGATCCACTTATTTGGCATTTTTATCTATGAATTCTTAAAAATGCCAAGATAAGCACGTAACGACTAATGGGGCATGAGGAAGAGGAGATGGTGCAACAGTGTAGGTGAGGGAGGAGATGGAGAAATCAGTCTTGAGGAGGGATCTGGCACTCACGAGGCATGAGGGAGCCAGGGCTCATCGCTCCAAATATGATCTCCCAGGAAGGGAGAGGGGAAAAAAGAAGCCACGTCTCTCCTTCTAGCACAGACAAGGCCGGGCTCTGGTGCCTGATTTCCATGAGAAAGGCCACTTGTGGCATTGACATTCTGTGGCACCGTGTCCCCAACGCAAACCTCCTCCTCAATGCGAGGCTGAAAGAGGAGGGGAGGAATAGAATAAACTTTTGCAAAAAGGGCTGGAGCTGCCAAAGAGGCCCATGGAAAACCAATTGTGCAATGAGGGGAAAGAGGGAGAGAGGATCCCTGCTCATCCACACAGAGAAATGTCTGCTGAAGATAAGTAGGAGGAGGTCAAAGAGACATTTTGATGCATTTATACAGACTTTGAGTGAGCGCTGGTTTGAAGTGAAAATTGTTGACAAGGATGCTGGTGTGGGGTTGTTTTTCAGTTTGGGAGCGTTGAGCTGAACTCTTTTCTTCATATGCATAACATCTATAAGTGCCGCTGATTTCAAATCCCGGCTCACACTGGGGCTTTTATGAGTACTTGTCATTCGTAGATCTTGGAGGGCTTTACAAAGGAGAGAGCTATAAATAAGACAGATGGGAAAGTGAGGAATAGAGAAGGGCTTTTAAAGGGCAATAGATTGTTTCTTTAGGGGTTTCTGTGTATAAGAACTAGACAAGAACTGATATTTTATTGAATGTAAAATATTTTGCAGTAGCACATCTGCCGAATTACTTGTACGTAGATATTTACATTATTAAGGCAAAAGTTTTCTCACCCTGTGTACAAATTGTCTCTAGCTAAGCTTTTGTAAAATGCAAAAAGACAAACATTGAATGTTAGATTTTAACATAGTGTACGCATGTTTTAGGCACTTTTAAATTGAACAGATCAAAGCCTTTTATTCCTAAACGCCAGAAATCCAGTGGTATTTGTGGAACTACGTAATTTGACCTGTCTGTTTTACATGTTCCCAAGGGTTTATTACAGGCAGCTTTCAAATTAAGTGGGCTGGAACATTTGATGGTCTCTTCCCTGGTTTTCAAAGCCCGTGCAGGGCCCACACTGTGTGACTGACAGTGCTGTTAAACTGGCAGCATTTCAGTTTTATCACAAGGTTTGCAGCACGGCGAGGCAACAGAGATTACCCTGGTCCCGACTCCATCTCTGCCACTCCAAGGCAGACATTTCATTTCTGTCTCCTCTGCGCAGAGCTGGGTACGATATTTCCATACCCTCCAAGGTGTCATTAAGCTTAATTAACCTTGAGAAAACGAATAGGTAAATTGCAAACAACAGGGACAGCGTGGGGAAGGCCCCGGCAGTTTAAACATCTCCATGATGACCTGTACGAAAACCGGTGAGCTTGGGAGATCCTCAAATACTGTCCCCACCTTGGAAATAACATCATTATATATCTGCGAGGCAGCCATAGGCTGGTGGCTCAGTCGTGTTTTATGCAGCGATCCTTTCACCCACCGGTGACCTTGTAACTGGATAATAAAAGCCATATCACACTCACAATTGCACCTGCGCTGCCACTATTTACATTGCAATAGCACCTAGAGGCCCCATTGTATAGGGGACAGTAAAACTCCACTTAATGTGGGAGGGGAAGCGGTAACAGAAGCAAAATATTTGTCTCAAGATCATATATCAGAAAAGTAGCTCTGGCAGCAGAAAAACTCAGGTCTCCCAAGTCCCAGCACTATGCCCTGCAAACAATGGCTTTTAGTGAAAAAAGGACATATTTACTTCTAGGAGTATAAATATAAAATGCTGCGAGATCACAATGTTTGCAACAGGATTTGCCCTTTCTTTATTCTTCTGGCTGTAGAACTGCTTGTTTTGGGGGTGGCTTTTGTTTTCTTTATTTTTTTTAAAGCATTTAATATTTAGGCAAATATGAAATTGCAATTAAATTGTCAGTGCCTTCACGAGAGGCATGATTTTGTCTGAAGTACGTTATGATTTTCCTAATAGCAGACCCAAAGCATCAACATTTCTCTTTCAGATCGTTCTTTGTTTGAAAAGTTAATTGATCTTGAAGCGATGCTCGCTGGTATTGCAGTGACCTTTTGTAGGTCATGAAGCAATGGATCTTCAAGTCACATCATCCTGCTTTCTCTTCAGTGTGTTTCTATGTAACTATCAGCTCTGCTTTGGTTTGATCTAACCAGATGGTATCTCACAAGATGCTAGGCATGAATATTTCATATGTTTTAGAAACTGTTTTTCCTCGCTCTTCAGTGGTAAAATGTGTTGATTTAAAGACTTCTCACAACTTGAGATCCTTTCTGGCATGACGCCGTAACTCAGGCCAAAGACAGCTGAGCATTGTTGTCATCTCACAATGTGGGAAGCAGAGGGTGTTCTGGTCCGCTGGAAAAATAGAGCTGAAATTTTCCATTAAGAGGGGAAAAAAATAAAAAAAAAGCATTTTCTGGACAAAATGTGGAAAGTCAGAGGCATTAGATCAATGCTATTTTTGATCCATTGAATCAGCAGCCAAGTTAATCTGACATCTCTGAGCCAGCGAACTCTTCATTTTCATTTAAAGTTGGTCTTACTTCATGGTTTAGGCCTTTTCTAGCATTGTTTTCTTATTTACAGTATCAAAGAGTTCAGCCACTATATCTTATGATATAAATCCATTAACAGTCACCTCCCTTTGTCATTTTTCACTCAAACTTTGCTTTTGCTCCTCTTTGGAGATGTGTTTTTTTCTAGGCCTGTCTTGTTCTTAGTGGATAATCAATATTGAGTGGCAAGTGTTGCACTGAAACTCTGAACCTTGCAAAACTGACTTATTTGGGTTTTTTTTTTTAGATGCACACGAAAATTTTTGGTTTAGCTGAAAGCCACCTCAGGGACAATCCAGTTCCAGATTAAGACACAAAGAGCTAGATTTGGCTGCCTACGCATAGAATTTTGGTGCCATTTAAGATGTTCTAGAGGACTTCGCCAAACTTCCAGCTCCTGCTTCAGAAGGTGACAAGTCCACTGTAGATACTGTGGAATTTTTGCCAGTTCCATAAATACATATGAGATACCCTGGGGCATCTCTAATGACACTTGATACTTGTGTATAAATTGCTTAAATGTGTCTGTATGGAGGCATCTACCTCTGAGCTGTGTGTCTAAATTCCCACTAGAGTCAGTGGAGATCCAGTCAGTAAAGACTAGAGAATGTCTGGTTAACCTTAAATATCCACTTTAGGGTACATAATCATCATGCTTCTCTGCTTTATTTTCAGATGACACATTTTTCAGAGCAGGGTGTGTTTTGCTCATTAGTGAGCACGTTGGAAACTAATTTAAATACTCCCTGCACACCAGACAACAGTCACACATAGAAGGAGCCATGCAGCAAGGGACTGGGGATCTGGGACTTCTTTATTTGCAGCTAGAAGGCCGACATGTCAAAAAAGAAAGCAAATTCCCAAGCAAAAAATACACCTTAACCCAGCTGTGCTGCTTCTCTGTCCCCTAACACTTGCTTTGCAAACTCCTGGAGTTTTTGATGGTCTATTCATTGAAATGGGGAGTTGTAGTCCCTCAAGCCACACTCAATGTCACATCAATGTATATCTGCTCCTGTTTAATTTATGTTCTCCACCATACGATATGCTTGCTAGGCACACACTCCACACCGAATCTGGTAGGCATAGATTCCCATGCAATATCAGTTTGCAGATAAGTAATATCAAACCCTCTTCAGGAAGACGTGGAGGCAAGCAGGGATTGGTGGTGGAAAAAGAGCTGGGAGTTGAAGTCACAGATCCAGGATGACAGGTAAGATCAAGCAGAAGAAAAGAAATAAGGAGGAAGAGCGAGATGGATGAGAGAGCTTGGAAATAAAGGAGAAGAGGGAATAACAGGTATGTTACTTCAGAGGCACTGTCAGATGTTGCTGGAAAAAATAGAGGATAAAGCACAGAAGAAGGCGTTGGTCCTTTGGCTGGACTACAGTGTGTCCCCAGGACACCAGGAGAACAAAGAAGGAAGAACAGTGCTAAGATTAACAAGACGTTTGTGAAAGCAAAAGAAAACATTTAGGCTGTGTTGACTAAAGCAACGTAAAGAGCCGTGTAATTTTGCCTTGATGGCAGAACAGCATGGGGGGTGCAGCATCTCTGCCCTCCGACACACCAGCCCTGCAGGGCCAGAGGCAAAGCAGCTCCAGGGTGACTGAGTCCGATCATCCGCTATTACAGACAGACACATGATCTCCTTCAAAACCTGTCACACTCTGTCAGAAAAATAGTTTGGATGTTCCCACCACCACCCACACATACCCACTGGTGCTATTAGGCAGCCTTAGGACATCCCTATTCAGCTGGTTAGAAATCTTCCAGACTAATTCTTTTCTTAGTCAATTTATACCACTTGTTTTTGCATCAGAATTGGCTTTTCACTTAAATAGTTCTCCCCAGAGTTTCCTTCCGTGCTGTATTTATAGAAACCAGTCATGTTCCCTTGCAGCCACTCTTCTGCCAGACTAAACAAGACTCATTATGAAATAGGACATTATAAAATAGGCTGTCCAGTCCTATGGTCATTCAAAAACCTCTTCCTTTTACCTAGGCCACACTAAATTTGTCTTTTCCAAAGCTGGTCAGTCAGATGTGATCACAGTTTTTCTGAGAGGCTGGATGGATGGCAGTGTTTGCTTGGGACCAGAGCTGCACACCACAGGTCTCCAAGACTTCCTTTCATCCTTGCCAGTCTTTATTCACTTACAGCATCCACAGCATCTCTCAGTCATGGTCCTTACATCCCATTTCTGCTCCTCCCAATGGAGCACTTGAGGGGACACTGATTGTCAGACTCAGCCATTCCCCCCAACAGAGGCAGGACTCTGCAGATCTCCTCTCTGGTGGTAACTTGCCTCTGGGGAGGTGCTGATTCCCACTCCTCCTCACTTCTACCAGTGTGCAAACCCTTTGCGCAAGATGAGTTTGAGTCATACCTGTTGTGCTGGTTTGACTGAAGATGGGTTAATTTTCTTCATGCAGTTAGAAACCTTTCTTTTTCATAGCTAGCTTGGTCATTATTTGGACATAGTTTGAGAACAAGAGATAACACCTCAGCACATAGTTAACGTTTTTAATTGTCCTGGTCTGAGAGCCAAGGACACTGAGTGCTCTGCCCACAGGTGTGAGGCATTGAGGAAAGGGGGCATGGATGGGGCAGAGCTTGACTGACATCCAGATTGATCAATGAGAGTATTCCATGCCTTTGGCTTCATGCTTCACATTTAAGGAGACTGGGGATCTTCCAATCTCTCTCTCTCGCTGCTTGGCTTTCTTCACTCTTTTTGTTGGAGACGGGGGAGTTCTGTTCGGGACTTTCTTTAGTTCGGCCTTTTGCCATTTTGCAGAAATCTCTGGGCCTTTTTTTCCTTTTTTCTCTTTACAGGATCAGCTGTTTGGGACCAGTTGCTGGTTCTTGGGACTGGCTGCTTGGTGTGGACAGAGTTTGTGAGGAATTGCATTGAGAATCTTTTATATTCTATTTCTATTTTATATATATATATATTTATTAGTAGTGTATTAGTATTTTGTTATTTTATTAAACTGTGTTTATCTCAATCCAAGTTTCTCCCTTCCCTTTTGATTTCTACCTTATTGGGGGAGGGGCGTGAGGGGGGGTGAGTGAGGGGCTGTTGTGGTTGTATTGCTAGCTTGAATTAAACCATGATACTTGTAATTAAGATATAGCAGCTCTCAGCTCCTGCTTAGTTTTGCATCCACCACCTGTGTCCAAGCCCCAGAATCTTGGAGTGGATGGGGAAAAGGTGCTACCACAGAGCTGAGCGGCATTGCTGGGGCTCTGTGAGGGATCCCAAGCCTACCAGCCCTCTAGCAATTGCAGGGACATGGCAGCAGTTGCTCAGCTATGTCTTTCCTACAAGGAGCATTCTGTGCTTTGCTTCCCTTGAAAAGACAGCAGCATTTTTTATTATTATTTTTTTCTAAAAAGCAGAACAAAACAAAATAAATGTTCAAAATAAAGAATGTGTGATCCCTCAGGTCATCTATCTTTATGATCTCACCAACTTTATACCACCTTTATTTTTATTGCAGTTTTTCCTCAAGAGAACTTAACCTTCAAACTCCTTATTCCAAACATGAAAACTCTTTTGCAGTGACTGCAAATATTCTTCCTGATTTATATTACTTTCCTTACTTCTAAAAACTAGTCAGTCACATTTTTTGTTTTACAGCTGTTATAATGACAGAGTCATTGAAATGCTGACCAGAAAAGACTTGTGGAGGCCTCTGGTCTATCCATTTGTCCAAAGCAGGGCTCTGACCAGCACTTGGTGGGGTCAGCTGTGGCTTTGTCCTATGAAGCCCTGAAAACCCCGAAGGACAGAGAATCCACAGCCTCTCTGGGAAGCCTGTTCCTGGGCTTCACCACCCTCCCAGTGAAAAAACTTTGTCATCATGTCCAACCTGAATTTTTCATGTTGCTTTTTGTGGCCATTGTTCTTTCTTATATTGTCTGCCACTGCTAAGAGACTTTGGTTTGACTGTCTTTACACTTCTCATCTTAGTACCTGCAGACAGCTCTTAGATGGTCCCTAGCCTTCTTTTCCAGAGAAAACACCCCTTCTGCTCCCTCGCTCCCCCTCCTCAACAAGACAGGTAGAGAAAAGAGGATAAAAAAATGTGAGAGAAAGAAAAGGAGCTCATTTACCAAGTACTGTCACAGGCAAAATAGACTTGACTTGGGGAAAATTAATTTAATTTGCTGCCAATTAGAATAGATTCAGGTAATGAGAAACAAAGAGAAAAAAAATAAAATGTCACTTTCCCGCTCTCACCTTTCCCAGGCCCAGCTTAACCCCTTTAATCTCTACTCCTCTCCCTACAAATGGTGCAGGGGTTGGGGATGTTAGTTACAGTCATAGAATCATAGAATACCTCAAGTTGGAAGGCACCTGTTAGGACCATCGAGGCAAACTCCATTCTCCTAGCTACGTAAAACTAAACCATATGACTAAGAGCATCGTCCAGATGCTTCTTGAACCCAGATAGGCTTGGTGCCATGACCACGTCCTCCTGCCCTCCTCCTCCTCCTCTGGCCTCAGGCTCCATCTGCTGCTGCTTCCTCCTCCTCTGTCTGGGCCACCTTGGGCCATCTTGGAAACCTGTTTCACCCCGATGTCCCCACCTTGGCTGAGAGGCTCAACTGTGTCCTGTGGTGGGGCCGTTGGAACCCTCTCCTCACAAAGGAGCTGCAGCCACCCACTGACACCAGGTCACGGCCACACTATGCCAAAAGCAACATGCCAGGACATTCAGCTTTCATCGAAAGTTGCCCCTCAGCTCATCACGTGAGGCTGGTCGGGCAAGATCTGCCCTTGAGAAGTTTTCATCGACTATTTCACAAGTGAAGTGCACACGGAGGAAAACTTGCTTAGAAAATCTTTAACAATGAAGTCTCTCACCCAGAACATCCAATTTTCTCTATTTTAAAAATTGATTGTTCTAATTTGTCCTTTTAATAAAAACAAACTCTTCATAGTCATCTCTCTTTCTGTGGTTTGGTGTGCTCACTTTGACAACAATTTGCAAGCGGATCGCACTGAGGCTTTGGCTCCGCTCTGGTCCCGTCACAGAACGTCAAATCTGCCATCGCATCTTGCCCTTGTCACACCTCTGCTCTCCTGCTACACGTGCCAGAGGGATTTTTCTGGAGATCATTATAGTCTGTGCTCACTTCTGAGTCTCTTCCACAATACAGAGTCATTTGTCTCACTGAAAACTGAAAAAAAGTTATTCTTTCTGTTTTCAGACTGTAATTAGATTATCTTTAGTTATTACTCCACGCTCTCTACTGAATAGATAAGCTTTTATGCTCTTTTTAATTATAAAGCTAGAAATCTTTTCCTCTGGTATGTCTTTCGTCTTGCTGTGTTAACTTTTCTCTCTAATGTTTCCCTAGATCAGAACAACATCTGTGTACACCACAGAGGCCATGGTTCCCATCATTTTTGATGAATGGACCTCTACCAACCTTCAGCGTTCCTCGCAGAACACCATGCACCACTATTACCTAAAAATTAATTGGAAACATTATTGGAAACATTGCTTAATATATCTCCAGAGACTGGCTGTGTATTGATTACTACGGCGAACTCTCCTGCATCCAGAATTTCTTCTGCAGAACCTCAGGTGCTGAGGACAGGCTGTATGGAGAGCAGGAGTGATCCAGCCCCAGCAACTAAGCTGAAGTCCTGAAGGACAGTGCGTGATGCTCTGGTTTGCTGTGTCAGACTCTTGCTGATGGAGATATATCAAATATACAAAACATTTTGGCATCAGCCATTTCCCCAAAGTCTCTTTCTTTTGTAGGAAGTGGATCATATTTTTTCATTTAACTACTTGGTTCATTATTTCAGATATCCGAAAGTATTCCTTTGTTTTTCTACAGCGCAACCTACAAAATAAAAAACATTAGCAAAATCTACAAAATAACACTAGGGCCATTGTCTTGCTTAGGACTGACTGGCATGGTTGGCTACAGCTGTGTTTTTAAACTTCTACCATCCAAAACAGGATGGCCTCATCCGGACTGCACCAGCTCTTGCATGGTGTGCTGGAATTGTTCGGGAAAGTGCTGGCTGGCTGAGATAAAAACATCACTCTTGTATCAGTCAAAGATAGGGACGATTCATTCCCAATGCCCAGGAAATTTCCCTGCATTGTTCCATCCATTCGCATGGGTGTAACCTGCATGGCAGCTCTGCTGATTTATGTTAAATTAGGTTGTATTTTTAAAAAACAGGGAAAGGGTGGAACCACAACTGTAAACCAGACATTACAGCTCTGATACTTGGAAAGAGATACTGAAACAAATTATTTGCTCACCCCTAGAGGATTATAACCCTATGAGGAGCAGCCAACATAGATTTGTTAAGAATAAAGCGTATCATATGAGTTCAGTTTAGTTCTTTAACCCAGTGGATAAAGGCAAAACAGTTTTGTCTTGGCTGTAGTGTAACTATTGGCATAGTCCTGTGAAATGTCCTCACTGACAGATGAGGAAAACCAGCCTAGCTGAGCATTGCTTAGTGCAGTTGATGCCCCATATCAGCAGACAAAGTCCAACACATCAAGTCTCTGAGGCCACTTGCCATGATGAGGCACGAGGAAGCCTCCACCAGCTGGAGGAAGGCAAGAGCTAAAATGTCTGAGACGGAGGAACATCCTTCTTTGGAGGAAATTGCCATGAGATGGAGAGCACAACTGGCTGAAAAAGTCATAATCAAAGAGAACTTATAAATAATTCACTTTCCACCACAGAGGTCATTTGGGGCTGACAGGTCTGCCTCAATTCCAGAATGGCTGGATGTTCTTGTTGCCAAGTTTCCTGATGATATAGGGTGTACTCTTCTACAACTTGCGGAAGGTAACATGCTGGGAAGAGATGTGAGTGTTTTGGAAGACAGTGTTAGAATTCAAGTGATCGTGATAGCTTCGAGAAATAGCCTATAACTGATAAAGTAAAATCCAATAACAACGAGTACAAAGTGTTTCACCTCTGGAAGAAAAACAAAATGCAAAAGCCCTTCAAAATGGTGACTATTGGTCTATGCCTCAGTGTAGTAAAAAGAAGAGTACAGGGCTGTATTAGACCAGAGGCTGAATATAAGCCAGCGGATAAGATGCTTTTGAGCTGTTCTCATGTATGTCACATGTAAGAGATGAAAGGCTATTATTCCACTCTATTTAGCAGGGGCAAGACCTTTCCTGCGGTGTGCATCCCATTTTGGGCACTCATACTTCAATAAGGAAGGTGTGCGTATGTGCATGCATACATCTCTGTATGTAGAGGAGAGCTCGGCAAGAGCGACAGGAGCACTAAGAGATTTAGATAGCGTGACCTACCAAGAAAGGGTGACCAAAGAGGGGTTGTTAGAATAATAACTAAGCATCAAATGTGGATGTGGAAATGAGCTTCAAACAGTGCTACACAGGGGATACTCACCATTTGTTCCTCAGACCAAGGACAGGACTAGAGTGGCATTTGTCATACATTAAGAACAACCTTGCTTAGACATTAGGCAGCACTTAGCAATTAGGAGGATAATTAGATACTGGAACATTACTGGGAAAGCCATGAAAGCCCAAGACAGGGCAGCGGGCATCTTTGGAGTGTGTAGGTACCTTTCCTTGCACCTTGGAGTGAGGAACTGGTGTGGTTTGGATTCTCCTCGGCACTGCGGTTCCTGAGAAAAGAGCCTGCCCATTCCCCTGCTTTCTGTCACCTCCGCAGCAGGGCAGGAGACCTTTCCAGCAGCCACAAACAGGAGGTGGCTTTGTTTTTTTTTGTGTGTTTTTGTTTGTCTGTTTGTTTGTTGGTTTGGTTTGGTTTGGTTTGGTTTGGTTTGGTTTGGTTTTGGTTTTGGTTTGGTTTGGTTTGTTGTTTTGTTTTTTTTTTTTTTTATAATGTCTGTTCTCTGTTCCTATCCCTTAGGATATTCTTAAACTTTCTATTGAATTTGCATAGGTAATATTTTTAAAACAAAAATTACTTTTTTTTTTTTTTTAAACTTGGTACTATTACAAAAGACTTTTATTTTATTTTTTTTTTTAACTGAACATTTAGTTCAGTCATTTCCAAGAGCTGGGATAAATTGCAACTGTACAGTTGAGTTTGCACCATGTTACCCTTCAGTATCGCATACCAGCATCACGGTAATAACATCACCTTCCTTGCTGGTGCCCAGTGTAACACTATATCTGTGCCTTCCAAATCCTTTCTGCCTTCCCTTATCACCACATTCGCTCTCGGGAAGCTGGCCAGACCCCTGGCCACAGGCCAAGGGGATCAGGCAGGGCGAGAGAACAGAAAAACAGTGTTTTTCTCTGCAATCCCACACTCTCAGGTGGGAGCTGCCAGGTCAGCAACAGTTTATCTGAGGAGGGTTCACGAGCACAGAGCAGCTTGGTGAGGCAGAGGTGGGTGGCTGGAGATGCAGGAGGAGACCTGAAGGACAGAGGCAGCTCACACCATTTCACCATCCTAAGGAAAAGGCAATAAGAAGTGAATGCACAGCCTTTCTCTCCCTAATTCTATAGCTATATTATATTTTCAGGGTTTGCCTGTTCTTGCTGTGTTATATTTTTGAATATCTTTTCTCAAATGAGCATGAAGTACAGGTAAGAGCACAAGAAAGCAATCACAACAATATACAGAAGAAAGGGCAGCAATTTCCTCCTTCATGATATTCTTCTTTAAGATCTCTCAGCTCATCCACCCTCCCACTTTGGATAACTGTTCTCCCCCATGCCTGAGATTACGTTAATTTGTTGGCACAGTCATTTTGGGCATGATAAGTTTTGAAACTGTGTTTTTAAAGCCAAGAAAAATCCTACCAACTCATGCCCAAGAAGTCAGGAGTTTTCAAAACAAACATTGCTATTTTCTGAACTGCCCCAATCTGAACCTTCTTGTGCTTGCTCCCTCTGTGCCCTGCAGGACAGCAGAAGTGGGGCTGTGGTCAACAGGCACTTGACCTTCTCAACCTGAGCTTTCTTTAAGCCTGAAGAGAAGGCAGTGTGACCTTGGCAAGTCATTTGTGGCATCTTGCGGTTGGCTTTAAGCTTTGCCTCAGTTGCCCTGATCCCAATTTGTTGTTCAGTCACAGGAGGTTGTGCACTCTGTGTGTAAGTGGTGGACAAACAGGTGCTGCCGTGTGGGTGCTCAGGGCAGACACAGATACATTTTCATTGTCCCATGGATTGGAAAGCCAGTCAAGCTGTACAAGGCTCTTGCTCATTGCAATGCACCCCAGATTTGTCTCATTTAAAAAGCTTGTTAAAATTATTTTACCTGTGTTTTCCTTCCTATTCTGGATGTGGAATAGCTGCATTCTATTTCACTGCACTCTTTTTTTGCAGCCAAGTTGCTTTATATACTTGAGCTTATAAAGTGTGACCATTAGGTCAAGGGAGGTGATTCTGCCCCTCTGCTCTGCTTGGTGAGACCCCACCTGGAGTCCTGTGTTCAGCTCTGGGGGCCCCAACATAAAAAGTACATAGATCTGTTGGAGAGAGTCCAGAGGAGGCCGTGAAGATGTTCAGAGGGCTGGAACAGCTCTCCTATAAGAACAGATCGAGAGAGTTGGGGTTGTTCAGCCTGGAGAAGAAAAGGCTCCAAGGAGTCCTTATTGTGGCTTTTCAGTTCTTAAGGGGACCTGCAAGAAAGCTGGAGAGGGACTTTTTACAAGGGTACGTAGTGACAGGATAAGGGGTGATGCCTTTAAGCTGAAAGAGGGTAGATTCAGTTTAGATATAAAGAAGAAATTATTCACCATGAGGGTGGTGAGGCAAAGGAACAGGCTGCCCAGAGAAGCTGTGGATGCCCCATCCCTGGAAGTGTTCAAAGCCAGGTTGGATGGGGCTTTGAGCAACCTGGTCTAGTGGAAGGTGTCCCTGCCCGTGGATGGGGGGTTGGAACTAGATGACCTTTAAGGTCCTTTCCAACCCAAACCATTCTGCGATTCTGTGGTTTTGTAATGAATGGACCTCTTCAGGAACTGGAAGTGAGGCATTTATGTCTTTGAGGTAATTACCCCAAAACTGTATGAGATACCTTAAGCTTTGTGCAATTGAGAAACTAAGAGGGACCCCTTATGCATACTCCAAATTAAGAAATTATGGGTTCTAAGAGTTTATATTACTATTTTTAAAATTTGGCAGATCTATGTCTTAGCTAAAGTTCACAAACTTTCTGGGAATGCCTGCAAAGGAGCAACCAGCACAGGGAGGGGTACTGAAGCTTGGAGGAGCCAGGGATGCTCGTGCCAGCGATACTTATAGAAGTAATGGCTTGGATGATTCAGAAACCGATGGTCTATGAGGTTGACCACCTGGCACACGAGCTTGGATGAGGTGCCCAGCTTGGTGACAGGTGGTTTTCTTCCTGAGCACTAGCTCTCTAAGCACAAACTCATTAATCAGTTTTAAATAAATGTCACTGTAAATACAGAATCTGGCCTGAATCCGGCAAAGAGCTAAGCACCTCCATCCCTTTTTCAACGAAGCTGGAGGTGCAGGTGGTCTGCTGTTTCCAGAATTTGCTGTTATTCTGTGAAAAAGCAGAGAGAAGCCCTAAAAGGCTGTAAGAAGCCTGTGTTTTTCCTAAAGAATATCTGGTGTCATGAAAGGAAAGTTATAGTCTCTCATTGTTATCAGTGTTGTAAAACTGGTATTTAAATAGAATTTTCTCACTGGCAATTCAGGGGAAATACAAAAATTAAAATGGCACAGATAAAAGCCCCCACGTTTTCTAGCAACCTCCTCTCCATATCTGAAAAATCCCCAACCAAACCAACCAAACCAAAAGAGCAAACTAAGGGTTGCTGCTCATTGATGTAACAGTGAAAAAAATCAGACCTACCAAGAAATTTCTTGTTATTTTCAGTACTGCTCTGTATGTCATTTTTGTGGAGCACTATGTTCTGGTGGTTCCCTGCTGTTGTGGTAACAGTGACGATCTATCAGCTTTGCCTTTATAAACCTCAGCTTTATAACCTGGACATGCACATTAGCTGTTACTTGGTATTTGTTATAAAAAACATTCAATTTTCTTTTTAATGACTTGATAATTTTTGAAGTAGAAAAATATGAAAGGCTTTAGAAAGCAAGAAAGGCGGTTTTAAAAAAGAGAGAAGAATCTACAAATGTCAGCATTGTTGTAACAGCTGTAGGTTTTATTTGTATTGCAGTAGTGCCCATTCACTCTGTAGAATTAGGTGCTGTACAAACTCTTGAATTTTCTCTAATGGATTTAGTGTGGGCAGAAAGTGCTGGACTGAAAACATTGTGAATTCTTGTTTATTATTTTTTTGCCTTTGATAGTGTCCTAGTATCTGTCTGAGATTTGGCTTTTATTGTGATAGATGTTGTACATGCACTCAATTATCTCTGTTGTGAAAAGCAGTTTAACGCATGCTTAGCTTTAAAAGGCAGCTGAAACACTCGCCGTGGAAAAGAGCACTTTTGCGGAGCAGAGAACAAGCCTCATCACATAAAGCACATAAAGCACATATTTCTTGCAAAGCCGCACTGTAGAGGTGCAGCAGAGATATCTGAGCAGCCTCCAAATGTGCTGCTGTGTCCACATGGTGCTGAAGACACGGGCCACTGGCTCAGATGCTGGAAGCAGCACAATTGTGATAGTGCAAAACTCTTACTGCACTAATCTGCAGGTACCCCATGGAGCTACCTGGCTTGGGTGGACCTCCAGGCTGGTGAGACCACATAGCTGCTGGGCCCCAACTCAGTGAGGCCCTGAATATGTTTTTTTCCTTCTCCCAGTTTAAGAAGAAGGACAAGGAATTACTGGAGGCAGCCCAGTGGCGGGGCACAAAGATGATGAGGGGTCTCATCGATGTTTGTAAATATCTCAAGGGTGGGTGTCAAGAGGATGGGACCAGACTCCTTTCAGTGGTGCCCAACAACAGGATGAGAGGCAATGGGCACAGACTGAAGCACAGGAGGTTCCATCTGAATATGAGGAGAAACTTCTTCACTTTGAAGTGCCAGAGCCTGGAACAGGCTGCCCAGAGAGGTTGTGGAGTCTCCTTCTCTGGAGACATTCAAACCCGCCTGGACACATTCCTGTGTGATCTGCTCTGGTGAACCTGCTTTAGCAGGTGGGTTGGACTGGGTGATCTCCAGAGGTCCCTTCTGACCCACCCATTCTGGGATTCTGTGATTTTGTGATGTAGCCCTTCAGCCTAAGGTTAATTCCTACATATTGCGGTAGGGTTGGGCTGCTACACCTGCACAAAGCCCCCATGGAGTTTAGAGCCTCTGTACTGCCTAATGAAGGAGCAGGTGTCCTACTGGTGATCTTGAAAATGCAAGGGGAGAAAACCCCAGCATTTTATGGAGACCATCATTTGGGTATTGTTACCCTGCTAAGTGTCTTGCGCAGGATCACAGAGGGTTGCAGGGCACAGACACAGCTGGATCCAGTATCACACACACAACCATGTTTCTTACACAATTAACAGCTGATCCCAGACTCCTTCATTTGTTGTCCCGTGCCTTGCACAGGATTTGATTTGTCCAGAATCTCTCTTGGATGGATGGCTTAATACAGTCTAATTGCTTTTTTCTGCCCTCGACTAAGCCTGTCAGCAGAGTCAGCCTATGATGTAGTTGAGGATAAAAGCAAACAAAAGAATTGAGGCACTTCTAATTTTAGTAACATGCAGTTTATCTCCTTTTCACTATCTAGTCTTGAGCACCACACTCTCAAATTTGCTTTAACTTTTACTTTAGTTTTCTTAGATTAACCATTATGTCTCAGGCTGCATCTAATTACACACGTACTAACTCTTTAGTTGGATGCAGCATGCCCAGGCAAAGCATATTGCACTCCTTTTTCATGACGAGTCATGCACACTGCTGATGTAGCTTCACATTTAAGCCTCTCTCTGTCTTGTGATGCATTGTGCTGCCTCTAAAGACTAAGTGAGCAGTAACTTTCATTAAAAAAAAATCATAAATATACTTTACTACTTGGACTTAGTGCAAATGCACAACTGACTCTTTGGCTCGATAGGTGTAATTGCTCTCAAGGAGCCTTTATGGTCTATTGTTTCAATTATAAGTGAATTACATAGTCCCAAAGTACTTACTCACTCTGCTTTCAAGGGGAGTGAACAGACCAAGTCAAAGCAGGAAATTAGGCGAAAAGGGCATCATTTTATTGAAACTCTTCACTTTCTGAGTGAGGAAGGGAAACACATCAAGCACAGTCCAAGCCATTTGTGAATGATGTATTTTACCCATCTGAAACAATTACAAGCTTTAAATTATATAAATTCAGATGCTGAGAGAGGATGGCAAAACTGGGATGTAATATAAGCACACGGAAAAAATGAAGTTCATGAGGGATGTGGCAAGGAATAGAATTAAATAATCTTCCTTCCTGTGATTAAGTGACTGGACAAAGGAAAAAGGAACAAAACCCAAGTATCGGGATTAGATCTCTGAAAAGCTGAACTGTATTTTGAACGATATCCTTGTGTTCTGTGTCTGGGAACTTGAATTGTGGAACATGAGGAAGTTCCTGGTGCGAGTTTTCTTTGCCCAGAGGGAGGATTGAGAGAACTCATGGAAGAGATTACAGGGAAGCAAGTGGAGAAACCACGGGGTCCAGGGATGGATTCAAGAGTGAGGGAAGGCTGTACGGACAACTGAAGAGTTTGCAGACCCCTGTTGAACAGGAGAGACAGGAGGACAGAGCCGCTCTGGAGCACCAACTACACAGGTGTAAAGTTCTGTCAAAGAGACAAACCCAAGCAGGGAAACATGGGTAGAAAAACAGGCTTGGTACCTGAAAGGCTGAAGAAGGTAAACTGACCAGCAAGGAAGCACACTGTGCCCTGCCAAAAGAGGAGACGATATTGACCCTAATCAGACACAGAGACTTAGAGTAAGAACGTGATACACAAGAGAAAGTGAGAGCTGATGAACAGGGAGCCACAAAAAGTATCCTAGTCAGTATGCATTTGCCTACAGCTGATCAACAGGAGAGGACTCAGGACAGGGCAAGTCCTCTATTGCAGCACACAGTGACACATGGAGGCTTGCTGGGAAGCATCTCGATGGAGCTGAGCTCCACAGCTGTGTACTTTCTCTGTTTTTGAGGCCCCTCCTTTGTCACCCAGGGAACATGCATGCAGGAGATCCTCTGCTAGCAGATCCTGTATCTGAGAGAAAGTAGGTGGAAGAGATCCTGCTTTTGAAAGGTTGTTCTGCTGAGCCATGCTGGGCCTGGGGAAGTTTTCAGCAGTACAGAAGTGTCACTGCAGCCTCCTGGAGGACTGTAAACTCAAGCAGCAAGGCCCACCAAATTTAGGCATATTTGACATTTGGTTGTAACAGAGCAGGATTACTGGGAACCACACTTTGGAGTTTGGGCAAGGCCACATTTGGGCTCTAGATGAGTGAAAAGATGTGCATGGCATGGCAGCTTCACACAATCGAAACTTGTGCTGCCAAGGACATGTGTGTGATAACTCCTTCCCTTCATCTTTGCCTCTGGTTTAGGTGGCTACATGGAGCTGAAGCCCCATAGTAGGCACTTTCATCTTTGTTTGCCTTCCAGTCCAGATTTCTAAGCAACTCTCTGCAAGGACTCCAGTTCTACATGGCTTCACCTCCATGCAGAGGCAGTGCACCACAGTACTGCTTCATGGCTGTCTGCTGCCTCTGTCCTAACAACCAAAACCGTTCAGGGACCGCACTTTGGAGAAAAGGAGGCTGAGGTGAGACCTTATAGCTGTCTACAACTATCAGAAAAGAGGTTGTAGAGTGGAGGGGGCTGGTCTCTTCTCCTGAGTAACAAGCAATAGGACGAGAGGAAATGGCCTGAAGTTGTGCCAGGGGAGGTTTAGATTGGATATTAGGAAAAAATTCTTCCTAAAAAGGGTTGTCAGGCATTGGAACAGGCTGCCCAGGGAAGTGGTGGAGTCACCATCCCTGGAGGTGTTTGAAAGGCGTTTAGACAACGTTCTTAGGGACATGGTTTAGTGCTAGATTTAAGGTTAGGTTATGGTTGGACTTGATGATCCTGAATGTCTCTTCCAACTGAAATGATTCTATGATTCTATGATTCTAAGTGTTATGGGAACACTAATACTGATAAACATCCACACAAACCTTCAAAACCAGGAACCACATCCAGCTTACCAACTGGAAACCATCCAGGCTTCAGAGTCCAGCTGTTCTCGGACACTTTGCTCCTTCTGAAGCTCTCATGGAGTTGTGTCACCGTCACCGGCATAAGAGATGTTATAATTTCTGATGTACTCGTTTCTCCAGCTGCTGGGTCACTCTCTGGGACTTTCTCATGCATAACGGCCAGCTGAGACTCTCTTTGCTAGCACTGTGCCACAACTCAGGTGTGAAAACCCACTTCCAGAGTGACAGTGTCATGTGGCCTTTAGGTTACACCTTGTGAAACCAACACTGCTTTCAACTGCCAGCACCCAGAGCCCGAAGTGGTGTTGAGCTTTTCCTTTGATTGTCTCTTCGTGCAACCTTAAATCCACTTTCTTACCAGTGAAGTGTACTTTTTAATTTTTTTTTATTTATTTCTGGACAATGTGCCAGCAGATTACATTTATTTTTCCCTGGGACTGTACTGAAATTTAAAAGCACTGAATACAGCTCTTTTTATTTTCCTTTTTTTTTAAGCTTTATTATTAATTGTTATTTTAATCCCATTATTTGCTACCTGTTGGACTAGTGATGGTCAAAATTCAAATTGATGTATGTAACCCACACACAATGCTAAAATTCAGATTCAGAGACTTGTGGTGTGCAGGACTTGGCTATATCAGCTATACCCTGTCTAACAAATGGACTAAGCATGCAAGGTCACCTCTTATCCGCAGCATCTTCTGCTAGAATTAATTTAGGGAATTATCTAGGACAGGTACATTGTTTCCTCTAGTCAACAGAGGGAAATCTATGCCTGTCTGGCTTCTGGGGACCTGTGTTTGCTATGCTATCAATGCAGGCTCTTTGACCTGACTTCTGGTCAAGTGATGTACCTCACACACTTTTTTTCATTGTTTTTCATTTGCCACTTCTCCGGCAGGGTTTTTGCCTTGTTTGATCACTGCATGTTTTGTTTTTTGTTTTCTTTTTTTTTTTTCCTTTCAAACGTTTTCACTAACAATAGGAGTTCCCATCCCTTTCCTCTCAGCTGGCATGTCCATACCCCAGCTCTGGACTCCGCCGGTTTCAGTGCAATCTGAATGCCCGAGCGGTGTCTCCTGTGGAGGGGTCGGCTCAGCACCATCCCAGGAGAAAGGGCAATGCTTCCTGAATTAAAATATTCTGTTTGTTTTGGGGAGCCAGACCTAAGGCATGGTACTTTCCACTGTTTTTCTTGGTGACTTGGTCAAGTATTTGCCTTCTCCATGTGCTAACATGCATGGGTTCTATTTTCAGGTGTCCTGTGTGGACCCTTCTCCCTGCTCATGAGGACTGGAGAGCCCTTCCCTGTCTTGTGTCTCAGGGCACCCACAAATGCATCCTGAGTTCCTAATGGGATGAGACTTGGGCACGCAACATCCTCACACCCCACAACCCCTCCTGCTCATGGGTGGAGACCTGCATGTGTGGGCCAGAAGGGTCTCAAGAAGACCCTCAGGTTGCACAGCTGAGGACCAGAGCTGCAACTGGTGTGACAAGATGTCTCCCCACCGTGTACCCAGCATCAGTCTGTGTGTGTTTTTGAAACTCCCAGTGTACAGGCTGGTGCCCATGCAACAACCACAAACGTCTCCTTTCATCCAACATGTTCCTGTTAACACAGTATGAGACATCCAGGTCTAATTGAGGCGTGGTGATGGGGGGTGTATATTCTTCTCAGACAGCGACCCCCAGCAACAGGATGAGGGTCAGTGGGCACAGACTGAAGCACAGGAGGTTCCCTCTGAATATGAGGAGAAACTTCTTTCCTTTGAGGTGCCAGAGCCCTGGAACAGACTGCCCAGAGAGGCTGTGGAGTCTCCTTCTCTGGAGACATTCAAACCCACCTGGACACATTCCTGTGCGATCTGCTCTGGTGAACCTGCTTTAGCAGGTGGGTTGGACTGGGTGATCTCCAGAGGTCCCTTCCAACCCCAACCGTTCTGTGAGTCTGTGATTTACTGGAATAAAAAGCTGGATGTAAGCCAGTGTAGACAGATTTCAGAGCATGCTGGGGTATATACAAATTATACAAGAGAATAAAAGCAGATCTGAGCAAGTATGTAAGGGAATAATGAGATACAGAATAATTCTTTATAACAATAGAATAATAAAAATAATGTAATTTAGAGCATGAATTATTCTAAATAAAAGTATTTTTCTAAATAGAGTTTCGAATAATAACCCTAAATCGTTATGCATTAAATGGCATGAGAATGACAGCTGGGCTTTATAGCCAGCATAACTGGAAGCAGTTTTTCAGTGATTTTGGATAAAGAAAAAGGATGTGAATAAAGATTTCTTCTACCTGACCCTGAGATAATTTCCCATCCTCACATTTTCCAGACTTTTTAATAAAATACAACATGAAATTGTCCAGATCACTAGATCTCCAAGTGGTGGTTTATTCTTTGATATGCCACTGGGCTGTGCTATTACTCTACATTTTAAGGCTTCATTTCTCATACACCAGATTCCAACATGTTTCTGAGAAGAATGACTGCTAATAATGGCAGATTTAAATTGTATAGTTTCACAAGAATCTGGTCAATAATTATTGTCACAGTTGCAAATAATGAGCTAAATTTTAGCTCAGTCATAATTTTTATTTTCTTTACTGTGAATGTATACAGTAAACCAATTTCTGTTGGATCAAAATAGTTTTTGGGCACATTAAAACATCTAGTGATGCAGGCCACTTGTAATCAAATGCTGCAGTCCAGCTACCAGCTTCTTTGAACCCAGATGCTCTGTTCTCTGTTGGTAAATGGAAACTCTAATCCAAATTAAAAATAATAAAAAAAAAAAAGAAGGCGTAGCTTCACTCCATATTTTGTCCATTTTTTTACAGCCTTGCAGTTAATCTCCATCAGTGGGCATCCAGATTTATCTGTATTGCATGGGCTCCAGAAAGGTATGCAACAGTCAATATACTAAAATATTAATAATATTTTAGCCAGAGCAAAAAGATCAAACAAGTGGAAGTAACCCACTCCTCTCTGACAGCCTGTTTGGTCCTTTTGATGTTCAAGGTTGCACTGTATATTGCTGTCCTGGTTTTGTTAAAAAACAAGTTTTTCTTTTAGTGAATTTGCCAGTCAGCTAAAGCCTTCGTATTAGCTGCATTTTCCTGGAGAACCAGACACATGTCTTGGTAAACATAGCAATGGAATGCGAAGTTATTGATAAGCATGGATGGACATCTCGTGAGAGGGGCAACGAGAAACAAGTGACTAAGAAACTGACCACCTGTGTATAACATTCCATTCACGTGAATACTTCATATAAAAGTGGGAGATCACGAGGATCTCGTCCCTTTTTTTTTTTTCCTTTTTTCCCTTTTTCGTCCCTTCTGCTTATGGCTGACATTAGGTGAGGACCTTGCTAGTTGTCCCTGCGAACTGAGGCCTAATGAGAGACTGAATCCAGCTCTGGTTGGCTGCAGAGTCCAGTCCAGGACTTCGGGTGCCAGCTCTGCAGTTGTTGAGACTTTCAAGATTGGTTTTATATATTTTGTATTATTGTCTCTATTCTTATTAGTAGCATCAGTAAAACATTTTTAATTTTTCCAACTCCTCTCTCTGTCCTTCTTTTCCTCCCAATCGCCTGTCCTGAGTGGGAAGTGGGGAAAGGGAGGGGCAAGAGGGGGAAGTGAAGGGGAAGAGGAGGTTAACAATACATCTGCCAGGGTTTTATTGTCACCCCGCAATCTAAACCCTCGACAATTGCCTTTAAAATTTTATCATTATTATTATTATTATTATTATTATTATTTTATTTTCAGCATCCGAGCTGCAGTGCAAGATGATAAAGATTCCCTGTCTGTGCTCACTGGGCTTTAACCTCTGTCAGACACTCAGACTCAGATTTTGTTCCAGGATAAGATCCTAGAAATTTTGTGTATGATTTACAATAAAGTATGATGTGCTTGTGAATATACTCTCTTTCTCCTTCTTCTCAAGTTTTCCACAATTTTAAAATACTTATGAAACCTTCTTATTAGACCTGTGTAATGCATCAAATCTGCTTGACTGTGGCAGCATTACATCAGGAAATAATCTTCGCATTCGTGAAATAGACCTTTGAGGAGCATAATGCCTCTGGTATGATTCTGTGTTTTATATTGTAGCAATGCCACTAATCATGGACCAAGATCCCATCAGGCAAAGTAGTGTAAAGCACAGAACAAGACAGCAATGGCCAAGATCTTACAATATCTAAATAGTTCACTGGGGCAATTAGTGTTGTGATTAACCCATCTGCCACAAGGTCTTCAGATCAAGAAATTCAATTGGTTGGGCATTATTTTGGGTGAGGTCTCAAGTAAGATGAGCTGAAAAAAGTGCTTTTTCAGTCTGGTGACTAGTCTGTGGTAGTTAAAATGTGAAAATGTCCTGGTGGTCTGAGACCAGGCCTCACCAGACTTATGGTCACCCCAGCTGGTGGTGTCTCAAGAAGTCACAGACCCCATGGCCAAGGAATGACCCATCCCAGATAGTATTTCTACCCAGTCTTATTTAAGTCGTGACAGGGGAATAATGTTTGAAAACTTGGTTTTGCACTGACCAAGCTGCAGAGGTTGTGCAGCCATTCGAGGTTCCAAGACTGTCAATCTATTATCTCTTGGGAACATTACATTCGCTGTAATATCTTGCAAATGGCTTTAATTTTAATGCACAGCTTGATCTATAATTAGTTAACAAGTCTCTCTTGAGCCAGCTATGACAATGATTACTAATTTTTAGTAGCATATTTATAGAACTGGTCACTAAGATATATGTAGCTTCTCATCTTTTTACTGCTGTCCTGGAGCATGTAATTATTTTACTGGGTCTAGGGACATGGCTGAAAATAATTCTCCAAATGTATTATTAATAATATAGTAACCATTAAAATAAATTTTTAAAATAACTAACCTTTTTTCCATTAGGAACATTTATTCACTGTTTACATTATGCAGGGTCTGGACAGTGGAGTATCATATTCAGAGCTTGCTTTGTAGTTATTTTCACATTCTGGTTCTCCAGGACTATTATAATCAGGCTGCAAACATACCTTTTAGAGGCAAATAAAATGACTGTTTTCACTGTGCTTTTGACTTTTCCTTGAATCACATATTTCTAGCAATTCTTACGTAGGCTTGATTTTGATCTTTGGTGCCAAATGTGGCTTGACGGAACAGTGATTTGATGTCTTTTAGAGACACTTGTTTGAACATGTCTCTGAAGCCCTGGAAGGCAGGGGTCGCCTCTGGGAGCAGATGCAGGGGATGGAGCAGGGTCTGTTTTTTCTCCTGGAGGTGGAAACATCCCAGTGCATGTCAGCTGGTGAAACATCCCTCCAGCAGGGTCAGCTCCTCGCCCTCCGAAAGAGGCTTTAGCATCGTCTGCACACAGACATTTGCTTTCACACTCTAACAAGATTTCTAGGGGGTCGACTGCACTCGCCAAGGGTGTTGTCCCAAGGGACATGGCTCTTGGAAGTGCATCACCCTGAGCTGCTGATGGGAAAGCAGCTTATTATCAAGCTGCCTCTCTCTTCCAGAAAAGTGAAAAAAGCCTCATCTCCGGCTTTTAATCCTTTTTCACCCTTTACTGAAAATAAATTAGATATTTCAGTGCCACAGGCTCTGCTAGCAAGGGCTGATCCTACCACCTGAAAGGACATGAGCTACTTTTAGCCTTTGGCTTGCTTTTGGCCACAGGTCCCCTTCCCCTCTGTACCAGGGCACTGTGGGCATGCTGCTGTCACACACGCAGATGTGGCCTTGCCCTGCAGAAAGCATCTGTGCCCTCTATGGTACCACTTGGTGACATCCCAAATATCTCAGCCAACTGACAGATTTCCAGCTGATCTCCTAATTCCTCAGGAATAAATACCTTGGTAAATGGTCTTGCAGAAAGGGATGAAATAAACTTCTCTTGCATGCTGATTTCATGATTACTCTGAAAGATATTGCAGTGAGGGGCAAGAAAAGAGTTTCCAGGACCTTTTTTTAATGCAACACAGTCAGATGTGTGCTACTTAACTTGCAACTTCTCTCCATAGTGAGTCCTTTTCAATGTCCTTGCTCAACAAGCACAAACTTCTCTCTGAACCCACCTCCTTATAAAATGATGGTTCTAACTTGGAAGCAAACTTGAGGAACTCTCACAAACAAAGCCTGTGTCAATGTATTTTGTGAAGAATACACAATGTGAGTCAGACAGAGCTGGAAAAGGAGGGGGTTTGCAGGAGGACCAAGTACGGGCATAGATGTTGGATGCTTAAAAGAGGACGTCACTGTCAGAGATTCTCCACTTTAAAGTGCAGTTATCATCTGGAAAGTGTAAAAGTGACATCTTGGTATGCCACATTTATTCCTCCTCCGCAATTTCTATTCCAAATTCGCTCAGTCTTCAAGTCAATACCCTGTTTTTTTCTCTGACTGCCAGCACAGCTAGCTCAGCCTGTTACCTGAGAGTCAAGCTGTGTTCTTTCTGCTTATTAAAACATTGCCAACTGCAAAGCTTCTGGAATCAGACATTAACTGGTGGTGCCGTGGGAGAGGCAGGAGAGCTGAGCACAACATGGCTAGCACATCCCTAGCTGCAGGAGAGAGAGAGAGAGCGCGAAAAACCAAATGGTCCTTAAACTTGGCACGTACGCCTCAGGAGACCCACAGAGAACACATATTTACAACACCTAGGTGCCATTTTTATGCAGTTACTTTTCTGACTCTTACTACGTTTCATGACGGAGCAGCTAAATAGGGAGCCAAAGAGCCCCCCACTCAAGTCCCAGCCGTGCCAGATTTCCAAAGGACTCATTATAGAGGAAACAGGTGAAAAAAAGAATGCAGCCAGGATTTATTTACTATCGACTTGCTCTGTCATCTCTAAACTGCAGCGCCTCCTGCAGCATGTAAACCTGGCTAAGGTGCAATTACTCCTTTTCTTATATTGTATGTGTTTTGTTGCTGAGATAATTCCAACGGTATCTTCACAGAGGGGTTAGATTTTCTGGGTAAAAGGAGAAAATGAGAGATAATGAGTCAAGAAAAGCTTTAAATAGTTCAGAGCTTGTTCTGGATTCAGAAGAGCATTGCAAAGTCCACATGCTTATCTGGACTTTAGCTGAAATGTATGGACTCTGAGTGTCCGAAAATGCAGGCAGGAGCTCTCATGAGGTCTCTCAGGCACCAGTGCTACTCATTCCATCTGCAACACAGCAGGCTTGAGTCGTCACAGCTTTGCACCTCATAGAACCACTTATCTCTGCAAAGACCGAAAGGAAAAGAGTAGAAAGCTAGAGGACTACAGCGTTTCAGCATCTTCTTTCGTGCACAGGCACAGAAAAGGATAATGAACTGTTCAGAGCTGTTCAGTCTGGTTCTCTCTCATCCCGGCAGCTCTACTGATGTCTAAACACCTGCTTTCCTCGAGGGCAATGTGGCTACTGAAGGCAGCAGATGAGCTGCCTTAGACAACTTCCTTGGTTTAAGCCCAAAATATATAGGATTAGGGAGCCTTTTTGGATCTTGATCTCTTCCAGCTGAAGACTGCACAGCTAACAGGTCCACTGCCTGGAAAATTATCTGATAGAATGGAATGGAATAACAAAACAGACATTTTCAGTTGAAAGGGACCTACAATGACCATCTAGTCCAACTGCCTGACCACTTCAGGACTGACCAAGTTAAAACATGTTATTAAGGGCATTGTCCAAATGCCTCTGAAACACCGACAGGCCTGGGGCACTGAACACCTCCCTAGTAATCCTTTTCCAGTGTCTGACCACCCTCTCAGTAAACAAATACTTCCTAATGTCCAGTCTGAACCTCTCCTGGTGCAACTTTGAACCATTCCCATGAGTTCTATCCCTGGATCCCAGGAAGAAGATCTCAGCACCTCTCTCTCCATGTCCCCTCCTCAGGAATCTATAGAGAGCAATGAAGTTGCTCCTCAGCCTCATTTTCTCCAAACCAGACAAGCGCAAGTCCTCAGCTACTTCTCACAGGACATTCCTTCACCAGCTTTGTTGCCCTCCTCTAGATGCATTCAAGGACCTTCACATCCTTCTTAAATGTGGGACCCAGAACTGCACACGGTGCCCAAGTTGAGGCTGCGCAACGCTGAATACAGCAGGATAATCACCTCTTTTGACCAGCTGGTCATGCTGGGTTTCATGCCCCCCAGGATGGGGTTTGCCCTCTCGGCTGCCAGGGTTCACACTGCTGACTTGTACTGAGCTGCTGTCGATGGGCATCCCCAGATCCCTTTCTGCAAGGCTGTCCCCCAGCCACTTCTCTTCCAGTTTGTACTTGTGTCCAGTGTTACTCCATCCTAAGTGCAGAATCTAGCACTTGGACTTGTTAAATTTCATCCCATCAGTAACTGTCCAGTGCTCCAGTCTATCTAGATCCCCCTGCAAGGCCTCCTGTCCCTCAAGAGAGTCAACAGCACCTCCTGGTTTGGTACCATCACTGATGGTGCACTCAGCTCCTGTGTCCAGATCATTGATAAATAAATTGAACAGAACTGACCCTAGAATTGCACCTTGAGGAACACTGCTCATGACCCGTCACCAATGATAACTGTAAATTATCTACCATTTTGGTGTTCTCCAAAGGAAGGTCAGAGTTTGCACACAGAGGATGTGGTCCCTGATTGCTCACTGTGGTAGGTCACTAGCTGTGGCATCATGCAAACTGACTGTATCAGCTACTGTAGTATTGGTCTTTGGGCCAAACTTGAAAGAAGGTTAATGGGGATTAAACAGTGGCTGTGTGTCGGCTGACTTGCAATAAATCTTTGTGAGCCTCAATCACAGAATAGCAGACTGGTTGAGGTTGGATGGGACCTGTGGAGGTCATCTGGTCCAATCCCCTTGCTCAGGTAGGATCACCTAGACCCAGTTGCCCAGGACTGTGTCCAGATGGCTTTTGAATTTCAGAAGAAGAGAGACTCCACAACCACACTGGGCAACCTGTGCCACTGCTCGGTCACTCTCACAGTGAAAAAAAGCATTTTCTGATGTTCAGAGGTAACCTCCTGTGTTTCATTTTGTGACAACTGCCTCTGGTCCTATCACTTACAGATGTTGTATGTAATAGCCCACAATGAACCAAGCAGATGGAAGTTAATTCATGTATTTCATTCTGGTGCCCAACTGAAGCATGTAGCACAGGACTGTCCCTGGCAAGACCTTTGGGTTGTCTTGCAGTTTACGCTGAACCATGTTCAGCACTGTCAGACATTTACAGATGTAGGGGTTGGCACTGGACATCTTTCAAATTCCAAAAATGTGAAACATGACCTTCAGTCAACTTGACAACCATTTTTCTTCCAGAATTTAGTTTTCAAACCCACAAATCGCAGCAGCAAGTACCACACAAATCTTTAAAACTGGGAAGTAGGTAGGACTTTCTGCTTTTAATTATTTTCTAACCTTTGCTGTGGTCTTGTTCCTTAAATAGCTGCTACAACTACCTAATTTCCCAACCCCATATTGCCAGTTGCTATTTAGTTAATTTAATTAGTTAATTAATTAATTTTTATTATTTAATTGTTTCTTCTTGCCCGAATGGTGCAAGGTAACAGCCATGTCACAGTGATGCAGCACTAGCTTCAGCCCTAGTGATGTCATGGCAGTCACCAGTTCCTAGAACCCTCCCTGTTGATGTCACGGCTGTGTCACAGCAGACGGAACGTTGGTGGTGGTTGTGTGACAGGGTGGGTTGATGACATGGGTGGCCCAGGATGGGTATGAAAAGGGCTGCTCCACACCAGGCTGGCAGACAAGGAGCCAGGTGACCAAGGGTTGAGAGGGGAGGGCAGGGGACAGAGGGCTGGGGCTGCCCAGGGTGACTGAAGGTGGCTGCTCCTCCTCTGTTGCTTCTCTTATTACAGCTGGATTCCTGGATAGGGACATGAGCAGGCCATGGCACACTCCTGTCTTCTCCCTTCTACAACACTCAACCAGAGACTACAGGACAGATAAGATATCCCCAACCTATACCCTGTCATGGTCTTACAGGGAGCTGGGAGCTCCCTCCAGCCGTGGTGAAGAAGTCGTGCATCCTTTTTGCCCAGGTATCCAAGGGCTGGGCAGCACATGAGCTCCTGGCATCCAGATCACAACAGGGAAAACACTGGTGGTTGGTGGATGGGGTTGGTGACATGGTTGGCTCAGGATGGTCCATCTCCTGATGGACAGGAGATATGGACAAGAGACATGCCTATGGGATGGGCAGCCTTGATGTGAGGCTGGGAGAGCTTGGGCAGGGAAGCAGGGGCTTCTTGTGGCAATGGGGGTGGCTGCTCTCTTCCTTGATGCTCCTGCCTTTGACAGCAACATCGCCAGACAGGGACCTGACTGGATCATGGCACTCACCTCTCCTCTCCTTCTTCTACTAGTCAGCTAGAAAGTTTTGCAACTTTCTACAGGGACATTGGTCTAAAGATAAAGAAACACACATAGCCCTAGTCTGTACCCTATCATGGTCCTACAGGCTGCTGGAAGCTCCCTGTAGCTGCAGACAAAGGGATCTCCACACCACGAACCATCCTTGTACCCTGTCATGATCCTACAGGCAGCTATAAGCTCCCCATAGCTGTGGAGAAGGGGAGCGCTGCACCATCTAGCATCTTGGTGTGAAACTCATCTCAAAATGAAGTTTGAGATTAATAAACCCATTGACTGCTGCTTCTTGGTTTGTGTTGTCACTTTTGGGGAAACGTTTTGAGGCCTTTCCTTTTGAATGAGTGTTGCATAAGCCTTGGTATCTTAGCTAAAGAGTCCCCATTGGCAGGTTCTTCCAGATACACCACCTCTTTGACTGAAAGGACTCACCTTTCCGTAGCTCTTGGCACATGTCCTTTTTCAGTTTTTGGAAACACACTCCAATCTTTCACCCTCATTCCAATTTTCCATTTGGGTATCAGCTTCCACTACCTGATAGCAAAACTGCTTTTCTTCACATAAGGCCGGAGCCCCTGCCCTGCATTTCTCACTGAACAAAGAGCATGAAACAAAAGGGAATGGCAAAAAAAGGATTTCAGAAGCCCCATGACTCTGTCTCCCCCAAGGCATTCCCCTTCAGCTGCAGGTGGACAACAGAACAGTGCTGCTCTGCACTAGAAATGCCGGAAAAAAAAAGCAGGTTGGCTTCTCTGTGATTAAAATAGCCACCTTGTGATCACACATAGCCAGTGGCGATGAGATACACTTTTGAGGACATCCTGGCAGCTCAGCATGGAAGCGTTGGGCGTGCCATTCCATCCGGACATTTGGTGTACACAGTAAAGCCCTGTTTGTACAAATCTCTCATTATTTTTCTCATTCCTTCCTAGAAAATGCAGAGAAACAGCGACACAGCAGTGAGACGCTTTGTGGGGGCTGCCCCTTGGGTTTGCACTGTGGGGTTAGACCCAGGTGTCGTGCAGTTTGGTGCAGGAGGGACATCAGCAAGAGGTGGGCTGTGGCACTCAGCAGTTTGGGTCTGTTTTGGGGCACAGCAGCCACCTGACTCCACCAAGGCATTCGACCAATGGTCTGATCACCCGCTGTGTTCCATGCCAGGAAGCCCCAGGCTCCCCACCAAGCCTCTTCCTACAATCTGTGGGAAGTCTGCCAAAAGATAGGAAATGGGTGTGCTGTTTTTTCTTTCTTTCATGAATATAGGCCAAAATTTACTTTCTTACATGAGCAAGCACTGGAGTGGAACAGGAACAAAATATCCAGGGGACAACTGTTCCCTGCTATTGACTTGCAGGGTTTCCAAAGGCAGCAGATTCACACTTTCCACCACACTGAGCTGGACGGTGCATCTCGGAGCCCAAGAGGTCAAGAAGTATTTGTTTGCTAAATGAGTCAGGAAAGAAGAAGATGAATGGAAAATTAATTGCAGAGCTCAATAACTCATCTGATAGGTCAAAAAGTAAAGAATTCAGAAGCAAATACAAGCAGACGGATGAGACTCAAGGCCCTGGTATCCTGCTGTGGACTGCAGCAGAATTGGCCTTCTGGGGATGACTGTAAGTGGTGTGTGGAAATCTAAGTGCTGCCTGTACTTATTGAACTCTTCACAGGATGTAATACCGCACAAGGAGGACTATGAGCATCCACACAGCCCTTTCCAGAACCCAGCCTGCTGCTGAAGTCTTAGCAAAAAGACTGAAACAAAAAGACTCAAACAAAAGAACAGGTAGAATAACATGGCAACAGCAAAATGCTGGCACCACCCCTGAGTGCTGTGTTATACTTCCTTGACGTGCAGGTGGCAGAACATGATATTAACAAGAAACATTCATATCAGGGTCCTCTCCCCACAAAGCCATGTGCCTGTGCATTAAGAGAGCCATTCCAAATCCAAGCTCTTCCCTGCAAACAGAGTCACTAGAAGGCAGCATTCCTGGCTGGGCACCACCTTGGAAAAACAGTAAATTATGCTAAGTTTGATGATGTGGTTAAGCTGATGTTGAGATCTTGGAGGATTCTCTCCTTCCCAGCCCTGACACTTCAGGTGCTTTATAAAGAGAGATAATTTTTCAGTTTCATGGGATAGAAAGTCCAGCTTCCCTCCTAAACTCCACTGGAGGATGATGACAGGATCCATTATGCTGAAATTGCTTGGGTCAGTGCTGATTTTAGACCCAGGTCTAGGCTCTGAGTGTTGTTGCCTGCAAAAGACGACCAGTGAGACAGAAAGAGATGGAGTGGTACTGTTGCTGATTTAAATAGTATTATTCTACTGCTGTTGAGGGTCTGGACTAACCCCTGTGATGCACAGAGTTACTTGAAAATCAGATACCTTCCTTTGTGGTCTATTTTTTTTTATTCTTTGTCCTCATGCACTCCATATATAAAGGTATCTGTCTTCCTATGAAGGGAGTGAAAAGATTAATTTGTAAAGTCAAATATTCATGACTCCCAGGAAAGGGAGAGGAAGTCACCTGAAGATCATTTATTACAGGCAAGTAGTTCAGGTTCCTCTGTAAAAAGGTATAACCGCAAATCTGTGACAAAGAGGATTTCTGACAAGGGATGAGTCATCTCCTGTCCTCCCTGTCACACACCTGGAATTAAGATCACTGACGGGTAACAACCCTGTCACATGACAGCTCATTTTCCATTAATTTCAGCAGCTGCTGTTACAAATCTTGAGGTCAGATCATCCAGAGAAAAGTGCAGAGCATCCCTGTGATTAGGCATTGCAATAAGGTAGGAGATTAAAGAACCTCATGTCCTCCTGGGGAAAACTGGGCAACTTTGCAAAGTCAAAAGGACTATGCTGATCAACACTGGCACAGCAGCCGGCTTAAGAATGCTTTAGAGGGGGATTTTCCATTTGGCTTAAACTAGGAAGGTAAACTAATTATGTGAATGAATGTTTCCGGCAGTGGCAATATCAACCATTTCAATGCATTTAGCCAATGAACTATTAAGTATGGTATATCTTTAGCATCACAGGAGACAATAATTTACCTTGCGTGGCAGCTAATCATTGCTACCTCAGCTCTGCCCGCTCGCTCCCTTGAGCGCAGCGACACCCACTCATAATCGGGCCATTCACGCTCAGTCATGCATACAACCATCCCCAAACACAGTCCTACTAATCACCACCTCTGCTCCCACTCAGGCTGCCATTTGGAGTCTGATTCAATACTAAAATGGATCTCCACACCACAAGAAGCCTGTCTTGTACTCCCTCCTGTTTAATGTGGCAGACCCCTACTCTAATCATTCATCTGGTGCAGGGGACGACCCTGTCACTGCAAACACGTCTCGTTGTAACGTTTCCTGTCTGCAGCACTATTGCTTCAGGCCAGTCTGTGAGCTTTTAAAAATATGGTGCAAAAGGGTGTAGATTTTCATAGGCATTGAAGTCTTATGAAAGCAAATTGCACTTGTAGAAATAGACAGTTATCAAAGATTCACCTTGAATTCGTAAATTCATAGATAACACTTTGAGATGGTCTGGCAGACCACAGAATCAGAGAATAGTTTTGGTTGGAAGGGACCTTCAAGCTCATCCAGTCCAACCCCTGCCATGAGCAGGGACATCTTCACCCAGATCAGGTTGCTCAGAGCCCCATCCAGCCTGGCCTGGGATGTCTCCAAGGATGGTTCATCCGCCACCTCTCTGGGCAACCTGGGCCAGTGTTTCACTACCCTCAGTGTAAAAAAGTTCTTCCTCATGTCTGGCCTGAGTCTCCTCTCTTCTGGTTTAAAACCATTACCCCTTGTCCTGTCATAATGCACTCTTCTAAAAAGACTGTCCCCCTCTTTCTTAGATGCTCCTTTTAAGTACAGAAAAGCTGCAGTATGGTGTCTCCAGAGCCTTCTCTTCTCCAGGCTGAACAACCCCATCTCTCTCAGCCTGTCCTCACAGCAGAGCTGTTCCATCACTTTGACCATTTTTGTGGCCTCCTCTAGTCCCTCTCCAACAGGTCCATGTCTTTTCTGTACTGAGCTGGACACAGGACTCCAGGTGGGGTCTCACCAGAGTGGAGCAGAGGGGCAGAATCACCTCCCTGGACCTGCTGGCCACACTCCTTTTGATGCAGCCCAAGATCGACTCTTTGCTCAGTGCTGATCCTGCAGAGCTGGGGCTGACACCATGCTGTCACCTGTGTGCCTCCATGTCCCAAATCTCTGAGCTTCAGGCTGCTGCATGACTATTAGCTTGTGCCAGTGCCTGAAACAGGTCTGCATGATGCTTCCAGGGCAAAGAAGACCAGGTGTCCTCCACAACATTTTACCAATATTGTTTGTGCCTTCTGGCTCAGGAGAGAGAAAGGATGCAGGAATTGTCACCAAATACATAAATAAACTTTCCTTCTTTCACATATTCAGGCAGCTCTCTTCTTCCCCCTCCATAGCCCAAGTCCTATTTTTATCTGAGGTCTGAGAGGTATTTTCTTAACTTGTCATCTGTAATTTTAGACTGGAGTAATGTTTTTGTTCAGGACTGGCCATCCTGTCTCTGATGAATAGCTCAGCACTGAGAATCTGTTTCTCAGTGTCTCTCCTTTGACCTTGACATTGTTACCTGCAATTCCCAAAGCTTGTTGGTGATGAAGATAGTAACGTCCTGGATGTGCTTGTGAAATATCTGGATTTTTTTCTAAGTTACTCTTAGGTGTTTCTATTTAAGTGGTCTGTGCTTTTCCTTGGTCTTGCCTATACAGGGACAATCGGGAAAGTTGATTTAAATTAACTAAAAGCAGGAGTTTAAAGTGAATTAGCTAAATTGCATTAAACCTCCCGTTTCACAATTAAAGTGGCTGTAATATGACTTAGCCTTGCAAGAGAAGTAAACCAAATCAAATCAAAGCCACTTTCCTTCTGACAGTTCTCACAAAGGGCTTTAATTAACGCAGTTTAACCAATCCACTTAAAAATTCAGATCAACTTTTCTGAGCAGCTTCATGCAAACAAGATTTTACAACTGCTCTGCACTGAAATGGTTTAGTTTGGTTGGATAGTTTTCCTTCAGTTACTCTGGTGGAAGACAGAGTCTTGCACTTGGGTAACTACATCAACTGGAAAAGTTGCTTTAGTATAAACCCAGATTTGTTTAGCTCTTTGTAATGCCTATGAGCTCCAAGCTGCTGTGCCTTCAATGCCATTACATACGCACAAAGAAAAAGACTACCTCATCAGTTTAGGAAAGGAAAATGATGGTGTGCAGTCCAATTTCTCCTGTTTCTCTCCTTTGGTTAGTGCAGAGGTCAGCTGTGTTGGTAAGTAGTTGGTATAATTTACATTGTGCCCCAGTGGGTCCTTAAAGTGTGTGCAGGCAGGCTGCAATCAGGCTGGGATTTATCTTAGGTGGGATGAGACTTACATTAGCACAAAATTCATTTGCTTCAATGGGCCTTAGAATGGTATAAATTAAGGCATATAGTGGTTTTTTCTTTTTTTTTTTTTTTTTTTTTTAATGTATACCTTATTTTTGGTAGTGTCAATTCTGGCTGAGGTTGCAGCAAAGGACATGGCTTACAAAGCACAAAAATCACAGATAACATTGGGAAGAGAAAAAAAAAAAAACCAAACCTATTTCAGCCAAAACAGACATTTAGTCAATTTGAGGGATTTCTCATCAGTGTGCACATCAATCTGGCCCATTAAATAGTACGTCCTTTAATTCATTCTGCCTTTATGAACAATTCCCTTTGTAGCTAAAATGCTTGATGAAGGTAGTGCAGCCTCTTTTTTAGCAGGAATATGGATGTTTGACTTTCTCAATTAGCTGAAAGTCCTTCAGCAGGGGGTTCCCGGAGGCACATAGCATTCCTCGGCTGGTGACCCTCATTCCCTGTGCTGCTTTACCCTGGCAGGGACAGCAAAATACAGACTTTCCACCAGGGTTTCTTCACTTTTCTCAAAACTTGCTAGTCTGTTGGCTTGAAACATCATCCCTTTTTTGGGGGGGAATAATCTGGCTGTTCCAAAGTGCTTTTCTCACTGCACAAATCCCCCTGGATCATGTCTGATGGTCCCTGAGTGCTGCCAAACCATGATGTCTTGGTCCAGACCAGGGCAGGCACCCTGACTGTAGTTAGCAGAGGTCTCGCTTTTCATCGCATTTATTAGGCTGTGTCTTCGTGAAAGAGCAATGCTCTAGCAGCACTGTACACAAATAAAATATTCCCAGTGAAAAAAGTGTCAGCATCACCTCTGCCAGATCAAAAGTCATGTCAGAGAAGATATCAAAGCGTGAAAATATGCTCACATAAAAAGCCAAAAGCCTGAAGCCATCCCAACTACCTTCAAACAAGCCGGAGTCTGCACACAGAGCTGCTACGTGGAAGTGATGGATCAAGAGGTAACGCAATTTCTAGCCGGACTCCTTCAGCTGTTGTCATCTTCTGCCAGAGTTGCTTCAAACTGTGAGAAGTTTAACTTCTGGGGGTAAAACCCAAAATGCATAGTGTTGATAATCCTACTTGATTCAAAGGCTCAGCTCCTGTCAGGTGTAGTTTCCTTTAGGGCAGTGGAAGCAGGAGTCATCCCACCCCGGTCAGACATGAAATCTGGAAGGGAACTGTTTTCTGCCCAGATTTTGCAGGTGTGGGGAGCAGCTGGCTCTGGGGAGGGGTAATGGGGTACACAGGCTCAGCATCATTAGCTGAGGTGCCACCTGGGCAGGAGGAACCTGCAAGTCATTCGGTCTGATGGAGCTTGTCATTTATTCACAGCAGCACCTGCCACACACAAGACGCTTTCCAAGCCCTTAAAAAACATGATTTTTATTTTTCCCCTAAAGAATTTGCAATCTAACAGACAAGTCACACTTTAGGCATCTTTGAAACCATTTTCCCATGGAACCAATTTGATTCACTACGTGTGACACAGCACTGAAGGCTGTTAAGTCCCCCGCGGGGCTGCAGGCGGCCTCGGCAGAGCTGTGTTGTTTGCAGGCAGCAGCTGCCTGCGGGCTGCATTTTGTGGCTGGGGGAGAGGTGGCGGCTGCCTTGTTGGGTTTGTTGTGCTGCTCATCCCAGTGCTGGATGTCCTCAGAGAAGAGAAATCATAGAATCGTAGCATGGTTTGGGTTGGAAGGGGCCCTAAAGATCATCTAGTTCCAACATGGGCAGGGACACCTTCCACTAGACCAGGTTGCTCAAAGCCCCATCCAACCTGGCCTTGAACACTTCCAGGGATGGGGCATCCACAGCTTCTCTGGGCAGCCTGTTCCAGTGCCTCACCACCCTCAGGGTGAAGAATTTCTTCCTTACATCTGGTCTAAATCTACTCCCTCTCAGTTTAAAGCCTTCACCCCTTGTCCTGTCACTACATGCCCTTGTAAAAAGTCCCTCTCCAGCTTTCTTGTAGGTCTCCTTTGGGTACTTAAGGGCTGCAATATGGTCTCCTCAGAGCCTTCTCCAGGCTGAACAACCACCATGCTCTCAGACTGTCCTCATAGCAGAGGTGCTCCAGCCATCTCATCATCTTTCTGGCCTCTTCTGGACTCTCTCCAACAAATCCATGTACTTGTTATGTTGGGGTCCCCAGACCTGAACCCAGGACTCCAGTTGGGATCTCACCAAGGCAGAGCAGAGAGGAGGAATCACCTCCCTAGATCCACTGGTCACACTTCTTTTGGTGCAGCCCAGGACATGGTTAGCTTTCTGGGCTGTGAGTGCACATTGCTGGGTTATGTTGAGCTTCTCATCAACCAGAACCCTCAAGTCCTTCTCAGGGCGGCTTTTAGTCCAGGAGGGCTATGGATGAAGTGGGACCTGCTTGTAACACATTCCTGTGCTTAGTGAACAGCTTGGAAAAAAAAAATAGAATTCTGCTGTTTGCATTTTTGCAGTTGAATATTTACATTCTGTCAGTTCTTTTTCCTTGGATCCTAATGAAGGAGGATCATTTGTAGGAAAACCCAAGGGTTCCTGACCACATGCTTCCTCCAGATGCTTTTTGTGTAGAGCACAGTGCCTGTGCAGAAGTCCTTCAGCAGCTGGGGCATAAAGCATCTTCTGCTTCCCCATAATAAAGAAAACATCTTGTGTCTCCTCCTTGCATTGTTTATCTCCTCCCAGTAGGACAGTGAGGTAGGAACCCTTTGCAAACACAAAGACTGAAAGATGGGAGATAACTAACTCATGTCACTTATAGGGGGACAGCTTTCCCCAGTCCTGCCCATCTGAAGTCCCAGCTAAATCTTGTTCTTCACCCACTAAGGCATTTTAGAGTGTTTCACTCTACAAAAACACCAGTGTTTCCAGTTCTGGAACTTAAGGGTGAAAAAGCTAAATCTAATGTTTCTACAGATTTGAGTCTTTGATGCTGTTGGAAGGGAGATACAGTATTTGTCACTGATGTTGTATGCGATTAGTGTTGGTGCATCGTTTCTTGGGGATGTAGGTGCCTCCATGAATGTGCCATTCGTTATATCGGTCCTTCCCCATGGTCCTCTGCACCTTCACAGACCTGCCTGTCTGCTTCTCTTACTTTTGCAAAGGACACAGGCTAAGCAGCTTATGTATTTCTGAAATGTGAATTCGGTGTGTTTTTTCACAGTTTATCTTGTAGCCCAAAGGACTCTCGTTTCTTCACACTTTCTGTTGGTTTTCCCACCCTTCTGTGCCTGCCTGGCTTTGTTATCTCTCCGAGTTTATTTGTCTGTGCTGAGAGCTGCATTGCCTTTTGTATCAGTTTATTTCCCTTCATGTAAGTACACTTTATAGCCTGATTTCCTCTTATTATTTGAAGTTGCTCATCTATTTATGCCATCTTTGCAACAAGCTATGTTCGCAGTATCAAGCTACTTCTATTCTTACAATACCTGAGACCCTCTGAAAATTTCTTGATCTTTGTAATCTAGGGTTTTGCATAAATCTGCCATCATTTAGAGAGAGTTTTTCTTTATAAAGAAAAATGAAGCTGATAGTCATAATGTCAAGTTTGGCAAAGCACATTTGAAGGAATGTGGATTTTTACATGTGTGAATAATGGAAAAGTTATGCCTGATAATCCCGCTGTTGATATCCTATCTCCTACATGGCATCACTAGTCAACAAGACAAGCCAAACTCCTGAGGAGAGAGGCACACTATTGGAAAGCCTAATTTTGAATATCAGGCTCTGAAGACTAAAATCTACTTAATATTATTTATGGAATCTTATTATGTGGTTTACAAATATGCAAACTGTTGCCACTTATTCATGAAAATCAGATGTTCACTTAATCCATGTGAATAGTTGGCTGAATGGCGATACTTGGATTTGGGTTTTTTTAATATTTGTGATTTCTCCATATGAAGAATGATGTTCCAACTGTCCAATTACAAACTGAGAACAGTCAATTAGCTCAGTCAGAAATAAGGCAAATATGAATGGTTCCCAAACAGCCCTGAATTTGGGATTTTGTCTAGAACTATTTAGTAAGCTCTTTTAAAAACAATAATAGAGTGTGCATGCATAGATGTGAAAATGTAATTTCTGAACATAGCCACACTTATTAAAAATATTTACCATGAATAATCCTCATGGTCATACAAAAAACCCTCCTTTTTTGATGCCTATGGAGAGAGAAAAATGACTACTTGATTAAAAGTTTGGGAAAGCATGAGAGAAGTCATGCTTGTACAGTCAGAAATTTTACTGTCTAGTTACAGTGATTAGGTACTGCAGTGAAAAATCTTGACAGTGTCTTTACATTGATCAGATTAGGGCAGTGTAATTGGTTTTTTTTTCGGGGGGTGTCAACCTAAAATAAGCTGTTTTCCCTGTATGTTTAAAAACTTTCATTTAGATTTAAATAGATGTTTTGTTCAACCTGAAACAGATAATTTTGCTTGGAGACCCCCCTTTTTTTAAAAAAAATAATAAATAAATAAAAAGGAAAGCAAGGAGATGGAAACAAACCAAGCTCGAGGTGATCTGAGACAGCTGCTTTCAGGTCTCTACTTGATCAGAGAAATCTAAAACGAGCCTGAAGTGTGTATTACAGAGAAAATCATAGAATCATAGAACAGTTTGGGTTGGAAGGGACCTTCAAAGCTCATCCAGTCCAACCCCCTGCCATGAGCAGGGACATCTTCACCCAGATCAGGTGGCTCAGAGCCCCATCCAGCCTGTCCTGGGATGTTTCCAGGGATGGGGCATCTACCACCTCTCTGGACAACCTGGGCCAGTGACAGAAGTCAATTCACTTTTGTAAGAGGTCTTGTCACGGGGTGAAAATTACCCTCCCGGCTTTCTTTCAGCGAACACTGCTGTCCAGAGAGAAGCAGGCAGCTGCTCTTGAGAAGAGCCTGCAGTTGAGTATGAGGAGTCCCCTAGGAGCAGGAAAATGCAGACGTGGAGCCCCATTTTGACTGAGGGAGACCAGCTGTAGGGATGGAGAGAGCATAAGTGCTCCCACAGCAACTTTCATTTATTTTGTGGTCCAGTGAGGGGAGAGTCAAACTACTCAGGAAAACTGAAATAAAATATCACTGCTCCAGGTAAATCCAGCTCAGCTTTTGGATTGTTCTGCCTCACTGTATTCAACTCAATTTCTAAATGCCTTTGCATCAAATAGAAACAGTCTCTGAAAATGTGTGTCCAGCTGCAAACCCAATAGGTCCTTTCCACTCTTGATCTCTCTCACTCCATTCTGTGGTTATGTTTGGCTGTTTCCATGTTCTATCCTTGCACTGATCTATTAGCATTTTTTTTTTCAGCAACCTCTAAAGAAAAAGAAGATAAAGTTGGAGCCCTGTTGAGACGCCCAATCTAATCCGTTGCCAAGGCAAGGCTCTTTGTGTGCAGCCAAGCCAAATGTCTGGGTTGCCATTTTCTTTAGAGCCTCAAGCAGTTCTCATCCTTCCCCAGGGGGTGGGACGATACAAACACAAAGGCTTGGATGCTGCTCTGGCTTGTGACTAATGCACATGTCGGTGGGAGAGTATAATATTTCCTTCCAATTCTCTGAGCCATTGGGCAGCTGGGAGCCAGGAATCCAACCCTTGAGCTCCAACACAGGAGCACCACAGGCGTGCTGGAGCTCAACAGCACAACAGCTGGGGGTTGGCAGCTGCTCTGCAGGCAGCATCTGCTGTGCTTTGGGAAAGGAGGTGGGGGAATCAGCAGCAACCACCTGGAATGCTGTGCCTATTTCTTCTTCCCTTTGTCCCGTTGAAGCGTTGTCCCCATGTCCGTTGACTGCGGCCACTCTAAAGGAAGACCCCCAAGTCCTCCTGGTGGGTGATCGGCCGCCATCTCTTCCCACATCTGCAGTTGGGTCTCTGCAGACCAGCGGGGTGGGTGTTAAATTCTGTGAGGCGCTTTGTTTTCACTTCCCTTCAGTTCCCTCGGATCTGGAAAAGTATGAATAATGAATGTGGTGTTTACAAGCTGGCTGAGTTAAGCAGCATCCAGCTTAATTAGTGGGATAATTATTCAGGGAGGAGATCAACATGTACATCAGGTATGTGGTCCAAAGTGTGGTGTGGGAGAAGGTGGGCAAAGACCTGCCTGCAGACAGCAAGACAAGTATCCATGTGCCCGCTTTGGGCAACCTGATGAGCCCACAGCCAGACAGATCTTTTCCCTGGGCTTGCACAGATCTTTGAAGTGGCTTCTTACAGCACCATTTGTCAGGACTCGATAGCTTCTCACTTGGTTCTAAGTTAATATTTATGATGTGTATTACAATATGACTTAAGCATCCTGCATTGGTTGAGCTGGGAATTACCTGGACCATAAAGATGATCCTAAAGTAAACTTATAAGGTTAGGCTGAGTTCATCTTTTCCTTGTGTGCATTCAGCTTCCAGCTGACCAGTTGTGACCTCGAAGGCATTTCAGGTTGACGGGAACAGGAAATTCCAATATCCTGCATGAGCTTGAACGGCGAACAAAACCCCAAAAACTTATTGACAAACATGTCTAGATTTTTCCCTATTTATGGCAGTAGAATAGGATACCCAGGTCTCGTTTCCTAGTGTTTGAGTGCGTGACAAGGCCTTAGGTAAGTTATTTCTCTTTCCTGCACCTTATTCTCCCTAATAGTAGATTGCAGATAATGATGGAATTTGTAGGATGTTTAGGTAGTTACAGATAAGTGGAAATCTTAAGTGTGGAAATCTTAGGTGTAAGCTTTTGAGGAGGCAGAGACTCAGGTTCTCTCTGTGCAGCATTAATATGATGGGATCCTGAGGCCAGAATAAATACTGGAGTATTTGAAATGAAGGTGCATGTTCACAGCCTTCAGCTCTCCTTTTTCCTCCCAGGATTTGGCTGCTTTTCTAAACATTATAAGTTGTCTTTTTGTTTTTTCTTCTGAAACTCTTGTGCCTTTTGATTTTCATTAATGGTTTTGTATTAGCTTTCAACTTTCTGCTAATTTTTTGTTTTTAGCCTTGGAGGTCAGTTTTTAGTCCCTGGCACATGCTTAAATTTTCAAAGATACTGGAGAATATAAAGCTTATGTAAGCAGCCCTGATGACGCTGCTGGAAACACTCAAGTGCCCAAGTAAGGCATGTATTTAAGAGCCTTGTTGAACAGATTTAAATTTGGAATAATGCTACAGAAGTAGGGTAAGTTGTCTAGATTTATGTTGAGTGTTTAGAAGCAGAAGCAGGACTTAATTTATTTTACTGTAGTATCTTTAACACCTTAATAGATAGGTGCTCTGTTGTATAAATGCAGTTAATGAGGATGATTTGAGACTCTGTATCTACTGTACTTTTGAAGGTTTACTGTAAGATATTGCAGTTGTAGCAGAAATTGCAGAAAGCACCATGTCCCCACGGTATGTTATGTGCAGTGGCAGTAAATGTTCTGGCTTAATCAAAAAGATCACATTTCTTCCTATTACTACCTGCCTAGAGAAGCTAGAATAACTTTTGGCCAAGTAATACATTCAGTTTAAATCTTAAATTTCAAAACTAAATTACACGAAGACTTTCAGATGTGATTCATATGTCCCCCATTACTTCCAATCTCTTTCCTTTTTCTCCTCCTAACGTGGATTTGTGTGAGATTGTAGTGCTGTCGGTAGCGATGGTGCAGGTTGGAGGCTCTGCATGGGCATGCAGGGTGTGCAGGTGTCCCCGATGTGCTGGGACTTTGCTCCCCAGGCTCAGCACAGCACAGCCACCTCGCCCGTCACCTCCTCCTGCTGAGGATCATTTAGCTAAACTGTTCCTAGTGAATGGTCTGCCCAGCCACAGTCACTCTTACTTCTTGCAAATTATCCTCAAGCAGCCATAGCTGTATATGTCTCTATGTTCTGCTATTTGCAAGGTTCACGGAGAGATTTCAGTGGGTATTTGTTGACCTTCAGGCTCTCCCTAACCCAGTCACTGCAGGAGCATCTTTCGGCAGTTTTGTCCCTACCTGCTGTGATACCTGAGTGTCCCACTTTGGTAAACTGGGGATAATGCTGGTTACCCACCCACTGTACGCACCTGTCATGAAGATGTGAAGAAGTGATATTTTCAAAGTGTAAAGCATTATTTATGCCAGATGCTGTGATCAATAACAAATGGGATAAACATCGGGTAGTTAAATATTTAAAGCACAGTCTTTGGAATTGGACATCCATGCCCTTTTCCAGCTCTGCTAATGGCTTCCTGCGTGTCCCTGGATGAGACACTTCACCGTTCCTGCCACTCCTGTCCCCTCAACTTTTATAAAAAGCATCTATTTAGCTGTGAACTCTTCTGACGAGCAGTGGTCTCACAGATGCTGGCTGAAAGGTGGGTATGGCAGGTCCTGGATGCTCATGAGGCCCTGAGATCTTTGGATGGAAGATTTCAGTCCAGTCTGAATCCAGGGATGGAAAGGAAGAGCAGCTCTTCTACCAGTCACCTTAGGTTTTATCTCAACTCTAAACTTCCCCGTTATTGCCTATTCCCAATATTACATCTGCTGTGTAGCTGGGTATGCCAGGGCTGTTGTAGAGTGCCACTGTGTGACAGCTCTGGGAAACATCTGGCTCAAGGCAGTGACAGCTGTATGAAGTGCAATGGACTGACACAGAGGCTGGGAATAGTCTATTTAAGCATCCCTTTTGCCTTTAAACTCTGATTTGATGAATGGAAAACAAGCACACATTTCTGTAGCTTTGACAATAAGCCTGTTTTGCCTTTTAAGAGAAACCCGATGTTGACTTTTCTTTGTGGTTTGTGCCTTTCCCTTTGTTTCAGAGCTCAAGTATACAGATATATAGCAGGGTGCCTGCCCCTTTTGTATCATATCAAAATGTTGGTAGAAAAAATTGATGCAGATGTACCCCAGAACAGTTTATCAAATAGAGTAGCGGACATGAAGATCACTAGCTGATTCTCATGGTTTATATGATTTCCAGCTGTAGATCTTGAGAACTGAAACATCCTTAGTGGAACCTCCTATTTGTCCATGTAAAATGTCCTCATTCAATCACTTACTCATGCATGTACCCTGGAAGTACATCTTAGTCTGATGTCCACTTATTTGACCGTGATCTAGTAGAATACTCAACACAGACATCTTTTATAAATCACATCCCAGGCACTTTCATGATAATATTCATAAAAGGACCACAACACAGAGTACACTTTGTCCCTAGATTCTTGGTAGCAGCTTCTGACTCAACTGCAATGTGTGTATTTTGTGATGGAGGATTTTTTTTCTGCAGTACTTAATGTTCGGAGAGAATTTAATCAAGAAACATGAGTAATGGGCATTAACATTCACTTCTGAGCAAGAGAACAGCTTTGATAGCATCTATACTCATTAGATTTTTTGCTCCAAACACTGTTCATTACAGTGAGCGCTCTTTGTATTGGCTTTTACTTAGTAAATACAGCACAGATTCTGCTCGGCACAGAAATGTTCCTTGAACAAACACTCTGCAGTTACACAAAAGTAAAAAGTTTTAACTGTCGAAAAGAAACAAGTGAAGCACTACAGGTGCTTTCAGAAAATTTCCAAGCACTCTGCAGCACGACATAAAAACCTGCAATGACAGAACACAAGATTTATTTACTGCCTGCCTAATTGGAATGAGTAGGATTGATTTTGTTCACATACTGAAATGAATCCTTGGAAAAGCTCAAGATTCAACCTGAGAGGCCTGATGAAAATTTGTTGGGGTGCACTCATGGAGCCAGGACCACTTTAGGCACTGCAGGTGCATGAGCCATGCCAGCAGCAAGATGGGAGGGAGCGAGACAGGACTCAGTACTTTGCACTTCTGCCTGGTTAGGTAAAAGTCCTGAACAGCAAATAGGTACTGATCCCTAAAATGAATATACCAGTGTGTCTGCACCGCACTCCCTATCCTCCTACTGCCAGCATTAAATAACATAGAATAATTTTTGTTTGGAAAAGACCCTCAAGGTCCTAGAGTCCAACCATAAACCTAACACTGCCAAGTCCACCACTAAACCATATCACTAAACATCATGTCTACATGTCTTTTAAACATCTCCAGGGATGGTGACTCAACCACTTCCATGGGCAGCCTCTTTCCATTCCTGACAACCCTTTCTGTGAATAAATTTTTCGTAATATCCAATCTAAATCTTCCCTGGCACAACTTGAGGCCTCTTGTCCTATCACTTGTTACCTGAGGGAAGAGACCAACCCTCTCCACACTACAACCTCCTTTCAGGCAGTTGCAGACAGTGATAAGGTCTCCCCTCAGCCTCCTTTTCTCCAGGCTGAACAGCCCCAGGTCCCTCAACCACTCCTCACCAGACTTGTGCTCCAGGCCCCTCATCAGCTTCATTGCCTTTCTCTGAACAGTACAGGTGAGAGATATTTAAGTGCCTTACACTCTCTGTTTACTCTTTTAAATGGATCTTAACTACAGATGTATGATGATAACTACAGATGTATGTTCCTCTGTTCGCTGTGGAAGAGAAGCACACAGAGTAATGCTGATTTTCAGCTAGCTTATAAAATGACAATAAGAATATTGTGTTACAATAATATCTAAAATGGCCCTAGGGCAGAAGATAGGAAGTGAGTTCTGTGTCAATTCACCCTTTCACTCCATGATTAAATTTGCACCCAAATCAAGTAGTTCAAAGTCTCAATTTGTTTAATGAGTTGACTCGACAAATAGATCATTTTCTCTTCTAACAATTACCCTGAAAATGTGAGATGTCAGGAGAGCTGATTTTCATATCTATCAATACTAACAAATTGGGGATCTTGTTCTACTGCACTTTGATACTTTATAGTTTCACATCTTAAAGCATTTCCCAGGCAATGTGTCATTTTCGGTAATGCCAACGATGCTCATACTGAGTGAAGTACAGAAATGTCGATTACTGCATGCCAGTGTTCGAGGACAACGTGCCAATGCAAGAACTCTTGGATCCCAGTTGCCTGCTGTGACCATCTGACCTGAGTTTTTACTCATTGCTGCACCCTGCAGGGTGATTTGCAGTAGCCAAATCATTTCAAAGAGCTTCAGCCTATTTACTTGGTCCATTTCTGCCTGGGTATGGTATAGCCAAGAGCAAGAAATCTTAAGGACCAGTGGTCATTTGAGGAACCTCTGAGAAACGCTGCCCTAGGAGCACGTTTCTAGTGCCAATATCATATGAGATTTGTCTGGTTAGGCTCTTCATTCTGCAATAACAACGCAACTCAAGAAACAGGGTTTTGCTTGGTTTTAGTCAAACTCTGCTCTTGCTGCACTAAACATTAAATTTGCCATGATGAAGAATATAGTAATTGCATGCCCTGAGAGAACAGTTTTCTAGTCACCTCTCCCTAGACACAATGTTTTTGCTTTTTCTGGCCTTACAATCTTCAAGCCTGTATCCCAGGAGAAAGGCTTGGGTGACATCAAAGCATCTTTCTCCTTGGCTGCGCTTGAGGCTGATCTGGGCTGCTGGCTCAGCATGAAAGAGCCCTGCTCCCTGCTACATACAGGTGAAGTGCTGCCAAGTCTCACCTCTGACTCTTGTTCTCCATCCCCAGTTCATTCCCATCATGGCAGCTGTCACGAGGCATTTGTGGGACAACACTTGCAGTAAGTCCATGCCAGGGCAAGCCATCTTGATGCCATTTTCCCATTGCCCAGCAGCAGCACTGAAGGAGCTATAGCCCACTGGGGAGATGCTTCCAGATGCTTGTGGCCACAGTCTCCTTTTCCTCCCTGCTGCAAACATCACTGTTCTTCTTAAAAAGTAGTAAGAACAGAGTACTGTTACTACTATTGTTGTCGTTTCATAGTAGCAGCAACAAAGCATGGGTTGCTCCAGCCACACCTCTTGCATTTCTCATTGCCTCTTTCCTGTTATTTTTTATTCTGCTTCTAAGCTTTGTTCTTGTCTTTCTTAGAGATCCAGGAGGATCTTATGCTGGAGTAACAGCTCCCTCTCGGAAGCACACACCACCTCACAGCTGTTAGGAGATGGGAGTGTGGACATGACCGGTTATCACAGAGTGGCTGATGTGCTGTGAATCACTACCCAAATATAATACGGGGACACTGTCTTGTGGGACTGCTCTCCAAGAGTGCAGCTCTGGTTCTTGCAGAGAGTGGAGGGAGAATTCTGTTGAGGGGATAGAAAATGAAGAAGTTCCAGTAAGAACAGGAAGGTGATACAGTGCTGGTAGACCAGAAGAAAGAATGGGCTTGAGGAAAGCACGTGAGGGCAGAACAAGGGGGAAAGGATAAAGATAAAAACCTATATATTGTCAATAAGAAGCAACAGAAGGCCTTAAGGACAGAATTAGAGATATGATGAAAAGGGTTAAGGAATGTCAGTAAATAGATACACAGGCTGAATGATAGCGGATAAGGAGCTTTAGCTGCAATGCTGCGAATGTTAAGGAGAGGAGGAAAACATGCAGCAGAGAGTTTTCAGCAATCTACTTGGCCAGAAGGGACCTTGACTCAGCTCTTCAGACCTCAGAAGCTCATTGGCACAAGGTGAGATGCCCATGAGAATGGGCTTTCTTGGGGCATTCTTGAGGCTTTCTGGATGGAAACAGAATGGAAAGACCTTTGTACAGCAGATTTTTGTCACTGCTGGCTTCACTCCTAGCTGGATATTGAAGGCAAAACAAAAATAAATATTTCTTTTCCTCCAGTAATTCTCAATCATTGAAATATTGAGTGAGTCTGTGAGTTTGGTTTAATCAATGCCGGTCTGGTCAAACTTGTCACTTACAGACAAAAATACATGTGTGCTGGAAGAGAAAACAAGACCAGGAAAAATAAACAGTATTGACAATGACCTTTGAGAAAAGTGGATTTTATTTCAGTTACCCTCGTATATTTTAAACCTCCTAGATCAAAGTTCACAGTAGCAGTCAGAACTAAGTTCAGAGACCTCAGTTCACAGCAAGAAGCTTGAATAAGTGACCTGATTTATCAGAAGTTCAGAACACTGACTTCCCATGAAAACAGTGGAAATATCAAGTACTGAGTGTTTTCCAAAACAAAGTTAAGTTGTGACACTTCTTCTGATCCCAGGGTCTTTGACAGGTCTCCTGTGACGTCTTGGACCTTTCAGCTTGTTTTCCTAGTAGAGAAACAATAAGTGACCACCATAAGTGGTGTGTTTTGTCCCTGGATCTGGAAAAATGTGGCCCAAAACCATTCAGAATTTTTTTCTTTACTATGCTGATGAGAGTAACCTGAAGAAAAAAAAGAATCCTCTGTTTATTCATGGAGCTTGTTCTAAACAGAAAAAGCAGTGAAGGGTGTTTGGTGTAGCTGAAACTAAGTATAATTACAACACATCTCTCCAAGACTGAACACTGACTCGTACTAAGAAAAATAGTCTTTACGATTATGTGGAACCATATTAACTGCTGATTCCTTCCCTGAGTGTGTCATGGTAGATATTTAACTCTTAGCACCTGACTCTGAAAAAGTGAGCATAGATTTTTTTAATGTTAACTAGCTCCATTTTGGCTAAAAGAACCAAATTCACTAAGGGAGAGATAGAGAAATATTGCATACCAGAACGATAACCTTGTGTGACAGCATAGTTGTGATAAATACACCACATCTAGAAGTTCAGTCTGATACATAGTCTGGACCAAAGGGTTCTCTCACAATGTGATGATCTATTGTATTGCCCAGCCAACTGGAGTGGCATTAAAATGAATTATAACAGGCTTTTGGTTTGGAAATTGTCTAGTCTATTATTTTTTTTAAGTACAGATTTCTTAAAGGGCAGAAGGAACCTTGGACAGAGAGAATGAATTGGAAACAAATTGTAACCATGACATTTTGCCCCCTTTCCTCTCCTTGCCATCTTTGGCAATCAGGACGTTATTTCCTCTTTCCTGTCAAGGACCATTAGCATTTGAAAAAGGCTTTTCAGTCTTTTACCTTTGTTCTGATTTGCAGAAAGGGAAGAAAAGAGTTGTTTATCCTTTCATGCCTGCATTGCTACCTCTGTGCTTCCTTTTTCCTGTTACACAACCTTTTCTTGTTTTCTGATACAGTTTCATAAAGCAAACATAAGAGATGGACTGATTCATTGTCTGGGCTAAATTCTTCATGTCTTAAAAGTCTTTCATGATGCCACAGACCACAATGTGCAGTATTGGTCAACCAGGCTCCACGTTCACACATTTCTGTGTATTTATAATGATCACATTTCTGCATGTTCTTGTTCTTCTAGCTGACTCACGTGAGAAAATGTTCAAGTTGTCAGATTCATCCTCAGGTTACTAGCTATTTTTTTTTTCTCTTTTATCTATGCTGATTTTAAGTATCCTACCAATTTTGTAGTACATTTTCAACCAACTCTGTGGCTGCCACAGCTTTTATATTTCTGCTGTAGCTAGAAAACTTCTCAGCACCACCATAAACATGCAACATGCATTCTCTGGTAACAGCTAGTGCTTACATGATATCAGATAGGATGATCCCCAGAAAGACATACTGATTTTGGCTTATCCAAGATATCCAGTAAGATAATGCAATTTTGATCCATTGCAGCCTATCTAACTCTGCAAACCCTGATCTTTCCCACACAGAGCACACGAACAGCTGCTGAGTGGGATTGTGTGAGTTCAGCGATTCACAGCATTATTTGGTTTCCATTGATCTCCTCATCTTTGTCTCACCTCCATTTGGAACCCAGGCTCTTACACTCACTCACTTTGCCTTTTGGTTTCTCTGGCCTTCAGAAAAGTGTGCAATTTAGTCTGATACCCAGATAGACCAGGTGCTAGTCATGGGTGAATACCCTCCACCTTGGATGTACAACTTGTTTAGTAGCTTATTGAGTCTAAAAGTGGAGGAGACTTGCATGTTTCATCCAAATACATATACAGTTGGCTTTTGATGTGCTAATCAGATATCCAGGAAAGCTGCTGAGGTCAACATGGCTTTGATTTTGCACCAAGTCCTTACACATGAAATCCTGATTTTGGACTATGATGCCTAAGTCACCTGCAAGAAACAAGATTTTATATGATCATAGGTTGGTTATTTGTTTTGACAGATGCTAAAAATATTGACACACGTACCCTTTTCTGATAGTTCATATTGCTGTCTGCTCCATTGGCTCTATTTCTCGCATCATTTTATGTAAACTTTTCAGTGAGCAATCCCTATGGAGTGATGATCAGTTTCTGTAATTTAATAATTACAAATAATTACATACTTTGGATTTTTCCAGTGTCATGAGCAGCTGTTGATAGATCTACAGGCACAGAGTCTCTGTCCATGCCCTCCCAAGGCTCTCTTGGAACTGCTCAGTGATGTTAAGCACTTAAACAGCAGGGACTTTCTGGGAACAGTCCAGCTTGCTTTGGTATTAGGAGCCATTTAGCAAATGGTGATAACTAATTTAATTAAGATCAGATGCTAATGCCATTTGTGAAGATGATGCCGTATGGACACAGGCCTACTGTTCCTTGGCTCTGAAGCATCCTTCTCTGATATTTGGAGTGCCCTGACGTACATGCACTAACACACTGACAGTAATGCACAATAAATGGTCAGAGTATTCAGATATTTGTCATTCAACCAAGATATTTTATCCACTTAGCTGTCAGATGTTGCCAAGACCAGCAGTTTTATCATTCTTGAAAGAATTCATTCGTCAAATGACTGACTCAAAACGATCAATGTTCTGAGATTCTTGTCACTTACTGTGTAATTTACACACTTTGAGTACAATTTACACACTTTGGGTACTGAAAAGATTGGTCTGTGCTAATAGCATATGTCTACTTTACCTCAGTCAATGGAAGAGTTCTGACTAATTGTTGGTGCTTTTCTGCTGCGGTGGATTATGTCAACAAGTTCTATGGAGCATGACTTCAATCTTCTGTCATTTAAAAAAATATATATCCTCACACAATAAGTTACTTTACAGGTCAAGAAAATCCTCTTCGTATTTCCTACATCTAACAATTTGCATCATTTCCAGATAAACTGTGGAGCTCTCTGACATAGGACAATGTGGATACTAAAAGTTTCCTTGGTTTCTAGAAGACATAGAAGCTCACGGGACCTATTGTAGCGCCTTCTCTCCTTTTAGCAATGTTGTTGATGACAGAGGCCTGATATAATTATCATAATTATTTTTCTCAGTCATGACTGAAGACAGTTTGGATCATGGGCTAGATTCAAAGTATCCACATGTCCATACTTCTACTGTTTCCACCCATCGTGACTTCTGTAGAAGCACCAGTTGAAATGGTAGCTGTGAAGATCACTGATAATGACTCACATTTTACCACAATCAAAACTGACCATTCTATCTGGTGATGTACAGACAGAAGTAATGGAAATGCTGTTAACACCTCTAGGTAGACTCCTGATGTTCCCTTTCAGCAATGGATGCTATGATGACAATAAGATCAGGCTTAACGATAACCCTACTACTCTGCTCACTTTTTTCTGTGGTCATGTTTATTCTTGGTGTCCTCTAGCACCTGTTGTTTATTCCCTTATATTTTTCTTGTAGACTTAGCACCTGGCAGTTACACTTTTTACGCAGCTGGATGATGATTTCTTGTTTGACAGCCGAGGGCCCTTCGACATTTGTAGATATTATTGTCAGTGCTGGTCCTGATAAGACAACTTTTATAAACAACTGACAGCTTGCACATCTAGGCATGTCTTTAGTTGTGATATTAGGTATTTAGCAGGATTTGTGGATTCATAGAATCTGACAGGGATGGCAATGTAAGCATTTCTGCTGGGGTCTTGTTATATATGAATATCTATGAAAAACACTAAATTTTCATTTTCTATTCTCTGCATGACTGTTTACAGGTAACTACAGAGTGAGAAAAGTGGCAGAGTTATAAATTTTGCTCTGTTTCTTCATCAGAAATCTTTAAAATATTCCTGTTGATATACAGTAAATTTGAAACCCTTGTCTTCTTTGTTTGTAGAGAAGGAAGAACTAACAAAATCTATCCATAATAGTGAAATAGATCTGACTCCCTGCAAACAGATTATTAACCAAGAATTCTTTCTTGTTTCGTTAACTGACTGAGAATGTATCTATTGTGTGATTGAGTCAATGCCTCATTATTTCAAATTCAGAAATGTCCCACTCTGGTCCTTGAAGGACTTTCCAGCATAATTATAAGAGACATATCCACACACTCTACTTCCACAGCAAGGTTTTTCCTATCTTTCCCTCATCAAGAAGCAAGAGAAAGAGAACAAAAGTACACTTCATCTACCGGTTTCTCAAACTTTCTCTCCAGTGCTGTGAACACAGATCCTTCTAGAGGTGCAGAGGTTGAAACCGTGCATAATACTTCTCAGGACAGATGCTTTCTCCATTTTTATGTAGAGCAGTCGTAGTCTCTATCTCCTGGTTAGAGACTCCTCAGTATTTTGGTACTGAGATCATTTAGAGCGGGGAGCAGCTTTCTGGTGTGTTACCTGCTGCTGAAGGACTAATGAAGGTGGTGGCATGTGGCCCCAGCTCCAGTGCCGAGATTTTGCTAGATGGATTTTACAGTCAGAACAGGAGACTCTTTCTCTGCACATTTAAATGTTCAGTTGAAAAACCTTTGCAATTAAAAAAAAAAAAGGTATACTATAAAGTATGATCAAGATCCAAGAACAGCTTAGATAACCACCATAAATGAACAGACATACATTTTCCTTTACAGAACACGTAAATACTGTGAGAGCATAATGTGTTGAAAAAGATTGAGGAGAAACTGAGGCAATATATCATGAAATAAGAGCAAGAATTTTCAGAATATGTGATTTAACAGCAGAGCACTTTTATTATTATTATTATTATTTTAAATTAAGAAACTCTCAATAGTTTGAAATAAATAAAAACAGTGTTTAGCCCCAAACAGAGAGCAAAGCTTTACTGAGTGGCAAGTTGATCAATTCTACAACATGAAAATGCCATAAGCAGCAGGTAGAAAACAGGTATGTATTAAATAAGGGAGAATTGTTGGTTGGAAGGCAGGAACAAACAGTACAAAGATGGCAACAGAATGCTTTAATTTTTAGAATAACTCTGGGATTAAGTCTTTTCAGCAGAATAGCACTACACCACTAAAGTGAAACAGAGAATTGTATTGCTTAGCCCCGGGAGATGAGAGATGTATAAACCAAATCTCTGTTGTTCACGGCAAGCAAGAAATGGCAATAAATTCCTATCTATGAGTCTAGGATGCTGCTGTCAAAAACTCTGGTGATATTCGATGCAGTAAATGAGACTGGAAGGTAAATTCAGAGTCAACATTTGCCCTGGGGCTTCTGACAAGTAGATGTAAATGGATGGTCATCAGGATCCTCTGTCAGTGGAAGAACGTCTTGGGACATGTCGAAATTGAATAATCATTGGATAAATTGAGTTGTAAGAAATTAGCGTTTGTGTGTGCAGTCCTTTGAATTGAAAGAGTAGACACCCTGTAAGGAGGGAGGAATGAAAATCTGTCGGTGTGTTTCTGGGTGAGCAGGTGCTTGGTCTTTGAGAACTGGGACCTGTGGTTTTCCTTGCAAAGCTGAAGAGCTTAATGTTAGAAAGCAAAACACAATCTAGTGAACACAGAGACATGTGAATATGCAAGAAGATTCCTGAGTGCTGTGAACACAGCTACGGGAAGAATGGCCTCAACTTGCCTAAATATTTCTTCCTGCTCCAAAACATAGTTTTTGTGAGAGCTGTGAATTAGAATAACAGGCAGTTGTGGCACTTCTATTACAGAGCAGGTACTCAAAGTTCTCCAGACTCCTGTCACAATCTCATTTCTGGTTCATAAAAGGCATATTTAATATTTGTTTTTTACAAAGCTTTCAGATACTGTTTCAGAGCTTTGTTAAATTGGGATTTATTGCTGATACAACATAGGGAAGCTCGCAAAGCTCCTTTATTTTTCTGAGGAATTGTTTATGGGTAAAATTCTGCAAAGACAGGTCTCATTTTTGTGTCAGTCTGTACATGAGTGAGAAATTTTAAATCATATTTTGATCCTGTATATATAAAAATATGTGCATGTGTATATTAATACATTTATACATTTTACATTTATATTTATACTATGTGAAGACCTCTTCCTCTACCTGGTGAATGCTGTATTTACAAAAATGGATTTAGAACTGAATAAAATAAAAAAAAATTATGTCTGTTTTTCTCTTTGCTTTACATTCAGAGGAACACAACTGATTGCAGTAGGATTTGACTCTAATTAAAACTGTTTAACAGAACAGCCTTTACAAGTAAGGGTATAGAATAGCAAACTAAAATCACCCAAACACATTTACTGTTCAAGCTAGGATTTAAAAGTCCTGAAAATCTTATTTATGTAATTTTTATTCCCCTTTAACCCCTTGGCAATAGCTGGTAGGACTCCTGCCATAAGCACTAATGAATTTTGCATTGAATTCTGACTCTTGGCATTTAGGGCTTAATAAAATCTTCTTTTCCTTTATCTGGAAGATTCCTTTTCTGCTAATTGGTGTCAACATCAATCAAGATCAGAGGTGCAACAACACTAGTTTAAAGGCCTTTTGCTCATCTGCTTTGTACTCCAAGTAATATGGAGCTATAGGCAGCTTACACATAAAAGTGGCAATAAATATCCCTTCACTCTAAAATGCACAAAAATCTTGGATACTTTGAAAAATTTTGCTGTTGCAATAAATTAAAAGCTGCTTACAGAGGTCTGTCAGTTGCACGAGTGCCAATTTGGATGTGTGGGGCTGTGCTGAGTATTTTGTGTAGCTCTAGAAGTGCTTCCTCCAGATCTTCAAAACTGCATGACACTGGGGAGCTCTTATTTAGAGAAAGCTCCCCTGGAAGATGAGGGTTGGGCGACAGCTCCCTGCATTTTCATGTCTAGTAACATATGCAGTAGACGTATTCAGGGCAATTTACATTGCTTGTGAAAGTTCAAGAGATCGTTAAAACCTGTGCTTGGCTGGGGACAAGGGTAGGCGTTGGAAGCATGATTCTAGATGCTGCTGAAGGGTAGCACCTTATTTCTGTGTGAGGTGACTGCCTCTTGCTCTGTGCAGGGCTGGAGATCTTGGGTCCCACTGAATTTGGAGTTACCGCCAGAAGCAAGATCCAGGCAACCTGCAGCTCCAGGTAAGTCCCTGCAGAGGCTGTTTGATGCTGGAACCTGCAGTGCAGAGTTGAGGTGGTGTGTGGAGATCCTAATGCCTCAGCAGGACCAGTGGAAAGCTCCACCTGAGATTGATGAGTCTTGCTCTGTCCTCCACATGGTCAATGTATTGCTTAGCAAAATGTAAGTGAAGAAAAAGACTTCTCTTCTACACACAGAACTAAAGCCAGAGGGAGAAAAAGCACACAGTAAAAAGTGGTCCTATTTGGACCCAGTAATTTTTTTCTTCAAAACAAGAGTAAACGACATACAGGATTGTTAAAAAGTAAAATGTGGGAAAGCAAGATGTGTGGTTTCACCCATCTGGATGATAAAGGAAGATCAATACTAACGTGACCATCTGGACGGTCGAAGACATAATACTAACATAATAATATATAGAGGGCCTTGGACAGATTATTTTGAAGTACGTTTCTCATAATTGTAAAAAGTTATAGCCCAGACTCGTGAGAATGGTATCTCAGGCCGGGTAACTCCCCCAAGTGCATGGAATGTGTGAATGGCCTGTGAATGAGTGGAAAAACAAGTGAGAAAAACATCACATGAGATTAGTGTGTTTTTAATAACAATTAGTGGAAAAACACCTTTTTGTAAACATCTTAGTCCATGCCTGTACCTGTAAATCCTATAAATTGTCAATGGTGAATAAAGAAGGTAGCCTAGGCCTAGGTCAGCTCTCTGCTCAGCCCGGCTCTGTGCTCCTTCCTGAACAAGGTCTCTGCCTTTGCGTGAATCTCTGTCTGTGTCCCAATATGCGTCGTCTCTAATTGCTGCACAGGATATTCCCTTTCTTTACCACGGCTCAGCTGGGGAAAAGTGCTTTCATTCACAGGAGCACTTTAAGACTGAAGTCAATGATGACTGAGGACCAGGGGCAACACACAGCAAATTTCCAGTCCTCCCATGGTACCTTGTGCTCGTGCTGCTGCATGGCTCACTGAGCTATAGTATTAGGGGAGCTTGATCTTGCTGCCCAGTGAAGCATAAAATGAGAGAATGGGGACTTTCATGGTACTCCGTTAGGTGCAAGAGTGTCCATAATGGAATAATATACAAGGAAAAGACAAGCGTGTACATAGAATTATAGAATAATTTAGGTTGAAAAGACCCTTGAGATCATTGAGTCCAATCATAAACCTAACACTACCAAGTCCACCACTAAACCATATAACTAAGCAGCATGTCTACATGTCTTTTAAACACCTCCAGGGATGGTGACTCCACCACTTCCGTGGGCAGCCTGTTCCAATGCCTGACAACCCTTTCCATGAAGAATTTTTTCCTAATATCCAATCTAAACCTCCACTGGCACAACTTGAGGCCATTTCCTCTTGTCATGTCACTTGTTACTTGGGAAGAAGAGACCAACCCCCTCCATGCTCCAACCTCTTTTCAGGCAGTTGTAGACAGTGATAAGGTCTCCCCTCAGCCTCCTTTTCTCCAGGCTGAACAGCCCCAGGTTCCTCAGCCGTTCCCCATAAGATTTGTGCTCCAGACCTTTCCTCCCCTTGGCCACCGCTCCCACAGGGGTGCTCACTGCTGTAAGAGCAGGGCAGACCCTGCAGCCGGGCACCTGGACAGAAGTGTATTCTCACCACAGCTCTGCCTGGGACCTGCATCAGACATGGTGGGTACAGTTTATTGCATCCTTCAGTTTCCTCACAGGGGAAGGAGGGTCAGGCACCAGTCTCTTCTCTTTGGTGACCAATGACAGAACCCGAGGGAATGGCAGGAAGAAGTGCCAGGGGAGGTTTAGGTTGGACATTAGGAGAAGGTTCTTCACCCAGAGGGTGCTGGACACTGGAACAGGCTCCCCAGGGAGGTGTCACGGCCCCAAGCCTGACAGTGTTCAAGAAGAGACTGGACAACGTCCTCAGACACATGGTGTGAACTGTGGGGTTATCATATGCAGGTACAAGAGTTGGACTCAATGATCCTCATGGGTCCGTTCCAACTCAGGACATTCTATGATTCTATGACATGGTGGATACCATTGCTCCCTGGTTGAGCAGAGTTAGAGCACCCTTCCTGCGTGTCAAGTGCCAGGAGAACTGCCATGCCGTGCCCTGTTTGTCCACCCTGGTCATCAGTGCTCCCCAGGGACTTCTTTTATACATGGTGGACTATTTGCCCTGGCCCCATTCAGGTCTTGCCAGCCACTGTTGCAGAAGCTGCTGGCCAGGTCTCTCTGCACCCCTGGTGTTCCTCCAGTTCAGGAAACCATCCTGTACACTGCGATAGAGCACTCCACTGATGATTGTGCCAACACCAGAGCTGCTCGCCTCAGTGACTTGAGCCTCAAGATGTCTGCTAAGAAGTTCACTTTTGCTTTCCACATTCAGCTGAGAGTTAATAGTCAGATGGGTTAAAATCTAGTGTCAGACTCATTGAAATACACAGCCTGTGACAACTACCATCATCCGGTCAATTCATGAGAGTATGGAGATTTCACTGAAATCACCCCAAGTGGATGTCTTTTAATCAAGCTGTACAGGGACTTAATCTCAGTCTTTCCTGGGCTGGGATTTCGGGAAACATTTCAGAACTGCAGGATTCATAGTGACACCTGCCAAATCTCTGGCAACTCTTTCTTTCCACTAGTGTAGAGGTGACCAGGATGCTATTTGCCTTGTGTTTTGAGGAAAGGTCGTAGAAACCTATTACATTATTCTTAGTGACAATCCTCTAATAAAATGGGGATACGATGAAATGGTCCTTCTTGTCTATGATGAGATGCTCCACTGAATGCTTCTGCCCCAGTTGCCTTCAGTGTTGGCAATACTCCAGTTTGCTCCCTTGTTCCTGGGGTCAGTGCAGCACTGGATGATGTCAAAAGCAGCGTAACTGGTGAGTAAATGAGGGGTTTTATCCTTGTGGGCTGCTAAACCAGTAACTTTCTCTGGAAAAATGTCTTTTGATGCTACATCATTACGCAGTGCAATACAAGGCTGCCCCTGGTCAATAGACCAATGGCAGATCTTTTGGTGTCCCGTAGGCCATTGTGCATTTTGAGTAATAGCTGCCTGGGGAGTGAGTTAATGCCAGGAGCAGGCATTGTTTGCTGTAACTCACATGAATAGCTATGAACAGAAAGGCTGAACGTTGCGATGACAACACATCAATAAGCAAAGCCACTTTCTCCACCTTTTGACATGAATTACCTGTCTTGGATACTGCACTATAATCAGCACTTGCATCGCCAGGAGCAAAATAAAGGCCAGTTTGACCTTCTGGAGTAACAGGATCTTTTTTCCTGGACTGATAAGAGAGTCATTAGTCTGGAAAGTTACTTGGACTGTCAGTAACCTGCTCACGGTGTGATGCACTTGCGTTGGCTGAGCCACACCTCAGTGTTTAATTTATACCTTTTGCATAGGGTGAGTTCTTTAGGGGCTGTTAACATAAATATATCTGCAAGCACAATGACTGAGCAGCCTGCAGGACAAGTCTGTACAACAACATGCGAACTGTGCAGACTCAAAAGTGGGCCCTTTGGGGTGAGTCAGGGGTTATAAAGAGGGAGAGAATTTGCGACAGCAGTGGCTCCACTTCTGCCTTTGAGGGGTTCCTGATCAACAGGCAAGACAAAACAGATCATTTTGTCTCCTGTTCACCTTCTGGGCAGATCAGTGCAGTCCTTAGTGCTGGTCTTAGCTATTTCCCTCTTCATTTCACACATATTTCAAACAAACAGAGATGACAAAAGCATGCAATTTATTGCAACACACAATGCTGGTAATTTTGCAGGAGCTGAGGCCAGCTGAGCAATATGTTGCTGACCTTAAATTGCTCATTCCCCTTTGCTGTTAAAGAAAAGAATAAATCAATGGGTAATTCCTTTCTCTCACCATACCTCTTCTCTCTCCTCCTTTTTTAAAGCCAGACATTAGTCCTTTTTATGTAGTCATGATAATGCAACTAGCATGAAGAAAATCTTGGAACTGTACCAATACGTTTAGTTTCTTTTATAGTGTTAATTAGGTGTCAAAGGTATGCCTAGTGCCTTTCTGAGGAAGGCATGATGTTAACCCAGGAAGCTCAGATAATCCTATTGTCAAATTTGTTTATTAAAATAGGGTGGCTTGTTTTTTTTTTTTTCCTGTAGAGGACTTAGCCTCTCCTCTAAAAAACAAACTAACCAGGGATTACTAGATGGTGTGGTATGCCATTGTCCAACAATTGCAGAGTTACCTGCTCCTGTATCTTGTCTGAGCAATATGAGCAGCTACACCATAGCGCTGCTGCTTGAGGAGCTGGGAGAGATGTAAAACCATTTTCATCCTTTGTAGTTCTTGCCTGAACTTCCTTACTAACAGGATATTAGAACAAAATGGGGAAGACATAGGTTTTTTTTTTTTAATATATATGCAAAATATGAACAAGGTACTCCTGCTACTGTTGAACGTATTCTTCAGTAAGTGCGGCTTAATTCACATTTGGAGGTATCTCAGAGGAACTAGTTCTTTCTTTCATTTATACACATATAGCATCTGAACAGGCCAGTTCACATTTCAGTGAACCTTCAATGCTTCAATGAAGTGAAATGGCAGACAGGAAAAGGGGCTGGATAATGGCAAAAAGGCACACCATATTTGCCTGAATTCTCCTATGAACTAACAAATGTCATATTCTATGCACACATGTATGGGCGCGTGTATGTATATATGTTTTTTTTTACTGCACCATGACTTCACTCTCTGCCAGGAGTGTGTCTGGCAGCACCTGAAGTGTGTTTCTTTACTTCTCAGCATCTTCTCCAGCCCAGGGAGCCTGTGCAGTGGCAGGAGGGTGATGTCCTACCCCACTCGCTGTGCACAGGACCGAAGGTACATAGGCAGGCAGGCAGGCATTTATCTGAGCTGTCCATCTGGGAGCAGAAATAGGATTTCATACCAGCACAGAAAACTGTTCTAATACTGAGAAATAACTCACAGGGAATTAAATTATAAATGTATATGCTGCCCTGAGGGTATGTCAGTTTGTATCACGGAGTATCCATAACCATTCACTTTTGTGCTGTTGGGCAGGGGAGGCCAGTTAAGCTGCTCTGTGGTAGATGAACTGTTAATATCCGAGGCACCTTTTAATACAAAGAGGCATGAGAGCATTATATCAATTTATGGTAATGCAATGAAATATGAACTGCAGCAAAAACAGAAAAAAAAAAAAAAAAGTCTGTTTCAGTGAACAGTTTTTGGAATATTTTTTCCCACTAGCAGAAATTTAATAAGACAACTGGAAGTCATCAGGAAATAATAAACTATTTTCTGACTGAGGAAGAAGGTTTTTGGCTAGTTCAGAAAATCTGAACATCATTCTAATTTCTGTTTCAAACCAGCCATGTCACAGAGCTCAGCCACAATTTGGTTTCTCAGCAGGCTGATTCCTTTTCTCAGACTTTCTTTTGCTTACAATAAGGGCTTCAGGGCTGGTTAGGACTTTGATTTCACTCCGTATAGCGTTACCTACGGTCTTCTAAGCTTGTTATTCTGAAAGATGGACAATCAACAACAAAAATTAGATGATATGTGCCAGCAGACCAGTCTTGTGGAGCACAGAGCCACATGGCCAGTTGTCCTTGATGTGCAGCAGAAGTAGCTGGCTAGTGAATTACCACAGCCGATTAATCTAAAGCATTGCTGGTGACAACATTTTCTGTCTCATCATCATTCTGTGTGGTCTTCTGCAGAAATTAATTTTACAGAACCAATATCCAGCAGTTTATTTGTTTTAGATTTGTCTGCCATGAATCCCACGAAGTTCCCTCTCACTTCCTCTTTTCACCATTTTTCCCCTTTCTAGAGACAGAGTGAATAAAAAGAAACCATTCAGTTTTGGGTGGTTTAAGACTTGTCATTCTGTGCTTTATGACTTAGAATAGGACTTGCTAAGAAAAGAAGCCACCCGGATCAGAGACTTATTCTCTGTTCAGACTGACAGCAGGATAGACAGGTGTCATCTCATGATGACATTTAAAGGTGGACGAGCCCCATGAGTGAGGGAGTTCAGTCTGGTGTAATCAGTGTCAACCCTGATAGAGATTATTTTTGTCAACTTTATTTATTCCTTTGAGAGATCAGTTTATAATAACAGGAAGACTGTAATTTAAATGGTTATGGGGGGTGGGTGTCTGAATTATTCATTTTTTACAGAAGGTAAACTCTTCATCGAAACACAAAAGTGGCCGACATACAAGATCCTCTCTCTTCCTTTCCCACCTTTGGCACCCTGAAGCACAAAAGGAGCCCTATGGCTCCACCAGTTAATCTGCAGAGATGGAAAATTACCATCTTCCCCTTTTATTTAAGGAAGATGCTTCACCCCTGAGACTTTCCCAGGGACACTCTAATTGGTCATCTTTCAGAGCTTTGATTTTAATAAGAAACACTGAGCAGCATTTTGCAAGCAGCCGAAGTAAAAAGATGCCGAAGTTTATTGTAGCATGGATCTCAAAAACACCGAAATAAAAGACTTGTGCAGGCAATTTGCAACGACTTCTGCTATTTAAATGCAAATGTGTATACAGAGCTTTGTTCTAGATACCAGCCATTTGATATGCCTTGACTTTTGTCCCTGTCTCTAAATACCTGAGTTTCCTTCTCAGATGCACCTTCCTTAAAAAAAAAAATCAAACAAAACCCAAAATATAATACCTCCCCCAGACTGTACATCTGAAGTAAAGATCACCTGTGCAGCTCAGCATCTGTAAAAATGTGTTTTATCCAGGCTAGTCTCTTACCTTATACATAAGGCCCTGAGGCCACCAGCTGCTGCTGGGGGAGAGAGGAATATAAGGAATATATAAGGTAATATACTGGCCATGGCATACCAAATACAGTTCCCACAGCAGCAGCCCTCTTTTTTTCTCTCTCTCTTCCTCTAGGAATCTTGAATGTGTTTAAATATTAAAGCTGGACACATCTCAGTGTCTCCCCTGTGGAGTCTTTCTATTGAAAAATATCCAAAATCCAATAAAATTAACTGGTCCTTTTGATGTTTGTAAAGTGGCTGCTCACTGAGGCAGCTGGTCTGGGAGTCCAGTATCAGACTTCGATAAAGATATCTACAGAGCATTTCCAATAGTGCTGAGATCTGTTATCTCCTTGCTAGGTGCTCCATTCCACTTACCAACGTATACTTTATTTAAAAAAGGATATTTAGGAGGGTTTGTTTGCTTTATTCCTAAGTCAATGTAGCATTGATTTACCTTGTGTCTTAGAGAAATCCCTTAATCAAAAAAAGATTTTGAGCTTACAGAAATCTATTCACTTCCTAGGCAAAAATGTTGATAGGATTCTCTAAAAGAAGGATCATTTCAGCTTTACTAAGGAGGGAAAGCAGTTGCTTTCACAGGGTGAAAAATCAGAAGTTCTATTAGTGTTGTTCCACTCTCATCTCCCTACAAAACCAAATGGAGAAGGACAACAGATTCTCCAGGTACTTTTTATGACCACAGACCCAAGCACAACTGGGAAGAACAGCAACCTCTGAGCCCTTTAGGATTAAGTTAACATGCAAAATAAGCTTATGTGCTTTGCTCTACACAGCACACCATTTCTGTGCTCTCAGATAAGGATTGCTAAAACACCAGGACAAACCCTCAGCTCCTGCAGAACTATTTCTACCTCCATTTAATTTTCACATCAGGCACAAATGCTATTCATGAAGATTAAAAATAGGAGTCAGAAGACAATAGAGGTTCTCAGCCAAATTAGTATTGTCTGTCAGAAAGAACAGACTCTTGCAGCAACCGCCACATTAACCATTGGCCTAAGTCAGTTTTCCATTGAGTAGCAGGCACTTTTCCAATTTTCTAATAGATACTATTGCCTTGGCAAAGAGTAAAGGGGATCTGATGCCAGGACGCTTGTATCTAGAGCATACTTTGACTCCTTGCTGTATTTGCAGAAATTCCAGGTACACATCATTAATCACAAAGGCTGTCCTATTCTTGAATTATTTAATACAATATTGGAGCAGTTCTGAATTATTTAAAGCAATATGCTAAAGGTTCTCTGTGATATACATGCAGGGATTATTAAGAACCTTGCTAAACAGATTTAAATTGCCAGAACCTAATATCAACTCACCATGTTCCACAGCCCTAACTCAAGGAGGGAAAGACGAAGGAAAGAATCAGCATACTCCTGTCCAACGGCCTCCTGATTTACTCTAAAATATACTCTGTTATAAATAAGTGAAATGTTTTTAATCTATCTCATCAGAAGCTGCTCAAAACATCACAAGCCAAAAGAAAAAGGCCAAATGCATTTTAATTTGGTACTAGAGGAGAATGGAAAAGCCAGGATGTTTATCTGATCCTCCTGCACCTGTGAACCAGGCATGGAAATAATGGAAATAGCATGGAAACAGATTGTCTTCCAAAGTGTTTTTTTTTTGTTGTTGTTGGTTGTTGGTTTGGTTTGGTTTGTTGTGTTGTTTTGTTTTGTTTTGTTTTTCTGGAGAGATCAGGAATGAATGAGTAACTTCTATAATTAATCTGTGGTCACTCATCCAGATCCATTAACAGTGGAAAACATTCCTTGGGTCTACTTGAGATGTTAATTCAGCTCCTTATTTACTCCCAGAATGGGTTGACCACTGACAGGCTGCCCTTCCATGGGCACTATGCTCCCCAGCTGCAAATATCAGTCTCATGAGCAGTCCCTACAAAGCTTCTACTTCTGCCGTGTATGCGGGTACTCTCAGATACTTTCTGAAAAATTCTGTCTCTTGTGCTCTTTCAGTGTGCAAGTCCATTCACACCACCACATTACAGACATAAGGGCTGACAGACTCTCATCAGCACTTTGTTTCCATAACCAAGCTCAAGATTGGACTGCCCATGAATCCACAGAATAGGCGAATTTGGAGAGGTAGCCTGAACTGCCCAATCTGCCTTAAATCAGTCAAATGGCAACATAGGTGAGTGGTCGTGTCCAGCCACACTGCAGATTTATCTCCTGGATATGTTGTCATCACTTAAAAGAATGAAACCAGTCTGCAATTGCTAACTTAAAGATATGTAAATCCTTTCAATTTTAAGTCAGTCTGTGCATATAATAAAGATAAAAGTGACTTGCAAAACACCTAATCATGAACCACAGACACTACTGACCTTGCAGCTTTAGACATTTTGGAGCCCGCACAATTAGTTGAGTCTTTCTTTAACACATATCTCAAAACCGTGGGATAAAGTGTCCTTTAGCTGAACATTGCTCACTATACGCTGAAAGGATTGTGTAATGCAATATGCAAATGTGTAACCAATTGGCTCTTTAGGACTCCCCTGAGTAGTGATAAGATTTTGTATATAATGTCTGTTACTTTTCTTTCTGGCATGCTGGCTTTATTCCAGCATCCAGACTTGTGAAACTCTGTAATAAACGATATCTCATCTCTGTGTGCTAAATTCGTCTCATTTGTATGCACACTGGGTAAAGAACCCTCTTTCTAGGACAACAGATAAACTGTAATGCTTAGGTTACATCAGTGATTTCCCACCCAGAAACATCAGCTGGTTCACCAAGAGATCAGTGCAAAGGGTCTCCAGGAACCAAAAAGCAAAACTGGGCAGCAAAATCCCACTTGAGTGTAGCTTCATAACCTACTACCAAAACAGTGCTTTAGATCCAGACTTTGCAGCCATGACATTTTTTGGGTGATGGCTACACTTCCTCACTACAATGGTCCTACTCACCACAAAGGTGGGCTGGGAAAGCCTCCTTTTACCTTAGAGAAGGAAGAAGAGGCAGCTCAGAAATTCTCAGAATCAAGAGAATAATTTCCTTCATCCTTCCTCCTCCTCCTTTTCTGTTACAGAGTCATTTGCTAGGAAAGACAAGAACTAGCTCTTTCAAGATGTCTGAGGACAGCTGCATGTAGAATTAGGACCCTATAGAAATGAATATTCCAAGTGACCCTAATCGGAGCTGCTGTGTCACTGTGGCTGTGCATTCAGGCACATTAGCAGAAAGACTCAGGTTGTTTTCTTGAAGCTTTTCTTCTCAGCCAAGCAGGTGGATTGAAGTTTCCTGCTGAATCTTTCCCTTCACCTTGACAGAGAGAAGCTGAGATTCTCCTCCAGTTACATGACTGCAGGAGCTGCAGCTTTCTGTGCAAGTGTGTCTACCCATCCGTCAACCTGGCCTAATAGGGATATCTACATTTTCAATACGAATATTAGTTTCCATCTGTTTCTAAGTAATTTATCTCTGAAAGAAACCTTGTCACTTTTCCCTGAAAAGCACATGACATTTTCCCCATTGTTAACCTTAAAATATCACAATCCAATGGAGAAGAAGGTCAGAAGAGGGATTACTGGCGTGTATTTTTTTAGCCAAGTAATCACAATGGAAGCATTCACCTTTCCACTCATTTTAAGATGGCCATGAACTTATTATATAGCCAACTCTAACACACCAGGATAATATACGATGGTGAATCATCTTAGTTTATCCATTCAGCTTGCCCTATGAGTTTACAAGGGCTTAAAATCTATTTGCTTTTCACCTCGTTTAGCCTTGATTTAAGGCTATGACAGCAAATAAGTGGATGCTATACTTCAGTGTCTCTCTGTATGGGGTTAAACATGTCATACATTGTTGCTGATGTTTCTGCCATAGTACATAGGGGTATGACTCCATGTGTACAAGGGACAAAGGCAAAAGCACAGCTCTGTGCCTGAGCAGAAGGCAGGCACAAAACATCTGAGATTTTGCTGGCTTTGTGTCCAGTGGTTTGATTGTTGGAGAAATGAGGGTCAGGCAGTCCCACTGCATCTCCACCCTGAGGGCTTCTGGGACCCTGGAGGGCATCAGGGGGCCCCGCTTTTGTAGAAACTTAAATTTCTACACCTGGAAAGGTACAGAATTACTCTGGGATACACAAGAGCATCTGGGAGATATTTCCTTTGCCCAGTGCTTTGTGCTTCCATTGGGTTGTCACATGCCCATTTTTGATTATTTCTTTCATAATGTCATATAGAATAATGTGCTCTCCTTCCCTTTAATCCTTCCCCAAGCTTTGCTGGCACTGAATTAGGTAGGTTTTTCTCTGTGCACTTTCCAGTCATTCATTCATCACTACATTATCTTCATATACATCATAAAAGTCAACTAGTGCCTTGCCTGTGCTGAAGACAGTGTAATCACACCACAGGTACAGCTGGCTTGTATTTCTTTCCATTTTTAGTTTTCCTCATAATCTTTAATTTAGACCATTTTAAAACCAGATGACAACTCCAGTGGTCGTCATGTTATATCTTGACTGTTGAAAAAGGCCTTGATGAATATATTATTTTTGTTTCATGGACTTCTATTCTCATCACTTCATTTCTTTGAAATCAGTTTTTCATTTGTAGAACTGAAGAGTGGTGTTCTTAATCTTAATATCCTTATAAAGATTTTTTATCAGTCATTTATGTTAATCTACAGCCCACAATATCCACCATAAAATTGTGTTAAGGGCAGTGTAGGCTTTCAAAAGCAAACATACCATGAAATATTTTTAACTCGTATTTTCCTCAACTTCTGGATAATTTTAATTGTCTGTTTATTTGAAAGAAATGTGTTTGCTTTTTTTAATGCGACATTATTTTTCCTGCAGAGTATTCTTTGAGGCCTAAGTCTTTGTGTTTGAGGAACACAAAAACAATAACACGGAGATACCCATCTTCTTGTGCCATTATCATGGTACTTCAAGACTTCCTTTGAATTATTTGTGGCGCTGTAAGGATTAGAAGGCTCTCGGTCTTTACAATTGGGTCTTTCATTTAATTCAGGCACAGCTACTGCTGTTTATTGAATGCTTTCAATAAGATGGCAACATCACAAAGAAGCAAAAGGCTGCCCGGTTCTTATTGTCACAGCAAATTTTGCGTCCTGCTGCAGCTTGGGGTCTGTTATCTTTTGCAGTATTGCTTTCTTTGCTAGATGAAATATTTAGGGTAAAATTCTGACATTTTATTCACATCCCGCAATAACTTCTTCCACAGAAATGAGTAAGACTACTCAAAGGTTGAAGAGTTACAAAACGTGTTTGAGGTAGGCAGAATCCGATCCCTTAGAATTTATCTGCATTTCTTTTCCTTTTAGTCTGCTTGACAAAGCTTTATTAAAACACCCATAAACCAGCACTCCACTCCAGCCCACATGAAAATGCTGCTGTTACCAGGAGAGCAGGATTCAAAACAACACCGTAGCCCCTCTGAAGAAAAAGATGGAGAAACAGACAGAGAAACAATTACAAAAGAGCCACTAATTTAGTTATCAACAATCTTCAAAATCCATATGAAGCAATTATTTTGTTGAAAAGCAAGGAAGGAAATTACACTACAGTCATTTCCACAGTGTCAGTCAAAATGGAAAAAATAGTTAGGGTGGGAGGTCTGACAAAGTTATGGTGACCTGCAGCTTTTATTTTATTCTTTATTAATAACAAAAGCATCTCAGGATGAATATTCTAACAGGCACATTTACCTGTCTAAGCTGAGAAGCTGCTATTATGGTTTTGTCCAAAGCAAATGTGCCGAGAAAAGAGACTACGCATTGAACCTGCATATACTGGCACTGCTGATGTCCCTCAAGGACTTTTACAACTTATTTCTCTGGTCTCATGCCTGAACGATTTTCTACGACAAATCACAGCACTTCCTCTACAAGATGTCACGTCCCGAATCCAGCCAACTTTGCAGACCCCAAGTCCCGAGAGACCAGAAATCCATAGCAGATCTGCAGACTTCCCATGCACCACTCTTGCTCTATGTGTTCACAGGCAATTGCAGGGTTTTTTTACCCTTCTACCCTTTTTTCAGATGAGCTGGAAGGGTGAAGAAAGTGATTCAGAGACCTGAGCAGAGAGTAGATAAGATAGTCCAGTCTGGGAAGCCATGAGACCCTGTTGACTTGAAGGTATGTTGAAAGAAATGAGACATGGCTCTCTTCATTTTTATTTATTTATTTATCTTTTTTATTTTTATCATTTTAATGGGGACATGTCACATTATTAATGTAGTGGGAGATAAAAATTCCAGACTCCAGCAGATAATTGGGCACAGCTTCACATGGTACTGTGCTCTGTTTTGCAATATGGATGTGACAGATGGAAGAGGTACTGTGGACCTTGTATGTACTCCTTCAGTAGAGTGAACAGGAATGTTTTAAATACTCAGAGCCATATAAATTTCAGCCATCTCTCCTAAACTTAATCAAGCTAGGATTAGTCTACAGGAGGGGAATGGAGCAGTTCTGATACCTTTTGACCAGGCTACCCCAATAAACTCATACTTCCCACTTAACTGCCTGGTCTCCTCACTGGTCTCAACACTTGGATTTATAAGTTTTGTTTCATGCTAGTAAAGCTTCTGTTAAAGCTATGGTTGATGATTGTGTCTGCTAAGCCTGGTTACAACATAAATAAATAATAGTGAGCGATGAGAGTATACCTGAAGCCAAGAGTGCTGATGAAATTGGAAGGTTTCTGTGTTTAGAATCATAGATTCATAGAACAGTTTACGTTGGAAGGGACCTTCAAAGCTCATCTTTGTCCAACACCCCTACCATGAGCAGGGACATCTTCACCCAGATCAGGTTGCTCAGAGCCCCGTCCAGCCTGGCCTGGGATGTCTCCAGAGATGGGGCATGTACCACCTCCCGGGGCAACCTGGGCCAGTGTTTAAACACTCTCATTGTAAAAAATTTCTTCTTCGTGTCCAGCCTGAATCCCCCCTCCTTTAGTTTAAAACCATCATCCCTTGCCCTGTTGTAACAGGCCCTTCTAAAAAGTCTGTCCCCATCTTTCTTATCAGCCCCTTTTAAGTACTGAAAGGCTGCTATAAGGTCTCCCTGGACCCATCTCCAGGCTGAACAACCCCAACTCTCTCAGCCTGTCATCATAGGAGAGCTGTTCTAGCCCTCTGATCATCCCTGTGGCCTCCTCTGGACCCTCTCAAACAGGTCCATGTCTTTCCTGTACTGAGGACTCCAAAGCTGGACGCAGGACTCCAGGTGGAGTCTCACCGGAGTGGAGTAGAAGGGCAGAATCACCTTCCTTGACCTGCTGGCCATGCAAGGCATTAGCATGAGAAAGTTGGGGATGTGTATCTAGTTACCATCATAGACTTCCAGAAACAGAACCTGGGTTCCATATGGCCAGATCCTGGGAACTGTAATTAAGATCAATGATTAGTCATTTTAATGAATGTGACCCCAGTTCACACTGGGAAATTTTGCACATTGTGTCTCAGTTCTTCATTTTCTTTACAGAAAGCAGGCAGAGTAAAAACCTCCTTTTTTCCCATTCTTTGTTTCTTCCTCTCCAGTAAGTATGACAGGGCAGGCCCATGTTTGTTCAGCACCTGCAATAGTAGTGACCTGGACTCAAGAGTATTTCAATAAAGTTGTAGTGAGAGTCATGACAACATGTTTGCTTTTCAGCTTCCAGAAATGCACAGTTGTGATAAGAAGTTAATTACAAAGAACAGGTTAATTGAACTCTGGAACTGTTTTTACTTGCACTTGATCAAGTTCTGAGCAGTGGTTTTGTCCGTACTTTTTTTACCTGGACTAGTTCATCCATCCCTTTCTGGAAAATTTATTGTATTGTATCATTCAGCATCAGAGAACAGCAGTCTTTTTCATGAACTTTATAATAATCAGTGTTTTCACCAGTTTGTCCTGTCTTTCACATAGCAAAGATGTGCACTCCCAAGGTGCCAGATGTTTACACCCCCAAGTAGGTGAAATGTAGTAGAAAAGGATGTCATTTTGATGACTCTCTTTATAGCACATTCCTGCCAGTGCTCATTCGAGCATCTGGGATGACAGTAGTAAATAATGCTTAGTACTCCTATAGTATATATAGTACATGTTCAAAATGAAATTTTACTAGTAGTAGGTTTAGAGATCTGTGAAAAAGTGAACATGTACCAGAGGGAGAAAGTTAACTCCTGATGGTGATAAAACCATGGCAAGCTGAGAAGTGTTTTCAGGGGAGTGACTCTTATCTAGAAAAATAATGAAAAATGCTTCTGTGAGTAGGTAAATTTAGATGTCTAAATGGACTCCAGGAAAATTATTGCTGGGGAAAAAGAAATTGTTCAATTCTCACTACAGATCAAACTTAACATCTGATTTGGGTAAATATCTAAATTCAAGAGAGACCTCTGTAAAAATCACTAGTTATTTTACTTATCTGTGAGAATTAAGATACTTGCAATCCGATTTGGCATTACAGTGCTGTTGAGATACTACAGAGAGGTGGAGGACTTCATAGATTTCCTGATATTTCAGCACAGACTGAGATTTCAGAATGGAGATGCCTTGTTCTGAAGGCCACACTCATAAGATGAGGTCTAACATCGTAGTTTTGAGGAAATACAGATAGTACTTGGGTTGGTGTTGTTGTGTGCCAGCTAAACAGTGCAAAGGAAAAACCATACCATCAATATTTTGGTTGTTTAAATGTGTTATCATTCTACCACAGTAAAGACCACTCTCTTGTGTTCCCTAACCCTGGCACAGACTGCTGGATGCCAGACACTAAGCCCTTTCTCCCCACACTATGCAATGCAAAACTGGTCTAAAACCTACCCTCTTAGAGAAAAATGAGTTGTAAACCAGTGGAATTGAGCACAACATGTTAAATATACATTTTGGAACATAAGGGATGAAAAGATAAATATTAAAAGTCATCCAGGAATAGCAATGTGTAAGATATCTGATGATTCCCAGGGTATTTTTAGAAAGCAATGCATTGCTGCAGTGTGCGACTGAAATATCACCCAGTGAGACTCCAGCATAATTAAGCAATGATTAATCAATACTTAACTAAAGAAATTAAGCTCAGGAGAAACAATTAATTGAAGTTAAGTGAACTTTGACAGCTCATATTAAACTAAGGCTCTAATTAACAAAAGCATTGTGCATCCTCTAAATGGAGCGACGTGCAGGCTTCAGGTGCTAAGGATGGGGTGAGTGGTATTCTGCAGATTTCTCAGTGTTGAGGAGTCAGTGATGGAGAGCTTAATTTCAAGGCTCCGAAAGGAGAAGCTGATTTTTTTTCAGGTGTCCAAGATGCTATTTGGTGCTTTGAGTCTAAAACCCGGCACTAAATGCGGCTATCTGGAGAAACCAATGCTGTGCCTCCTGGCAAGATTCTCAGCCTGGCCCCAGGTGCTTCAGGCTTGTATGATGTAGGACGAGGCTCCTGGATGAGGTGGGATGGAACCGCCCTAAGCTCGTGCCATTGCCCAACTGCACAGTGTGAGGTGCTTTGGCCTTTGGCATCACTGAAGGTCTCCAGCTCCACAGCTCCATTTCACCTCACAGCCCCATGCTCTTCCCCTGGCTGCTGCAGCAGCGTTTCCCAGGGTCTCTGGGGTGTATTTAGCCCTTTGTTGTTCTGACACTGTTGTTTCCTTGCTGTAACTCTCATGGCCTTGACCCCCAAAGCCCCAACAGTGATTTTTATGGTGGTTTCCATGTGTCCCATCACACCAGAGGAGATTAGGGATGAGTTAACTTCGAACATGCCACGCATCCTGTGCCACCAGGTGAGATCAGGTGTTGTCCCTGAAGAACTGCAGCCTGGGGAAGTGCCTTTCTTTCTCCTTCCTCTCTCTTCTCTACTCTTGTGTTTTTATATTCCCTCAAAAGTAACTTTCATTTTTAGGGTTGATGAGGGCTATCAGCTATGAACCCAGCAAGTAAACCTTTGTGCATGTGAACTTTTTTGCAAACCTTTATTGTGAAACTACAGAGTTGGGATTGCTGGTCTAATCTTCATGAAATGATTGATTTATTATCTGGGAGACAAACCTGCTGGAGGGGAGGAAGAGAATGCAGAGAAGAGCCTTAAGCTCCCACTGCTGTCTCTTGGCTCTCAGGAGCTGAAACGGCACTGGTTCTGTTTGAAGTAGCCAGACCATGTCTGTTAAGCCCAGGTTGATGATGAGTTTTGGGCTCTGGACCCAACTCCATCAATCCAAACAGCAAGTCTTTTTCTAACCCATTTCATTGCCAGTGAAATGTGCCAGGGAGTGATCATATAAGCAGTTTATCAGCCAGGAGAGGTGTGTGGAGGCTGATATCTCTCCACTCGGGGATGAGTTGCAGGCAATTGTCTCTTCCACCTGTGTAGCCCCAATAATATATGTATCTACAATCTTGAAGGCCATCCCTGACACCAAAGAAAATGATGCCCAGCAAGAGGAGCAGCACAGAGCATATGGCAGCACTCCTGAAGGTAACGTGCAGCACAGGGACGCACCTTTGGGCTCTTGTAAGGGACAGGAATGGGGGTTAGAACTTTATCTCAGCCCACTCACCTGAGGGATCTGTCTGTCTAGAGAGCAGGACCTTTCCTTGCTGTTCTTAGAGGCACCAGAGAGTGGCACAAGTCTGAGAAAAAAGGAAAAAAAACCAAAAAACAAAAAACAACCAAACAGCAAACAAAAAGAGATAGAAGTGATTGACTTGTGACTTAATTGCTCTGTTAATTGCTTTGCCTTTGGTGCTCCCATCCCTGAGGAGAAAGAGCTTGAGGGTTATCTCAGCTGGTGCTAGTTTCCCTCAATGATGAGCAATTATATCCCAGCCAGTGACTGCCAAATGTGGGTGTCAAAAGCTAGCTCTGTTCAAGATGATGGATGGGCACAAAGCTGAACTTCGTCCTTGGAATTAGCACTCAAATTAGGAGCTGACATATCCTGATCTGTGTGGACTGAGCCTGATTTTGCAGCAGTGAAAATGTCAAGAGCTACCACACCAAAGGTCTGAGTCCTGAGCCCATGTCCACTGCTGCAGCCTGTCTGAAAACCCTGGCTGGACACTGACAGGTGTGATTTTCCTCTTGCTGAGGCCTCTACAAGATAGTTGTGGTCACAGAAGTATTCTGGGTGCTCTGCATGGGGGTGGCAGCATTTCTCCACTCTCATTGATCAGACCTGGGCCAACATGATCTGGTGAGTCCACGCTTCAAGGGGACGGATGAGCGTTTGGGAGTTACGTTACACACAGCTGGTGCAGGTAAAGTAGTAGTCTGCTGCTTTGAGGCAACAAAGGAAGGAATTAAACCAAGAACTTGCAGTGGTTTTACTCTCTGAGTAGCTGTACAGTAACACACCGGAGCCCCAGATGTGCTGGGGTCCCCATTCTGCCATGTGTGGGAGGAAAGAGGTTTGCCGGGCAGGAAATTCCAAATCCAAACAAGATGATGGGAGAAAGCAAAGCAAAACAAAACATAACCCCCTGTCCCCAGAAGATGCAATGGTTAAAGTGACTTCCCTATGGACAATCAGTAAGGCAACAGCAGGGTGAGGAAGCACAACCTGTGCTGTGCCCATCAAAGCACAACTGCCTCTCCGTTAAGAGTTCCAGACCAGGTGTATGATTTGTAAAGTGCATGTGGGTGAGATTTCCCAAGCAGCTGTATAAATGTGCATTATTGCTGTGCTTCTGCCTGCCATATTTCCTCTTCTTTATTCACCAAGTAGTGGGAGCTGTTTCTGGCTCATCAATTAAACCCAGGAGTGATGACTTCCAGAGGTATTGCTACTTAGCAAAAGAAATTCATCCTTAGGCTAAAGGACAAAGCACAAGGCCTAAGTGTTATTTAAATGGCTCATAAAGCATGGGCTGGTTCTTTAGCTAGAGTGAAATTCACCCTTTGCTAACATTGGAAATACCCTGCTTTCTTCTATCTTCCCCAGTCTTTTCATAATGATGAATCTTTTTCCTCCTGCTCCCCATTATTTCCGTAAATGAGAATATGCTGTAACATTGCTGAGGTTGGACTAATTAAATTAGGTTTTTCTTATCTCATTGATCTGCATTTTAAAGCTGAGCTGATTAAGAATGGAAGACTATATTTGATTAGAAATATGTTTTGGCCGGTTAGTTACATCAAAGGGTAGATTACAGGAGAGCAGAGGAGCTGAACTCACATGGCTACTGTTCCTCCTAGTTGCTAAAAGGAAAGAAAAATAACGTGAAATAAAAAACAAACCCCAAGATGCATTTCTTACCTCTGCTTTTTTTTTTTTTTTTTTCACAGCAAATGACAATACCTTTATTTAATATTCTGGGAAATATGTAATAAAAGATATGTGAAACTATGGCACAGAGAAAACATTTTCATAGGTTGTGCCATTCTATGGACAGTGTCTTAACTAACACGAGCCAGAAAACACGTTAAACCAGCAATTGCTTCCTGGTGTTAGGGGTGGTATCAGCAGAGCCATTCAACACCCAGGACCAAACCCTTTCCTGGGCTGGCAGCCAGAGCAAAAGCTCAGAGCAGGGCTTCAGGCTGGTCCTCTGCACTGGAAAATTGCTCAACTGTTGTGCAGGTTTTGTGGCATTTCCAACTGGCATATGCACTGTTAAAGAAAGTGTTGTGCCTGGTTTGAATATCTGACAAATTCCTTCATTAAGGTCTTTCATTAAGCAAACTTTTTAATAGATCCAAGGATGCTTCATCCTCAGCCCAGAGAGGGCTTTCTCAGGGAAAGGGAAGGTATGGAAAAGGACAGAGGGTAGAAGCTCCCAACTTCATTTCTCCTCCTCTTCAAGTTTTCCAGGAAGACCCCATGCCATGTTTTGCAACACAAATTTGAAGATGGAGAGGAAACCAGTTCTTCTGTGTTGTTCCACCATGCAACCATCAGAATAGCTCCTAATTTCTCCTCTGTAGGGCTGGGAGGGAAAAAGTGTTAATTCTTGTGTACCACTGTATAACCATCCTGGGGGATGCAGCAGAGTCCCTTGGACCTCTCTCCTTCAGACCACTCCAGGGTGAGGCTGTGATACACTTCTCAGTGACTACAGGGGAGTTCCTCCTCTCTGTCCCCTTTATACCCGTACATCATCATGCAGGCTGCTCAGCTACTCCTCTTCACCATTTCATCTCAGATCTCACCCGTGATCCTAACCCAAACTAAAATGGTAGAAACAGTTTGCTGCATTCATTCCCTGCAGCCAGCATCCTGATGATGGTCTTAGTGACTCATTTTGTCTGTGGCTTAAACAGCTTCTTTGGAAGAGCTTGTTCTAAGTGGGTGTCAGGATACTCACATTCATTTCTTGGCTCTGAGGTCAAGCAATCAGAATAGGAGTTAGAGACAGCAGAGAGAATCCCATAGATCTGACATGTTCATTTGGAAAGGCAGCATAGCTGTGACAAAACATGGGCTAGGAGAAGAGAGATGTGAGTTTTACTCCTGGAGTAATACTATGCAATATTATTCTTTATAAAGGAATTGTAATAAGTAGGAAGAAGTAAAAGACTAGAGAATTTTTTAATTTCGGATTCCTGAAGAAAGAGACTAAAATTAGGAATAAGACACAGACAGAAAAATGAACCATTGTCCCTAGATGAGCCCAGTGGTCTTTTCTGAATACCAAAAGCAACTATTTCAATCTCCAGCTGCACATCCTCTTCCCCCATGTTACTTAAAATGTTCATGTGAGGGGATTGCAAATATACAAAAAAGTAGAAACTCTGGAAAGTTTCATGCTTTGTACTCAAGGGCAGTAACAGATGAGGATGACAGGTTAATGGCAAGAAGATATTTGTTAAAACAAAGACATCAAGACCTGTGTATCCAGAAATAGCTTTAGATCTAGTCCTTAAAATGTAATCAAAAGACATTGATAACTAACCTGTCCATAAGCTTTGACCACCAAACAAAATTCAGATTGAGAATGACCAGCTCATCTTGCATGGGATTTCCGAAATGTCTGATCTGGAGAGAAACAAAACTAAATCTTATCAATTAATGGCTTATCATTTTCCTTTTGTGTCACAAGTGAGGTGTTGGAAGGGCTTATTTATTTGCTGTGAAGAAATACAGATATTTATCCTTAAATGAGAATTAAAGAAACTGTCTTCAAGAAATTAATCACAGCATGCCATGATGGGATTTGATAAGCATGACATACATATAGGTATTGTTTTTCTATTTTTGCAGTGGTTGTATTTGCCTGTATTACTACTCAGATTGATAACAGTAGATCTAGTGGCATTACTGTTGAAATCTATGAAATTTCCTGTGAAGAAAAAGAATCCTTCGAAGAATGATGAAGATAAAGAAGGTTGCTCCAAAGCTAGTGAGTGTCCTTCCAGAAGACTGTGATTACTATCACTGGTTGCTTAAGTTAAAAGGGACTGAATGTACTTCATTCTTCAAAGAGGTGGGTTTCACGCAGCTTGTTTTGTTTTTATGTGTCTGGCAATGGGAGTTGCAAGGAAAGTGGTCAGGATGCAGGTTTAAGAATTTACCCTCAGATGTACATTTGCTTTTTCATGTAAAGTAAGCAAGACTTTGCATTTTTGGATAGCCATCCAACACTGGAGGTGCATCAATTAAAATACTTATTAAAATGCCAATTCATCTTTGAAGCCAATATCTAATCACCTAGCTAAATGCCAATTCCACATGGAATTTAATTTATAAGTAAACAATTATTCACTTGTATTAATTATATGACAGCAGAATTGATCCCGTTTCAAATCTCCCTAAGTTTCTTTTTAATAGACGAATGCAGCAGCCCACGATGACAACCTCCATTAAACCCAAATTAAAGACTTATTTATGTTACTCAAACAGGAGGTTATCTTCTAAACCAAAACTCTCCAACAGTGCCCTCTGAGATTGTTCTGAGCTAATATTTCATTTACAAGACCTGTTTCAAGAACGTTCCTACTTTGATTCATTAGTTTCCTTTGTGAGGCAATATGAGAGATACCTGTTTAAGAGATACTGCAGTAGTGAAAATAAGTGTCTGAGTAATACTGAAGGTGGAGTTGACAGTGTGTATTGAGGAGGCATTTGAGTGAAACTCTGTTAGCGAGTTAACAGGTTTTTATTAGAGTGATTAGTGGAAATAGTTGCTCTCCTGAATTCAAGGTTGTTATTTTGCAACAGGAACTGCTTATATGTGTTTGCATAAAAGTGAGGAGGCCGCCAGCTGATTTCTTTACTTAAAAGTGATTGACTGTAGAGTGGCATTTCTAAGGAACATTTTTTCCTGAAAAGGATTTGGGCCAGGACCTGAAAGATCTTCCCAGGGTTATTGTCCATGATTTCTGGGCCTGTGGATATTATTTTCTGAGATTACAGGAGATGAGATCATGAAATCAAAGTTCCTTGACTAATGAGGGCTGGATGTTCACCTACATTTCCAGGGAAGCAAAAAACAAGAGAAAAAGGAATTTTCCCCCTTTTTCTTTTTATTCCTGTGGGATAAAAAAACCTGTCTCCAATCTAAGAAACTGAACTTTAAGCAGGACTAAGTAAAATCCAGAGGTCCTTTCCAACTGATATTTTTCTATGACCTTTAACTCTTTCAAGAAAGTATTTTTGTCATGGGAAGATGTATAAGTAATCTTAGAATAGCCTGTCATAATCTGGTGAGGGCTTTTTTGGATAGAAGAGGACCAGGCAGAAATCAAGATTTGAATGTGAGTTGTCCATGTCACACACTAACAGCTGTTTCCTGTGCTGCCACCCCCCATACCACCTTTTTCCCCCAAAGAGATCCAGAACTGACAAATTAAGACTTCAAATAAGAGGATACTTTGAAAAAATAATTCTACCAAGGTCTGTTATAGTGATGCTCTATGGAATATTTTCTCCCTTCCTCATCTTTAAGAAATTACAAAAGTATATTCCTTTATTTTCCTTAATTTTTTGTTTGTTTGTTTCAACAAATATCAGTTATTTTTAAAATTTCCAGGAGTTGTAGCAGAATGGCCAAGTCTATCTGTCTTTCTCTGTGTAATATGGGATCCTTTTCCCAAGTCTCCTCTCCATCTAGTTGATAGCCAGACACAGTCTGGGAAAGTCTTAACTTATTGAGCCCTATTCAGCCCAAAACTGTGTACAGAATAAACCTCAGCAGCAGCAATTTGTGTGTTTGGAAGGAGGTCATTTGCAGAAACAGAGGATTGAGCAGAGCAGAATTTTCTCTCTCAGACCCTTTCCTTGGGCCTTGGTTGCATCATCTCATACTTATACTTTTGCATTTAAGAGCTCTTCATATTCAAGTGACCTGATTGAGCCTGAGATACAGAAAGCAAACAGTGATTGTATCTCAAGAGCCTTTTTCAAGGCTACAGGATGATCAAACTGTGGTCACAAAATAGAAACTACTGTGCATGTTCCCCTAATTTCAAACTCCTCGGGACAGACTGTCTCAGGACCAACATCTGTGAAGAACAACTAGAAACGGCAAATGGTTATGAGAGACTGGAACTTGCAGTTTGGTCCTTTAACATATTTAATTCTTAAATTGATTTCAGAAGAGAATGAATATTTAAGATGTCTCATTGAAACAGGAGATGATGTTTTTCAGTTGAGCAAATCTTCCTCAAAGGGTTGTATGAGGATTAAAAGTTAATACTATTCTTTCTTAGATCTATGGTCTCATTACTACCAGTCCTACGGTAACTGAAATGTCACACATTTTACACTCACTGGGATAACATACAGCACAACTATTTGTGGCTGCTTTAACAATCCAAGAAACTCAAATTGCAAAAATCAGCAGCTAACACTGCACACTAGATAAAATAAGCAATAAATCCACAGTGAAAACATTTAAATGGCAAGCAAAGCAAACTAAAAAAAACTCTGTGGGAATAAAAGAAATCCTATGAGTGATAACAGGTTTTAGAGTCTTAGTCTTAGTATCTTTAGCTGATGCTCTGGCTAAAAGGGCAACAGCCCTTGAAAGCATAGGTCAGCTTTCCACCTGTTTGACACCATGTGTCCGGCCAACTCTTGTCCTTTATTTCCCCAGTTCTGTAAACCTGATGAGGGACAGAAGCTGATTGAAGACTACAGCACCTAGTTTTTCAAGGACCAAATGTTATTTAACGTTCAGCTGGAAAGCTGTGTGTGGATTTAAGCCCGGGCTGGTACTCTAATAATTGCTCTGGTTATTATGTTTGCCTAGAAAGAGGTCAGTCCAAGGTTTGTGTTAGACTCTGAAGTCAATTAGAGTGGTATTAGAGCAGATTTTGTTTATCCTTGTACTTACAAAAAGTGGGGTTTTTTTCCAACCTGTCGGGGTATCTAAAGTGTGACAACGGATGCTACTTAACAACAGTTAGAGGCCTTTGAGGGAACGAAGACTGACTGATGAGGCTTATCTTGTCATTTTTTGATGAATTCTTTTGAACAAAAAGAAATTCAGGCATGTGGTTGATGACAGTTTTTAAGGACACAATGAGAAAATATGGGGAAAGTTAGAATTTTATTAGGGTTATAGATTAAAAAATGGGAGATTGAAAATCAGCTGGAAGGGTGGGTAGTGGGTGCTTTAAAAATAATACAAATGCTATAAAACAAGCTACAGTTGCTTTGCTTTTTATAAGGCATCTTTAAATGTATAGTAATGAAAAATCCTGCTTCAGCTTCTTCATGATGTGTTAAAATCAGGTGTGAAATGGATTTTGTGTTCTATGAAAATCTGAGATTCCAACAATTGACCTCTGCTAAGACAAAATTAACAATGTGCAAAATTTCACACAAAAAATACAGAGGAAAACCAAGACAAAAATAGGATTTCCTTCTGAAATAGGAAGCCTAGGTTAGAAATACCAGCTTTATTTGCAGGAGAAGGTTTGGGACTCCCCAGATCAGACCAATTTCTCCCACTATGTTCTTCAAATAAATCTGATTGATGCCGTTACAGGCTTTAGCTTTTGATTAATATAGTTTTCCAATGAAATACCGTTCTCCTTGTTGCCTGTGTTGAGTCCGAGCAGGGTGGCAAGGGATGTGAGTGATGGTGACCCCATCACCACAGAAGCCTTCATGAGTGTCATACAAATTAACTAATGCCCGCTGATCACACAGAAGTGGCAGGTATGATCAGTTCAAAGAACGTTGAAACAGGGAAACTGAAATGATCGTGAGTGCTGGAGAAGCAGCAGTGGGATTAAATCTAGCAGTTCAAAATGCAAAGTCACACACTTTGGGCTGATAAGGAGTTCTGCGATAGCTGGGGACATGATTTGGCAGGAGAAAGAAGTAGACATGGGGACTGACCACAGGAAAACTATGAGTCAAAACATAATCTTGTATTGTATCAGGAAGATATTTTCATTGGGTAAGAATGGAGAATTTAATAGCCCTGTACTAGACTCTGTGAAAAGTCATTTGGAATCCTGACTGCCATGCTAGTTATGCTTCTGTAAGAATCATGCACTCAAACTGGGTGAGATTCAGTGAAAAACTACTAGTTATAATGAGGAAACCCACAAAGAAGTAGACTAAAGATAAATGTAGTGCAACAGCTTGTCTCTGGTGGTGACGAAGAGCAGAAGCTTAACAAAGCGGGCAAGACAAAATAAACATATGTAATAGTTTCCCAAAACACTGTCAGTCTTCAGCAAATTTAAATATAAAGTCTCCTTGAGGAAGATGTATTATCTTTTGCATTTAATATCTTCAGACCACTTTTTCCTCTCCCGGATATCCTCCCATACCTTATTTTGCTCACTTTGCTTGCGGTTTGCTTTCTGAACCAATGTGAACTTTCAGCATCTGGTTGGCAGCGGGTACTTTGACAGTCACAGGATGTGGGAAAACCATCACCTTTTGCTTCTTCAGAAATCAATCCTTGTTATTTCCTGTAATGCCACAACTTCTTGTTTTTAAGAGAACAATGGATGATCATTCCCTGTTCATTACTTCATCCCTAACAGTGATCTGGGAGATGGAAGTGCCTGTCTTACACCAAGACAACTTGGCTTGTTAATTTTAACACAATTAAAGATGAGAGAACACGACTGCTATCTTTAAATGGGCACTGGGCTACGCACCAGTGAAGAGCAACAGTGGCTAAAGAAAAATTTTGTCCAGAGAACAAAAGAATATTGAGAATGAATAAATTTAAGTTGAAAAGTATAGGAAAGATTTTAGCCATGAGGATAGTGAGACTCTGGCGTAGTCTTCCGATCACGGATTGACTTCAACTGAGCTATAATTCTAAAAGTAGATCTATTACTTTTTGAAGAAAACAGCCTCATTTTTTCCTAGGAGCCCAGGAGATCAATTGCATCAGGTGTGTTAAATTTGCACAAATGAAAATGGCTTGGCTAGCAACACTTCAGGTTGCCTTTGAGTCTTGTCTGAATAGTTGTGACCCATTTATAAGGGGATTAAGCATGGCTTTCTACTCATGTCTGCAGAGCTACTTGAATGAATGACCCAGATGTTGTGATCACTCACTTGCCCCCCTTGGGGGGGGCTGGAGGGAATCCCGATTGATTTAAAGATAGAGCATACAATTAATTAATGAAAAAAGTCATATAACATGGTGGCAGAAGACCCCACTTGATGAGTTGGGAAGGCTCTCCCTATTCCCTGCCCTATTTTGGGGAATGAAAAAGTAGTTTTAAGTACCCACTCAATTCCTGTCACTGAAGGACTGTAATTTAACTCTGTATCTCCCCCCCAAACGTTTTGTCCCCGTTTGCTCTCAAACCTCCTCTGATGGAGTTTTATTCCAACACTTTCCCCAGAGGACTCTGCTCTCCTGTCTAATAAATTTCACAGTTAGGAAGCTTTCTTTGATGCTTTGTCACTCACAGCCACATAAGAATGGATAAGGAGCTGGCTTCAGACGTCAGAGATGAAGGGTACTTATGTACATGGGAACACTCCCAAAAGGAGTGAAATGCAGGACTACTGCAAATATCAGCAGCATGGTTACCTTTGCTCACCTTCTATAGCAAGGATCTAGCAAGAACTGCGAAGGTGTGAATTTCAGCACTTAGGGAAATGCCAGATTTACAGCCTTAAATAGCAAAGTCTTCTGCCTCTCCACAAAACAAATATAGCAGGATGTCCACTGTGAGAGTTTTCACACAAGAAGGCATCAGCCTGAAGGTGAAAAATTGTGAATAGGCACCCAAAGTAGTCTTGTGTCCTCTAACCTACAGAAATTGAAGCGGGGTCACCAGTTTATTGCACTGTTGACGTTTGACACGGATCAAATGAAAACACTTGCTTGTTATCGATATGGGTTCATTTTAACATGGCGATGGAAGATTTCCTTTCCAATTACCAGCCACTGAAATCACCCTGTCACCTGTCAGTGGCTTTAAAAACAATGTCATAGAAGGTGATTTGAGCTGAGATGTCATCTATAAAATTTTTATTATAATGAGATTATGGGTTTCAGCCACTTAGTGCATCTTGCGGTAGCTGCTAGATGGGTTAAAGACCAAATTACTCAATCCTAATGGCACACACAGTTCTTCCACAGTATTTTTATTGCTAATTACTTGGTGGCATTCTATTTGCATAAAATAAGACTGATATCGGCATGGTTTTTTGGGCAGACAGTTTGGACCTCTCCTGTGTAGCTCTTTACCTTGTCGGTGGAGATGAATCACTAGTTGAAGCAAGATCCAAACTGAAGCTGGTGTGTTTAATTACCCTTGAAAAATAGAAAGGTCAAAATAGGAAAGGACTAACAAAGTCAATTCAGCCTCTGGACAGAGTCCAATCTTCAGTCCTAACTGTCATCTCCTTGTTTCTTCTTTTGGAGGAGTCTATCCTTAAGTGTAGTTGTAAGAAGACATTCACACTGCACGTTTCTGTAGTTCTTTTTCTCCTTATCTCCTTTTTCTCTCCTTACGTCCTTCTCCTGTTCCCTCTTTCTTTAACCCTCTCCCCTTCTCTCTCTCTCTCCTCCTATCTCTTGTTCTTTTTTTCTTCCATGAGAGAACATAGAATTTACTATTCTATTCTAGTCTAGTCTAGTCTAGTCTATTCATTCCAACCCATTTTCTATTTCTACTATTTTTCTGACAAGAGGGTGAGGGTTGACATTGGGTTGGATGCCCTTTGGGTCTGTGGGCCATGGGAGCTCACCTGGGGCAGCAGGTTAGGGTGTCATAGCCAGGGTCCATCCTACCACCATTCCCCAGCCAGGAGCAGGACAGGTTTGGGGAGCAGCTTCCCCTGCCCTGGGCATCAGGCAGCTCCCTGGGGATGGGAATGGGCAAAGTCCAGGCTAAGACGTCAGCCTGTGGGTGGGTGGTGAATTTTAGGCACAATGAGGGGATCCAGGTTGAGCCACAGACCCAGCAATCAGACCCCTCAGTGTGGAGTGGCTCTTCTAGCCCTGCCACGTATTATACATGGACACACACGTATCTACAATCTATACATCATAGCACTTTGTGTGTGCACACGTGGTGCATAAATATACACACACAGAGGCACATTGATAGAATCAATTGAAAGCTCTCTCTGCAACACTCAAGTTTTGCTGATCGTTAGTCACAGATGTCTGGTATCTTTTTCTTTCAAGTCAAAGATTCTCCGACTCCTTTATAGCAATCAATACACTGGGATCGTCTCACAACATCCATGGATTTTTCTTCCAAAGATCTGACAGGACAAGGACTGTGTGATTCTGACCCATGTAAGAGGCTTTGTGTAATGCGTGTGTAAGACTGCTTGTATGATATCTATAATTCATTTGCAGCTCGATCTCTTGGGTGAGCAGGGGAAATCATGGCAGCTGTTTAACAACCCACCGTCACAACAGAAAGTAAAGGGAGCTACAATTGAGCCGAAACATAATGTAAAGATTGTGCTCACAGGGCCAGGGAATCTGGACTAACATTAATATTTTTGTGAGAAGTGTTGGGGGATTTTTAATGACTAGAAGGTCCTTGACTTTACAGTTCAGTCAGAAATACTATAGCCGTAATGACATATTGCAGTGATAGCATTCTTACAACTACAAGCATTCTTACGACTACCAAGTTTTGAGGATGTACAAAAGGAAAAGTTAGCGTAAAGAAGCAATACCATTTATTAGACCAATAGAGACACCTGGAAAAAAAGCAGAGAAGCTTTCAGGCACAAAGGCCTTTCAGCGGCTCTCTCAACAGAGAAAATAGATGTGAAGCTAAGTAGGCCAAGGTGTAATTGCTCTGAGTTTAACATTATCACATTAATTGTTTGAGAAAAAAGGTGGCTGATGGAAGCAAGCTCCTGTGGGACAGGGAGAGATGGGTTATTACTGCCCCAGTAACCATGTGGACAGCAGGATGTGGTACCGGCAGAAAATAGCTATGCTGCACCATGTCCCATAATACAAGGGTGTAGCTTGAGCTAAGAGATTTCTAAAACCAATTGCCCTAATTGCTCTTTCCTAACTCTGCATCCCCTTATTCCCACAGATACAGCCCTTTGTGGGGGACATACTGTTTTCTTTTTTTTTAATACTAATCTTTTCAGCCTTCCAGTTCATGAGCACAGAGCAGCTTTAAGTTGCAAGATATTGTGAAACTTGTATGAGGAGTGAGGATTGCTGCATCTGTGGATGCAGTCAACAAATCATTCAATTTTTCTGTTGTCAGCAACATTGGAACCCACTCGAGGGAGCTGGGAAATCAATTGTACTGAGGCTCATCTCTTTCAAACAAAATGAATAAAAAAAGAAAGATTGTAAGGATAAACTTAGAAGGACTATTCCAAGATAATTTGCCCTCTCCCCTTAATCAAGACTGGCAAACATTCCTTTAAAATGACAATGTGTTTTTTGAGTGATAAATATTTAGAATGGACAGAAAAAGCTGCAGGGAGATTTTTCTTAGCATTCTGTCATGCTAAAAAATGAAAATTCATTGGGAAGTGGTGACAAAGGCCAGAGAAGATTTAATAAAATGGAAAGGTCTGAGAACCCAACTTCCCAGTGATTTTTCTTTTTTAATACAACTGAGTTAGTCAATGTTAGGGTGCCTTTGTGAAGCTGTAATCAGAGAAAACTGCTGTTATCCTGTAGCTCCCCTTGTCCTTTTAAATTTATACCTTTAAAAGCAAACAAACACACAAACAATTGCAAAGCTTTTTGAAGATGACATGGAACCAAAATCATCAAAGTTGAGAGTGTTGGTCTCTTCTCCCAAGAAGCAAGTGATAGGACAGGAGGAAATGGCATCAAATTGTGTCAGTGGAGGTTTAGATTGGATATTTGGAAAAAAATTCTTCACGGAAAGGGTTGTCAGGCATTGGAACAGGCTGCCCAGGGCAGTGGTGGAGTCACCATCCATGGACGTGTTTAAAAGACATTTAGATGAGGTTCTTATGGACATGGTTTAGTGCTAGAGTTAGGTTAGGTTATGGTTGGACTCAGTGATCCTGAGGGTCACTTGCAACTGAGATGATACTATGATTCTATATCAGACTTTGTATGAAGTGTATACAGTCCTTTGAGTGGTGGATTCCTTTCTCCAGTCTTCAGTAGACACTCAGCCAAGACTGTGTGTCTTTCTGAAAGTCATACTCAGGTGCCCATTTCTTGCTATGTTGGCCAGATGTCTTCAGAAAGTGAAGGGAGGACCAAACTGATGTGTCCTCTTCTGCTTCATGGCTGGGTGGGTGTATGCACACATCATAGGATGCCTGTGGCATGCAGAGAATCCAACATGTCCTCCAGTGTGAGTAGCAGGTGTGCCCTATTTTGGATACACATGTGTATGGTGGAGGTTGAGTCCAATGTGAACATGCAACATGTCCTTGCAGCAAAAGTCAGCTATACAGAGAGCAGGAACAGGGGCAAGGTAAAGGGGTTTTCTCTTCTATTTGGCACTTGCAAGCCAGTATTAGGAATCCAGTATGGGCACTGGCACAGGCACAAAAAAGGCATCGATATACTGGGGTAAGTCTGGCAGAGGGGTGCCATGTGGGTCACTGGTTGGGGTACAGGACATGGCAAGATAGGTTGAGAGAAGTCAGTTTGTTCATCCTGAGGGTGTGTAGAGAAGACACAACCAGGCTGTTCTTAAAGATGGACAGGAACAGAAGAAAAAGGAAACGAATTCTTCTTGCAGCACAGGAAATGCTGTCTCAGTGTAAGAGAAAAAAAGTAAAAGATCATTATGAGAGTGGTCAAATAGGGTCCCAAAAATACAGTGAGATCTCCATCCTTTGAGATACTCAAAACTTGACTGAACAAGTCCTGGAGTAACCTGCTCTTCCTGGACATTCTTCAAGCAGGACCTCCAGAGGTCCTTTCCAAACTGATGTTTTCTACAATCCTGTGATACAGCCCCCTCCCAGGTTCCCAGTGACATTACTGAAGATCCAGCTGTGGACTTCTTTCTAAGCGCAATTTTTTTCCTGGAGATCATGTTTTTTTGCCATATGACAGGAGAAGAACAAATAGTGGACACAGAGCAGGGTGGGCAGTGTGTGCTTCAAGAAATAAATCTCGTATCTGCACCTTGCTCCTTGTGCACATCTAGGGAGACCTGGTGAAAGTTGGCAGCTAGGAGGGAGTCACAGCACAGAGCTGGTTGAACCATGAACTGCTCAGTTCAGAGGTGGAATCCCAGTGGAGATTTCTGTATATCTGAAACTGAAATGAGTCAAAGGCTCACCACAGTGAAGAGTGAGTCAAAAACCAGACCTTCCATTTTTCAAATGGGCCCCCTCAGATGTGTTTGTGTTGCAATGACTCAGTGAGTTACGGCAAGTCACCTGGATGGGCACAGCTGAGCCTGCTGTGATTGCAAGGTAAACCGCTTTGACACCTATGGTGCTTTAGACTTACATGTTTCACCTTTTCGTTGGTCTGGGTCAGCACAGGGTCATTTACAGGATTTTAGCTGACACACCATATTCCAATGAAGTCCTGTAAATCAGACCATATGCTTCTATCCAAAGAGGAAGAAAATGAAATATGTAAGCTCAATGCTCTGCAGCAGTCAAGAAGATACGGGGAAGAACAGGGAAGAACACAGAGCACATTTCTAAGCATCTGTATGAACACCATGAGCTCCCAGATCTCAGATGCTGTATGTGTCTTTTATCCTCATAGAGGAAGCAGTGCAACTAGAAAATACAACACTTATGAACTTAAGTCATGAAATAGCTTTCACAGGAGAAGCAATGACTTAGATTATCAGTTGCCAGTTTGGAAAAGAGGTGGTTGCAGGGGTGGTAAAACAGAAGGGAACAAGGTTAGTTGGGATAGATGGACCTCTGACTGTAAGCAGTTTTATGTATGGTCTTAACGGCCACACTGAACACAACTCTTCTCCAGATGCCTTTTGGTTCACAGCTGTGAAACCGAGAGCAGAATCAAGTGATCCCTGCTTTATAGCACTTGTCTGAGCTCTGCCTTGTATCCTTTACAAGTTTTCTACCTGCCTTTGCTTGACCCCAGGGGAACCAATGGCTCTCTGCCAACCTCGGTCAACAGCATGTGCAAGGACAACATTTGCAAGACAAAAAGAGCAGTGTAAGACCTCTCTGAAAAGAAGAAGAGGGTGCTTTATTAAAAGGTCTGTTCCGCATCTAAGAGGTTAATAAATATTCACTGAGACTCATCAATGTCAAGACTAAAACCAAACAGGAAAATGGCAATCTCTTTCTCTTCTATAAAGGAACTTGTTGAAATAACTGCCTAAGTCTGCCCTCTGTTTACTAAAACGGCTTCGGAAATCTCTAAATCCATTTATCCTGAGGATTATCATCATCTGGTTTCCAGACAACATTCTCATTTCCTCTAGTGAGGATTTTTGATACCTTAGGCCATTAGCTGTGGTATTGATCTTTCCTTAATACGTGAGATTTCCTACAGCAAAGGCAGCTCTGCATCTAAAAAAACACCCAGCCAAACCTGTTTTATCTGAGTAGCCAGAATAGCATTTTGTTAGAGACAAAATTTAACATTCTTTGGCTTTTGTTTATAATAAATGTATCAGGCTAGGCTCTGAATACACCCTCAGTGGAATAAACTAAGCCTGTTATCAGCCACTTGGGGAGATTCTGTTCCAGAGACAAAAGCTTGTGACATGCCAGTTCTTCAGCTGCTAGTGCTACGGCTCGACCCTGGGAAAAGAGATAATGGGCAGCACTCAGGAGTGCAGCCTCTGAGTTTTTACATGGCCCTTCCTACCCCAAAACCCACCCTGTTGACAAGTCCTGTGCGGCGTTCCACAGAAAATTAGTAACGAAATCCCTTATTATTCACCCTACATTGCCTGATGGGGCTAGTCAGGATGCTGCTTATGTAATAGAAATGGAAGTAAGAAACCGTAAGCAAAGGTCTGATAAAAGAAATCCCCTTGTGTCTTCCACTTACTAGACAGTGTTGAAGCCCACAGTTCCTCCTCCATTTAAGGAAGATAATGCAGTAACTTTGGGAAGAAGGAGATGGAGGCACCTGGGGAAGGAGTCCAGAGCATTTGGACCATTAGTGGCTTGGACAGGTGGGAATTCATTGCTTTTTCTTCTGAACTAATCAGAGGTTGTTGAAAAGCTTCAGTTTTGAATAAAATGTTTTCCCTGTAGCTGTGATTCCAGAAGTAGAGAACCAAGAGTTAAATTCATTAAGTGTTGGGATGAACTTGTTTTCCTTCCTGTTCAGCCAGAATCTGCTTATAAACAAGGCTTGTGCCCTCAACCCCCAATACTGTGACCTTCAGCAAGTCTTCCTCTATGTTGAACACAAGTGTCACCCAGCCCCATATAGAGTTAATGGAAGAGGGAAGTTCCTCCAAACACTGCAAAAAGAGATTGTCTAAAAATGCCTGTCATGGAATAGGAAAAAATTGCTCGAATTTTCTTCCTGCTACTTTGGACTTCTTTTGGTTCATGATTGTCAGGGAGGCACAAAGATGTTCAGCAGTTACAGAGAAGTATGATTTAAAATTTCTACACGAACATCAGAAGAGCCCTTCAACATATGAAAGTCTTCATTAACACCAAGGAGAAGTCATTATGGCCAAAAAAATCAAATTCAGATGCCTTAAGTAAGAATAAGTATATACTTTATCAATTTTTCAGTATGTCTGAGCACCTGCAGATAACATTTAAGATAAGTTCATTACAGGAAGCTAAATATAGATTAAAGGATTAGTTTTGGTCATTAAATTGTGAAAAGTTTAGCTTATGTAACTTACCAGGACCACGTGGCAAATTGTTGGATTTCTCTTTAAACGTGGAATCACAAATCTTCTTAAAAATAGGAGGCAGGATAGAGCAGAAGTTCCAGGTTTGTCTTCCTTGTTTGCTACGAACTGGTTCTTCCAGAAAACCAATATAGAATAAAAAAAACCTTTGGACTTAGTTTTCTTTCTTAAGTTTCTTTCTCAATTATATTAACAATCAGCAGTCATCCTGCAGTATGACAAAACCAAACCAAACCCCAACAAAAAACAAAATCCTCAAACAAAAGAGTCATTTTAAGCCATAGAAATATGGTCAGTATGCCAACACCTCCACCAGTTGATGACATTATAATGTTCAGCTACTATTTTGCCCTCTGAATTTGAACCTCTTTCTTCCATTTCCCTTTTTGCAAGCCCTTCAGCTCTGCCAGCAAAATGAGTCCTGTGGTCACTCCCTAACTCAAACAGTAAAAACAAGTGATTAGAGTTATTTTAGCTGTTTTTTAGTTGAAGAGGATATAACAGTGCTGAAATGGGGGTGGAGAACAAGTAATTTTTGGCTAAGAACAGCAACAGCTTCAACATGCAGAAGAGAAATTTTGGAAGAGGACACTAGTTTTGTGAGACAAACATACTGAGTTCAACCTCACAAACCTCAAACTAATTACCCTGAGGTAAAGCAAGTGGATTTTAACTTTTCTGGAAATAATGAATGTAATCTGGTAGTGATTTAACAGTAAATGTCATAGTAAACATACTCAGGACCAAAGATCAGCCAAACAAGCCATGTTCTTTCAGTACTTAAAGGAAGCCTATAAGAAGGATGGGAACAGACTCTTTAGAATGGCCTGTTGTGATGGGACAAGGGGTGATGGTTTTAAACCAAGGGAGGGGAGGTTCAGGCTGGACACGAAGAAGAAATTATTTATGATGAAGGTGGTAAAACACTGGCCCAGGTTGCCCAGAGAGGTGGTAGATGCCCCATCCCTGGAGACATCCCAGGCCAGGCTGGATGGGGCTCTGAGCAACCTGATCTGGGTGAAGATGTCCCTGCTCATTGCAGGGGGTTGGACTAGATGACATTTGAAGGTCCCTTCCAACTCAAACTATTGATTCTATGATTCTTTCACATGCTGTTTCACATGGAAAAACATGTATTAAACAAATACCTATGCTTTTCTTAATTAAAAGTTTCTGTCTTTCTCCCAAAATTATGCTGGTAAAAAAAAAAACCTCTTCATTTTTAGAACTATATCTAGTTATATGCAATATCAGTCAGGGTCAAAGATCTTCCTTCGCTGCCTGCTTGCAAAACAGGAGCTGCACAAAATGTCAGCTCACTTGTGGCCTGTGCTGGAGCAGCACTTCAAAGAGGCAGCTTGGGGGAAATTCATTCTCAGCTCACTGTGGGGGTCTCTGTGATTCACAGAGTCCCCGTCGGCGCTGGCGACAGCTACATGGCCAGAGCTGTGCGTGTCTTTGTGTGGGAAATGTGGCTCTAAGATTTCACACAAATTAAGACTTCCTACTTCAGGCAAAGTTTGGGTACCTGTTACAAAAACAAATCAGCTCACATCTCGCTTCTTATGCAAATCGTATAATAAGGAGGCTGGAGTGGCAGATGTGGTCAGTAGACATTCCCCATCATAGTTACCTACTTCTGGCAGTTAAAATGTTACGGGAAAACCCCACAAACCTCTTCTTATAATAGCCTCGAACATCTTTATAATTAGTACTGTGAGAATCAGAAAACATGGGGTAAAATCATGTTCCTTTGAAAGATATGGTTCCATTAAGATGAAATAAAATATTTATAGAAATTAGATGAGCTAATGAGAATTTCATTTTGGAGAAAACTCAGAAAAAGCCAACGATATCAGGGCACAATTTCATCTCTTTTAGAACCAAAATTTCCAAAAGGAAGTATTTTTGAAAGAAAAAAAATAAATTAAAATAATTTATGGCACATAATAAAAATGTTGAAAAAATATCTCGACTGTCTTTGGAACACCTCAAAGCAATCTCTTTTTATCAGAAGAGGGAAATTTGCTGTCAGTGAGAATATCTACTTCTTTATTTTGCATCAATCTGAAATTAATTTTACTATCAAAATTCCTTGTGGGCAAGAAATATTCCCCCAACACAGAGCTGTGTTACATGGACATGGGCAGTAGTCTTGTGATGGCTGCAAAGGAAGGGTGATTTCTGGTGGATAAATTCTGCAGTTTCTTTTGTGCTCCTCTGCGATTAGGGACCCTGAGTGATGAGTCGAGATGACTTATCTTGAAAAGCTGATGAGGTTATCACTGCCAGTTCACTGCCCCCTTCCTCCCTCCCACCTCTGCCCTACTTTACCCTCATCCCACTCATCAATACCTAAACTACTTTTCAAACAGCTCCAGGACTATGGGGCAGAATTTTAAGGAAAGTGAAGCTGGCGATGAGTTTTCCACAAAATGTAACACTGATAGATGAACTGATGAGGAAGCCTAATGAATGAGCAGCTCAGATGTCTTGCTGTGAAGGGCAAGGGGGGCTGCCAGAGGCAGGACTTTGTCTGTTGGCATCTTAATTGTCAGATTTCAGAACTGCACATAAAAATGCGAACCCCGATCCTGCCCCTGGCAGCTTCTTGGAGTTGGTCTGATTCACACCAGCCTACAACGCATTGAAGAAAACCTTTGAAGAGCAGGGAATGATCATTATGTAGGGAACAGGATCAAAACAGGTAGGATTTAAGAGTAAGATCTATAAATTAACTGTAAATTTCAATAGCTACAGCAGGAAAGATGAGGCAATAAAAGCAAGGGGTTGCTCAGGAGTTAACTGTTAATCCCATATGGCATATGTCCACTCCGTTAGGAGCAGACTAGACTGAAGTCTGCTTAGACAGCCAGAGAGAAAATATAGAGAATGGCAGTGTGGGCCGCGAATGGAAATTCCCATCATTTTTAGTGACTTTACACTGCCTGCGTGCAAGTCACAAACTTCTCTACACATTGGATTTCCTGACTGAGAAATATGCAGTAAAACTGAGCCAAGTGCGGCTGCAGCATCGTGGCAGGAGCTTGCACATGTCATGGAGTGTGGGTTGTCCAGGGTTTGTAATGGCACAGCTCTTGGAAACCCAACGTTGGAAGACAAAGCCAGTTTGTAGACTGCAGCTTGCTTAAAGTCCTCAGCTAGAAAATGTTACTTGACAAATATATAACATTTTTGTGGCTTCTGGGGGAGGCTGCAAGAAAAGTTTAATTTCTTCAGTTAGACCAAATGCAAGACTAAGTGAGTTTTTGGAAGCAGAGGTTGCCCAGAGAGGTTGTGCATTCTCCATCCTTGGAGATTTTTAAGGCATGACTCAATAAAGCCCCAAGCAACCTCCCCTGATCCCATAGCTGACCCCACTTTGAGTAGAAAGTTGGGTTACCGAGCTCCTGAGGGCTTTCTTAGGCTGAATTGTCTTATGTTCCTACTTTTATTTTTCAGTACCAATTAAAGCAAAACAGTACCAAATTATAAGCAAGAGAATTTATGCAATTTCTTACTGGCCCCTTAGTACTGCTAATGAGTGTGGAAACATGAAAGATCCCACCATCCAGGAGGATCCAGGAGACGGATCTAAGGAGAGCATGTCTGATGTGTGGGGCATGATTCCTATGGGGTTTAGCAGGTATCAGTCCCCACTTCATGCACCAGTAAAAGATAACAGGATTTCTACTGTGCTTGTCACACCTCCCCTACACACTCCCTTCTGCAATTTGTAACTCTTGCTCTGAGATGCAGCAAACTCTTCATTTCACCTCCCTGTCAATATTTATTGTGCATGTGTAATTTGAAGGTTTTTAAGATAATGAAATAAACTTCTTGCCTGCATTCATCAAGTCCGATATGTCTGCAGCATACAAATTGAATACAGAACGACATAAAACTACCATAGGAGACAGTGAAATAGATCAACCTTTGCATAATTGAATGAACAAATTCTCAGTCATAGCAGTGATGCCAGTGGGCAAAAGGGACTGTGGCCTCCCAGGTCCCTCAGCAAAACCCTTTTCTGGCAATTACATGGCTTCAAAGTTGGCAAATGCCAAAGGTTCATGAACAAATGATCTTTATTTTCATACCATTACATAAAACATGTAAAACGCTTGTGGAAGATGTCATTTTAAGGAATGTGTCCATTTAAAGGAGCAGGTCTTATGAGTGAAGATAATATTAGGTTTGAGGATTAGAAATGGTCTGCTGTGCTAGAACTGCAAGTAGTGACTTATGGTTACTGCCTGGAAAATGTAGTTCACCTGAAAATTATTATCTTAAGATTGCTTAAGTATCACTGGCTAATGTGAACAGAGTCTTGATTAAGGCAGTTTTAAGGAGGCGCATTGCAGGGTGTAGAGATTTAAAGGAAAACAATGTCTTCCCAGAGCTGTTCACATATTTTCCATAATCAGTCAGACCCTCCTTCTCTCCCTCCACATTATTTTGATACTCATGAATTAATTTACATAAATTATTAGATATTGAGTGGGGAGATAGAGTGAGAGAAAGAAAGGAGGGGAAATGTCTCGGTCAATTCCTCTGGGGTCAGTGGGGGAAGCTACCAGAAGGGAGTTGAAAATTGGGATGATTTAAATTAGTCATTGGTAACTGAGAAAGTAGAACAATACCCTAGACACATAATGAAATGTGAAGGGAAAGGGAAAGAAATCTCCAGATAACTGTACAGATACAAAGATGTTCCTGGAACTGCATTAGCAGAGATTTCTCAATTCCATAAAAGCTCAAAGCATGTAGCGGATTTAAGGGGAAAGAGAAACGAAAGTGAAAGTTTTATTATTATTTTCATGTATGAGCTAAAACAGGGAAATATATCTTACCTACCACAGATCAGAATAAATGAAGTCCTGTGGGGACGAAGGGAACCATTTTAAACAATTCAGTTTGATTGTGGATGTTGACATCCCAGGCTTATTTGTAGTCTTGGGGCTGAAGTCTTACCCGTGCTCCACAGAAATGGGAGAAAAGCCAAACACATCAGTGTCACATTGAAAACAGGGCCCTGGGGAATCAATCCCTCCCGAGAAACTCCAACTGGATGCTGTTACCATGAATCACATGTGATTTATACTTGTGCTCTGATTACAGCTAGTTGGGAATTATTTTTAGCTTCCATTCAGAAATGATAATTAATCAGAAAGGCTTTACTTGCCACCTGCCCCTCCCCATAGAACTTAAATGCTTCAGTGGAGCAGATCACCAGATAACATTTCTGAGCAAAACCAGAGAAACAGAGAACCATCCAGAATAACCAAGAGAGTAACAAAAGAAACTGGGAACTGAGTTTTAAGGTACCTCATAATCCAGCATTGTAAACAGGCAGGTGAAAAACTGAAACAAGATTCCTTCCACACTCAGTTTGGCCTACTGGTTATTCTGGTTAGTGGAGTATTGTGTTATGAGTGTCATCATGGGCAGCTGACTGCTGCTAATCAGTCGAGAAGGGCTCTGAAAGACTCTCAGTGCTGTGTCTCATTTGTTTATATCTATTTTTATGCAGGATTTGACTTCAAACACCACCCCCCTCTAAAAATAAAAAGAGAGGAGGGACTGGGTGTAATCTAGGTCAAAACACAGATGTAGCAATTTGCAGATTTATAGCTTCTCCCAGTGGTGATTCCTTCCCAAATACCCAAGAGGACATGACACCTGCTGAATGCCTACAGTCCTTCTTTGTATTCAGGATCCTCCTAGCAAGGCTCTGCATTGCAACTGGGATATTTCGCATTTTTTATCCCCTTCTGTCTGTTGCCTGATTGTGGTTGTAAAAGAGAAGACTGAGGGCTTGTGTTTGACTTCTAACTTCACCTCTGCTGTGTGTAATCAGCGGCGTTTTTCAGGCAGAAAGAACACGGGTAAAGTCTCATGTTTGCCTTTTGTTCCACATGAAGGGACATCACACATCCTGTTGTTCATCAGTCAAGGTTATTCCTCTTGGCTGCCTGCCTGCTTCTCCCATTACCTGTGCCTTAAACTCTGCCTTATTTTTTATGTAGCTTAACATTCTCCTGGTTTCCCTGATTACCCCAGGCTTGCCAAGGCAGCAATGGAAAGAGTTAGCGGCAGGCATGGTGCTTTCTAGTTATCCATACTCCTGACACTCTCTGTCTTACTTGATTTTGGCATCATGGAAATGTCGCATCTCTATGTAAGTGCCCTTAGTTTAGACTGTGAAATATGTAGGGGTCATACAAGTATCAAAATTAACATTCTGACTCAAAGGTGAAACCAAGACATAAATGTGGAGTTAGCAACTTTGCCATTGGCAGTGCCATCCTACAGAACCCATGCTGGCTTGGCACTGCAGGAAGCAACCACAAGAACTCTGTTCCAGGAAGAAATATGTTTTTGAAGTCCAGATTTGTTCCAAATCAGAATGAAACCCCCCCAAAAATTTATAGTCTCCATGAATGAAAAATTAATGGAGAAATGAAGTAGTTTTTTTGAGAACACAACAGCTTAAATCAGACTTAATACACTGTAATCTTCTATATATAAATGTATATGTATGTATATGTATGTATATATATATTTTTTTTTCCTTTTGGTCAGAACTATGGACAGAATGAGAACGGAAAAAACATTTTTTTTCAAATATCAGGAATGGGATAGACTGACACTGCTGTCACACATTTCACCTTCTACTCCTCCTCACCCCTTCCCAGTTCTTCCACAAGAAATTTTGGCAAAAATAGATGAGATTCTCCATATGTGAAGTAAGTGGTAAAAGCGCCCACGCCAGGTTCTGATGAAATCTACTGTCATTCCAATCTGACATGACATTGCCAAGCAAGGTGACTGATCTGCGGGGTCTGTCTTACAGTGACAAGATCTGAGATCTGGCTACCAACCAGAAAAAGTACTGGTAGACTTAATGTTTCAGCAAATCCTAAAGTTCTTCTTAGACCTGGGGGCCTGTTGTCTACTGCATCTTTGTATCATTGCTTCTTTGCTTCACAGGGGTAGTGGTGAGACACCTCAGAATCCAGTGGGTGCCCCTGTCTCAGGGTATGTTTATGCTGAAGTTTGATGCTTGAGAAGATGCGTGGGAATCATAGAATCATAGACCATATTGAATTGAAAAGGACCCACAAAAATCATTGAGTCCCACTCCTATCCCTGCATATGACAACCCCACAGTTCATACCATGTGTCTGAGGATGTTTTCCAGTCTCTTCTTGAACACTGTCAGGCTTGGGGCCGGGACACCTCCCTGGGGAGCCTGTTCCAGTGTCCAGCACCCTCTGGGTGAAGAACCTTTTCCTAATGTCCAACCTGAACCTCCCCTGGCACATCTTCCTGCCACTCCCCTGAGTTCTGACATTGGTTGCTAAAGAGAAGAGTTCAGCACCTGCTCCTCCTCCTCCCCTTGTGATGAAGCTGTAACTGCCATGAGGTCTCCTATCAGTCTCCTCTTCTCCAGGCTGAACAAACCAAGTGACTTTAGCCGCTCCTCATACGGCTTCCCCTCCAAACCCTTCACCAACTTCATAGCCTCTTCTGGACACTCTCCAGTAGCTTTATATCCTTTTTATCCTGTGTCCCCAGCCCTGCACACAGTGAATGCTCCAGGTGAGGCTGCACCAATGCAGAGCAGAGTGGGACAATCCCCTCCCTGCCCGGCTGGCCATGCTGTGCTGGATGCACCAGGACACGGGTCCCTCTTGGCTGCCAGGGACACTGTTGGCTCATGTTCGACTTGCCGTCAAAGAACCACTGGTGTAGCAATTGTGCTGGTGGAATGAGTTACTGTTCCACAGACAAGTGTCAGCTGGGAAAACTGTCATAGTTCTGCACTGCAGAAGTCCCAGTTTGAATACCGGAAGGCTTGAAGCCTTGATTTTCTATTATTTCATAAGTCCACAAACACTTTTTAAGGCAAAGGATTAGCAAATAGTACAATAGCTCGTTGTGTGCTTGAATTCAGTATTCACATAGGGCTACCATTTTTCCCATTAGGGTTTCTCGGAGAGAAATGTCTGTACACAGGTTGTGTGGTGCATGTGCATCTGCTTCAGCCTGGAAGTGCCAGCCTTGTAGTGTGACTGCGCAAGCAGAATGAAGGCTGCCATATTTATTCTTGGGTTTCCTGAGTGGAAATCTGTACAAACACAGTGGGTGCCCTGCAAACACATATGGGGTGAAAACTGGCACCTCTAGGAAGCATCAGTCATGCTGGGCACACACTGTCAGGGTGTTCTGCATGTACATTGTGTACATACCTCATTTATGCCCTGTGTCTATACAGCACCTGACCTGATAGAGTGACTAGATATCCAGCATTGCAGGTACATTCTCCATTAGCTCTTGGTCAGCTGGGCTGCTGAAAATACTTCCATCAGCCAAGGTGAAGGAAAGATTCTAATAAACAGGGATGACATGTTAGGAGCTGTGCAGAGAGGTAGGAATGTAGAAAGGCTCAAGGAAGGCTCATGATCTATAGTACAACAAACCAGTGGGTTCCCTCTGGGTTTATACTAACACCCCTGTTCACCCTTGTCAGATTCTCCTCTTAGATATCCAGATATCTTTGCATTATCTCAATTTCCCACTCCTTTTCCCTCTTGCCTATCCCATCCTCTCTTCCCAGACTGCTGCTTCTTCCCACCTTACCATTCCTTCATGTGTACATTTGCTTCTACTTTACTACATCTGTTGTCTCTGCTGTGCCTTTCTCTCCTGGGCTGGAAAACAGACAGCACATCAAATTTCCCCTGGGTAGCTCCATCCAGAACATCTTTCAGCACTCTAGACCCTGAGATGCAAAGTGTCCAAAGACACTGGAGCTTCCCAAAGTCTGTGCTGACCCCTTAGAGCTTTCTGTCCTGAGGTCACTGTCTCACTGAGCTTTGTCTCAATAAGGAGATATGCCTTGATGGTTAGGAAGTGCTGGCCTGTAATAATATATTTGAGTCAGATTGTCTGTGTCCCTCTGTGTTGAGGGAATCACTTTGGGAATGGGCTTGCTCCTTGTCTAACGCAAGCTCACCTTGCTGTCACAGACTCCTTGGTGAGGCTAGCAGTCATTTGGCAGTGTGAACAATAAGGAGTAATAAGAGGAGGCTGTGGCTGGAAAACCAGGTCTGCTGATCTGTTCTATTAGACATTTGTGGATGTCCTAGAAGGTGGAATTATCTGCAAATGGAGGAAGTCTCATTTTACACAAAGGTGTTCTCAAAGTCTTTTGGAAGCAGGTGTCCCCATTCAATTATAACAAGAACCAGGGAGGCAAGTGCCACTGAACTGTTACTTCACCTGGTTCAGCACTTTACTACAAATCCACAGACTTTCTCCACACTTAGGCCCACGCAACGCTTGCTTTTTTCCCTGGCTTTCTTGGCTGTGATGGTTGATGTATACACACTTCTTCCAACCACTTATAGAATAGAATCATAGAATCATTTCAGTTGGAAGAGACCCTCAGAATCATCAAGTCCAACCATAACCTAACATAAATATAGAACTAAACCATGTTCCTAAGAACCTCATCTACACGTCTTTTAAACACCTCCAGGCATGGTGACTCCACCACTTCCCTGGGCAGCCTGTTCAGTGCTTCACAAGCCTTTCCTAATATCCAGTTGAAACCTCCCCTGGCACAACATGAGGCCATTTCCTCTCGTCCTGTCACTTGCTACTTGGGACAAGAGACCAACACCCTCCATGCTACAACCTCCTTTCAGGTAGTTGTAGACTTGTTTCAAGAGACCTCGCTTGACAATTACAAGGACATCTATTTTCCAGGAGAAATAGCAGAACTCCTCTAAGTGTTTGCTGTGACCTTTTGGCTTATGACAAATCTGTCAGTCATCTGTCTAGAGGATAAATGGGTTTATAATCCTTTTCATCTCTTACCAAAAAGTAACTCTTCTACTCAAATCATTGCCGCATTGTGTGTTTCTGAGCATTTACATTCTTAGTGCCAGACAACAGAATTTCCAGAACTTCCTCTATTACTTCCTTAATAAGAAAAGAACATTTTCAACATAGAAAATGTGACTTTTTAAGATTTGTGAAAGATGTTGATCTCTCACAGGAAATTTGGGGTGGTTTCTCTGCTGCCAGAAGGCAAATCTCAGTTTCTATATCTACAGTCAGACAAATGAAGATAAATCAGCTTACCAACAGACTGCATGAACTTGGGTAAGGAAGAAAACACACACAAAGGCCGTAAAGCTAAACCACAATAGGGCCAGGAATGTGCACATGGGACAATTTCACTAGAGGTTTGCCTTCTGTTTGGGGCACAGGAAAAGAAAAATAGGATTCTGGAACTCTGCTACTGACTTTGCCAGAAAATCACAGTGAGATGTCAGGAAAAAACCTCAATCCAATTGCAAAAAAGCTGTGTCTCATATAGCCTTGTGCTGTGTTTTCCTTCAGAGCAACTGTTACTGTGGTGTGCTAACATGATTGCTGCATTCAGTGTGACTACAGCTTCAACAGCGCCTCATGAAAGTAAGCATGAGTAGGAGCAACATTTAACATCTCTGTGACTGAACAACATTCAACAACCTTCTAGCACAGTGAGCAGGAACAGTTGGCTTTACCCAGTGTTCGGAGATATTTTGGTGCAGGCTGCTGTGCTGCAGAGAGTAGGTTTATAGTGTGCATTCTTTATAAGAAGGTGCTATTATTTACCTGTTGGATTTAAAAAGACACCCATTAGAAAGAACATCCAGGAACTGTAACATCAGACTCTTAATGTTTCTAGGACCTGTCATTGTTAATCAAATGGTAAAAGGTATTTTGAGAGTCCTATCAGCCACTGGAGTCTATCCCTTCTTCTACATCCCTACCTCTCACCCTCTACTTCTTTACTTCATTTTCCAAGCAAAGAAAGTGTTTGGTGACATGAGAGCAAGTATGAAGGTGGGGTGGAACTGGCAGCCCTCAGCTGTGAAGTGCCTCCATCAGTGGGGATTACGAGAGAGTGGGGACAGCAGGAAAGGGAAAGATGAAGTGATCCTATTTATAAACGTATTCCCCCACTCCCTATCTGCACCATGCAGATATCTCAGCAGCGCAGATGGATCTGAATACTGATGAAGACATGGGGCATCTATGAAAAATGCTGGATCTGGCTGAGCTCCCGGCAGGCGCAGAGTCTGCTTTCTCTTCTATTAGAGCCCAACGCACTCACATTCTTCAAAGCTTTGGACATGCACGCCAGGTTTTGGTGCTGCTGTTGTGGCTTTGCTTCTGCCTAAGAGCAGAGCCTAGTTTCCATTTCAGCAATCAGATTTAAGAGTGCAAAGTGATTGAACAAAAGGCTGGACCTACAAGAAAGAGGTAACATCCAATCAGCTCATCAGTAGGCAATGTGAATAGAGGAAAATTGATATCACTACAAAAAGGCCATGTAGGATTACCAGCCAGAAAGCCTGGAGAAAGCCAGCTCTGTCAAATAGAAGAGATCAGCCTGCTGAGGTGCCTGGGGGATTGTAGAGAAAAATCTGGACAATTCCTCAAAGCCTGGGCATTGTGCTACACCAGCACTGTGAGGAACAGAGCGGAGTTACTGCAGTTTCTTTCGTAGCATGTACATCTGACAGTGCCATATGAATATCAGCGAAGCGGCGCAAAACCCTGTGGAGGTAGGTATGAGAAATCACATCTTTTTGTTACAGACATCAAAGAGTCAAGAAGGCTGAGGTTCTTTGGTTCCAACGTCCTGAACAGACGATGTTTCCTCTGGAGCCAGTGGGAGATGTGGGCGTCCAGCATGACTGAATACCAGGGCCATCAGTAACTGGCCTGAGCTCACACCACGAACCAGTGACAGATTTGTTCAGAGCTCAGGACTTGTGACTCTCAGGCCACCTGCCCTTCCTCTAAAATAATCCTACCCTATAGTTTTATGCCAGAGTGTCTGGAGAAGGAAAATGGCTGGAAGAGTAAGGTCTGTATTCGTAGTCTTTGAATTAGTGAAAGATCGAAGGATGCCACTAGAAGTTTTGGGGGACTGGGATGAAAAAGATTAGTGTTTGAAAAAAAATTCTAACCCCTCTTTAATATGCTACCACAGATGGAGCCATCTCCTGGAGACCAGGGAAACTGATCCTCGATGAGCTCCTTGTACATGTAAGCTTCCTTTAATTCTCTTTCTTATCCATGACAGCCTTAGTGGCCTTTCCAAAATGGGTCTTATGTCGGTTCATGGTGAACAAATTTCCGTGCTTCAAGAAACATTGTCACAGCGGTCGCTAGTGAGCAAGACAGAAGCCAAAGACCTGGAGACTCAGAAATCTCTTAGGAAATCTTCCTGGAAAGGAGAAAAAGTTACACTACAGTAATCCTAACTAGAAATGTTGAGTCTGCCTGGCTCATCTCTTGGCCTCAGCTGCCAGAGCTGCAAGTTGCTTCCAACTCCACATGTGAGGAAGGACACCTGCTAGAACAAGGGAGCACCGCGCACCCGAGGTCCCTCCTCTCCATCCTTGATGCTGGCTTGCTTCGAGTCATCTTCTCAGGGCAGACACACGGCTAACACAGCAACCATCCCTTCTTGAGCGTCTCCCAGAAACCACGAGAGTAAATCTCGCTTTGTTTGTAAAGTGAGCTGCTTGAAATGCCATCCAAAGAGATCTCGAAAAGGGTTTTGATCTTTCCTTCCAAGCGTGGACCAGACGTTGCTGCCAGCACAGACTGTTCAGCCCGATCAGCATGATAGATGCTCCTGCAAGGAACACAATTTTAGCTGGTTTAGTACATATCTGCCGTCACCATCTGCTATTTGTTGGCATGAATGTGTACTATGAGAAAACTAGGTTCAAGGGAAGTAAAGGGCCTCACCAATCTTTTGAAGTTTCAAGTTCATTCTAGGGTTTGGATTTTGTTTTAAACATCAGATAGTATCATGGGAAGCATAGTATGTCTTCTCTGTTTATTGTAATATGTTCTCTGTTTTTTTTTTTTTTTTTTTTTTTTTTTTCTATTTTTGTTGTAAGCATTGCTATTGCTAGAGATCTTCAAACAAGGGTATTGTTCTTACAATAAGTACTAGAAATTCAGTTAACTTGGTGGGACAGTCTGTACAAAGTGTAGAAGACCTTCTCAAGATGAGTAGGAGAGTTTTCAGATGACGTGCTTGAAAGAGCCTCATGGTATTCTTGACTAGGACTTCAGTCTTTCTCCTTCTCTAGCTGGGTTTTCTGGACCAGTTAACCTGAGACAATTAAAGAGGGTTCTCAACAGAAAACTGTCCACAGGAATATGAGACACATCAAATAACCTTATCCGTCCGTGAAAGTAATAACACAGAAGTTTGGTGTGCAGTATTAATGGGAAGTATTTGTGCGGTGCTTTGAAGTTAGGAAGCACTATATAAATGCTAAGTATTATTTACTACATGAATCAGTCATCTTCAGAGAAATCTAACACTGTTAAAGATGGAAGAGCAGTCTCTTCCTTTCTTAATGATAACCAACTCCCAAAGTTATTCATTAAAAAAAAATGCTTTTAAAAATAGATCAAATGATTTCCCCATCCCGTGATAATCCCTCTGATTGCCCCCATGTTTCGGTTCACTGTATCATCTGAGAGATCAAAGGATGTGTCTGAAGCTGGCAAACCAATCCCACAAAGAAGAAAACCTTCTTCTGCTGCAGATAAACAAAATACAATTTCCAGATAACATCATGGTGCTGATCAAAATAGCTGCTTTTCCAATTAGATTTCAAAGAATTCTTAATTGTTATTGATTTAATCTGGAGATGTGCAGATTTTTCCAGTCAGGAACCTGTTTCACAGGGAGCTTATTGCCCTGGGGATTTCAGTTACAGGCAGGTTTTAGTAGGCAGCAACAGCCTGGCTGTCAGGCAGGTGACAATAAAAAGGGAATCTGTCCACGCACAGGAGACAGTGCTATTTGTGTTCCTGTTGCCTGCAATAATTTAGAACACATAGCCTTGCGTGTTCTGAAATGGCAGCAGACCTCACATCTGCAAAAGGCACTTGCCTATAAACTGTACTAGGCAGACTACTTAAATGAAAAAACAAAACAAAACAACACTGTCTGTGTGTCTGTCTATCTATCTATCTATCTAGTTAACTAGGTATCTACCTCGCTATCACCTCAGTCTTTCCTTCTGTTTTTATACTTATTTCAAACCGTAGGGGTCTGCCTTCAAACTTTTTGCTCTTTCCAGATTAGATACCCACATTCAGCAGATATATACATATGTATTTGCAGTTTGCTGTGCAAAAACATAAAGTAAATTAAATAGAGGATTCTATAAAGTCTGCTGAGCTGCCGTTTCAAAGTCAGGTAAAACAGCAGGGTGTGGGAAGAGGGAGGGAAATGGAGACTGCTGCTCCACAGACAGGTGACATTTTGGAGCAGAACAACATGAGATGGTTCCCTGTCAAGCAGTGATAATAGGAGGAAGAACAAAAAATAGCCCCCTGAAGAAAATTGTTTTGTCCCAGGCAAATGGCACTGGAAGGATTTCCAATCCTTCGGTAAAGTGACAGTGGAGGATTTAATGCTGTCAGGTAGGTATGACAGTGTTAGGAAGAATGACTCAGGAAAGGTGAGTCAGAGCCAGATGTCATTGGAAAAAAAAGTCCCCAACCAATGAGCAAGATCTGTCAGTCGGTACCTGCTTGTGAGGCAGCGGCAGGACAGACGGACAACAAAGCAGAGGTATCTGTGCACACCATGTCCCGCACAGACCAGGATGGGATGCTCTACCAGGTGACAAATTCTCTATCAAGAGGAATGGAGAGGTCCTGGGTGAGAGTCAGTAGTAACAACAGACAAAAAATATTAAGACCGGTGCCACCGGGGGGGAAAAAATGAAGAAGAGCTAGAAGAAGCCAGGAAAGCAATGAATGATGTGGAGGGTGATGAGAAATGCACCTCCCTATATATTTCAAAACACTGCACTTGCCTCCAGACACCTGGGTTCCTCTCCGGCTGGATTTACTGGCTCCAGGCACCGTGGGGGCAAAGAGCTGATCAGTTAATCCTAAACAAAAAAACTGGAAGGGATATAAATCTACTCCATTGGGGCAAAAGCCAAACTTTATGAGTTATTTCCAGTGATGATGCATTTCTAGGACTCATGCAGGAACGCATGTGCCTGGATGGCTATATAAACCGTCTACACTCTAAATTAGTATGAAAGTTGAATTTTATGTGTGGGGCTGATATGAAAAGCATTGGAGTAAGAAAAAGTCTTATTGCTAAGAGGTTGAAAGCACTAGAAACCCATGGGAGATCCTTTCCATTTTGGATTTCTATTTCCAATTTGGATTTCTATTTCCAGTTTCTCAGAGGCTTTGAGAAACATCAGAACTTTTGGATGGCTGTGAGCAGAGTCTATTTCTTTTGACTTTATACAATTGGGCTGAACTTGTTCAGAAATAAAGATGGTTATAAGCCCATCTCTGCCTTCCGAGAAGGCTTTTTCTCCAAAACCAAAGTTTCTAAATAGTGTTGTTAAACATCAGCTGTCTATTTGATGATGTTGAAAATAACTGACTCTGTAGGCAACCAATTCAAAACCACATCTGCTAAAGTCAAGGTTACATTTAGGTTAAGTGCTTCCATCATCCTACAGGCAAATGGTGTTTCATTAATAAAAGACATTGTAAAGAACGCTTCAATTATATGACAACATTAGGGGGCAGTACTCAGCTAACAACCAGTCCTATCAGTTTGTTGAACAGCTGTGTTTATATGGGGTTGTTTGTAAAATTTATGTTTGAGTTTGTTTTAACCTTACTTTATTGTTACTGGAGAAACAATACATCTTTTTCCACTACAAGTCATCGAGTGCCACATTAAAATCCAGCAGGAGAGGTGAAACTTCCCATGCCTCTTCTCTCCACAAATCTCTGGTGTATATTTTTTGTAAACAAAACCCCCATGCACAATCTGAGACACCTTCTTCTCAGTGAACTGCCAGAACTCTATTGCATCCAGCCAGGTTCTTATTTTGCTTTTTGCCTGTGACGGCATGCCGGATATTTTCACAGGAGGATGGATGTCCCATTTCTCAGTTCCTTGGTCAGATCAGGCATATGTTAGCAAGCAAACAAAACCCACATTGTTCTGTAGGGTGGGCACGTTGGGTCTTTCCCTGTATCCCTTCACACTTTGTTTTAAGGATCCTCTCCCTCTTCTGGGCTTGTCTCACCTCAATCCATACCTCTGGTTATGACTTATCTTTCTGTTTTCCTGCAAGGGAATATCACCTCCTCATCTACATTTTGTTTTTCTGCCTCACTCTTGAGTCCAATGCAGAAACCACAGCTGCAGTTTAGGAGAGCCTTGTGTGACCTTTCCCCAGTCTGTTCCGGAGGCTTAATCTCATTCCCTTCTGAGACTGATTTGAACTACAGGTCTTCCAAATCCTCCCAGTGATCCAATTTTTTCCTTCCTTGGTCATCTTATTCCTGACAGAGACACCTTGTGTTGCAGCAACCATGTTGCTGGGTATGGTACTGTGGGAGTGTGCAGGTCAGGGCTCTGATCAAGCTTCTCTCAACTCCAGGTCACTAACATGGGCCAACATGGCTGTATCTCAGCATCCCCAGCCTCACCTTCTGTGGTACACCTAGGTTCCATGCTGTTGTTTTCCATGTGCATCCTAACCTGAGAATCAAGACTCTCAGGGCAATTCAGATGCCCTGGCCTGCTGTCAGTGGCTTCTCTCTTACAACACATCATCTTCTGGATCAATGCCCTCCTAAGAAATACAGCCATTCTTGGCAGCATCTCTCACCAGCTGAGTGCCAGGGTGTAACGCTCTCAATCCTACCATTGTGTCACCCTCGCTTCTCCCTGGCCCAGTCCTGCATCTCTGGAAAACTATCATCTTCATGAATATGCTCTATGGATCCTTTCTTTGGACCCCGCTTGTTTCCCCCTTATTTCCCACCAGCCCAAATTGAGATTCCTCAGTCCTACCTGCCTCCTAAATACTCCTTGAGCCAGTTCACAAAATATTGGATATTAAAACAGGGAGAAAAAGCCCAAAGAAACTGTTTTCTCTTGCCTCATGGTACCATGGCATGTTGTATTCATATTCCCTTACTCATTCAGTTACACACAAGAGAAACTGAGACCAAAATTTGATTTAGCAAATGTCCAAAGCAGGTGTGGAAATAGGCAAAATTCTCCAAATACCCTGTCTGGTCCATATACACTCCATTTTGGCCTGGCCACTTTAATTAATAGCTGTGCAGATTTGCAGCCACTGGTGACAACTATTTCCTTGCGCAGCATGTAATCAGCCTACACGTGCCACAAGGATTCAAAGAATCAGACACCAGAGCTAGATTTAAATACAGTTATTAATGAATTTGCCAGCCTAAAACCAGCTCTGCTTATGCTAAAGTTGTCTCAAGCCTCTGAAGGTGAACGCAGCAGGCTGTGGAAGAGCCATCCTCTTCCTCTCCAACATCACCTTCTGCGGCAGCTATTTAGTGCTGGGGGAAGGACACCAATGATGGACTGAAGCTGGAAGCCTTTACAGCAAATTCTGTTCCCCAAACGCTTCCTCAGCTCATTGCATCTCTGCGACCATGGCAGGTACATTGATCTAGCTGACAGTCTAAGGTCCTATAGCTCAGTTTTATATAGATGAACTGTAATTTTAGTAATAGGATGTTTAAATAATATTGTGTCACTTTTACATCTCACCTCCCTTTCTTTTGAATGAAAGTGCCTGTCTGCTTTTGACAGGCAGAGGATGTTTTTCGGGTTTTTTTTCCTTTTCCTTTTCTCCACAAAGACTTTGCCTGAAGGACATCAGGAGTCATAATAATGGTTGATGCTTTCATGAGATCCTTACAGATTACGGCTAAATGGAACGGTGCTGTAATGTGATTACCTCCCCACTCTTACTCCTGCTGTGCCATGTAATGGCATGGCGGGGCGCTCCGCTGGGATTAAAGCCAGTCAGACTGAAAATTGACTTGCCTTGGGGGCCATCAAGCAAATTTAAATGGCTACTTCAAGATTCTGCCTGCCAGTGAGCCATTTCTTCAGCGAATTAGCAAAGTGAATGAAATATGGAGACGGAAAGGCAGTAAAAACTGTGCGATTAGGCATACATGCTCTCTCGCTCTCCTTTCTGATTTTGCTCTAAATGCTAATTCTAGTTCCTTGTAATTTCTATCTGCGTTCTGCTCTGTGCCAGAGATGCCAAGGGAGCTGAGCACAGAAAAAAAGCTGCGACCTTGGCTTTGCTGGGCTTCAGGTGGGCTGGGGGGGCAGGGAGGAGGACTTGCCCTTCTCTTTCATGCATTTCCCCTGGGGACAGAGGCTCTTCTAGCTAGGATTCAGAATATATAAACTTGTTTTCTGCGCAGAGTCACCCTCGGCTGTACTTCCTTCTGCAAGGCTAAGGCTGGGCAGTGGGAAGGAATGACTGTTCCCTATTGCTCTTGTGATCAGGCTCTGATCTGCTGTCACAGACAGAGGGAACATCTCCCTCATTCCTCTGCTGACATTGCACAAGGACTCGATTCCCTTTGCACTGTAACCTCCTGGTTGTCACGAGACTACAAAGGTCTCAACTGTATGACGACAGTCTGGGTAGAAACAAGTTCTCCTGCTCTACAAGCATCCATTTGAGGTGTAGACTTGTCATAGATCCTCACCGGTTATCTTGCACTGGGGACTATGCTGATGTCTGAAGAGGATTCACATCTACTCCCTTGTCATCCAGTGCTATTTGGTAGCTCCAGCTCTACCTCAATTCCTCGGCTTCTCAGATTATGTGAATGGGATTTAAGCATGTTTAGATATTGCCATGAACAGAAATGTTTTCCCATCTCAGACCCCAAGAATGCTGAGGTAGGACTAGTGCATTCTTAGCCTATATCTACAGAAAGACATTCATGAGAAGTGAATTTGAATACTGCAGTTATACCACAACTTTCCTTGGCAGCTCAGACTAGTCTTTTTTTCAGCTATTTTCTTAATATTCAGTGTAAAAATTTCCCTGATGCAGCTGAAGTTTAATTACTTCTTTCTCTGTCTTTGCTGACTAATGATAATAATTGCTTCCTATCCTCTGGTGCAACATTCTTTTCTTTATCTGCAGACAGTTACTGTGTCTCCCTTTGGTATTATTCCCTCTACTTTGAAATTGCCCAGAAGCACAGACCCATTTCTTGTCTGGTTACTAAATAAAACCCAGAAATATGGCATTGAGAGTGAAACCTGGGTGCTGGCGGGAGACAGACAGGTGGGACGACCCAGGAAACCAGCATGGGCAAAGAGTTTTGCTCTGCAGTAGGTCGCTTTGACAGCTCTTTGACAACTTCCGCAAAAGGAACGGATGGTCTCAGCTCAGGTACTAATGGACTGAATTCTACATTACAGGTACTGGTGGTTACTGTCTTTATTACAGGTAGTTTCATCACAGAAGTTCAGGTCTGCTATGGAGATTGACAAATCATTTTTCCTCTAGAAAGGCTCTTTCCAAAGGTAGAAGGAAGCAGCTGCTGGTTCCATTTTTAGAGATGAGAAGTCAGAGAGATGCAGCGAGTTGCCCGAGGTCACAGAGTCAGGAGGAAGAAATACATCTAACTCCCAAGTCCCAGGCAGCATCCCTAAATCGTGTTGTTTAAGTATTCACAATTTCTTTCAGAATAACAAAACTCTAATTATCTTCAGAGGTGCAAGATGAGGACTCCAAGGCTCAGACAAGACTATTCACATGATTAAAGCTCCAAATGTGGTTTTGAGCATTTTTTTCTGGCTTGGGGTCTTATTTTTTTTTCAGGTAAATCTGCTGTCAAAATCAGCATCCACAGAGAAACTCAGGCCTTGTGTTATGCTTCTGTCACCGATTATACTATACACACTCTATTTTTCTCAATTCATTTTTGTGAACCAACATTTTCTCAAATGCAAAGCCTTTTTTTCTGCTTCAGGGAAGGTAAAGAAAGAATTGCAGCTCCATGGGAAGAAAGAGATAGTTTTTTGTATCTGTTAATAGTGTTCATGGAACTTCTTCAAAATATCCGTAAACAGGTCTGGCTACAAATAAAAATTCTAAAAGATTATTTCAAACATAGTGTCTTATTTTTCACCAAGAAGATGCACGTGAAATTTAAATGCCTTTTGAGGAGAGTTCTCAATTCTGGTGACTTATGCAGAAATAGCTTCTAAATTCCACCTCCAGGCACCAAAAAGACCTTCGGGAAAGAAGTGTGAAAAGTGGCAACTTTTGGGAAAGGTAGGTGGAGGTTACCTCATTGCTCAAAGCAGATGTGGCATGGTTCACTGGATAAGGCACTGAACTGAGACTGTGGAGTTCCTGCTGGTTGACTTGCTGTGCTCACCTTTCTCCTGTTGTGTGCTTAGATGAAAATTGCATTGAGGAGCAGACTTTTTCTTAGTAAGCATTTCTGTATCACCTAATACAACATTGTTCCTGATCTTAACAGACACTTCCGCATTCACCATAAAAAAAATGATATAAAACCAATAAATAAAAGTCAGTAAGCCATTAATCTCTTAAATATCTCTTTATAATTTTTTCTGCCACTATCAGCTCTTTGTACTGTATACCTTGTCTGTAGGTAAATATCTGATAAAGACAGATCTTGTCGAAAACAACTGAGATACTAATTTAGGATTATAACTGGCAGAACAAGTGAAAATGCAAAAAGGAAACAGATATAGACAAGGAAGCTGTACTGGGTTTGGTTGGGATGCAGTTAACTTTCTTCGCAGAAGCCCCTGTGGGGCTGTGTTTTGGATTTGTGACTAAAACAAGTGCTGATAACACGCCAGTGCTGGTGTTTCAGTTGCTGCTGAGCAGTGCTTACACAGCATCAAGGGCCTTTCTGCTCCGCACAAGATGCTGGAAGGGGACACACCTGGGACAGCTGACCCCAACCGACCAAAGGGATGTTCCATACTGTATGACATCATGCTCAGTGACAAAATATGGGGGAAAGAAGGAGGAAGAGGGGAACCTTTGTGATTGTGGCATTTTTCTTCCCAAGTAACTATTACATGTGGTGAAGCCCTGCTTTCTAGTAAGTGGCTGGACATTTGCCGGTCGATGGGAAGTAATGAATGTTTTCCTTATTTCACTTTGCTTGCCACAGCTTTGTTTCACTTATCAAACTGTCTGTACCTTGGCCCAGGAGTTTTCATCTTTTTGTTCTTTAGCTTCTCTCCCCTCGGTCCCGCTGGAGGGCAAGGGAGTGAGCGGCTGGGTGGGTGCTTGGTCGATGGCTAAGGTCAACTCACCGCAGTAGTGAACATCAGACACCCAACTAGTTAACAGCTGTCAGATGTTTTAAAGACCTCGCAGCAAATGATTTCCACCATCACTGAATGACCAGCTCCATCTCTTATATTGGCTAAAGATGATGCAGCTCTTCTGGATGTCTACCAGGATAAAAGCAGAAGGCAGTAAGAATAGCAGGGCTAACCCTGTGCCTTGGTGCACCAACCATGAAGGGCAATCGGCTGGTGAAGATTAGTCTGCATAGGATGGGACAGGGAAAGGAACAGACAAAGGTAAACCTGTTTCTGCTCAATGCACGATTCCAAGAAGTTTCATCACCTGCCAGCAGGTAAGTTACAGCTCGTTATTGCTGTGATGATAGAGGTGGTTGAACAAATGAGTGGGGTGAGACAGCAGTAGTTTACTCAGGCTAAAATTATGATGTCACTGCTTTTGGGAAGAGAGAGTCTCACTAGCAGGTGTCCTTGCATGCATTGTGGATAAATGAAAAAAAAAACAATCAACCCACCACCAACAAATATAAGGGATTTTTTTCTGTGTGAGCAACGGCAGTACATTGGAGCCAAGGCTGATTGACCTCCATCTTTTGTATTAGGTAAAAGTGATATGTATTTCGATTTTTTTCAGTTTTGTCTTTTATCTCTATTTTGTAAGTTTATCTCCCCTGCTTCTCTAAAGGCAAACTAAAGGATCAACAGCCTCAGGAGGCTGGAGATGGTGACCTTGAAAATACTGAGATGGCTTGGCTAAGCACGTAAATGCAATGAGGCAGCACTAATTCTTGTCCAGGTGTCTGGGAGGCAAAGAACAATATAACTCAATAAAACTAAGCCACAGGAGGTGGGACAGGAGGAGGAAGGAGAGCGTTTTCACAACATTGCATGTTTGGCTGAGTGATGACAGTGGACACCACCACTTCCACAGCACCATGCTGTCCCTCTGAGTGTCTGTGCTGTCTGTTACCTGGCTCTAATCCATAAGGAGTGGCCAGCTGCAGTTTTGCTTCACTTACCCTTTGAGTTCAAAATTATTTTGGAGGTAAGGGGTAATATAAACAAACAAACAAACAAACACATAGACAAATTTCCTCCCAGTAAATGAGATGCAGTGCTTTAAGTAGCCTCTTACCAGGCATTATGCCTCTCCATGTTTCAGGCTGTATCCTTTTATGCTGATGTTGTTAAAACAATCTGACATGGATGTCCAGGCTCTCTGAGGCTGTACCCCTGTATAGCTCTTTTAACTATGTCTGTATGAACCTGAGTGTGGGTGTCTTTTCTGGTGAAAGAATGTCTCATTTCAATGTAGCTTCCACCTGTTCCTTGCTGACTTAATGCAAACTAAACTGTAGTGATAGAACATAAGGTAATGGATCTAAACTAAAAAAGAGGACATTTACATTAGATATAATGAAGAAACTTTGTACAACAAGGGTGGTGAAATGCTGGCCCAGGTTACCCAGGGAGGTGGTAGATGTCCCATCCCTGGAGACATCCCAGGCCAGGGTGGACGGGGCTCTGAGCAACCTGATCTGGGTGAAGATGTCCCTGCTCATGGCAGGGGGTTGGACTGGATGGGGTTTGATGGTCCCTTCCAACCCAAACTATTATATGATCGTATAAAAATAAATCCTTTCTTAAACTACAACAATACTGCTAAATATTTCATAGTTAATTTCACTAAAGATAACTTGTCTCAAATTAAAAATGGTTCTGATGGTTTGGAAAAAAAATAATCTTTACAACTAAACCAGTTAATGGAAAGCACATTCTAGCCAGAGTTGTGCTGAAAGCAATTCAGTAATTTTATGTTTAACCCACTTCTGAAATCTAAGTCAGGTCCAGAGCTAACTGTTAAAATCTGTCTTCAACATGCCTCCTTCTGTCCTATTGCTGTTTTCATGTGCACAAACCCAGTGTTTATGCTTGACTCTATATGCAACTTCTTTTATCTACACTCACTCGGGTTCCAGCAATGGAGCAGATCCAATCTCATCTGTTTTTGAGATTCTAGTAGAAAGGCTTGTTACTCCAACTGTTGCCTCATCCACCCTCTTTTCTTTTTCTTCTTCTTCTCCTGAGCTTGGGTGATATTCAGTGGGTGGAATAACACTAGATATTTGTTTAGGAGCAAATCACAGTGAATATTGTAGAAGATTATCTATCACTCTGTACATACTGTATTCTTCTCTCTTAACATTACTATTTTCTGTCAGCATTGCTTGAAACACAGAAGTTTTGATCACATGCATCCATGAAAGTGTTGCTCAGATTTAACTTCTATTGTTTGGAGATACACAGGTAAAGTAAAAATGTTTTTACTTTATACATTATTTGTGTTTACACAATAATCTTGGGTTATATCCTTCACTCCTGTGGCACTTGACGGACAGATTTGGATGCTTTTCCCACACTTATCTCAGAAAAGGAATGCCAAAGAATGGAACTTCACAGTCTACAGCTGTCTGGGAGGAGTTTCTATATCATCTCTGCATGTTATCTACAAGCGTGTCGGCGTTGAGTCTGCATTAGCTGGTGACGGCACCAGCTGAGGGTGGAGGGGAGGTGGCGTGTTCAGCTTTCCTGGTGTGGGGAAGGAGGTTATTGTGACCCAGAGTGAGAGGCACCAGAGAGGTCAAACACAGGGCAAACCTGTTCAAAGGGAACACCCCAGACCTTTGAGTCCCCAGGTAGTTATTTCCTTTACTGCTACTCTGTTTCCCCAGAAATAAGCCCTACCCTGAAAATAAGCTCTAGCATGATTTTTCAGGATTTTTGAGGATGCTCAAAATATAAGCCCTACTCAAAAAATAAGCCCTACTAACAGTTCATAAAAATAGTCTATTTAAGTAGTGTCCTGGCAACTATATATGTAAAAAAGTAAGCATCTTTTGGAACAAAAATTAGTATAAGACCCTGTCTTATTTTTGGAGAAACAGGGTAAGTACAGAGGGTAGAGAGCTTCGTGTGTGTCTATGTCTTGAAAAATACTTAAACTGAGCATGGAGTGATGCATTCCAACACTTGGCCTTTAGTTTGATAAGTAGTTGGTACTAAAATGGTGTCCACACAATGAGATGCATGGAGAGTCATTGACATATCAGTCATAAAACTCTAAATGTAGAAGCTCTCATTTTTTTCACGGTGTTGTATGCAAAGACAGATTCTTCCCTGGAGGTTTTCCTGGCAAACATTGCCCTGACTTCGACCACCACTCAGGTTAAGCCGCAAAACAAAAGGGACATGCTGGAAGTGATGACACTGAAGCAGAATTAACAAAGTGAAGCTTGATCACAGTGAATTAAAGAGGTGGAATATCCTGGGGTGTTTGCAAATGAGCTGTTGGGACAGAGTGTTGCAATTAGGACCTATTAAAATAAGATGCTTCCAATTCATTGCACATGGTTAACATAGTTGTGGGTACTGAATCCGTCCACCACTGTCAGTGTGTAATACATCCTCCCTTTAGAGAAACATGAATTACTTTCCAAATGGTTTGCACAATTTCAGATGAAAATTGTGTTTCAGACAATAGCACAGCAGTGTCTCCAGGATGAGAGTTGCTCTCTTCTATGTAGAAAATTAATGGCTTGTTTTGTTCAAACAACTCTCTGTCTTCTCCCCATGCTGATAATCTATTCTGAGTTATATTTAACGGCAAAAAAGCTGCAGCAGCTGAAGCCAGGCTCAAGGTGAACTATCTTCCCATTTAGAAAATAGAACAGCTGTCTTTCAATTGAGATACAAAATGAGAGGCCCTGACCAGTTGTGGTTGTTGAAGACCGGCTCACAGAGCTACCTGAGAAAACAATGGTGCATTTGCTTGCTTTTGGCCTGAAATTCCTGTTGCAGATTCAAACTAGGAAACTTCTTTGCTTCTTTTCCAGAGCTTTTGTGTACTGTTTGTAGCCTTGCTAAAACAGCTGCTGTCGGCTGCAAAGGCAACTGCATTTTGATGGTCAATGGAGACGAGCCTAGAATGGGCAAATGTAGAAAGGCAGTGCTGTGAGAAGAGGAATACAGTGTCATTGTTTTACCCTATGCCAGAAGCATTAAGGTTGGTACCAAAATCTTCCAGCTGGAGAAATGAGACAGACAGGGGAGTTGTTCAGAGGAAAAGATGGATCTCCAGGAGAGAACATTTTTTCTAGTTTCAGATGAAAACTAGGTTTTCTAGCTTTGGCAATATTATATGTCCTATTACCCCAACCATTTGGAAAGCTGAGGAAGGCAAGACTTATTATATGGACTTCAGGGGTATTCCATCTTCAAAACAAAGCCTATCAAAGCTAGATTTCCAGAGGAGCTCCTTTTTCAATAAGTTTCAATAAGTAGGTAGATTTCCAGAGGAACTGCCGCTCCTCGGGAGCTGATCACCATTGAACGTGCATGCTGAGCACCTTCGAAAACTGGTCCTGAAGATAAACTATGTCTTTTAAAAATACTATATTACTGGGAGAGACAAGTAACTTGGTGAACACAGAGCTCAAGGGTTTTTTATTCTCCTTGTGCACAGGGCTATCCATTCCTCCCTGAGGAAAGGGAATGAGTAACTGTGAACTCAGCTGTCTCTGAGGTACTTGAGATAATTGTGGTACAACTGGTTTGATTTGGAAATGGAATTAGAGTGTTCCTTTTTGCACTTCTAATTAATCAGGATTGAATGTCTGTATTTGCAGCTCCTTCAATTAGTTCTCTACAGATCGGCCCCCACCCAATCTATTAAATTCTGGGATTTGTGTTTGGAGCGAAAGCACTCTACAGATGCAAAGCTTTCAGCTAAATTACTTCTCTCGAAAGTTACAATTCGCGTGTTGAGGAAAAAAAACCCACAAAAGTTGCCAGAGTTTGATAATTGCACTCCAGCTGTTCCCTTCCTCCCTTCAAACCAAACCACTCAAGGAGCCAAGCAAGACATACACTCTCTGCAGTGCTTCTGATATTCAAATTCTTCCCCCCAACCCTGCACAAGACCAAAGGCAGGCTACAGCAGAGTTTTACATGGCCAAAGCTTAATGAGTGCGAAATGAAAAACCAAATCAACAAAAAAAAGCATTTAACCCCCACACCCAGCAAACAAACAAACAAACCAAAACAAAGCAAAAAGCAAACCTTCTCCCAGCTGTTCAAGTAGTAAAATATGCAATTCTAAGACAGTGTAATGTAGGTGCAAGCCAATCCCAGAAAAGTTCAAAAGAAGTCTGGGGAAAAAAAGAGCAAGAAAAGCAGAGACAGTGGAGACAGATTCCTTGGTAAGGTGGAGGGGACTTAAATGTGGTCTGTCTGGTCACAGCCATGGAAACACATATAAGGATGTTGGTGTCTCCACCTGCCCTTATACAGCAGCAATTTTTACTCCATGCAGTTCAGGTCTTGATGGCCATTCAGCCTCCCCATGAACTGCTCACAAAGTGCGGCAGGTTGACTCATTCACATACTTTTTAGTGGCAACATTATTCTCCAAATCTGTCCTTTCTCCCTCCTTTTCTCCTTAGGTGAAACTTTGCATCACTTAAGTGAAAAATTTGAAACTGATTATATATCTGACAAATCAGTCTCCCTAGCTATGAAGTCTGGGCTGGGAAGACAGGAGCAGGTTAGTCAGTTGTTAAAGCTATTATTGCTCATTTTGACCATTTTTTTCTGATGTAGGGCTATTGTCTAAAGTACCTAGAAGCATTTATCCTGTTATGTATATATTTAATACCATCAATAAGAGGATGTATTTATAGGAGTGGACGAGTCTTTCCAGTCTCCAGGCAATATTTCACAGTGTAGAACTTGGAACAGAGGTTTATGAACCTTCTGACTCACACCCGTCACTTTCAGGTTCAGGAAGCTACTTTCACTGGCATTTTGAAAGTTGTGACTCAAGGTTTGAACTTGTTTCATTAGGAGACCTTCCTCTTGTGCTTTCAGAAAGTCTTTGGTAAGTTAGAGGGAGTTGAAGACAAAATGCTGTATTTTTGTAAAACCTCAGAGTTAAGAGAGAACAGGGTTTGACCAATGAAAGGGTCTTGGAGACTCAGTTCGTTAACAGGATATACTTCCTGAAGTCCATGTTCCCTATCCATCCCAATACTGTATTTTCCTGAGGATGTTGTGACACAGAAAGCTGTTCTAGCACTGGCACATCAAGCAAATTACAAGGCTTCTACAGGACTGGGGAGATTTCAGCTTGTCACTGCACATATGATAATGCAAGTCAAAGTGAGTACACTCAGATGAGTATATACTGCATCCTTTCCTCCTGGCTAAGCAGAAAAATTCATCAAATGTCCATATACATGGAACTGTTTATTGTAGGAACTGCCACAGATCTGAGGAACCCAGTACTGGCCCTGTTTGGGTTTAGACAGTTATGATATAGGTTTTTGAAAGGCATGAGAGAAGAGAGAATGGAAAATGGAAATACTTTTCTTTTACTACCCTTAGAAACTATTCTGCAGTGGGAAAATACACAAACTGCCCAACACAAACAGTTATGTTTTAACAGAGGCACTTTGCAGTGTCCACTTGAGACTTCTGGATGATCTGAATCACAGAATCACAGAATGTCAGGGGTTGGAAGGGACCTCGAAAGATCATCCAGTCCAATCCCCCTGTCGGAGCAGTGACACCCAGATGAGGTTACACAGGAAGGTGTCCAGGTGGGTTTTGAATGTCTCCAGAGTAGGAGACTCCACAACCCCCTGGGCAGCCTGTTCCAGTGTCTGTTACCCTCACTGAGAAGAAGTTTCTTCTCAAATTTAAGTGGAACCTCTTGTATTCCAGTTTGAACCCATTACCCCTTGTCCTACCATTAATTGTCACCGAGAAGAGCCTGGCTCCATCCTCCTGACACACACCCTTTATATATTTGTAAACATTAATGAGGTCACCCCTCAGTCTCCTCTTCTCCAAGTTCAAGAGCCCCAGCTCCCTCAGCCTTTCCTCACAAGGGAGGTGGTTTTTGTAGTTTTCTAAGTTCAGTTACCATGGAAGAATCTAGAAACAGGGAAGCAGACTTGACAGCTTCCTGGGATTTTTATTTTAGCGTGTTTATTTTTCAAGAAAGTGTTCTTGGTTATCAGCAGGAAATAGATTGCACAAACAGCTTTTCATTAAGGGTGCTTGACCGTAGCCCTAAGCTACAATGGATGTTCAAAGAATTGAATGAGTTTCCCGGTGCATCTGTGAGCTGCAAGGGAGGTGTGTGTAGGCTTTCACGGTGAAGCCTCTGATTAAAGCAAACTCTACGGAAAGGGAAAATGCAGCCTCCTTTTGTGAAGAGCAATTCCGTGCACTGTGAGGTAAATTGCTAGGTGCGCACTTACTACTGGGACAGAGGTGGCGAGGGAAGGGACACATAAGCACTGTGGCAGAAGTGAAGAAACTTCTTGAAGGTTAGCACTGAATAAAAGGCGTTACAAACGTCAGATATATCTGTGGAGTTCCTGTTAGCCACCAGGAGCCTTAATCAATGTGTTGTTCATGCTCCTGTGTTCCTACCCCTCTTTGCCATGTTTAGAGAGTAGAATTGAGGTGAAGGGACTTGACCCACCACAACTGAGAATAAGGGAAAATTTACTGGTAAGGACCCAGGAAGATATAAACATAAGGGTGATCCTTCCAATACTCTTGTTTTCATGCCTAGGTCAGGAAGACATGCTGGGAATATAAAGGGCCTTTGCTCTCACATCTGATCTATCTGACAGGTGTTGATGAGCCATAGAAACAGCTTAAATACTCTTCTCGGATGCTGCAAGAACTGCTCTGCCCCTCCTAGGAAGGCAGAAAGTGTTCAGTAAATGCCTGGATTTCTTTCTGGGAGAAACCTCTACCTTTTCCAACTTCAAATCTCAGAAAGGAGATGGCAAATGTATGCCTACCTGTTATAGAACAGGGAAAGAAAGACATAGGGAGACAAATGGGACCTTAGATATTTTTCTTATTTTAAATCAGGACAGCTACTAATCACATAGAATCATTTCGACTGGAAGAGACTCTTAGGATCATCAAGTCCAACCATAACTCTAGCACTAAACCATGTCTCTAAGAACCTCATAAACACCAGCTCCTTATCCCACCATCATGCCTCAGAAGAGAAAGGCATTCCTGCAGGATGGTGATACAGGGGGCTCCAGGATAAAGTGATGGATGGCTGGGGAGGCACCAGTCTAAGGGAGGCACCAGGCTCCAAAAGGAAGGGTAAAAATAAGTGTGAGAAGCACAAGAAAAGAAGCACTGGTTTGACTTGACCCCCCAGTCTTCATCGACTTCTGAAGAGGAATCCTTGTTAGTCAGTGAAATCTCTGTGATTTGCAGTGAGAGCAGGGGACGTAAACCTCTCTCAGGGCTTCCCCTCTCCATAAGTTCAGGGGCACTGAGGGCAGTGTCTGAGCTCTGTTTTGACCATGTAGATTCATACTCCATATCATAGAAAACTGTAACATTACTGCTACTTAGCTAATTGTCTGCAGGGCAGTAAAAAAGGGTTTATGGTCGAACTAAATGGCTCGCAAAGTTGACATGACTAAAAAGTGCTTCTATAAATGCCATTTTTGCATCAATTTCACAACCTTGGTAGCAGTGGCCTTAACAGCATTTTGTTTGCTTTATGTAGCCCTTGTACGTGTCCTCCCCTCTCCTGAAATGGACCGGGGCACTGAGTTGCACACTGAGAAATAATCTCTCCAGTGAAAGATTCTTAATTTAATTTTTCCCCTGCAGAATACACTGCAAGAAATAAGACTGATACTAACTGGTATATAAGTTTTACTGCTGTATTTCTGCATTTTCATACACCTTTGTAAGTAAGACCTGTGGGATTCTGTTCCCTTGGGCAGCTGGTCAGGAAGGTTTTTCCCCTCAAAAATAACCCACTGGCTTCTCTACCTTTCTGATCGCTGGGTGGAATGATTTTCCTCTGAGTCTGATGCAGTGAACTTGGAAAAGGTTTATGGTCACTAAGCAAAGGCAGAAGCTGTAATGAAGAGGTGAGCAGAGGTGAGCAGAAAATGCTAATTTGAATTTTTGCCTTATGAATAGCCTGAGAAATGCCTTTAAGGTGTGGTTCAGCCTCCTCTCTCTCAAAGAATTGTGGCACAAAGTCCTTGTGGTCCTCAGCACATGAGAAAACTCCTGCCCCACAGCACTAACTAATGCATATGTGTGTGAAAGATTTGATGTGCCAGATTTGGCGCATTTTCCCTGTTCTTTTCCCCAGGGAGTGCTATCTTGCTGACATTATAAACAAGCAGACACTACATGTGTATGAAGCAGGGAAGAAACGAAAACAGGATGTTAAAAAGAATCATGTTGTAATGAGACTTTTCTGCTTTACAGTGGTATTAACATTGTGTTCCTGGCTCTGACTTCTAAGTAGAGCTGAAGTGCTTTATCTTAGATTGGTGAATATTGTTTAGAATGGCTGTGTGATATTTTTGTTCTTTGAAATTTCTGATTTGCCATATCCCATATCTGAGAGTAGATCATGTGAATGGGATGAATAATTCTCCCTCTTCCTGAAAATTCTTTAATGGTGGCTTATGGGGTTGCCTGTTCTGATCTATGATTACCTGAACAGATAAAAGACAGTTGCTTTATCTCTTACCCCACCTTCTTCCTCCAAAAAGCTATTAAAAAAATTAAGTCACTGGGAAAGAACCATCTAATCCCTAGTGGGATTAGATAAAAAGCAGGCAATTGTTTTTACAGCTTTTATACAGTTCAGAAAATTATTTTAAACATGAAACACCTTTATTTTATCGACAGCATCTTTCTATATTTCATTTTGTCATGAGTGAAGCCAAATATGGGAAAGAATACTCCAGATTAGAGCCTTTGTTTCTCCAAAATTTGTGTGGTTTCACTGTGCAGTGCACCCACACTGACGGGTGGGAGCTCGTTCTGGCAGAGTTCAAATATCTTGTCCTCAAGCTCAGTCTGGGATGGAGATGATATAGTTGTGTTGGTGGCAAAACTCTCAGCAAAGTCAGTTATCCTGGGTACAACACCATGCTAACACCATTTCTGGATCAGAGCTGGCTTGTGGATGGCTGGTTCATATCACAGGCGATGCTTCTTTACATCTGTCTCTCACACATTGTAATTTTCTCCACCTAAATAGCAAAAGAAAAGGTCTTCTGATGTGTTCCTTGCTACTATGAGTCACAACACCTTATTGCCTTTCCAGAGGAGAATTATATGCTTCAAGGGAGACTTGGAGGTTGCAAGACACCCCCTCTAAAACTTGCCTGACGTCAGAAGGGCTGTATGTGCAAACAGCAGGCACGCTGGAAAACACAGACCCTTTGGGTTGAGGTAAGGGGATCAAGTGGCAATGAGGCTGCCTCAGGCTCCAACCCAGCAGATGGGAAGGCTGAGGTTCTTACATGTTTAACAGATGCCTGCTTATATACTGTGTTTACATAGTTATTCTAGCTCATGTTGAATCCGGAAAATAAGATCTATGCAAAACAGAATTTGTTGTCTTCACCTTTCTGAAAAGTATCTTTCTTAATTATAAATCAGCTCCAGGGACTCAGAAGTTTCAGTCGTATCACCAGCCTACGTGCTTCAGCCAGCTTCTGAAGCTACAATATTAGAAGACTCGAGACTTAAATATGTTGGTACACACAGCACACTAGTGAATGTCACAGATAAATTGGTTAGACCCATCATGCTGATGGTACATACAAAAGGGATCTTTACAACCTGCCTCTGGAGCACAGCAACTTGGGCTCATTTTCAAGTTGTCCAGGCATTTCACAAAGGCTCCAGATTGCAACACAGTGCTTCACACTGGTAGGAAGAAGAGTTTTGATAGACGTTTCCTCTTCCAAAGTCATCAGAGAAAGCAAAAATGAGACCTACTGCAACTTTCACTCTAGGGCCAGAACCTGTTGTGTCAGACTCTGGAAGACCATGGCACTGCATGCTATGAAGAACTCATCAGGCATTTCCATAACAGCCACACTGTTGCATATGCAACTGCTGTAGAATTTTTTTCAGATGTATTAACTGATCAGAGTTAATTTTTAGGCTGCAAAGATGTTTTTGTCTCCCATGGGTGGTACGGCCTTTCGTTTCTCATATCATTGCTTCTTGAAGCTCTGTGCTATGATAACTTTGTCCTTCAAGGAAGGTGAATAGGAAAAATATTCTCTCACAGTTCCTGGGCCAATAGCCTTAACGAGAGAAGTATTTTGATGCCTGGGCTTACATCTCATGCTGCCTTTTCATTGTCCTGTGCGACTTCCCTACACTCCTTCACAGGGGCCATCAACATTTTCAGGCTTTGGTCTGTTCCTCATCAAGATTACCCTCACTGCAACTCTTATATAAGTTTGTCATTCCAAGCTCCCATCCCACGGTAGCTGTTGTTTCCTTCTTTTCTATAGGTCTTGCCATACTTGGAGGCTCATCAAACATGTTTCCAAACTTACACCCACTTCTGAGCTGCATGCCAGATTCTACAGCTCATTTCTGCTCCCTGTTTGGCTTTGCTGTTGCCTGCAATCAGGTGTGTTCTCTAGGAGAAGAGGAGCAGAATGGGACTTCTTGGAAAACCTTGTTCGTTGTTGCTGTTTGAGGTATTTGGCAGCATCTTTTTGCTAACCTGGGTCCTGGCAGCAAGAGCAGAACACCTTTGTGCAGTCACCTGCTTTGCCTGTGCCTTGAATAAAGCCTGGTTTAATACCACTTGTGGGCATCTTGGACTTTGATTTAAGAAGTAATTGGAAGTGTAATGCTCACTGTGACACACACTGGAGGACTTAGCTGACAATTTATTTTTAATGTTGGGAAGTGAGGTGCAATCCAGCAACACTAAGATCACTACTCCCCTCCCCTGGAATTGAAGAAACATCCCTCCCATGCAGAAGAAACCGAATCTCATTTTTCCTAGAGCCAAGAGCTTCAGGCTTGAAATCACAGGCACTAGTGTATTGAATTTGCATCTTACACAGGAATCCACATCCCCTGGGATCTCCACCACTATATCAGACACTGAAGTCTGAGATCAAGGCCTGAACTTTATGTTGAAACACCAGGGACCGCATTTGCCCGCTTGGGCTGTACCTTGCACATTATTGATAGAGGCTGCCTTGCCATGAATGGGGCTACAGCCAGGTCTGCTGGAGGGACCAGCACTGCAACAGCTAGATGAGAGATCTCATTCTCATGCAATCTATGCACAGCCGCCTCTTTCATCCTCATCCTTAACTTCTGTTTGCTCAATGAAAGCAGCACGTAGGCAAATAACATTTTGCATTTTAAAAGGGTTTTAATTTGTAGCTGTTTTCAAAGTACACACCAAGGCTAATGAACAGTCACTCCATTCTCTAGGATACACAGGAACAACTGACTAAAATTAGCATTAATTAGCTGAATTACAGTAGCATCAAGAGGCTTCAACTGAGCTCAGGGTCTTGCTGGAGTAGTTTTAGGATGAGCACGCTGTGTGAAGCTGGTACATATCAGTGAGTTGCTATTATAACTTAACAGAGAGGTGATCAAGGAGCGACTTCCTTCTTGAGGTGCCACAGCTGAAAATGCACTCCTGCCAGAGAGCTGTAGTGAGCAGTGAATCCTCAAGGCTCCTGACTTCACTTTGCTTCCCATTTGAATGTTACTACAACCCCCATCTCTCATTTATTCATTTGTTTTTACTCATTTCACTGACCCCACCTAGGGCATGGTCCCGTGAATGCTTGCACTAGCCAGTCAGAGGGTTGTTTGGTTGGGTTAGACAAGTCAAAAGACAAGAGGGAGAGAAGGGATGAAGCATCTTGCTTCAGAGCACCCTCATCTCTGAAAGCAGAAGGTAGTTCAGATTCTTCATCTGCTACACTCCAACACTATGGCAGCGACCTAATGAGCCCCCATCTGAGGGGCTTGACAGAGGCAGAAAGCCTGAACAAAAGGTCCTTGCAACTCTACCTCCATTCTGGGTAGTCTTTAACACTTTTCTGTGAAAACAAATTATTGTAAGATTTTCACAATAAGCAGCACACCAAATCGGGCAAAGGCTGCTCATTGTGTGCGGGGTTCCCTTGTTGTTTTCATTGGCATCATAATGTTCATAAAAAATTAATTTGACCTGAGAGTGAATGAAAAGTACCAGACTTGCAGTTCCAAAGTTGAGTGCCCTGTTCTCTTTGAGCTGAAGTTCACAGGGACCATCCTCCATGCAGGTTTATGCTTCAAATCTACTGCACAAGAGAGGGGAAAAGCACCCATTTATTTTTTCAGTCTTTCTTCTAGCCTATCAGCTATGACTTCTACCCAGGAAAACTTTTTGCTGGGTTTGTGTTTGTTTTCATGTCTCGACACTGGCCTACTTAAAATTTGATGGAGAAAAAGAATTAATTTCACTCAGGCCCTCTCACTACTGATGGATAGCTATTAAAATGGAGGCAATGTCAGGCTGAGATTACACTGCAGAAACTATGTCATATTTTGGTGCTAATGATGCAGGAATACTGAATGTTGCTTCTTTCCCACTTCTTTCCACTTAGCGTGCTTACCAAACTGAGGCAGTGATTTCTTTGTCCTGTGACAGCTCCCCTGGCAACCCTACAAAATCAGATTAAAGATTAGGAGAACCAGTGTTAGAAAAGCAGGTGCAAAGCTACAATTACAGACTGCAGAAAAGCAGAACTGTTAAAGTACATAGAAACTACTGATTTGCGCAAGTTGGAATTCTAGACCAGTTCAAATAAATGTTTGTTTCAAGAAATCCCACTCTTAACCAGCCTCCAATGCTGTATTCAGAGGGTTCATTGTTGTCTATGTGGATGTCCATGGAGATTAATCCATTAGTCAGGTGTAGCTCCACACCACATCACAGATGAATGCCAGGACACTCTGCCTCTGCTGGGACATCAGCCAGCTTGTGGTTCTGATAGAAAGGGTAATGACCCTGAGACAATCCACCCAGCCTTCATGAAGTTTCTGTCCTCTCAGCAAAGCAGAATTAACTTATTCTGCCATTACACAGCTTTTGCATGGGAACTGACTCATCTTCTCTGTGCATCTGCCCACAATATACCACACAGACAAGTTCTGACATCTGAGGGGCATCTCAGTGTCCCACACTTCCAGAGCAACCACACTGTAAATTTAATCTCTCCTCCACTCTTTCTGGAAGAATTAGGAGTGAGGAGGTGTATTCAACCTTCCTCTCATCTCCTAGGCCATGAGTGGTTTCTCAAGGTTTTGTTCTGAAAGAACAGGGCTCACTGTTTCACTCAATGCCTTCTTAACGATGAATGGGTGGGTTTCAAACATTTCAGCATGGAGAAGGCTCTGGGGAGACCTTATTGTGGCCTTTTAGTACTTAAAACGGGCCCATAACAAAGATGGGGAGAGACTTTTTAGAAGGGCCTGTTATGACAGGACAAGGGGTGATGGTTTTAAACTAAGGGAGGGGAGATTCAGGCCAGACATGAGGAAGAAATTTTTTACACTGAGGGTGGTGAAACACCGGCCCAGGTTGCCCAGAGAGGTGGTGGATGTCCCATCCCTGGAGACATCCCAGGCCAGGCTGGACGGGGCTCTGAGCAACCTGAGCTGGGTAAAGACGTCCCTGCTCATTGCAGGGGTGTTGGACTAGATGACCTCTGGAAGTTCATTCTAACCCAAACTATTCTATGATTCTGTGATTCCGTGTTTGTATTTCAATCTTCTCCCCAAGAAAAGAGGCTCATTTTTCCTGGTACCCTTTATAAAATGCAATGGCAAGGGTTGACCTCATTTCCTCCTTTGATCTCTATGTTCACCAATACTTCTTGGGAAGGTCTGGCAGATGGGCCTTTGACGTGCCATATCTGACAGCTGAGCCTGCCCAAGCCCAACTCAGAGCCTCAGTAATCCCTCCCATTCACTGTGTAGAGCTGTGTTAGCTGCCACAGTATGGCCTGACACCGAAACACGTTGATTAAGCAAGATTCGTTAAAATCATATATAAATAGATGGAAAGGGCCTAGGTTTTAGACCTTTAAATGACTTAAAACTGCAGGGCTGCTTCAGACTCAGGTTTTGTTTCTTTCATCTCTTCCAAACTCTGGAAGGAGGATTTTGCATGAAAGGGGCTGCTTTGGACATGTTAAACGTGTAAACAGTATTAAGGAGGGGACGATGGAGATACTCTACTTCTGCTCTAAAGATGTTGTTGCTGCTCTCCTTGCATTCCCAGTGGGGACTCAGGGAAATGCTGGTGGTCCCTCACTTGTCTTCTGGAAGCGGACAGGAATTTATACAGCGCAGCACTTAGTATTTGATTCAGTCTATGCTCCATTATACTTGAAATGGGCTTTCTTAATGTTTCCTGCATTAGAAAGTATTTTTACAGCAGTCAGCAGAGGAGAATAAAGCTCTGATTGCCCTGATAGCCTCTAGCAAATAGTATTACTCTGCTAAGTGTAGGAAAAGTTCTCCTCTTTTTTTCCTTAGGTGAACATTTCTTTTTTGGTGATGGAACACCTGACTACTAAGCTAGCAGAAATGTCCAGCTGCAGATCAGAACATTACAATATGTTTGTCATCTAAAACACCTTGCGGTCTGCCAGGCAGTGCTACCTTTCTCTGTGGCCTGAGGTCAGCTAATTCATAATCATCAAACAGTAATGACTTGCTCAGGGCTTGTTGTTTCATATTATATAGAAATAAAGATAAGCAAGTGGATGGTATTCAGGAAATTGGTGAGTAACATTAATTTCATAACCACATAAAAACACGCGTTTGTGGATGCATATTCTTCTGATATTAAGATATTCAGCCAGGACATTAAGAGAGTGAAATAATTTTTATTAATAGCTTGCTGGTCAACCTTTTTCCAAGGCAAGATAGTGTGTACCTGTGTGTTTTTTTCTGTTTTTACACATTTCCATGTAACAGGGAGTAAAAGGTTCATCTCTTGTCTTGGAAGAGGCTTCATCTTTCCAACAGATCTCAGGCAGAAGATTTATAATCTTTAAGAACATCACCCTTAGGTTATAAAGTTAATTTATTTGCACTCCCTAATTACATATGAGATGTGCTCGGCTTACAAGTTAAAACCTGGGTTGTATTTTTTTTTTTTTTCCTTTTTGCTTCTTTTCTTTAAAGATGCTGGCTTTGCAAACTCTTACTAGAAACTGAAAATAAACAGCATTTTCTGCTTCCAATTCTAATCTAGCTACATAAGTTTCCCAGGATGTAGGGGAAAGGTCATTTCATTGGCAAAATGGGAAGCAGGATAAACTCCTGTTTATCTTCTGTTTGGTGGTGGTGGGTTTGTAAATCTAACTAGAGAAGAAACTGCATCATAAAGCAGATCCTATGAAGGCTGAAACTACTGTAATTTATGTCAGTTGCCCAGAGTCACTTGCTGTTATCATGTTAATGTTAACAAACATTAAAGCCCTGAAATATTTTTGACAGAAATAGCGTAACACTGCATAGTTCATTAAAAGAGATCTTATTTTGCTGTAGCTGAGAATCTGGACCTGTGAGCTGATTTCATGTTTCCAGTTGGAGTCAGTATTTCTGTGGCTGTGGGAAGATACATCCCATGTTTATGATCAAATCAAGGATGTCAGAGTCAGAAGTAATAAACACTGAACATCTTTGTGATACATAAATATTTGACAGACCTGAGCAAACTCCCAAAGTCCTAGCTTAGTATTCAGTTTGATTTAATTTATGGCATATATTTCCCCCACTATTTTCAGTAAATTAGCTGAAGAATCAGGAGAAAGCACTACTAGGAAATATGAATTTTCAGAAATTCACATCAGGGAGTGGACACCCCAGATTAACATTAATAAATGGCATGGAACATTGGCTGACCAGTGAGTTGTGACAACGCCAACTACTTTCCTCATCTTTCTAAAATCTGGCTTCAGTTAACACCCTCAGTCTGCCAAATGTGATGAGAAGATGAAAAAATAAATCTAATTGCTATTGAGGCTTAATTCTGACATCAGCAGACATACAAAGTACCCATGTCTCTGACAATGATGATTTTGTCCTCAAATCTGGGCCATGAATGAAAGGGTCATAGGGTCCCTTCCAGGACCTGAGTTGCCCTATCATTTGCCTGGAACTAAAGGAAATTGGTGTGTCTTTTACAAAGAAAATGATGTGATTAATAGTGTTTTATTTATCACACTGGAAATTCATGGTGAAATTCATGGGGAAATCCACATGGTCTATTTGAAGTTTAGAGCTTGAGAAGGGGTAGTGGACAACAGGTACAAAGTGACATTTTGACATTTTCACAGGGCTCTTCACTTTATAGCTGAAAAAAAGGAAAAATACTGTTTTATTTACTTTTACGTGTGCTTGATGATGTTTTACAAACTGAATAGATACTCCTGCTGAAAGATTGACACAGAGGGGCCAATGTACAGTTCTTGCATTGTTACTGCATGCCAAACATGTTGCTTCTTTCTTTCTAAAAGGCATGTTTCTTTAAACCAATGACTTGCCAACACATGTGGCCAGGTGTGCTCATTCTGGATAGGATACAGTTAAATTTCTTCATAGCAGCTTGTATAGAGCTGTGGTTTGGATTTGTACTGAAAACAGTGTTGATAAAACAGAGATGTTTTAGTTATTGCTGAGCAGTGCTTACCTAGCATCAAGGCCTTTTTTGCTCCTCACATCACTCCACCAGCAAGCGAGTGAGATGTGCACGAGAAGCTGGGAGGGGACACAGCTGGGACAGCTGACCCCCACTGACCAAAGGGATATTCCACACCATATGACATCATGCTCAGCATAGAAAGCTGGGGGAAGAAGCAGCAAGGGAGTGACATTGGGAGTGATGACGTTTGTCTTCCCGAGTCACCGCTATGTGTGATGGAGCCCAGCTCTCCTGGAGGTGGCTGAACACCTGCCTGCTCAGGGGAAGTAGTGAAGGCATTTCTTGTTTTGCTTTTGCTTTATGAATTAAATTGTCTTTATCTCAGCACACAAGTTTTTTCAATTTTACCCTTCCAAATTGCTCCCCCATCCCTCTGGGGTGAGTGAGTGAGTAGCTGCGTGGGGCTGAGCTACCAGCTGGGGTCAAACCACAAAACCATGTTTGTTGTACAGACATATCCAGATCTGTTTGCAAACAATAGGCAAGAACAACAGTTTCGTGTCACCAAATGTCCTTATTTTTGCCCATGACTCATTTGATTTGGCAGCATCTGGAGCACTAAACTAGCACTATGGACACTTCAAGTGATTGATTTGAATTACAGAGAAGGCATGGCAGAGGGGTAGGAAGAGTCAAGTACTGCACCTTGCCTGATTTATGTCTGTGAAGCCAGTGCTCTTGGCAGGAGAAAAAGGAAAGATGAAGATCTACAACCACGTGTGTTATCACCCAAGGAGTGGAGAGAGACGGCTCACATTTTACTCTAGCTGGCAGACACACAGAAAAGGTCTTCCCCCTCTTCTCCTCCCTTCCTCCCCTGCTTTGTCTTTTGATGCTACAATGACTGCAGTGATGGACCTGAGAATGCAAATGATAAAGTCTGGTGGCAACGAGAGACCTCAACTCCCCCAGGGCAGCAGCTTCTGCGTGATGTAAGTGCTGCATTTTTTAAAAAGACTGTAGTGCGTGGCATTAAGAGAAATAAAAACCTATATAAAGACAAAGCCCAGCATGTTGTGAATGTTGTCACGGCAATCACGATCTGCCTCATACCTGAGGAATTAGTGTCTGACCTCTCTTGGCTTCTGTGACAGCAGGGTAGATCAATTTTTACCTTAGGGCAAGATTTTGCAGCAAAATTTGAGATTTCTGCATCTTTGTTTTTGTTTCAGTCTTCCAGCTGATAGCATTTAGGGATTTTGAGACCCAAAGAAGGCTGTTTCTGGGGAGAGGAATGTACACAGATAAATTATTTTATTATTAGAGGAAAAAGTTCAAGAATTATGAAGTTTATAATTCAGCTTGTACGTAACTTTAGACTGTAGGAAGGCCACTGTGTGCATGTGAATGGAGAGGTGTGTGTGTGCATGTGTAGGGGGGTCAGATGATGTTGGAGGGTCCTCGTGCTGGCTGCCTTTGGGAAGAGACCTTCTTGCAGACCTCCTCTGAGTCTGAGGCTCCTCCAAGCAGTCTCTGTGCCACGTACTGCAAGCACCACTGCTGCTTTCCCACCCCACAGCTGAGGTGCGTGGGGCATCATGGCTCAGGCTGCTTGGTGGCATGTGGGACCATGGGGTGAGAGGTCACATGGTGTGGCTCTCTAAATGAGTGAGATACCATCCTCATGGAGGGGATTGTGGTGCCTAATGATAGAATGAGGGGCAACGGGCACAGACTGAAGCACAGGAGGTTCCATCTGAATGTGAGGAGAAACTTCTTTACTTTGAGGTGCCAGAGCCTGGAACAGGCTGCCCAGAGAGGCTGTGGAGTCTCCTTCTCTGGAGACGTTCAAACCCACCTGGACACATTCCTGTGTGATCTGCTCTGGTGAACCTGGGTTGGACTGGATGATCTCCAGAGGTCCCTTCCAACCCCAACCATTCTGTATTTCTGTGATTGTGGAAAAGGAGAGATTGTGCCATTAACTTCAGTAGTGGCAGTGTCTGGCACAATAAGCTTTATAACATTTGTGCAGCTAATTCTCCCGTGAGACCAAAACCAGTCACAGTCTTTTTAGGGAGAGAGGATAAAGCTGGGGGAAATACATTTACTTGGTTTTAATAGAGTAGTTTTTCAATCACTTATTTCTCAGCAGGTTGTAAAAGAGAAAAACAACAGTATTAAGGCACTACATGGATCTGCTGTATTACATTGACCTAAATTCTAGATGTTTATAAAACTGCAACAAATGGCAGTTTCAACAAAGAATACATTCCCCCATGTCTGAAACATTTATCTTTTATTTCTTTCCTCCTTTTTTTTTTTTTTTCTGTGTCTATAAGTGCGCTTCATTCAACAGCCACTGAGGAAGTTATTATTAACGTGGAAGAGAGCTGAAGTAGTTTACTGGAAAGCCTGTCTCACAGCAAATGCAAAGCAAAGGTTTAGGTGAATCAATTTGCTGTTATTATTGTGTCCTTACATGGTCTCCAGCAGAAAGCTCTGTTGAATTTACAGCCACATTTTGTATCACTTTGAAGTATTAACTACTTAATTCTACTGGTCCTGCTGCCCATGATAAACCAGATGTTTTGTCATGGGTTGTGAAGTGGATTCTTACAGGTACTTATGTGCCAGATCCTATTCATTTCCGTAGGAGTCAGGTTTATCTGATCCACTGTAACGAGAAAATTCATATGAAGCACTTTGAGCACAAACTGCTGCCAAGTTGTTTTCATTTTAACCTGTATCTTGCATTAGGAGACGTTTTTCCTTTAAAATTTACACCTTAGACTCCTGGGATTATTAAAATAAGATTAATCTTTATTTGCCCCCCGCACTTTTCTGGTTTTTAGTTTATTTAAATAACAAGAGGCAAAGTTAGAACCACCTTTATGGAATCACCATTGTCTCTTTGTTCCACTGACTTCCAATGGAACATCAAATCACCTGAGGATACTGAGAATACATTAACAGCCAAAGATACTATATAAGCTAAAGAATACATTCTAGACTGACCCCACACCTTGGGTTTGTTTTTTTTCTTTATTTGTGTGTGAATCTTGTTAATGGCTATTAACTAGAAACTCAGTTGTTTTTAACTTAAAACATTGCTATTGAACTCCTTTCAATGTTTGTCCTTCAATGAAGAATTTTTATTTCAAATATCACAAAAATACTAAACATTAAACATCCTGCATTTTCCACTTTGGAAATATTTGTTACATAAAACTTTACTGATGTATGTAGTAATGTTTTAAATAGTCCTCTACAATCCTTTCAGCCAAGTTTTAGCAGATTTATTTTCAAATATAATAATAGTTGGGAGCCACGGTCCCCTGGCTCAAGTTATTCACAGCAAAGAACTGTGAGAATTTATTGGGACTGGCCTGGGGAGAGGGGACTTTTTTTTTCCCATGTCTTTTACTATAAATGTGTATAAGTGCAGGGCTGGGACACAGAGTAGACAGCAGTGCTTTTGTCCTGTTTGCATTGCCCAGAATTAATATTCCCGTATGCCCTACACAGAAAGGAGGCCAAAAAGAAGTATGTCAAAAGGAGAAAAAAAACATGAAATTTAGCAGATTTGTAAGTGGTCAATACTCATTGCATATTCTTCTCTTCCAAGACTGTGATGGAATTCTGATTCTCAGGGTGGTTTTCAGGCCAGACCACGCTTTGAAACTGGCTTTGCTTTGCATGAGAAGTTGGAGTAGATGAATTCTACAGGTCCCATTACACCTAAATTATTCTTATTGTTCTACAGTTTTGCATCAAAGACAGCGAGGAAATGCTCTTCCAAGAGGAAGTGGTCAAGTACAACTTACCGTATACTTGTAAGACTTAGAAAGTTGGAGAAAATGAAAACACTATTTCAAAATCAACTTTTTCCACGTCTCTTGGGTCCAAAAGCACTGACAGTTTTGATTTTGGGGCTTAAGTTATATCACAGCAGCTCTTGAAAAGTGCTGGCTGAAATGTCAGTGTTCCTGGAATACAGTAGCAGTGCACCAGTAAATATCTCCAGATTTAGGTCTCGCGTATTATTTTTTTATTTAGTATTCCATCAATAACTTTGTTGTACATGCTTCCACACAGATAGTTCCTTTCTTTCAAATCAGTTTAACTGCCTAGCAACCTTATAAAAATAAACTTCAGTGCTCTGTAGCAACAGCTGAAACCAGTGCAGCTTGTATTAATGTGACTGAAGTGTTTTGAGAGGTAATGACTGATATTTCCTGGCCCTTTTTTGGTCAGATTTAATTCTAAGAGGAGGCAATGCTTTTAAGAAGCTAATGAAGCTGATTGATAAAGAATTAAGTAAAATATGGCTATTAAGTAAATCATCCTACTGAAATTGTGACTTACAAAGCTGTCAATAAGAGCTGGGCGTCCTCGCATTCTTTGTGCCTTTGAAAACACTATTTGCTTCCCAAGAGAAGTAGTAAATTGAAGCCTTCTGGAAAACAAACAAAAAAACAACAAACCTCCCCCCCAAACAAAAAGCCCGACCCGACCCAATAAAGAAAAAAAAAAAAGAAACAAAAACTGCACAACAACAACAATAAACCACAAAAAACCCACCATAAACTATGCATCTATCTCAGCACCTGGAGATGTAGATGGTTATTTAAGTGTGAACGACATATACAGTCTTACAAAGGTCTAAGTGTGAAACTACAAACACTTATTACCAGTTTCAGGGCTTACTATGAGTAGTTCCACTCAGTAGTATTGTATTTGTTATTTCCAAACAGAATAGATATGCCAAGTAGTTCCTAGAATATCATGCTTGGTAAAAATTTAGTCTTGCAGAGGTGACTTTTGAATGTATAGGAAGATAAATTCTGAATGAGAGAGTCACTGATGTATCTGGTCATTTGTAAGCACAGAACGAGGTCAAATTAAGTTAAAATTAAACACATAACATATCAGGATTTTATTGTGAATCTTGTGATTTGACAGAGGTAAATGATTATCTGTAAGTGGCAACTGTAGTTTATAATACAATGTTTTGTTGTCTCTCCTGTGCTTGCAGAAACAAACCTCACAACTGTGACCTGAAAAAGTGACCGAGGAGCCAAGAAGCAAAATGAGCCCCGTAAACTCAGCCACTCTTTAAGTTTAAAGGACACTTAATTGACAGATAGGACTTCCAGCCTGTGTCTCAGAGGCTGAAGTCTGCACACCTTTTTTTTTGCACTGATTGCATATTTTTATAGCAATAAGTTTAATAGAAGTTTTCATGGTCAGGGAATTACCCACGACAGTTGCCAGGCAGGCAGTGATTCAGATTGTGGAAGAGAGCAGCTCCATCCGAGTGCTCCTGAGGTGCTGTATGGAAGAAGCTGTACATCAACACTGAATGCTTATTTTCAGAAATAAAAGTGTCATTGAGGTGTTTGTGGACCCCTATTAGCACTGCTGGTTCTCTGTGCATATGCAATCAGAGAGTTAGAAAGCAGTTATGCATTTTTTTCTTACCAACAATGAGACATCATCCAATCCTGACAGACCCCTCTCAGAACGCTGTTTCTGGGATTTTCTTGCATTAAAAAAACCCCAAACCAAACAGAAACTCACAAAGAAACCCATAACTGATCTTGTCAGGGGGGGATTGATTTTGTTTGTATCAACATATAGCATCAAAATAAAGAATTACTGCCCTGTGGGCTGGGTGAGCCATACTGTCTCTGTCTAATTGGCAAACCTCCTGTAAGATCTGAAAAATACTTCTCAGAAAAAGTATTTTTACATTATCAAAATGCTTAGGTTAATAACTAAGCATTGATAATCAAACATAGCAAAGGTGAACTCAACAATGAAGTATTCTACAGGTGTACAAATTTTGCTTTTTGAAGCATGTACAATCAATCAAGCTTATATGGCTTACTATTAACAGTGTTTTGCAATGAAAAAAAACATACCAAGAATCAAAGAGTTTGATCATAACTAGAAACAATAACACTTGAAATTAGGCACAAAAATTCACCAAGTGACCACATTTAATTGGATCTAACTGTGTATAGGTGTCCAACAGAACTTTAATCAGGATCTGAAATATACTTCTGAAGCAATTAGAATAGAATCATACAATTATTTTGGTTGGTAGAGACCCTCAAGGTCATCAAGTCCAACCATAACGCAACTCTGGCACTAAACCATGTCCCTAAGAAACTTGTCTAAATGCTTTTTAAACACCTTCAGGGATGGTGGCTCCACCACTTCCATGGGCAGCCTGTTCCAATGCCTGACAACCCTTTCAGCGAAGAAATTTTTCCTAATATCCAATCTGAACCTCCCCTGGCACAACCTGAGGCCATTTCCTCTTGTCCTGTCACTTGTTACTTGGGAGAAGAGACCAACCCCCTTCACGCTACAACCTCCTTTCAGATGGTTGTAGACAGAGATAAGGCCTTCCCTCAGCCTCCTTTTCTCCAGGCTGAACAGCCCCAGTTCCCTCAACTGCTCCTCATTAAGACTTGTGCTCCAGACCCCTCACCAGCTTTGTTGCCCTTCTCTGAACTCTCTTCAGCATTTCAATGTCTTTCTCGTAGTGAGTGGTCCAAAACTGAACACAGGATTCAAAGTGCGGCCTCATCAGCACCAAGTGCTGTGGAATCATCATCATCATTATCCCCATCATCTCCATCATCATCATCATTATCATCATCCCCATTTACTGCCCTGTATTTTGATTCTTGGAGCAGTCCTCAAGTATGCAAAATAGATTCACCTGAGGTGAAACCCAAACAGATGAGATCTTCTGGAAGAAGCTCTCATGCACTCCTACCATTACTAAACTTCTTGCTCCTTCCTTCCTTCTGCAGAAATGCTCTGCAAGACTGCAAGCTCAGGCTTCAGAGTATGCTGAGCACTGCAACACTTCCTAAAGCAGACATGGCATCCAGCTCCCACTAACCAAGGCACACCATGGAACATGACTTTCCTTAAAGTGTGACACCCAGCCTAAAACCTCCCTGTTCAGCACCTCTTTATTATCAGGTCACTTCCCAAGACACCCACTTCCAAAATTTGGCCTGAGCTACACACTTGTCTCAAGTAGAAATCCACCCTGATTTTTGGACGTGGACCAAAATGCTTCACTGAATTCCTGTAAGTGGCTTCACTTGCGGAGAATGCTGTTGGTAGATAACTTGAGCAGATATATGTGTACAAGCCTGTGTGCAGCAAGGATTGAGAACTTGGGGTTACGTCTATCCTAGCAAATTAAATGGAGTCTGAAAATGTCCCTTGGCACTGAAACTCTATTGCCTACCTTGTTAAATTATTGGAATCGTTCCTGGTGTCCTTTAGTCAACTGGCACTGTCTCAATCCATTCTGCATTACAGTTCAGTAATTATCACAGGCAAGTGACTGTTCCCAATATGTGGTTTCCATGCAGCTACACTTTTCTGGAAGGTGAGAGAGTGAGGTAGTTTGGACACTTTGGGGTAGCCCTTACAATGCCCATTTGCCTCAGTGCCAGGGAACGATCCCTAAGCACATTTAATTTGTTAGCATAAATTTAGTTCATGTATCCTGATTCCTAGACATTTACCCTAAGCAAAATATCATCTGAATATTCAGTTCCAAGCTTGGCTACTGATACCCAACCAACATCTGAGAGAAAATAGAGTGATCTAAGACTGGAAGGAGTTAAATTATGAGATGAATCCTGATTTTGGAAGCAGGATCTTCGCCTGCACAAATCAAGCACAGTCTCATGACTGGAGACTACATAGTGCTGACCTTGTGACTATGCTTTCACCAATGCAGCTTTACATTGCTTATTTTTAAATTACTTTTGGGTTTTTTTTGCATTGTTTCAAAAGGAAGGTGCTTCTCAAGCTAGAACTTTGCCATATTATTAGCAGCTGGCCACCATAGGCTCATTAAACTGCACCACTCCAAAAAGCTGGTAGAGCAGCAATGGCTTGAGTCGCTGTGGCTGAGATGATGTGGGCTCTGCTACTTTCTGCAATGGGAGCAGCTGGGAACTCTGTACCAGCAGGAGCTGTGCCTGTCTGTGCTGGTGGTTTGTATTGGGGAAGCTGTGCCAGGGATTGTAATGTGGAAAACCACCACTATAATGGAACCTCAAATGTGTCATTCTCATTGGGATGGACAGACTGCAGACAAATATTATTCCTTCTATCCTGATACTTTGGCTCAGATCTTAATATTTGTCTCTCTTGATGATATAAGACCACTATGCAGACATGCAGCAGGTGAGGAAGAGCTGGGAAAATGAACTGTTATGCTTATACTAGTCCAGGCATCAATGCAATCCTTTGGAATCCCTTATACTTCAGAGGACATTTTCAGTAGACGGTACTTAAAATCATGTTTCCAGTGCAAACGAATCAGATTATTTTTCTTTTGTCAGTTTTTCATAAATCCTGAAGTACTGTTTCTAAGCTGAGAAACATCCAGTCGGGCTGAAAGCCTCTTCTCTTTCTTTCTTTCTTCTCTTCTTCAGTATTATGTATTTCATTCCTCACAGGGCTTATCTGTTGTCCCAACACTTCTGTCTCCTAGTAAGGTCTTAGATGTCTGATAGCCACAGAAGTATTTGTAACCATTAATCTCAGAAACTGGATTTCCTTTATGTGTGGAGTAATCACAACCTGCAGATCTCCTCCTTGAATTAACTTAGTTGGTGACAGATTTCACTGTTTCCTTTCTCCACCTGCTCACCCTAAGTGCTGTAAGTCCAGACTCACAGACTTGCTTGGAACAAGTCCTCCTTAAATACCACAGATAATAACAAATCAAAATGAAAATGCTACATAAATAGGCTGGAATAAAGCTGGCTTTACAAGCTGCCAGACGACCTGAGGGAGGCTTGGAAGTTGTCCTTAACAATAATATTCATTTTAACTTATAATAATTTAATAAGCTTACATATTAAGAAGAGAGATATACAGGTTTGCAAATACCAAAGGAGATCACAAAAAGCTTGATGAAAACTTTTTCTGTCAGAACATACTGTGATTTGAAATGCTTTGTACATCAAGTTTTTCAGATTCCTTTTCAGGAATTCTCTTTTAGAAGAAAACCCAGGAGGAAAATTCTGACCTTTTGACATTTGCAGAATCAAATATTTAAATTCTTTATTTTGCTATGAAATCCCCTTTCAATATTTTCATTTGCTATTCAAAATGTTATTATGTAATGTCTGCTGTGGTGAAAATCTCCTTCTAAAAAGGCTGAAATCTAATAAAAACATTTCAACAATACTTAGAAAACTTTAGATATTTACTACCCACACATCATTCTGATGTGTATGCTCAGCAGAGTGAGGACTATGATGCTAACCTTAATCATAGTATTAATTTTTGGCCACTGCATCTCCTGACCATGGAGTCTTTTTGAAGGACAGTCTACAAAACAAACTTGTTTCTTGCAGCAGGTAAAAGGTAAATAATCACTCTCTTTTGTGATAATTAACTAGATCCAGTGTACAGGATCTTTTCTGTCATTACTATAGAGATCTGGCATCAGATCGCATAGTGTCCAGCCATAAAACTCACAGAAATGTCAGCTCAGTGCCTCCACAATCCTCCACACTTCCTGCACTTTGTTGAAGGCATAACCCCATTGCCTCTTCTACCTCCCATTGCTGGTGGATCAATGTGAACGCATCTTCAGCTCTTCTGATGGACTCAAGAGTCCTTGATGTTCCTACTGGAGCGTTGGGAGCATCTCAGATAATGGCCCTGGGAAGGTTAGTCTGGAAGCCTGCTAGTTAGATAATTCTCCTGACCTATCATGTCTACCACTTGCCTATAGTTTTATTGTAGTCAATGGTGACCTGATCAAAATCATCCACAGAGATGGGTGTATGATTCATCTGACCAAATGTAGCTCTCTCCTTCAGGGTGAGATGAATCATGCCATGAGCTACATTAACTCTACTGACTAGCTCTCTGCTGACTGCAAAGACATCCCAGAGTGACTTGATAGGAGGTAAAAGTCTAACTTTATAAATAGTTAAGTTAAACAGATCCCACTTCATGCTTCTTAAGGGCTTTAATCACTTCTGAAATAACCTTGACATCTGCATTTGAACACCTGAATTAGGAAAGTCCGTGTTTGAGCAATCATACTTGAGAATCTTGTTAAAATTTTGGTGTCCCTACTGATGTTTAATCCACTCACAATGCTAGCAGGACATAAATTACAAAATCCATAACATTAGCACTTGAAGTCTGCAGTCTAACTTTTAGGATCAAATTAAACAACACATAATAGATGTTCTGCTAAAACAAAAAGAGGAATAATCTGTCCAGCTATATAATGGTAGACAATTTTTTCCCATATATTCCCTTGTATTGCTTGTGATAAGAAGAGTCTACACAGTTGCCCACAGAGTTAATCATGCCCTGAGCATCATAACATCAGAAGACACTGAATGAAACAAAATTTTACCAAGGCTAAATATTTGTTTACAGTATAAAATTACCAGTAAGACTTATCAGGGCATTATCAATAAAGGAATAACTAGAGTCTGAAGAAAAAATAAAATAAAAAAAAAAATCTATCTTGAATATGAAAGTGTCAGGAAAACCTCTACCCTTGGATATGTTCTGGATGTTGCATAGCAATGCAAGCAGCATAGTAAAAAATCTTCAGAAGATGCCTATGTCAGGGCTTGAAAGAGTACACTGGAGATACTGGGTAAGTTGTATGTGTCGTATTTCTCCTTTCTGAGTAGTTTAAAAGAAGCATCTGCAATACCCCTCCTGGCACCACAGATTTAATGCCAACACAGTACAATTTAATCATGTGCTATAGCAGGTGTTTAGCAGACTATTCAGGACATTAGCAGAGGATAAGACCTGGGCTGCTGTCTAGGGGAATGAACAATGTGATGTGAAAAACTGTTCAGTAGTTTCCAGCAATGGTATGAATACCTTGGTACCCTCCACACATGCACATAATGCTGCGAGAATATAATGAGGTATTCTGTGCTGGGAGGACACGTCTGGGAATTCCTGAAGAAATCTGCAAATCTTTCTTTTGCCTTTGTAATGTCCCGTCGTCCTGTAGTGACCTAGAAAAAGTACTTCTAGGACACATGAATCTCCATTTTCATTGCTGCCTCACCTTTCTTTTTTCCTTTTTGGAAAGTAACCTCTTATCTTGCACACAAAATTATTGCAGAAAGGTTTTATGAGAAATTAACCCTAATTATACATTTCATTCTCTTTCAGGGAATAAACCAAAAGCTTGAAAGACATTTCATTGTACATCTCTAAATGAGCCACTCAAGGCTAAATAGCTGTGATCAATATATTATATATTATATAGGTATATATTATGAAATGCTTTTGTTTATTAAACACTCCTACTGTAAACAAAGGAAGAGGATAAGGGTTTTTATTACCCACAGGACGGACTGCCTAAGGGAGGGGGAATGCTGTCATGGTGTGGGACATTTATGTCCACATTTCTGCCAGAGTATTTCCACCACAAAAATCAGCAATCCAAAAGGAAAATAATTCATTGCTTATAACTGAAAGAGGACGAACATTTTTATTCCTTTCTTATATTAATTATTATCTTTGGAAATAAGCTAAAGATTTTGTTTACCTGTATTTTACGGTGTGTATTTCACCTTGACAGAACCATCTGTGAAGTTATAATCTGGAGGAAGACAAAACCCTTTATTTCTCTTTACACTTCCCCTATAGGGTGAATTTTCTGTTATAGATGCCTAGAAGACTCAATTAGATTATTATAATTAGGTGAGCTGAGATTTATTTGCAGTTCTTTATTGGTGAATATCTGTCATTAGTTTATATGGGATACCCTCTCTATGAAGCATGAGAAATGGAGTTGTTCCAATGAAAGGAGGAAAGAGAAATTCATTCTCTGATTAGTCTAAAGCCAGCTGACGAGAGATGATGAAAGGGGATCAAATTATTGACCTAAATGTGCCAAAGAGTGGGTTTGCATTTGGGTTTAGTTTCAACACAACTGAAAACCTGTTTAAAGGGGAACATTATATTTGCCAAAATATAAATAAATTCTGAATTCCTCAGAAATTTCTTATATTAAACCATCTCTCGAGAAGATGCTGCATGGAATGGAGATTAACTTTAAAATGTGAGCAAAACTGCTGTCTGCAGCAACATACGCCTTAGGTAGAGGAGCCTGAGATTTGTTTCCCCAAAGTGCTTGCTATCATGGAACCTGTTCCTCTCTGGCCCAGGCTGGCCAAAGAGGTGGTAGATGCCCCATCCCTGGAGACATCCCAGGCCAGGCTGAATGGCGCTCTGAGCAACCTGATCTGGGCGAAGATGTCCCTGCTCATGGCAGGGGGTTGGATTAGATGAGCTTTGAAGGTCCCTTCCAACCCGAACTATTCTATTATTCCATTATTCTATAAGGGGCTGCTGTGCAGCAGCTGGATTTTGTCCGCCATGACCATGTACTAAAATTTGTTGAAAAGGGTCTTTACCTTCCCAGCGTGGTTATCTTTCTCCTCCCTTTCGAGAGTGTTCCCAGAGATACTGATTGGTTTCATTCCAATAAAGCATCTCCCCATTCCTTTAGACTCCATTATTTTAAAACTACGAATCCCTGACTATTTTGTTGCACCTGGGCCCTGTATGATAGTTTTTTTCCCCTCTCAAAAAACGAAACAGCTTTTTTTTTTTTTTCCCCGTATCCAGAAGTTTTGAAAAACAATCTTCTCACAATAAAAAAAATATGTTATGAATGAAAGAAATGATGGATTTCTCTCAGCTCTACCTGGGGGTCGGTTCTGAGGTGCATTGAGAGAGCTGTGAAGGAAGAATACGCAGCTCTGGTCCAGCCTTTGAGTGACAGATACCTGTGCTGTGATTTATACACTTAGTAAGGATGTTCTTAACAGTCTCAGAATTAGGATGAGACAGATTGCTGCATCTGAAAATATTACATATGATGTTGCATTAAAGCTGTTAGGCAAGTAAATCTTAAACTCAGTGTGATTTCTATAGACGTGTAGCTGGTTACTGAAGACAAATGAGTCATTTAGATGCAAAAACATTTCTATAGAGAATGTTTGCTCCTGAACACAATATGGAGTGTGGACCCTTTGGATGAACTCCAAGTTGTCAGTAAGGGAGTTGAGTGAATGATTCAGAGAAAGTAATGTGACTGATGAATTTTTCTTTCTGCCTGTGAAGTGTCTTCAGACACATCAACATTTCCTGAGACTGATTTGTCTCCAAACAATTTGTGGAAAGGAAAAAAAAATACCCGGCACAAAACCACAAAGCCAAACAAACCTTAACTCTATAGACTGATCTTGAAAAATTTCTTTGAGAACACACACTGTTCAACCCCCATGGTCTAGTGCAAATGGAGAACTTATCAAAATGAGGGAACCAGAGAGCAGATGTCTCCTCTTATCAGGAAGCTGCTGTGGGGAGAATTTATGGTGTTCAGAAGGGTATGAGACAGACAAAAGTCTGGTGAGGCTGGCTTTATTGGTTAAGAGGTGCTGGATTAAAATCTGCGGAGGAAGATGATGTGAGTACCTCTGCTGCAATATTACATATGTATATTTCTTTGGAGGTATTTTTTCTCTTTCTGCAGTGATGGGACTGTTGTAATTCTGAAGTAGTTCTTTGATGCTGGTGGAACAGCTAGGTTTTGTGGAGGTCCACACTGAAAGATCTCTAAGTATTTGGATTCATTGATCTATATAACACCAGATCAGGAAGATGAAACCACTGAGTTTTGTAAAGGATGCTCTGAGATTGCATTCTTCTACCTACAACTCCTATGGAAAATCAGAGATGTTTAGATGAAGATCTCAAGCTTTATCTCATGTTTCCTGATGGGGAGTTTGACCTGGTAGTTTTTTTCACCATTAGCTATAGTGAGAACAGAACTAGTCTAAATACACAGATCATCCCCTGCACTCAGGACTTTCTTGTAAATGGGTTGCTGGAAAAAGGCATAATTTATCTCCTTGATGATGGGAAGTCAGGCAGTCAATGGGATATCCTGGCAAGCCCCTCGAAGATCTGCTCTCTGATGCTCTCCTGATCTATTTATTTTCTGTTCTTCCTCTTCTCACACCTTGTCAGCTCAGAATGCAAGCTGGCTGAAGGAGGACTAAGCTCTGTGCATTCAAAATTCCCTTTGCAATGAATATTCTGGCCTTGGAGAAGGTCTCCAAGTGTCTGAACCCCAGTAGTAATACAGCCTTAAGGTCTTCTGAGCTATTTCCACACTACTATCCATGGATTTCTTCCAGAAGACTTGTGGTTGGTTATTCAATGTTTCACGTACCAGCTCAAAAATAGAAAGAGTATTCTGGGGTACACGAGTGATCTTTAGAGGTTCAGGAAACCACTTTTCTTTGAGAGCCCAAAAAGACAATGTCTGTGGAAACACAAAATGGATTTTTCTTTAATAGCAAAAACACAGCTGTCAGTATGATGAAAGAAGAACTTGCCTCTTACTAAGCAGTTTTTTTCCTCCATCAGTTACTGTTTAGGTAGTAGTGCTTAAACTGCAACATTATAATCTCTTCCTCTAATAAATGCTTCAGCCTTTCTACTAAAGCAAGGTGGTTATGTGTGTACACTATGGATCCAATCTGCAGTGCCTCATGGCAGTGTTTGCAGAGGATGTAGTGAGAGTTTAGTGCCGTCTCTGGGGAACTGGGCCACTATTATTCACAGTCGTGTGAATGTAACTCCTTGCATATAATTTCTGAAATGTCACCCTGATACAGTATATATCTAAGTGTGAAAGTCTGTGCATGTCTGCACCATCAAATTTTGGCAAGGATTTGGAATCTGAAAAGCAGAAACTGGTCCCACTAAATAAAATGAATCTGTTGGAATCATGCCAGCCGCTTCCTGCTAATGTGACCTTTTCTTCCATGTTTCTCTTTCCCTGTCTCACTGATGGATAGAATGATTTTAAGATACGTTAGTACACAATAGGACTGCCAGGTTTGGACCCATATCCAATTATTTCCAAAGGTCAGAGGCACTTGCACTGGGCATTCTCGGTCATGCTCCTCCTCCTAATTTCCAGGAATGCTGGTGACAAAAATAAGGCAGGGGATAACTCTATTGAATATACTGATTCTTGGGTAGATATAATTGATATCCTTTTTACTATAACATATATTAAAAAATAAGGCAATTTATTCCATGGCTGCCTGCTCTTGGGGTTTTTATACCTTCCTATTCCAGCACTGGGCTCCCCTGCAGACACAACTGAATTAGAGAGATCACTGGACTGATTCAGTCTGGCAGTTCCTGTGTTAATATTGGTCTTAACTTCTGGAGTTGTCAAACAATAACAAAAAGAATGCCAAAACAAAACATGCCAGGTTTTTATTTTTGACACGGTGGAAGAAAGAAAAGTCTGCAACATGTGGCCTCCGCAGCTCACTACATTCACAGGTCTAAATATCGTGAATATTTGCCCTGTCTTGGACAAAAGGGTAAGTTTGCAATTCTAAGGAAAAATGAGTCACCAAACACAACAATGAAAATGCTTAAGTCTCCTATTCCACTGTATCGGTCCTGTGATAGAAAGACATGAATTTAAACATTTCCAGAACAAAGTCCATTAAAAATTTCTGGCTAAATGAATAAAAATGAGAATATCATAGACTAAAGTAATATTCTAGATACCTCAAATTTAAATCTCAAGTTTACATTGTCAGCCACTCTTATTTTGGAGTCCTATATGCTGGCTTCAAATTTAAAGATTCTGCAGTTTCTCTGAATTGTTTTCAAATTTTATCTTTCTGTGAATCCATAACTCTGCATTTGGTTAGAGGGAAAAAAAAAATTCTGAGGACTCCAATGTTTCAGATTCTGTGCAAGCTGTGAAGTTCCCCTGAAACCATTTTCATTCGTTTTGCAAAAATTGCAGCCTTAAGGCTTTAAAAAGTGCTAAGCAATCAGCAGTCACTCGTTTGAGAGCCTAATTATAGAGTTAGGAAACAAATATGTCTTGGTCTATCACTTGCTTTGCATGATATGTATAATGGGACTTAACCCCACATCTGCTTGTACAGATGTGTAAACACTTGTAACTGCTGGATACCCACTTAGAGATATCTCCTTCTGAGTATGTCACTAAGTGACATGGAAAAGCACCAGGATCCTCCAGTCCATCAACACAAGTCTCCCAGTGGCTGAAAAAGGTGTTTTATTATTTCAAATTCCAACCAAAGTATTTAAAGTATCCCTGGGGAGACAATGATGACCTCTGGAATGTGACTTGGTATACATTCCCACATAACTATGCAACATTGTGCAGGTAACATACAAACATTGTCCTTTCAAATGTGAAATAAACAGAATAAAGCAAGGGCACACTGTTTTCTGAATTGTTTCCTTTTTAGGGACATTTCTTATGTTATGCCCAACAAACTCACCTCAGTTTCAGTGATGTTCTAATTTTTTCTCCTATCTTTCATTGGCAATAGCAATAGACACTTTTGAAGGTAAAGCAAAATTACTTTGAATGTATTGGCACTGATAGATTGACAGAGGGTTTGGAAGAGCTGAGCCCACTTGGACGAATGAGGCAAGCAATGACCTTGGATCCATTTGTTCTTCCCTCCATTTTCTCATCACAATTAGACTGATTTTCCTGTTTTTCATAGCCTGGGGTCATGCTTTCTGCTAGTTTGAGGCTATAAGGCTTTACAAGGAAGGTAAATTGTCTGCTCCTGGGTGTGGGATGAATAACACCATGATGGGTTATCGTGGCTAAGGGCCAAACTCCCACCCAGCCGTTCTCTCAGTTGCTCTCCTCAATAAGACCTCACCAACCACATGAAGTTCAACAAGGGCAAGTGCTGGATTTTGCAGCTGGGACACAGCAGCCCTGGCTGTACATACACAATGGGGGACGAGATGCTGGAAAGCAGCTCTTCAGAGAGGGAACTGGGGGTTCTGGTCTATGGAAAGTTGAACATGAGCCAACAGTGTCCCTGGCAGCCAAGAGGGACCCATGTCCTGGTGCATCCAGCACAGCATGGCCAGCCGGGCAGGGAGGGGATTGTCCCGCTCTGCTCTGCACTGGTGCAGCCTCACCTGGAGCATTCACTGTGTGTAGGGCTGGGGACACAGGATAAAAAAGATATAAAGCTACTGGAGAGTGTCAAGAAAAGGGACACAAAGTTGTTGAAGGCTTTGGAGGGGAAGATGTATAAGAAGTGGCTAAAGTCACTTGGTTTGTTCAGCCTGGAGAAGAAGAGACTGAGGGGAGACCTCATGGTGGTTACAGCCTCCTCACAAGGGGAGGAGAAAGGGCAGGTGCTGAACTCTTATCTTCAGTGACCAATGGCAGAACCCAAGGGAATGGCAGGAAGATGTGCCAGGGGAGGTTTAGGTTGGACATTAGGAAAAGGTTCTTCACCCAGAGGGTGCTGGACACTGGAACAGGCTCCCCAGGGAGGCGTCACGGCCCCAAGCCTGACAGTGTTCAAGAAGAGACTGGACAACGTCTTCAGACACATGGTGTGAACTGTGGGGTTGTCACATGCAGGGACAGGAGTTGGACTCAATGATCCTTGTGTGTTCCTTCCCACTCAGAACATTCTATGACTCTATGATTATAAGACAGAGGGAGAAAATGAGGATGGAAAAGCTCTTGGGTTGAGATAAGGACAAGATCACTTACTATCATGGGCAATATGGACTCGACTTGGGGAAAAGTAATGTTAATTAATGTCAGTTAAAATAGATTCAGGCAGTGAGAAACAAAGACAAAATTAAGGCAACACTTCCTCTTCACCTCCTTTCCCAGTCCTAGTTGGTTTCCTGACTTCTCTCCCCAGGGACACAGGGGTGTGATGGGGCTTGTGGTCAGTCCATCTCAGTCCTTCTCGACCATTTCCTCTCAATAAGACTAAAGAGCAGGCTGTGAATGTGATATTTCATTAAGATGGTGAAACGTTTTCTGAAAGACCCAAGCAGAGGAGTTCCTCTGAGGCTGTCAAAGGCAGGTCTCTCTGAATTCTTGTTAAGAATTGCTAAAGAAGAGCATATACTGAAGATATGAGTTTAAACATCTGACCAAATAGTATTGGTCCCCACTGTATATGATTCAGAAACTGGGAGTAATGGCATCCTAATAAAATCTGCAGGTGATGTTAAACAGTGAATGCTCATGGATTCCAGACAGGATGGGAGAACAATACAAAGAGCTTGAGGGGAAAGGAACATAGAAAGGGAAATAATGAAAGAATATTGAGGAAAATACAAACTCTGATCTGGGTACGTTGAAGTAAAACTCATCCCAAACATCCTCCCATTAACAGAAAGGAAAAGCTTGAGAAATAATTGGGCTGTACCTACAAAATCTACAAAACTCTACAAGCAGGGAGATTTTCTTTACTCCCAACCACTAATCCTGGGAATCTGATGGACTGGTGAGGAGAGGTGGTGAGGAAGGATGGGTTAATGGAGAACGTCCTTGGCCCCAGCATCTGCTTGTGGTGCGCACACACACTCCTGTATCCCTGCATGTGGTTTTATTGATATTATTGTCCCACCTTCCCATTACACAGGAGCTATGTTTCCCCTGGAGAGCCTCTTCCAGGTAACTCCCTGCTAAATTTCCCTTATTGTAAGGGCCAGAAAATAATTATAGCAACATAGCAGGAGCGACACAGACATAGAAAAGATGTGAAAGGTCTTCTGGCAATGAAATTGTGAAAAATGACTCGAAGAAGAAGACAAAAAGATACCATAACAGGAAAGACAAACTTTGAAGGAGAGGAGACAGAACCACTAAAGCTCTCTGCAGAAGGAAAGTTTACCAAACATATTCTGCTCTGAACAGAACTGACATTTGTAACTCGAGCTGGTCAGAAGATAATGCAGCTTTTTTAAAAATAAAAATCTTGCAAAGAATTGATCTGAAATACTATTCAAGGTCAGACCTACCATCTCTCATCTTCGCTGGTTTATATCTGGGACTGCCAGCCCTCTGGCCATCAAGGAAGAAAACTTCACCTCAGCCAGAATCTCAACACATAGTTGTTTTTTCTCCTGATATCTAATATGAACTAACAACCCTATTAGAAACTGATTAGCAATTCATCAATTGCTAATGATTAAATTAGCCTAGGCCTAGTTAGCTGTCTAAATGTTCAGTCCCTTTTGGAATTATGTTTATGATCTGTCTGATTAGGGAAGCTTAGGAAAATGCTCTGCATCCTCTTATGATGATGAGAACAACTAAACTCTTGTGAAAAACTAAAATATTTTCACTTTTCAGAGATTAAACAAAAAAGTGTGTGTTGAGGAGAGGTTGCTTTTATTTTAATTTGAGAGAGCATGGTGAAATAAAGCCCAAACAAATAAAAACATCAGCAAGGTTAGAATATTCAGAAAAAAAAAACAAACCCTGAAAGTCCATTTTTTTATTGACAAGCAATGTGAATGAAAAATGTCAACCAGTTCTGTTTATAACTTGGGATGGGCAGAGAAGATGCATTTAAATGTCGATGTGGGAAGTGTTCTCATTTCTGTATTTTGTGAAGTCTCTGTCTGACTTCTCTGAGATGAAAATCTAGGCAAATGGGTAGGGTCTAATTCTTTACTAGCATAATCATTTTAGCAGCTCTGAAGTCATCAGAGCTACGACAGTTTATGCTGACTGAGATTTGCTTCTCGATACTGTAAAGTTTCTACCCTGTAGCGCATAGTGGGAAGTGCATATTTTTGCTGGTTTATTGCAAACAGCCCAGGTACTGTGTTGTCTGCTGTGTGTCCTTTTGTTACACCCATTCTCCAGCATTGTTAATTGTATTTAAATCAACAATTATTGTCCCCACTCATTGCTTGTAGCTCAGTTCCATTCAGCCTTCACGCAGCAATGCAGTCTCATTTCAGTATATGCAGTCATTTAATGCCAAAGATGCTTATAGATGAAAATATATATTCAGATGTTTGGCTGAATTAAGCATTCTTCTGGCACCAAACGCAAGACACTAATTTACAAGATCCGAGCCTTCTTTGGCTTACTTTGTCTTATCTTGAGGGTCATTCCACTGCTCCATGCATGTAAGACAAAGAAGATGTAGATAAACAGTATTTGTTTGCAGAAAAATGTGAAATTCAGCTTTCAACTGAATTACTATTTCTAATCAGTTTTCAGTGACCTCTTCTTGCCCATGCCCTCTTCTGGATACTTAATTTTTTTTCAGATTTCAAACTTCAAAATAGTCGAGGGTTTAGATTGCGGGGTGACAATAAAACCCTGGCAGATGTGTTGTTAACCTCCTCTCCCCCCCCACTTCCCCCCTTGCCCCTCCCTCTCCCCCCTTCCCACTCAGGACAGGCGATCGGGAGGGAAAGAAGGACAGAGAGAAGAGAGTTAGAAAAATTAAAGATGTTTTACTGATACTGATAAGAATAGAGAAAATAATACAAAATATACAAAACCAATCTTGAAAGTCTCAGCAACTGCAGAGCCGGCACCCGAAGTCCTGGACTGGACTCTGCAGCCAACCGGAGCTGGATTCAGTCTCTCACTAGGCCTCAGTTTGCAGGGATGACTAGCAAGGTCCTCTCCTAATGTCGGCCATAAGTAGAAGCAACAAGATCCTCGTGATCTCCCACTTCTATATGAAGTATTCACGTGAATGGAATGTTACACACAGTTGGTCAGTTTCTTGGTCACTTGCTTCTCGTTGCCTCTCTCGGGAGATTTGAATCTGTCCTTATCAATAAGTTTGCACTCCATTGCTATGTTTATCAAAACATGTGTCAGGTTCTCCAGGAAAATGCAGTTAATATGAAGGCTTTAGCTGACAGGTAAATTCACTAAAAGAGAAACTTGTTTTTAACAAAACCAGGACAAAAATGAAATCCATTCCTTAATAGATGGCACTGTACCCACCCTGACAAACCGTGGATGACATCCCGCAAAAGATGCACTAGCACGTGCCACTATGCATGGCCTTACTTTGTGGTGTGACAACTTGTGCTAATTCTTAATCTCCCCTGTTAACAAGACCCACATCAGGTACTAAGCTCTTGTGTTTATAATAGATCATTCATTATATGGCACAGCTTTTACTGACAAGTAATTCATTACTTTATCGGATCAATCGCTAACCTGACAGTATTTGGGGCAGGATCATATCTCGAAGTAACCAAACACAACTAAAGCTGCTTCCAACTTGGTTTTGACTTAACCTTTCCCCTTACCCTGTCTTCCCTCCTCAGCTGCATGATTTTTGGAACACCCACAGCTGCAGCTATAGTGAGTAGATGAAATCCTGGCTCCCAGCTGCAAAGCTCTTACTGATCTCAGCTAAAAAAAATGGATTTTACCTAGTGGCAGTCATTCAGCACCTTTGAAAATCAAGGATTTAACAGCTGGCCAAAGGTCAGAGCAGAAATCAGTGCCAGAAAAAGGACTAGACCTCTGTAGGACTGAACTCTCAGCGCACCCCTGGATGCAAAAGTGCTTTCTTCTCAGGTACCATGTCACAGATTTTTCTGTCATTTCTAAGATTTTTTTCATAGTGCATGCTGGACTGTGGGGAAGAAGTGTGACAACAGACTGATAAAGTTGCATCAGCTCCTTTACCCTGCGGTGTGAGGGAATTAAACATTCAAGGAAGGAAAATGTCTCCAGGCAGGAGGAAGAAAAAAAATAAGTTTTCAAAACCTCTAGTTGTAAAAGAAAAGTGAAAAACACAAGCTGTTAAATGTATGAAAGGTCCAAAAAGGTAGGAGCACTGATGCCTTGAAATTTTAAGAAGGGCTGTGCTGGCTTAATAGGAACTTATCCCAGGTTTTTTCCTACTTTGTGAATGGGAAGCATTGCCTACAGAAGGAAAGAAAAGCTGAAGCTTGCCTGCTTTGAAGGCTGTTAAGTGTGCTCATCTATTGGGGGAAGAGAGAAAAGGGAGAACCAGCTCGTGAGAGTCAGCAGTGCATTAGAAAGTGAGCTGCTGTTAGCTCTGCAAGGCCGGCAGGATTTTCTTGATCTAGTTTAACAAGGCGTCGTGCTAATCCAAAGGTTATATCCTTGTCTTTTGGGCAAATATTAGGCTGTAGAAACTGTTTCATGGTTTTTGGGGCAAGATTGTTAATACAGCCGCATGGAGAGCAGATCTTTGATTGGCAGGATGGAAAAGGTGGAAAGCTGTAGAGAAAACATATCTAATCCAGATACTGCTCATATCAGCATAAATAGTGGTTTATTTCGGATTAACACTGGCATGGAGACCAACTCCAGTCTCGATATATGTCACTGCCTTCTGCCCAACAAACAGGCCTCCTTGAGTACCCAAACAAAAATGCAGTTCATTCTTGCATTTGTGCACTGAAGCGTGCATTTAGAACTGGAGGGGTGTTGAATGATTCCTTTTTTTGTTGCCTTAAACAAGAAACCTTTTGCTAAAGAATGTCCAAAACCAGGATTCAAGCATGTAGGTGCTTTATAGGACCTTTGCACACAAACTGAGGAAAGGATAATATGGTGGATAAAGAAGTTCCCTATTACTTTCCGGGGAGAAAACATACAGTAAGTGTAGCAGGTTGGTATCCAAGGTGCTCCAACATAAGGACTACTTGAAGGATTGCAGGAAGCTTTGATTTACTACATCACCCCATCCTTCATCACTTCAAACTCTACAGTAGTGAGGCACGATGAAAACTGAGCTCCTATAATCTTTATACTTTGATCACAAGCCCTCTCAGATAAACCTTGTGTCCTGCATCTGTGGAGGAACTTGTGCTGTGAGGTTCCTCTGGTGTGTGCGTACTCCAGGTAATGTAACATTACCATAAACACCTGAGGTACATGGAGAATCAGAAAAATGTGACTGTGGTTAGGACTTGAGCTATCGTTACTCTACAGCTACAAGCTGGACAAACAAAGAGACAGAGAAATGCCTTAGATACTTGCATGACCCTGGAGAATGGTGATTCCTTAGTACAAATAGCAAATAATGAATTTTGTAAGATTAACTTATAAACCTGACACCACTACAACAGAAACCATGTTTTGCTCTCCCCTGACAAACTGGATAGGTGCAGGTTATCTGCACTTTGTGCCTATAGTTAATCACTTAACTATGATTTAACTTGCACATGGTGAGAAGGAATTTTTGGCATTTGCTCTGTGGGCTGGCAGGCAGTCAAGTAACTGCAGGATTCACTGAGTCTGGAAGATGCTCTGGGCTGACCTGCCACAAGTAAATGATGTTGTTTTCTTTAATCAGTCCACCAGAGCTGGTATCGTGGGTGTCTTTCATCTAATTTTCTTGCATGCTGAAATCTGACATACTAATGGTATTTTTCAGTCATTTGCAGTCGTACTTTTGTTTCAATGGTATTGAAATAGCCCTCAAATCCCAAACTTCTTTGGGAAAATATTCACGTATCAGTTTTAGTAGTATAAAACTATTATTGCTGCCTATCTCCCAGAGGTTTTGTGAAGCTTGTTTAATTGAGGTTTGAACTGTCATTATTTGTGAGATGAGATTATCTATCATTCATGAGCTTTCAAATGAACACCAGTTTGTCTGGAAGAAAAAAGGCTGCCAAATCCTAAAAGTTTCATGATTTTCAGCACAAATAATTATTCCTCCAAATATTCATTCTGTATAGTTTGTTATTTGTTACTTGCTCTTCATTATCCACACTTTGTCATTTGTTATATTCCTGTCTAGAAAATTCAGTCACCCAGCCAGGTACCAGAAGTAATAGTATGTGACTTTTATGACCGCTCACCCACCATAAGTAACACATAGAAGAACTTGCACAATCAAAGCAAACAGTGCATGAATAACACGTAGACAAAATTTGTTTACATGAGCTATTCTGTGAATATTTATGAACTAGAAATGCGCTTATAGAAATTAGGATCAGAGTGCAAAGAGAAAAGCAGGGCCAAGTTTTCTGTGATTCGGTTTCAAGCCACGGTTTATTACTATATCGGAGTTACAGATGGGCGAACTCCATCTTTAAGTTCAGATGAGTTGCATAAAGTTGGTGGGGCCAGAAGGGAAATGGTAACGTGGCTTTGACCCTGCAAGGTGATGCCTTCACTGCCTCCCAGCGCTGCTGCTCTGTCATGATCCCTGCTAGACCACATTGTCTATGTGCAGCCATCACCAGCATGTCATTAGATTCATCTCTAACCTGCGCTGGTAATTTCCTCCATGTTTCCCATAATAGACAAGGGGGATGCTCCTCATGCACCGAAGACAGTGGGAACAGTGGGAGAAAACCACTGGAGACATTTTAAATCTACTTCAAGCTCAAGAAAGCCTCGTGGCTCAAATACCACTTGTGCTTCCAACCAGCAGAGGTCCATTCCCACAAGTAGTTCAACATGGCTTTAATAATTTCCCAGAGCTTTCAAATTGGTGGACAAGGAAGTAGAGTTTCCCTCATTGCCACCACATTTTTTCTGCATGGAAACTTAAAAAAAAATATATATGTATATATATATATATATATATATATATATATATATATATATATACACACACAGATACATATATAAAACCACAGCTTCCACACTTCCAGATTTCCTACACATTTTACATGGCCAGAGGATTACAGGAGATAAAGCTGCTATGCATTATTTCCTAATAGAAAAAGCATCTTCTTACCCACAAAATCAAGCAGGGACTTAGATTAAAGGCAGACAAGAACATGAGAGCATAAGCAATGAATTAAAATCCCCTTTTGTCTTTCATCTGGCAATGAAATCCTGCCTCATGTTTAAAAACACAAATGTTGCATATTTAAAACCAAAGATTGTATGTGTTACACGGACCAGCTGCATAAATCCTAGTGGCCTTGGAAAATTAATGCTTTGTTTTAAGTAAAGCTGAAGTTACTCATGTTATTTCACTCTATCAATAGCAAGTACATTAACATTATCTAGTGTCTGCAAGCACACTATTAATTTACCTTGTACTGTCCCAATAGAGAGAAAAGAATTGTTCAAGGCAATGAGGCGTATCCACTTCCACTCCTTGGGACTCCTTAGTTCCAAATAATCAATATTAATGTGGTGAAGGGAGGGCAGAGAGAAAAAGGATCCCCTGACTGATTTATCAGCTGAAGCCAAATCCCAATGCAATGAGGGTCTGAAGACTCTTTACTAGACTGAACAGACTAAATGGTTTATCAAGGGTGGAGATGCTGTCTCAGTATCCACCTGAAGTCAGGATTAACATGACACTTGGCAGCCCTGATGCTGACATATGTAATTTTCCCTTTCTAAAATGATACATTCTTGATCACTGAAAAATCAAATGTGTTCTTGAAAATACCTGCTCACTTAAATATTAGGTTTTTTCACACTGGAGGAAAAGTTTTTACAGAAAAGCAGGGGTTTTTTTCTCTGGTGAGAACTACTTCTTGCCTATGGGTCAGATGAGCAGCACAGCATGCAGGTCTTAATGATACCCGAGGCACCTTAAGCAAAGTATGATCGGCAGGAAGCTAAAAACTGAAATATTAGGGGGGGGAATTTTTAAGAAACATGACCTGAATTTTCCTTTTTAAACCACAGGAACAGTAATTGCCATGGAATAGCCTTTTGTTCTTTTGACCTTCAGCAAGGAAGAAGTTACTTTTAAAACTGCATTGTGGCAGCAAATGCTGTATCCTTTACATAGGGTGAAGTCAGGGAGGGATGGCAAGCACACTGCAGCAATATTAAAACATTTGGTTCTGGCTGTCCACAATAATGCATGCTTCTGCTTGAAGATATAGATAACATCCACAAAGAAAGCTCAGCTAGGGGGAAAAAATATGACTCAAACAGAAAAAGTTTATTTTTCCCATATGGCTTACAAGAGTAGAATAGAGTTCTGTGTAGTTAACTCACTACCGTAAGATATGAAACACAGGTGCTTAACTTTCCTCCTTCCATTACTAATTTTTATATCAAATCATAGAATAACAGAATCACAGAATAGTTTGGGTTGGAAGGGACCTTCAAAGCTCATCCAGTCCAACCCCAATGCCATGAGCAGGGACATCTTCACCAGATCAGGTTGCTCAGAGCCCCGTCCAACCTGGTCTGGGATGTCTCCAGGGATGGGGCATCCACCACCTCTCTGGGCAACCTGGACTCTTAATGCAAAATTCCTTCATCATGTCTAGCCTGAATCTCCCCTCTTTTAGTTTAAAACCATTACCCCTTGTTTTGTCACAAGTAATCTGTAAGATTAAAGAGTCCCTAAACTCATGCTTTTACACATAGACGTATTATATATGAAAGCATCACTTTTAGTGCTTGTGAGACCTGCAGTTGAGGTTTTATAAAGAAGGATGTCCCAAAGGTAGAACAGGTAAGTTGTTCATGTTCTCCTTTGAAAGCCCAACTGACTAATTAACTGTGAGCCCAGGAGACGTTTCGGTGCCCAAGGGTGGACACTTTCAGTCTGGAAAGAGAACATAAGATGGAATATATCTCACCTAGGTTTAGGTGTCTGCAGTGTGGAATTTTATACAAGCTAACCAGAGAAGACCTTCTTCATACACAGCAAAGAGACATGGGCACTTTCAGGACATAATTTATCAGCTTTCTTCAGATATGTATGTTGGGGTCAGAGGAACTGCATACCGGGCTCCGTTCATTACATCCATGTGCAATCAAATGCAACCTGTTAAGGTTTATTATTTACCTCTTTTCACAACTTGAGGTGAGGAAACTGTCCTCTGCAAACTGCGCACTGCGCTTTTCGTTTGTTGGATAACACACATGAATCTTTCTGTAAATGTATGGCAGGTTTATGCAGCCAAAATGTGGGGATTTAAAAAAGTGAATCAAAGGGCTGTAACTAGGAGTAATGGGATGATATTAACTGAGGCAAGTGGTACAGTGAGTGTCAGGAAAAACTCCTGGGCACTGCAGGGTCTTGGACTGTGGAAGATGCTCTCAGGGGATGAACACTACATAATGTGCACTTACGCACTTAACTACGTCTAAAAGGCACAATGCTGTGCTCACTGCTGCCCAGACTAGATGATATTGTGGGTTTTTACTGCCCTTTATTCTAGGTAGTAGGCTCTAAATCATTGTTTGAAACTTATATGACCTAATTCATCTCTGGGGTAACTTACCTGAAGTTCTCAAGGGTAAAAATGAGCCCTCACAAGTAGGAGAGTGTACTGCAACACCAAGAGGTAACACTAAGAAACAACTGAGATTTTAGTAAGAGATAAATTCTGTTTAGCTTGAGGTAAGAAATAATTCCATTTCTACCTAGTTTCGTGGAAATCACACCCTAGCAAAACTCCCCTGATGGATTTCCAGTTGCAAAAGCTATGCTAACAGGAAAAAATATCATTAGCTGAGGGCATATGTCAAACTATTCTCACCTGACTCTAAATATAAAGAAAATAGGAAAGACAAAATAGTCTCAGTGAATATACTACAAATTAACCACCTGTTTAAAATATGTGATTTGAAAATGTTTGTTTGAAGAAAAATATCTGCTTACAACACCTGCTGGGAGCACATTGCTTTGCTTATTTCTATCACTTCTATTTGTTTCCATCCGTATAAATATTGATTGGATTTTCAAATCCCTGCTTTCTTGATATACTTCACACTTATCCTGAGGAGAATTTTATGTTTTTATCCTCATCCTTAATTGTCAAATATAGTTTTAGACACTGATGGGTGCACTCAATCTGGGTTCGAGAATTCATGTCTAAACTCACTAAACTCACTGAACAAGTGAGTAGAACAGAAGAGTCCGTGTTCCTTGGAAACAAATAAGTAAAGGGATAAGAGTTAAGTAAATAGAGGTGACTCAGTAAAGATAATTATTTCTTCCAAAATACCAATATGCTGGGTTTTTAACCTTGCTTTCTGGGTAGTTCTGAAGAAGAGATCAGCCAATATGGAATTGGTTTTACCTTATATTTTCATATTCCTATTTAGAAACACCCCCCAAAAAAGACAACAGCAATCTACTTGTTACTTTTCCATCCTGAGAGGAAGTTCAAAACTTCTGAAATCCTTTGAGAAAAATCTCATGAGATTTCCAGAGAAGTTTTGTATTTTTGGAACATTCAGGGATTCAAAGATGTTCTTAAAATAAGTGTGAGAGTTTCTGAACTTCACTGAGATTAAATGTGTGAAGGTAACTGTAGGCACAGGTTCTTCAGCCATTCAAAAGTCAATAGCAGCAGGATCAAGTCCTGGGTGACTGGAAATAATTTATCATTAATCACTATGAATCTTAACTGGACAGTACTAAGAAGGATAACCTTCTCTTACCCTTGTATAAACAGTAATTTGAGGTGTGCTGGAATGTATTTAGCACAAACATGGAAAAGAGGACAAGAGATAGGTGGTTGGTGGTTGCCCTGCTTGAAGGAAACATCCAGATGTCACCTTCTGGTTAACATGGTATGTGTATTGTGAACCTAGACTTATGGAAGAACAGCAATTAATGTTTGCAGTTTTTTCTCACTCAATGGCCAGCACGGGGATAACTACCAGCACCCACACTACACTCCCCACCTGGAAATGAAGAACTTCCCCACAGAGCTGGTGCTGTGACTGCATCTCCAGCTCAGCTCTTCAACTCTGCTCTTCTACCTGCTGCACTTGCCGATTTTGTCATTGCTTTTTCTCTAAAAGAGCTGCCACTCATTGAATAACTTGGCCTCAGGGTGACACAGAGAACAGATTTCTCCAGCAGCAGTTCTAGAAAGGGAAGAACCCATAATCTTTCCACTTCCTCCCTGCATCTGCAAAGCCAAAATAGAATTCAGGGTGAGTAACCTCCCGCCCTTAGTGCAGCAGCCACTGCCTCATTAGCCCAAACATGCTTCATCCCTCTGTTTTAAGTGCGAACCTGCACTCACATCCTCCTCTTGGCTTCTTACCTCCCATTCACATTTATTATTGATATCACCTATCAATAATGCTTTCCACTGCTTCAAGAGTTTGGCCTGTCTGCCAGATCCTGACTTTCAAGTGCCCTTTCCTTCACCTCATTATATTTTTAATGATATATACTTGATTTCTTTCCTTTCTCTCCTCTGTCTGTCCCCTTCCTCACAAAGGGAGGGAGAGAAAGGAGCTGGTTGAGGAAGCATCAAAGGTGAGAATGTTGGTGCTTTAAGCAGCTGCTGCCACACTGCCCTTCATCTGCTATCCAGGTTACCAGCATCGGGTCTCCTGGAAGGGCAGCAAATGCCTTTTTTTTATGCCCTACTCAAACATGGACACTTTCTCAGAAGCACCACACAACAGAGGGAAACCTATTTATTTCCTACAGCTTGCTGCAAATAGCTGTGTTTGATCTTTGAAAAAACAGCCCTCTTCATCAGTTTTCCCAGCTCTATAATTTGCAGTCTTCAGCCCACTTTATCTTCTGTTTGTTTTCCAAATCAGCTCATGTCTTTTTCTTTTATAATGGCTAAAGTAGCATCCCGTTACTCAGCAGACGCAGCATCATTAGAATAGTTATACCTGAGAACACGATTACAGCATGTACCCAGAGACAGCCTGAGTTCTGAACAGAAGCAGGATAAGTAAATTATTCTAATATTTGATTTGACAATTTTGTATAATTGAGGAACCTGGACACAAAAGATTTGCCAGTAATATCAGCATAATTCAAGCCATACATATTTCAAAGCCATAGAGGAAGTTTTTTCCCCCTTTACCTTTTTAGCAACTTTGTCCTGACTCCAGTCTAATACAGGATTCTGTCTCTTGCTGCTATTTCCTCTGTCTGCTCACTCTGAGAGTCTGTTTGGGTCAAAAGCCACATGTGTTATGTTTCCAGAAATGAAATCAGCCAATTATGTCATTTCCCATTATTACAGTTATTTAATTTTATAAGAATAACAAGAGAAGAAAAGCAACAGCCAAGCAAGATCCAACTTTCATGTTAAGTGCAGTGATCCTGATATACTGCTTCTGCCCATCGCTTCTGGTTCAGGGACTTGTTGTGACTGTCAAACCTCTTAAGCTTTCCCAGCCTGGAGCCCATAGAAGGTAAAAGCACTACAGTCACATGTAGTCTCCGGTCCTCTAAACACAAACCACATTGTGACTCCATCCACAAATGTGAACTTCAGAGTGTTTATAGAAAGGCCATATTGTCATTTTATGTGGGTGCAAGAATTAATCATAACGCACAGAAATCAGAAGAAAGAGAAGAGTACTGTGAAGAATATCTGAACAGAGAAGACTGCAAGTCAAGTGCTTTGGTTGTCTGAAAGACACGCACACATGATACAATTAAGCAGACGTCCTCCAGCGTGGAGACAGTGCAGTTACTCTGCTGACTGGGTACCAGCGATATGTGCATCTTCCCACTGTGCATCAAAGAGCCATTCTAGCCACAGTCAGAGATGCGCAAGATGCTCAGGTACAGCTGAGCTGTCTGCTAGATGACAGTTCCTTCAGTACAGTCTGTACCTGAATTCAGAAAGGAAACTGGTGAATACTGTTGAGCACACAATTTTATGGCCATTGTAAGGTGAAAGGATGGCTTTGAATGTTGTCTATGTCCTGGCCTACCACCAGAAGAATTTCTGGGACTGGGGAAGGGCAAGGTGTCCATTCTGTGACAGCAGAGCTACCCTTTTATTTACCTCTATAAAAAGGGGCAGGTGATTTGCTGTCTGGTCTTAGGCATCACATTTCCACGGTTTCAGGGCACTGAGAAATTCTGATCTCTTTCTTGCATGAGTAACACATGGCATGAGTGTGACTCAATTTGGTGCCTCTGGGGTGTATTATAGAATTTGTAGATATGGGAACACAAATACAAGGATTTTTGTCTTATCAGATTGATGTCCTCTATGCTCATACCTTTTGGAAGAGCTATGATAATTGAGATAATCCCCATCCCTTAAAGCAGCTTTTTAAGCTGTGATTATTTTGGCAGCACAGCTCAAGTTTTATCACTAGCAGAAATGCAGAGGAGGAAAAGGACAAAACATTTCTTTTTGTTCAGCTTTAACCCAAATCAGCCCAAACCACTGAAAATAAGAAACATCTCCCTCCACACAGACCTCCTGTGATTACTGTACAGTCATTCACACTTGCTAGAAAGTACCTCCAGAATTGTTTTATCACTTTTATATACTCTGAATATGCTCATAAATGAAAGGATTTCTAAAATGCGCAGTCCTGTGCTCTGCAGAGGCAATGGTCTGTAATTGTGAGGATGCAAGTCCAGAGCATCAGCAGAACATAGGAACTTCAAAACCAAATCCAGGAGTCTGGGAAGTCTTTGGGACCAGAAATTTGCCCCTAACCTCCTCTTAGATAAACTGTAATAACTGAGGTTCATCTTCTTGTACCGAGTCACCTTGCTAACTCAGATGTACATGAGATCTCAGACTCGCTACTTTCTCTGAATTTTCTGTTTGCTATTTTAAATTCTCTGCTGTCTCTGTTTACTGCGCTTGAGGTGTATTCCCCTGCCCTGACAATGCGTGGGAAGTCTGAGGTCTAACTAACTCAACGTTGTAAATTTACTTAGGCACACATATGTCAGGTCTTCCTGACTCCAGCCTCAAACTCTGCTCTTGTCACCACAAAACTGAATGTTTATAACACCTTCAATTCTTCATACTATGTGAGTACCAGTGGAGCACACAGTGCATTACTGAGGTATCAATGTGGTACACAAATAAGGTTAAAGTTAAGGATTAAAGTGACAATGTTAGGCTCTGTAATACCCAGGCATGTTAAAGGAATTGCAGCTCCAATGTCAATGCCAGTGCACAGTGAGTTCAATCTCTAAAACCAGGATTCACAAAAATCAATGATCAAGGGAAAGTTGTATCTTAAATGATACCTTTTTTTTTTTTCTTGTAGGTGCTGAACTGTGGAGTGCAGAAGCCCTCAAAAAACTGCAAGTCAAACTACAGGCTGTCCTGCAGCTTGCCCTTTCTTGGAAGGTATTCCACTTCATATGAACTCCTTATCTCTGCTGTGGTGAAGAGTGTGAAATCTACTTCTGGCAGCTGGATCCCACAGCTGAGAGCTGCAACCCAGAGCTTGCCTCACTAGCTGCTTCCTAGGGCTTCTCGATAAAAAGGTGTTATACACAGAAGCCATTTCCAGGCACATGAAGGACAAGGTGACTGAGAACACAGAGTCTGGATAAATCATGGGCGATAAATCAGGGTAAATCATCCCTGACCAGTCTGATTGCTTTCCACGATGAAATGGCAGTCTCTGGGGACATGGGAAGGGTGGGAGTTAAATAACTTACATTGACTTTAGGAAAGCTTTTCACACAGTTTTTTTAATATCTTTGCAGCCATAATGAAGATATATGTACTGAATGGGGATACTAAATATTAGGTACTAAATTAACTGGATTGTCAGGCTCAAAAGTAGTGGTCAACAGCTTGACATTTAACTGGAAGCAATTATGACTTGTGCTCCTTGGTGGTTGATACAGAGGTTGGTAAGTTGTCATCTTCAAATAACCTGGGCAGTATGAGCACACACTTGCCAAGTTTGCAGGTGACACCAAGTTGGGGGATTATTTGATACATCAGACTTGCTCCCTCTGGATCAGATTTATTGTGGAAAGATCTAGTTGCTATTTTTGAGACCACAATGGAACTGGAGGTCAGCTAGCAGGTAATATAGCCAAACAGGGAATCACTAGGCTGGAATAACAGCCTAAAAGGAACCTCATGAAACTCAGAAAACTCAAATGAAAACCTCATACTGGAAAAACCCCATACAGCACTACAGACCCAAGCAGGTCTGTCTAGCACAAAACATCTCTGACTGGCCTCTGGACAACAGGATGAGCTTTATGCTGGTCTGTTTTAGTAAGAGTGTAGCCCATAGTTTGGCACTTGTAGGACTGCATCTGGAGAATTGAGTCCAGTTCTGGGTTTGCCAGTACAGGAGAGATGTGGATGAACTGGAGCAAGTCCAGTGGAGGGCCACCAATATGGTTGTGGTTCTGGATCCCAAGATAAACAAAGAGTGGCTTAGGAAACAAGGTTTCTTTAGCTTGGAAAAGAGAAGGCTAAGGGGAGATCTAACTGTTGTCTTCAGCTACAGGAGGGTGTCACAGAGGCACCCTGAGGTTAGTTTAAGGGACAACAGGGTCCAAAACAACTTTTATTAAACCAGTGAGAAACAGGGTTTTAGCACTCCAAAAGTGACTTAAATACAGGTTCGGATATCAGTTGAGGAAAATTATTAAGGGGCAGTAACTAATACAACAGGCATGCACATGCAACTAATACAAGAGTGCATGCACATGGCTTCACCCAAAACAATGGCGGAGCCGTCCCTGAGTCCTGGAGAAGTACACACTTGCCTAAACACGGCGTGAGATTATTTTAAAGAGATACACGTACTTGTAGTGAGTATGGGAAGTGTACACTCGCGATTCTGCGAGGGTAAATTTATAATACACTCACAATCCTGCGAGGGTTAATTTACTTACACATGCAAATGTGCACGGAATATTACACGTGCTTATGTGGAAGCACGGGAGGAAAATACACTCGCGATTGTGCGAGGAAATAATTTATACACGTGCTCGTATTGAATACGGAAAGTTACGTGTGCAAATGTGCACAGAAAGTACACGTGCTTGTATTAAGCATGGAAAGTACACGTGCAAATGTGCACGGAAAGTTACACGTGCAAATGTGCACGGAAGGAAAATACACCCGTGACTATGTGAGGATTAATTTTACACATGCTTATATTGAGCACGGAAAGTTACACGTGCATATGTGCACGGAAAGTATAAATACACTCGCAATCCTGTGAGAAGTTTTACTCACACCCGTGGCGGCGAGGCAACCGGAGTCTCCATCCCGGGGGGGCTCTCGGCAGCAGCATCTTGCTCGTGCTCCGAGAGACCCGCGACAATGGGCGGAGTCTCGACGAGAATCCCGTTTTTATACTGGCTGATCAGATCTGACTGTGGGCATTCCAGAAGCTTCTCTGCACCCCCACACTGGCTGTGGGTGCCCCTGAAGCCTCCAAACATCCCCCACACTGGCTGCAGGTGCCCAGCGGCTCCCTGGCGCCTCGGCACTCCCTTCTCCTAATGGCCCTGGCCAGGGTGCTCTGGGGGCCAAACAAAAGAAGCTGTCAGCCTCAAACAGCAGAGAGAGAGGGAGATGTGCCTACTCCTTCCATACTGAAGGAGGGAGGGGGAGAGAGGGGGGTTTGCATTCTGCCACAGAGGGGTAGCTGTAAGGAAGACAGAACAAGACTTTTATCAGAGGTGCATAGCAAAGAAAAAGAAGTAATAGGCACAAGTTGCCACAAAAGAAATTCCAATTAGTTACAAGGAAAAATTATTCAAATACACAAATTCTTCACAGTTTACCCACAGAGACTGTGAGCTCTCCATCCTTGAAGACTGTCACAGCTCAGCTGGACAAGGTCCTGATCTAACAGAAAGCTGGAAGTAACTTTAAAGCCAGTCTTACTTTGACGGGGAGTTGACTAGGTGAACTCCAGAGATCCCTTCCACTCTAAAGTAGTCTGTGATTTTAAATATCTTGGGAAGCAGGAATGTAAGCCAATGACTCCATTTTCTCAACAGTTTTCTCCAGCCACAAAATGAAAGGTGCCAAAACTAAAAGAGGGAGGCAGCACGCTGAGACCTATGGGACCTGATGAAATGCAACCCAGAGCCCTGAGGGAGTTGGCTGATGTAGTTTCCAAGCCACTCTCCATGATATTTGAAATATCAGGTGAAGTCCGCAGTGACTGGAAAAAAGGAAACATTGCACCCATTTCTTAAAAGGGTAGAAATGAGGACCCCGGAAACTACCGACCTGTCAGCCTCACATCTGTCCCTGGGAAGACCATGGAACAGATCCTCCTAGAAGCCCTGCTAAGGCACATGGAGGACGGGGGGTAATTCTAGATAGCCAGTAGAGCCGCACCAAGGGCAAGTCCTGCCTGACCAACCTAGTGGCCTTCTACGATGGAATAACTGCATCACTAGACAAAGGAAGGGCTACGGGTGTCATCTATCTGGACTTCTGTAGAGCCTTTAACATGGTCCTCCACAACATCTTTCTTTCTAGAGAGGTATGGATTTGATGGGTGGGCTGTTTGGTGGATGAGTAACTGGCTGGTTGGTCACATCCAGAGTGTAGTGGTCAACAGGTCAATGTCCAGGTGAAGATGGGTGATGAATGGTGTCCTTCAGGGGTCTGTATTGGGACCAGTACAGTTTAATATCTTCATCAACGACATAGACAGGGGGATCAAGTGCACCCTCAGCAAGTTTGTGGTTGGCACCAAACTGAGTGGTGCAGTTGACAGACCTGAGGAATGGGATGCTATCCAGAGGGACCTGGACAAGCTCAAGAAGTGGGCCCATGCAGACTTCATGAGGTTCAACAAGACCAAGTGCAAGGTTTGGACTAGATGAGCTTTGAACCTCCCTTCCAACTCTAACTGTTCTATGATTACATGATTCTATATAAAGCCTCTAATAAAATGATGGAGATTCAGCTGGTCACGCAATGTGTTTCCTCTGGAAAGGGCACTGCAGAGAGTTCTTGCTGTTCTCAGAGAAACATGGAAGAAGGCACACGAGGACTAGAAATATTGCTTCTTAGAGGTGGATTCTCCTCTCTGCCTTCTCCTTGTCTCTGGCCTTAGCTTAAAACGGTAATCAGTTGAGTGAGAAAGAGTATTGATATTTAAAACCTGAGGAGCAGAAAGAGTAATCCATCGCAAGCCCACAATCCTCAGAGAACCCCTCACCTTCCAACTGCTGTTCATGGCTTCACTCCCATTACTTTGCTCTTCTGACGTGTATTTTTGCGGCAATAGCCTGTAGATCTGCACATACATGAGCCAGAAAGCATCAATCAAGGAAACCACATTGTATGAGGACTCTTGTTTCAGGAATAATGTGAGAATTCTTAATGCCTCTTAGGGATCATAAGCTGAGAAAAGATGGAATTTCTGGATCCCAGACAGGCATAGCATTATTTAGGCACCAGCTCACTCAGATCTTTCAAGACTTACATTTCACAGGAGACTCCAGACTTTTGAGAAAGTTTCAGAAAGAAAAAGTCTTCCAGACTTAAAGGTAAGGATAGCAAAATCCTGCTATTTTTTTTTTTTTTTTTTTTTTAGATTTGGAGCAGCTTGTCTATTCTCTTCCTAACATCGTACTACTGAATTTTTATGTATCCAGAGAGCTTTGTTTCTCTTCATTATGCTGCAGTGAAGATAAACAGTGTGTAGTTGGTTGGCGAGATACAACATGAAGTTCTGCACTGAGTCACTTTGGCTTGAGATAACCAGCAAGCAAATAACAGAAACCAGAATCACTGTCATATTTTAAGACTGAATCTGTGTGGGCACTTATAAGAAAAGTCTTAGTTGGTATTTTCATCTCTCTGTTCTGTTGTGTTTGGTTTTTTTTAATATATATATGAGATTTTTCTTCCATTGTCTCTGTCTACTGGCTGGGTTTTGTTGGGGATTTTTTTCTTCTCATGACTATATTTTATCATTCCACCACTCAGCCTGCCTCATTAATAATTAATACTGTTTTTATGCTAAATGTCCCTGCCTCACACATAATTTGACCTTACTTACTGAACGAGTAATTGTGATAACCCCTCAGGACATGTTATCCACACTCTTTGGAAACATATTTCTTCCTTGTGTTTGACTTAGCCAAAATTCAAAACACTTTGAACACAGTCACATGGCTACATGGCTTTATTAATTTTTTCTTTTTTTTTATTATTAGCTCTTTTTTATTATTACTATTATTTTTATTAGGGGATAGGAAAGAAAAAATAAAACACAAACATTTCCAGAAGCTAATTACACTTTTGGTTGCCAATAATTGTCCCTTTATTTTTGTATTGTCATCTCTCCTTGAGCACATTAAGAGAGTGAAGAAATTAAAACTTGCCTTCCACTACATTTAAAAAATGAGTTGATAATCAAGAAATGTTCAGTGCAGCCTTCAAATGTGGTTTAGGGAGGAGCTGTAGCTTGTATTCACTTCAGAATAATTGGAAAATGTCTCAGTTTATCATATTGGCCCTTTATTCAGTACGATGTGTTCCTATACCTCTCCCAACCTAGTAAAATTTTAATCCTGTACTGTGCTCAGCAGGAACAATTTTAAACACCTGCTGTCTCAATCATAATGGCCACTGTCTTTCCCATAGGGAGTTTAGTGTCATTTCCATGGAAGACTCAAGAGGCAATCCCAAAATCTTTACTAAAAAGATGTGTTTGCCAATGATCTTGTTCACTTTCAGCAAGAATAACAGGAGATGATTTTGAAAGGCAAATGTTTGCTAACAATGATCCATTATAGAATAAGCAGTTAACAAGCAAGATAAAATATTCATCAAGTTAATAATTAGCAATATGTTTATTCTGATGACCACTGAAATACCTTTTTGCTTTCTGAACCCTGATACACTCTTGTTTCAATAGTATTCTAGGGCAAGAAGTTTCATAATCCATTTAGGACTGCATTTCCTTTTTTGAGTCATATTGTTTCCTCCAATTTCAACTCCCCTGTCTGTTCCCAAAGTATTTTTTTTGTGTCTCCCTTGTCTCTTTGCCAAAATAAACAATTCAGTCTTTTACAGTTTTCATTACTTGATATTATTTCCTTGTTGCACTTACTTCCATCTGTATCTGCATCCCCACAGAACTGTTTTAGTGAAACAGTGACCACTGCTGCAAATAGGACGAGTCCATCACTCCAGGTGAAATTACAGCCACTAGCTTGTAGCTTTTCTTCATCTTTCAACCATTTTTGATTGAAGAGTGTGCACACAACTCACTTTCAATAACTGCCATTCACTGTGGTTTCAGAAAATAAATAGTAGATACAATACATCTCAATCCTTTCTGTCCAAAAGTAAATTTGGAGATCCTTCTCCTTGAAATCTGTCCCATCATGGGTAGGGGAACTCTGTCAACCTGAGTTGTCATCAGAATTTTATTTTATTTTGCTTGAGGAACCTCTTCTTAACAGCATGTGATTTCTCATTGTCTTATCTCATTCAATCCCCCTGGAATACGGCCTCCACCATCTGCAACCCAGAGAATATACACCTATATATGCTTTTTTGGATGTTGCACGAGCCCTTGGGGTAGGGAATCGCATCCTCTATAGGGCTTTGCCAATGATACAATGTATTTTATGTACACATGGTAAAGTAGTGACATTCTCAGAGTCATTAGGTGAAAAACATAATCTTAAATCTGAAACTACAAACAGCAATAATATTTATAATTACCAAATTACCCAAATTATAAATATTGACTAACTAACATTAGGGCTAATTGTTAAAATTCAGTATCATTTATAATCACTCATTTATGTGCTACCATTTTGAAGAAATTAACTTTCTCTCTCTTACTATTATCCATTTGAAGAACCTGTTGGTTAGAAATTAATTGTACCCTTACCATTTTCTAGTTTTTCACTAGTAATCAAAGTGTGTTTCAACTCTCTTATCTGACTCTGACACCTGCTTTACGTTGCTTTCACGAGTGCTACATATTGCAGTCTTATCAGAATACATTCATTGGAAAAAATATAATAGACTTTTTCCTAATAGACACCTTCGGTGTGTAAAATACTTTTGAATGCTTTTAAACCTGGCAAATTAAATCTTCCATTTTTGTCTTTGCACATGTAAAATCAGAAGGAAAGAGACAGTACAACACAAATGACTACCATCACAACATTTATAGTAGATGCTTAAAAAAACATGAAGTCAATTAATTTAAATGTCAGTGTCAACTTATTGCCAGGTTACATTTTTAATAATTTTATTTTATTTTTTCCCCTTCAAATGTCAGTCTCAAAATAAAATTGGTGTAAAATATTAAATTGTGTATCTGAATCTTCATTACAAGATAAACCTCTGGCAAGGAGTGTATTGACACTACTTTAGCAAATAAGCACATATTTGAGAGCATTTCCTTCCTCTGATATTGGCATTTGATGCGCACAGGTGGGCACTGTAAGTCTGTCCAGGTTGAAAACCATTTGGGCATAAACATTTGCATGGCTGGAAAGTCGATATATGTTGGAGATGAGCCAAAAGTCTGTAATTTCCTTTTCTTTCTATCTTTCTTTGGCCAAGGAAGAGGAAAAAATACCAGGATATGAAGCAGTTAGTCTGAAAAACAGCAGTGCTTTTTTTGTCATCTTCAATATCTATTGATTTTCATAAGGAAAAATATGTCTCTACTCAATACAGAGTCCTTTTCAGCATACTGAAGAGAAATGGGCAAACCCATGCCATCCACAATTTTTTGACACTGGTATGTCTGACATGAGCGTTGGATTTTGGATGTAAGGACTAGATGCTCCTGTTATCCACAGCAGTAGCAGTAATATTATTACTCCTGTCATTGTATTGCATTTACATTCAATATCTCCAACACCTGAGTGCTAGTTCCCCATGCATGCAGAGTTCCTTGATCGTTTATGATTAATGAATGATACAGAAAAGACCTACACTATAATGTTCCTCTTGGCTCTGTTTACCTTAATAACAAGACTTTTTTGGCTTGCTTCTTTCTAAATTACTAACTTGCTGTTGTTCCTACACTTTCATGTCACAACTAATAAACTTTAGTGTTACCATTCCTAAATATTTTTTTCCCAGTAAATTAATACACTTCTGTGCTACTAAGATTATTCAACTTGGAGTCCAAATTCTGCTGTGAACTTTAATGAGCTTAGCAGGCACGGTTCTGCAGGGGAATTTGGCAAGGTACTGCATGGAGCCGAGCGTTTGTTCGACTCTGGCAAGACACTTCTCCATCTCTCACCCAACATCTGCCCATCTTGCCTAGTCAGCTATCAAATTCTTCGCCTGTCATGGCCAGTGCCAGTAACGCAGTGATGTAGCTGGCAATCAATGGAAGACTGAATTGGGGCTTAGAACTGTGCTAAGACTTTGCTGTTAAAACAGGCAGTTTTGCAATTATTATATAAAGGAGTATGTGAGGCAAGGAGGCAATGCTGGATGTTCTCTGTCTTATCAGAGTGTCCCACCCCAGTCTGAATGGGTCAGTCAATGGTCAATATCACAGGGTGTTTCAAAGTCGAAGTTTTCTTTTTCAGGAAAGCAGGTATGAACCCAACAGGTCATTTCACCCACATGCTTTGGGTTCAAATTGCTACCTTAAATTTGGATGGAACATCCTTTCAAAATTTGACAGATACATTATCCAGTCAGTCCCTGTGAACCATTTTTACTTCACCATTTTTACCCCACTGAAGTGCTCATCATTCCTATGGCTGTTGTTTCTGTCTTTAAATAATGGAGTTCCAGTGTAGGCACCTCTATTTCAGACAGGGAGACCGAGAAAGAGTCAGAGGATTTTACTCTGTGTACATAAATGCTCTAAACACCTCAGTACAGTGTCTATTCTGCTGAAAAAGGTATTATTTAAGCTGTGATTTTATAGCGATTATCGTCAGTTACTCAGATCCAATATAAACTAATTTTCTGATTTTTTTTTTTCTTTCTCTTTTCCTCTTTTCTTGTTAGAACCCCTGGCATACAAGACATATTAGAAGTGAGATATTATAACAACAGGAATCTTGTGCCAGAAAAGCTCAACTCAAGAGAGTGTGCTGAGTAATCTAATTTTAATTCCCCCAGTTTCTCATGTCGTACGATACTAGGTCAATCAACAACATTCAACCCAGTAGTCTGTTGTGCATTAACAAGGAAATTTAAACTGCCCCTTTAATCATAAAGAATAAGTAATTTGCCTGATTTAACTGACAACAGGCAAGTTTGTCAGTATGAAGTGGACAAAGATGACTAAGTTTTGTAAATTCCCAGTGGAATATGCTTTTTCCAAAAGCTTTAGGGAAATTGTTGATGTGGTAAAAAGCTCCATTTTTTTATCTCATTATGGTCTCTAGTTAAGTCTTATTTTAGGTATGCCCAAGTTTATTGTGGTTTTATCATCCAGACAGGATGTTTACAGTATCATAATATGCTGAGATGTTCCAATAACAAATTGGCTCCTGGCAGTACTGGTGTAGGACTGAAGTCTAAATTTTTGTGAAAAATTCTGTTATACTAAACTACAATTGGCTAAACTAAACCTGGAGACTACTTTAGATCTTTGAAAATGATACTGTTTTTCTGTACTTTGTGAACATTTTCCATTCATGTTACAAAAACTGAAAAGGGCACATACCATATGTATATCATAATTATTAATAGAAATGACTGATTCCTAGTTAATACAATTTAAACACATCATCAGCTTTGGCAATGGTGGATCAGTGAGATATTTGCCACAGGAAACTGGAGAGGTAACCTGTCATGGAGCTCTGTCTCATCATTCTTGAAAACTCAATTCTTTCCCATTTTCCTGACTGAAGCACTTGTGTCTTTTCTTTAGTTTGGCTGTAGGATAACTCTGTTCTACAAAACAGAGTGATCTATGATAATGAATCCTAGAAGAGACAAGGACCTTCAGGAATAGTTGGAACAATGATATAGGAACAAATGGCAGTTATTGTAGTCTTGTATAGACGTCATCCAGAAGACAATCTGCATATCCTTTTACTATCTGTTTGGAGGAACTGCGTACTGGGTTTGGCTGGGATGAAGTTATGCAGTAGAGTTCCTTCATAGCAGCTTGTACAGTGTTGTGCTTTGCATCTGTGGCTAAAGCAGCGTGAGTAACAGAACAGTGATTGATGAACAGTCCTCACACAGTGTCAGTGTGTCTTCTCTTCTCCCCCACCCTCCCAAGCAAGTAGGTTGGGGGTGGGCAAAAGTTTGGGAGCGAATGTATCCAGAAAAGCTGACCTAAACTGACCAAAGAGTTGTTCCACACCATACAGCATTATACTCAGCATTAAAAGTCAGGGAAAGGAGAAGGAAGCAGGAATTTCAGAGTTTTGGTATTTGTCTTTCCAAGCAGCTGTTATGCACACTGGGTTCCTTCTTCTCAGGATGTGGCTGGACATCTGCCTGCTGATGGGAAGTAGTGAATTAATTCATATTTTTGCTTTGCTTGCACATACAATTATTTTTTTTTTTTTCTTATTAAACTGTCATTATCTCAATCCACAAGTACTTTTGCCTTCTCTTGATTTTCTTCCTCCCATGCCATCAGAGATGGGAGTGAGCAAAAGGCAGGGTCAATATTTGACTGCTGGCTGGGGTCGGCCCATCACAAATGGTCTTATAGAATAGAAAAGTTAAGGCTGTTATTGCTCTAGAGCGAGAATACATTGGGTAAGAGCAGAGAACCTTTCATGTTCTCTTTTGCCTAACACACCTTATATCGTATTTCCAATATTAATCTTGTTTTCAAATACAGTGGGTGGTGCTAGGAATTAAAGGTGTGCTTCTTAATGACCACTGGGTTCTTGCTGTAATTCACAGTGACCTATGGTCCCTGTTCAACCACCTGAACATGGGCATCTATTGACATCTGGGATGCAGTAGGGCATCTTGCCTGGTTTCTGACCGCTGGTTCAAAAGAGCTTGAGTATCCCATGGGTCCTATGTTTCATCTGCCAGGCCCATATGCCTGTGATATCTCAAATTCCAACATATCTACCTGAGAGTGTCTGAATATTGCAACTATCCAACATAAACAGAGAGGGTGATCATGTTACCTCACCCTGAAGTAGATTTGCTGGTCACCTGAATTGCTCTCTAGACTCCATTGATGGTGCTGATCAGATGAGCTGTGCAAGTGGATGCCAATAAATAAGTATCTGTTTGCACCTGAAACACTCAAAGGTACCCAAGGCTGTCCAAGAACCTATGATGTAGAACTTTTAGGAGGTACATGACCCTTGGGAGTGACAGCTGGAGGAAAAGCAGGGTGGCACTAGGTGTCTTGTGCCATTGGAGAAGACATTCAAGCAACTGAACTGAGACTTGTAAATCTTGACTGGTTGCAGTGGATTCTTACACACCAAAAGCAGAGGTAAACATCTATTTCTAGTCTCTTATAACTAAGAGTCTTAATCTTAGACTGAATCTCACCTGGTAAGAGCAGGATAAAGGTGCCCAGGTTGGACAAGCGGCCAGTGGCATTTCACGTGCCATTCTGCTCAATCTCCAGCTGCTGCTCCAGGTGAGCACTGCCATCCCACAGGTTCTGTGTAATAGCTGCCAGCCCCATGAAGGTGGCTCAGCTGTCTGTGGGTGTCTCAAATAATATTTGACACCTCTGAACGGGCAAACTGACTCAAGCCTCAAGATTCATTCCAACAGTCTATCAAACAAAGAAGGAAATTCCAACGTTCTGATGTGTTAGGAAATGCTGTGCTTAGGATCTGCATAACTGCAAATAATAGAGCTAAAATGTCATTTGCCTATACTTGCTGTGATTATCTAAAAGTCATCATATAAGCATCAATAACTGAAGTAAAATACCTGTTGTCCAAAACCTGAAAGTTATAAGTAATGCTAAAAGAGCCTTGGTAGAATTTAATGAGAAAAAAGATTACCTTTTATTAAAACTGAAACAACAAAAAGCCTCCATGAATAAAATACCCAGACATACTATGAATATCATAAACAAAACAACAAACAAACAGAGCCCACAAAGAAGATAAACTGTATGTGGGATGAAGGGATATTAATGTGATGACTTGAGAAAACAGATTGGCAGCTCCCTGGCTGAACCTCTGAACTCTTCAACTAAGAAGACTTCAAAGTTCAGGTTTTTCTTTCAAGACCTTACCTAAGTTTCATGTGAACATGTAATCTTTCTGATATTAGATGGATTCCACTGAAACTCTTTTTAACAAGGCTTTGTCTATGGCAATTTTCACTATGACCCACCAGAGCTTTATTCAGTGTAAATGGACACTAAGTTCTTTTTTCAGAACAGGGAACACTGATCAGCTGTACCTCCCTGGATGCATTTCCTCCTTGCACTGTTGAAATATTGGTTATATCTTCATATTTACACTTACATGATGCATAGATATTCTCCTTTTTTATATGTTTTGTTCACTGCGTAAGCACAACCATTATGCCTTTCCTAAATGCATGCTCACCACATTTTGTTCTTTTTTTCTCTGGTACACCTGTAATAGTTTCTGGAGTTGATGACCCTCAGGTGTTTGTTACATACTCTCAACTAACACATGGAAATGGTCACATGAACTCTCTCCAAATCTACTTTAATTGTTTCACTTTAAGCCACCTCTGCGAAGGAGAGAATAGATCTATTTTACTTTGCTCTAAAGAAGAATAAGAACCACATGTATTCAGCTGTGATGTCTTGGAGGGCACAGCAATGAAGAAGTGAACTGTGCTAGCAAACTGTTGTAGTTGCTATAGAAGTCTGTAGGTATGTGACTGCATCTTAGACTCTCTGTTAGCAATTCATAAATTTCCTGAAATATCTTGATGATTTTTTTCCTAATTGTACATGATGACTTGAAACAGATAAAACCTGCACAGTCTGGCAATCTATAATATTCACAAAATCTTAATAAAAAGTGAAGGTGCAGATCTTCAGAGAGTAAGGTGGTAAATTTAATCAATATCCATGGAATCATACTAATTTACATCAGTTGACGATCTGCCTGACAGAGTCTATAATCTCTCACCAGTGGCTGATGAAAATGGTGACAAATATAACAAAAAACCTCCACAGATCAGTTACCATATATTTAAAGAGACTTTAAAAAGACTGTTGAAACTACAACTGTAATTATTACCTTGTGTTGTTCTCCTTTGCAAATCAAAGTGTTGTTTCATACCTTATAAACCAGTTGGAAATCTTGCTGGGCAGGGCTCATATTTCTACCTGTGAGCATATTTCTAGCCATAATTCAAGACAAAATAAAATGTTGTAGTGATCCATCATTGAGACTCCAAGCTAGTATTAATACCACAAGTATAGAATGTTCCTAATTAAGATGGAAGACTAATCATTTGAATATGGCATAGAAGCCAAAAAGAAAGGAGCACGTAAAGAGAAAAATCTATTTAAACCTGGAACCTATTTGTACTTTTCAAACAAAAGAAGAAAAAAACAAGAAAAAAAATGAGGCCAGTAGTGACTGAAAGTGAAAAGTCTCATTTCTACCTTGCAACTGAGATGACAGGCCTCAGTCCAAGGTGCTTCAAAAATAGCTGTGATGATAAACTACTAAAGCTTGTGTCTATAAAAGAAAACCTTCCAGAAGCCTAAGAATCTGTATCAATACACAGCAATTTCTCAGAAAGCTGATTCTTTAGGAAATAATGAGAAAGCTCCCTGTTTAAAACGTACTTTCGGGAAGAATGCATGTTTGCACAAAAGAGCTTGGCATCAGAAAGATGCATCTAATTAAGACGAAGGCAGGACTATGGCAGGAGAAGCAAGGTGTTCCTCACATGAGCACATGGAAACAGAGGTTGAAGGCACACAACAATTGTGTTTATCCTTTGTTCTCTTAGCCTTGGAAACTCAGTAAAGAATGGAAGGTGTGAGGGGCTAAAACCACAGCTTGCTGCTACCCTGCTTGAGAAGACACCAGCAGATAGCTGTTTATTCCAAAATTTTCCTGTGTTGTTTTCCAGGCAGAAAGTTCATTACCATGACATCGAATCCCTTTATTTATTGAAATACTGCTTACAATGCAGTCAAGGTTAACTTCTTCATTTAGGGACCATATGAATACTCAAAGAGCCAACTCTATAAGGACATCCAGGTCGTGTAACCTGCTCTGTGTCTAATTTTGCAATGGGCACTTCTAAACTGTCTAAAAAAAGAGTTATTTCACTCAAGAAAAAGTAATGAATATATTAAAAAAAAAAAGTCAGATTTTCCTATGGCATATTTCGAGATTCTATTGAAAACCTGAAAATATTTTGACTGAAATGTCACTTTGGATCATTCCTTGTTCGTCCAGGGATCCAGGGATCACAGCTTATAAAGAAGAAAGCAGACCTGAGACACAGAAAGCAAAGTCAGTTTAGGCATAGGGACTGTCCTGTACGCTGTATGCGTGGTTACTATTCAGGATGGTGCAGGGCTCATGACTGATTGGAGCAGCACTTCAGGACAATAAAGGCACTTGGCCTTGTTGAACCTCAGACAATTGGCCTCAGCCCAATGTTCCAGCCAGTTCAGATCCCTGTTTGGCCTTCCTACCCTCCAGCAGATCAACACTCCCACCCAATCTGGTGTCATCTGCATACTTACTGAGGGTGCATCCAATCCCCTCATCCAGATCATTGATAAAGAGATTAAACAGAACTGACCCAAATACTGAGCCCTGGGGAACACCACTTGTGACCGGCCACCAACTGGATTTGACTACATTCACCACAACTCTTTGGGCTTGGCCAGCCAGCCAGGTTTTTACTCAGCGAAGCTGACTAATTTAGAATAGACACAGGTAGATGGCTAGAGTCAAATGAAATGAGCCCCATCCCATGTGCTTTGGAGTGGGACAATTTTACTTCTTACTTGCTGAGATCACTTAACTTAGAATGCATGAAACACCACAGCAGAGCATCTCAGCAAATCATTATTTCAGACACTTGCAGAATGATGCTACTTCTCAATTTTGTTCTTTCTGTATGGTTTTTTGGGGGGACTATCTTTCTATTCTATCAGCATTTATGAAATGACAGAGTTCTAAGACCTGAACAACTTAATTTCCTACAGAAAATCTAAACTGAAGATTGCTCTTTGTATATAAAAATGCACACAGGCATTATCATGTTATTAGAAAGAGCTCAAAGGAAATAGCAGGACAGTGTTTTGAAATCAAGGTAGAGAACATTAGTATATAGCTCACAAACACTTAGGGATTGAAAAGAATCTCTGCCTTAATTGCTTTGGAATAAATTTCCAATTAATTAAGAAAAAAAGAAGATGAGCCAGATAAGGATTGTCAATTTATAATCTTGAAAACTGAAATTAAATCTCAGTCATTAAACTCGTGTAATGTCTCTGCACCTAATTATGATTTCCCTAGAATTCCTCTTAAATTTATATCTCACATTATCTGAACTTAATGGCCCTCTTATAATTGGAGACGATGTAAACTCAGCCTTAGCCCCATGCATTGGACAAATTCTCAGTGAGAAGAGCACTACTCCATGTGCAATGTGAGCAATAAAGTAAAACTGTTCTGAATAGAGAGGAGGAGAGTGTCAGCATCTGGAAGACCACTAGAACTACAGGTGGATATCCTTTTTTATTTCCTTTCAAATAACTATAATATCAGACATGGCATCTACTAAAATCCTAAGAAGAAAAAAGAGAAAAAAAAAAAAGAAAAAAAAAAAGATAACTTTTGGCCAAAATTTAAAATTATTCTATTGTTAAAACGATACAAGTTTCTCTCTGGAAAAGACTCTTCTCTTAATATTTTTCTTTGTTTTTCTTTAACTTTCCTTGATTAGTTAATGCAAGTAAGTATATTACTACCAAAAACTGACTTACAAGGAACCTCATGTGGGCAGCACGCTGGAGCCTGAAGTTCTGATGTGTAAAAAACTCATGTGCACAAGTGTCAAAGCTTTATCGCCAGACCAGAAGAACTTTTGGATAACTCAAATTCCTGGTTTACACGGGGAACAAAAACAGCTGTGAAAGTCTGCACATTGCAACTCTTTCATCTCCCATCTGCAAAATACACTTGGAACTCCATTTCTTCCACAGATTCTTAAGATACCTGGCAGGCATTTCATGAATGTTAGCCCTACTAACATTTCATTTCATTTCATTCCGAAACTCTTAAAAATTTACATCTTACTTCCTTCTGGATGAATCTACTTCATAACAGAGATTTACAGTAAAGCTGGGAAATGTGTAGTAGCCTGCTAAAAATCACTCCTGTGAATTAGGCAACTCCAGGCCCATGTTAATGCCTTTTGTGTATGTGAAGGTGGGTGTTAGGGTTCAGTGAAGGCAGGGGGAAAGGAATGAAGAGGAAAAAATACAATATTTAAAAGAAAAGAAATGCAAATGTGGAATCACAGATGCTTTTCTTTATCTATTCAGAACTTCCAGCAGGATTTGTGCTCCCAACAAGGCAGCTGCCTGTAGGATAAATTACTCTAGAGACACCGCTGTTTCAGGTGAGAAGTAAAATGGCAGCAAGATAACCACAATGAAAAAATATGCACCACTGAAATTACAGCAAAGTAGAACTCAAGCAAAGATTTTCAAAGGAGAAAAGTAAAGCAAGAATTCTTATTTCATTCTCGTGGTGGTTTAGTGACTTTGTGGTGGGACATGAAGGCCTTTGAAAGTAAAAAATAAAAGATTCCCAACTTGTGATGACCTCCACAAGACCAAGTAAAAATGCAATGTATATACATATAGGAACAACCCCAGGAAGACCTCAGTCAAAATCGGGGAGCAGGAACCAGTTTCTTCAGGGCACTGTACTGAACCATCGCTGCTGGTGGAGGTATCAGACTTCAAATCCTAATGCCATTCACTTTGAGATGTTTGGAACATGGTTGTTTAATCTACCCAGGTGGATTCCACCCCAGGTCTCCTTATGCTTCTTTTCCAACTGTGTGAGCATTCAATATGCCCTGTTATATCCGATATCAAGCTACAGCAAGAAAACTAGAAAACTCAAAAAAAAAGCTCTCCTTTTCTTCCTGCTAAAGGAATGAAAGAAAAGACACATCAGAAATGTCATGTAAAATATGTCATGTAAAATACACTGATGGAATAAGTATACTCTGCCCGGTGAGGCCACATCTGGAGTAGTGTCCACTTCTGGGCTCCCCAGTTTAAGAAAGACAAGAAATTGCTGGAGAAAGTCCAGCAGTGGGCTACAAAGATGTTGAGGGGTCTGGAGTATATTTGTTATGAGGAGAGACTGAGAGAGATGTGTCTGTTCAGACTGGAGAAGAGAAGCTGGGAGGGGATCTCATCAATGTTCATAAATATCTCAAGGGTGGGTGTCAGGAGGATGGGATCAGACTCTTCAGTGGTGTCCAATGACAGGATGAGGGGCAATGGGCACAGACCAAAGCACAGGAGGTTCCATCTGAACATGAGGAGAAACTTCTTTCCTTTGAGGTGCCAAAGCCCTGTAACAGGCTGCCCAGAGAGGCTGTGGAGTCTCCTTCTCTGGAGACATTCGAACCCACCTGGACACATTCCTGTGTGATCTGCTCTGGTGAACCTGCTTTAGCAGGTGGGTTGGACTGGATGATCTCCAGAGGTCCCTTCCAACCCCCACCATTCTGTGTTTCTGTGATCCTGTGATAAATCACGATGGACCATTTTGTTAATGGTGGTAAAGTCAAACGGAGTTAGCAATGAGAATAGCTTGTGCTTCCCATATTTCTGAGTCTAAAGTTGTTGCTTATTGTCTACTTCACCTGGCTGCTGATTAGAGCTAAAGACAGAATTGGTGTTAGCAGTATACTGCTGGTGAGTAGCATAGAAATTGAAATGCAGTTTCTGTCTCAACTCGGTGTACTATCTGAGGAAAATGCCAAGCCATTTTCATACATTTTTCTGGATCCTGACAATGCTTCTCAGGTGAGGAACAGTATTTTGTGCTTGAAATTAGCAGATGTTGTAAAAGGATTTGGGAATCCTCTAATAAAATCTTTTATCTGTTGACAGAAGAGTTTAGTCAGTCAGTATGATTAACCTGGTTTATACAATTCCATGGTCTTGCCTACAGCCAAATTGAACTGTGTCTGCATTACTACTTCCACTTTTGCTACTTAGGCTTAAATTTAGTCTTTCTTTGAGCAATCCATGGGTGTTTTCACAGGAATCAGGTTTGACATCATACTGTCTTTAACTATAGCTAATAAATCCAGGAGAAGTTTCTTCAGTGTTCAGTGGATTGTAATAAGCTTGATGGAAGATGGGAAATTATGTCCTGCTGGATGAGGAATAGGTTTGAAGTGACATCAGTTGCTCATGACTTCATTGAACAAATCAGGAAGGAGATGGGTAAGAATCACAAATTTGAGATGAAGACCTTTGTAAGATGTCAAGAGCTTCTCTGTAAATCAGTGGACATAGCTTAGAGAAACAGTGACAGATGGTTTCAGATTGTCTGAAAAGGTATGGCAAATGTGTCTGATCTATTCAACAGATCAGGATCCTTTTGTAGCGCTCAATTCAATAAGCTGAAGATGCAGTTTTGGTTCATTATAGACATAAAAGATTTAGTTGCAGCGTAAGCCTTTCTTTGTAGCCATCAGTCTACCTATGTCTTTTCCATGAATGCCATGATCAGGAAAGATCTGCTGTGTGGTGTTAAATACTCACCAAAATCCTCATTCCTACCCAGAACCAAACCACAGTTTCCTGGTTAGAGCCTTTGTCTTGGTTCAAGCAAATTTTGGAATTTGTTCACATTCATGCATTTTCATAGAATCATAGAATCGTTTTGGTTGGAAAATACCTTTAAGATCATTGAGTTCAACTGTTAACATAGCACTGTCATGTCTACCTCTAAACCATGTCCCCAGTTATCAAGCAGAGACATCTTTTGTGTTGTGGGAATAGAATTTTGTCAGATACCTGGCCTGAGTCTGTAACTTTCTGTAGATCTTCTAGGGAGTTGTGTACATGGACTGTACTCCTAGTCAAGGTGCTGTAGGTAAACTCCCAACATCAGGCAGGTTGAATTAGGACCAGAGTAGATAAGGTAGATCTCACAGCAAGACTTTATTTTGACTCTCAGTTGCCTGCCAGAGAGGTTTGCTGATGAAAACAGAGGTCAGAGCTCCACAGACTGATATTAGTGAAGATCCATTCTTCTCCTGTTAAGTGCATGTCTTTAAACACAAACAGATTCTTTGAGTGTCTCAAGATCAGCTTAGCTACTGCCTATGTAACCAGAGGTACCATGAACAGCATTTCTCATCCTTTTTTTCTCATGTTTTTTAAATTCCTGAAGCATAGCAGAATATTTATCCTAAAGCAGTTGTAAGCTGTTTACTTCTAGATGTGGCTTTCTGCAGTTTCTGGCTGCATTTTGATTTGGAATCCATTTCTAATTACATGCTTGCTGAGGAATTTCTTGATGAGTAATTTCTTTCTGTTTTGTTCAATATAACACTGCATATTTACATACTGTGAAGCAGAAGATCGTTGTCTGTGTCTTTCTTTATCTACAGTCAAGAAAAAACTCTAAAGAAAAGAAGCTATTTTTTCCTGCCTTGTTTTTTTAGCTGGGGGTGGTCCGAAGGCCTGCTTTTGTCATTGGGAAACATAGAACATGGACTTTATGTTATTGTGACCTATCTGGACAGGGAAAAGGGAAAAGAAAAGGGTAGATTTGAACACATTGGGCAGAACATATGAAAGTCAGACGCAATGCAAAATATTCCATTTCTATTGCACAGTGCAAATCTCTCAACCAACTTCACTGAATGATGGCTTGTACTACTAAAGGTATCCATGGACACGAGTTACTGTTTTGTACACAGTGACTGACTCACTGTGGTGAAGGAAGCCTACTGAAATGTCTAAAAAATCCAGAACTCCCACCTTAAAAAACACTGGAACCTGTAACACAGGTCAGAGCTTTGTCTTTTTAACATCTTTGTGATTTCTAGGCCAACTTAATATCAGCATGTACTTTAAAAAACAGAACCTGTGTTCTGTTTAATTTACCTCCACCCTCAGATAGGGTCAGAGGAAAACTGTGTTCCCATTCCCTTTCCAAAACTTATAGATGAGGAGAATTGGACTCGATGATCTTGAGGGTCTCTTCCAACCGGAATGATTCTATGATTTTATGATCCTAGGGAGCAATCTGAGTTCCAGTCTGTGTGTGCACAATGGCAGAGAAACAGTTAACTCAGCAGGTCCTGAGGTCTGCCTGCAGTAATGAGTTCGGTCTCTAAATCTGTGCCACTATGTATGTTACATATAGGGGAAGGGCAGGCTGTGGTTTGTTTTGTCTGCCTTTTCCTTTTCTTTTTTCAGCGGCAGCATGTTTGCGACTCATGAATTTTGTTTGCTAGAATTGCTTTCATAATTTCAACTTGCCAAAAGTGGCTGCGCCTCTTAGTAGTTTTTCATTATAAAAAATACTCTGTGTCACCCCTGGATAGTCTCAAGCCAATAAAAAGAAAGTAATTATTACATTTTTTACCAAATGGAAGAAAATAATACCCAATGTGCTATAATAATAATAGCAATAATAAAAGATATTGATGATACTTAGGGATCAGCTGAATAAGCCTGTTGACTGCACTATTTTCTTTCAAGGATTTTCATACCCCTTCTTGATGACACTGTTGGAGTGTAATGTATTCTGTCTTCCAGATGACACATTACTTTTAACTTTTGTGTACGATATAAGGTAATAACATCTCACGGCTTTTCAGTTAGAAGTTGTTCTTTGATAAACTGACAGTGATATGAACACCACTGCAAGATATTATTTTTGGAACAATGAGGAAAGAGTTGGAAATTCTACGATTAGTGACAAATTTTCAGTGACAATCATTGTACATTGCCAGTGCTGAAATCAATAGGAGAATTCAAGAGATAATGCTCTACTCCATATGTGAAAAGAATATGACCCATCATTAAACAACTTCAGGCAAATAAGTGATGATTTAGGACACTTAACAAAAGTTCATTTGTCTCTTAGGCTTTTGAAAATGGGAACAGGAATTGTAATTACATGAGTGGGGAATTTTTTTGAGCATATGGGATTGAAATTACTTGTTGGAGTATTTTATATTGTACTTTGCACTTAAGATGTAGTTTGAAGTTACATGAAGGGCATTCGGAGTGTGCAGATAAGCAGTATCTGTCATGTCTTAATACTAAAAATGAATCACAGAAATATGCCATTAGTTAGAACAGATGTTTTAATGTTACAATTATAAACTTAAAGAATTAGAACCACCACAATTAATAAATGTCAATAAAGAATGCCATTCAGATTGTGAAGCTCAGCATAAAAATGAAATACAAATAAATGCTTTCAGACTGTATGAACAGCTTTCTAGACATTTTCTCACACTGTTAATGAGAGTGTGAGCCAATTAACATCCTTCCTTTCTTCTACTGCAAAAAATGAAGTCCAGTATCTAAAAAGGAGGAAAGACAACATTTTGGCATATCAGTTCTTTCCAGGTGCCTTACTTGCTTCAAAATATTTTCTGTAGGGTCTCAAGAGGCTTTAAATAATACAGAGAGGCAAAAAAACTTGGCAGACATGCATATACCAATTTAAAAGGAATAATGTGTTCTTTTCTATTTATTTTTTCTTTTTGACATTATGTTTCCATGGGAAGAACTATCAGCCTTTCTGAGCTTGCAGGGAAAGTAGAGTCTTTAGCCTGACAAGAAAGGATAGATTTGTGAAGAACCCATAAAGTCAATTTAGGACATTTTGGTGTCATATACATCCAGTACTTCACATCTTCTAACAAAAGGCAACATTCTAGGTCAATATTTTGACTAAATAAATATCTTCATGTTCCTTCTACCAGTCTCTGAAGAGGGAACATCCTTGTCAGCTGGGTGTCTCCATGTATTTGGGATGTCTTCCAAAAACACTCTATTTCACCCATGCTTTTAAATTCTGCTGGGTAGATCTCAAGCACTACAGATATCCTGTCAATACTTCTGAAGGAGTTTCTCTATTTCAGCCCCTTCATTTCATACCCATAAATTACACTTCACATTATCCTGTGCTTTTTTATTTTTTTTTTAATTTGTTTTTCGTGCAAGAGGAGGCTTCATAGAAACTGGATCAAGCCATTAGGTGATTTTCCAAGATACATTAATCATCTTACCGGGGTGTAAGAATGGGCCAACAAGTGCCAGTATTCAAAGCTGAGTGGTGTGCTTGGAGGTGTCCCAGTGCTCTTGAGGAAGGTCAAGCAACATACGATAATGTAAATGAGAATGCTTTTCACTAAACAATTATTCCTCATAATGCTCCATAAAATGGACACAGAAATAGATACACTGGGTCTAAAGATGATTTTTTAAATCAGACTGTCAGGAGACATACCAATCTCTCCAAGTGAAGTGCTTTTAGATTTATCCTTCAAACACTAGCATTTGAAATAAATAGAATTGAAATCAAACTCGGGTAGGAGTTTAGGTTCTCTTCAGACTCAGGAAAAGAAAGCTTAATCAGTTTCCATTAAATTCAGAATTTGAAACTTCTGGTGGTGGGACATTTAAAATTTGTAGACAAACTCTTAAATTCTAAAATTGAAATCACATTCTTCCTTGGAATTTGAGCTGGCCCAGCCTAACATCAGCAGACAACACTCCCCTAAACTGGCACATCTGCAGATTACCTATTTCAGTGTGTAAAAACTGTAAATCAGACGAGCACACACAGGATGCACTGGGCTGCACAACAACAGCTGCATCCAGGTACTTCCCAAGGAAGCTTCTTTGGAGTGGGGTGCAGGTAGGAACCCAAAGCCATCTCTTTCCTGATTCCTTCTCTGGGTGGAAAAAAGACTTCAGACTGTCTGTGTCGGTGTGTGCTCAGAAACTCTCCCACTGTTTGGTTGAAATAAGATGGGATTTAATTGTGAGCCTCTGTCGGAAGGTGCGAGATCTGACAGCTCTGTACATGGGAAGGCAAATTTATCACTAACGCTGACATGTCTCTGAAGTTCTCCTCTGTCCAGAGTCTTCTCTAATATAGGACCCAGTGTAAGTTCTGCACAAAGAAACAACTGTTCACTTCTTTGCCTTTGGGCATATTGCAACCTCTTTTGTTGTAAGGGCTCATCCATCAAAACACGGACAATTGTAGACGTCATTATCTTGGCAAGTCTATCTGATCGTTACAAAATGGGACTGGGAGATGATGACAGCTGTGTATTTCAGAGAGGGGGACAGGAATTTTAGCTCTCATTTGATTCTTCACTTCTACTGGCTATTGCAAGTGGTAGGAAGATTGTAACGTCTTCATTCCCAGAACAATATCAATCCCGTAAAGCCTCAAATTTCACAGAATTACTTTTTAATCCAGATATCACTCCCAGTAACTATACAAAGGATATTAATGCTGGGGTTAAACTACAGAATGACATCAGCCAAATTAATTTTCTTCCCTTCTATCTACTGTATCTTGTCTGTAATATGACTGGAAATTAATGTCTTATAGAGGGGGTATGGCTGTGAGAAATACTGAAGCAATTAATTACTGTTGAGTTTATTCTTCTTGTCCAAGACATTTTTATTTTCTTAGCACTTAATTGAAGCAGACTTTTTAAATAATGGGATATGGAGAAGCTGAAGTGATATTACACACAATTGTATTACACTCCACTTCTTCCAGCATATCATCTGGAAAATTTGTTCACGTTTTGAAAAGGAATTTCACGAAGTTAGAACTTCTAGATCATAATATGTAAATAATTGAGAAACAGGTGCTGATTGTACTCAGTCACCACTGAAAGATGGAGTATGCTGCAGACACCAAATGTACATTAAAAATGTAAAAAATATTGGTTAAAATCTATGGTTGAGTTTTAAATAGTAGTCAACAGACATTAGATCTTCAAAGGATCCTCACGCACTTTCTTTTGTTACCATTGCACACTGAAATTTGAATGCGAGATTTCAATATATCCCTCACAGAGCTGTCAAAACATCCAAATAAACTCACCTTATCTCATTTTCTTTTACAGCTGGTTTCTCCTTTTATCATCTGACCATCAGAAGTACAGCTTACATACACGTGCTTTTACTTGTATATGTCTGGATTCTTCATGCTGGAAAGAATAGGAACATCTGAGTTCTTATCCAGGCATTATAAAACTCTGTCATCAAGCAGCTCTCCACAGTCAGTAGTATTACAGTTCTTGGTTTACAAGCTGACTGATCCTTCATGCCTAGTGAAGCAGAAATCTGTAGTTGAACTTGTCCAAACATGGGGATCAGCATAAACTCAAAGCATCTCATTTCATAGGACAGCATGGAATTTCTGCAGAGGGACTGTATCCTCTACAGAGGGGATATGCAAATCCTTTTTGTCAGTTCTCTTCTTCCAGCAAGAGAGACTCCCAGTTTAGACCAGTTAATCAATAGCTAACTGCAATCTCTACAGCTGTATTTTTTGAGGACAATAAACCTTAACCCTGGAGAAACCTCTGCAGAAATATAACAAGACCAGCCCTCACCTGTATCCAGCTACACAAGTCTGAAACCCAGAACCGGGGCTATGAACATCTTGTGGTCTCCTGTTGATCACTTGTGATCCCACAGAGCTGCCCCAACCCTGCTGGGGTGAGGCTGAATGTGATAATTATTCACTGCTGTGAACAACAAAGTTTCTGGGCAACTCATACTTCTTGAGTTGCTTTCCAATCTTTGTCATCCTTTATTTTCCTAGAGAATTTTCGTAGCATTTCTGCTGCCAGATACAGGTTGCAGCAAGATGCAGACTGTTGCAAAGTATCTTTCGCAAGTAAATTAGCAGTAATACCCATGGTCCATAGACAGAAAGCTCAATACCACTTGAGTTAAGCCAGATCTTCAAGAAGTTTCATACGTTTTTGACACTCTTCACAATATGCTGAAGTCCCCAAACTACATTTGGAACTAGTACCAATTATGGGTGATTGACATCTGTGAAAAACAGGATTGCAGTGATAGGTACGAAAAATCAGAAGTTAGTTTCAGAACATCTACTCAGTAAGACCAGCTTTAAGATCAGCTGAGAAGTGTCTGGAAGACTAAAAATGCAAGACTAATATGAATTTTCATTGCCATGCTTAATGTAACAGAAGCTGCTATTTCCAATGGTGGTGTTTCCCTTTTAGACAAGAATTACTGACAGAGACATTCCAATCTGACAGATAACATTTAATTAGACTATGAAACTCTGCTGAAGTCAAAGGCAGACTGAGTGTTTATACAAATAACAAAAATATACTGAGTTAATTCTATCAACAGCAACATATTTCAACATTGGAAGGAAAAAAAATGAATACCCAATAAATAGTTAATGATTAAGATGAAACTTCACCAGTTAGTTTATATACTATTTTTCCTTATCCAAATCATCCATAGGAATCGACACTGCTTATAAGGATATCTAGTATTTTGCCCTCATTTGTGCAACTCTTCAGTTTCTTCATACACAGTTTCAAGCCCCAGGTTCCCCACTGAATTTTGGAGATAAAGTTCAAAATGAATTCCAGGCTAAATTTCAAAGTGTCAGTTATAATTTTGAAACTTTGTTTTGAAGAGTTATAAGATAAACGCTTCTGCCCAGGTCCACACACCATCTCCCCAGATCTCTCTTTACCTCCTTAAGCCATGTTTGTATTCTGATGAACAATAGCTTTTGTAAAATCACATACACAAGCCACTCTGTCAGGATCATGGGTAATCCTAGGAATATTCAATAATCGCAGGCACGAATTTGCTTTATAATTTGCAAACATGCCCTTGGGGATTCTAGCTATGCCATGCAATGACTCTTCTTCCAGAAGGGTCACAAAGCATTTGAGATACTGCACACTGTCCTAGTTGCCTCTTTGAATTTAAAAATCAAAGAGCTGAAATAATAAACCAGGTTCAAAGATACACCCACCAGACTGGAACTTTCCTGAAATCTCCCCTCAGTCTGGCTCCCACCAGAGCATACCTATTGTCATTTTTAGTGTTTAAATAAAGTAGGAACAGCACATCAAATACATAGATATTGATGACTTCGTGTTTGCCAAGAAAATGCCTGGAAACAGCCTGAATGTTCAGTCCCCAAAAGACGGAACTTCAGGCAAAGAGAAGAGGATCAACAGCTCTCAGCAGTTGAAGGCAATGTCACCAACACTGCCAAGTTGTTTGTTTGATGCTGCTGTTACAAACATGGATTCACCCCTTTCTTATTGGCAATTATTTTTTATTTTCAAGGGAAGCTTTTGTTTAATTTCCGTATTTAGTACATAAGGAAGAGCTGCCTACAGCACTGGGCAGGAACTTTTGACTTTTCTATAAAAATCTAAGAGCAATCAATAGCTAGATACTGAGGTCAGAAAAGTAGCTACTGAGAAAGCTCAGTTACTGTAGTTTACTGAATGAAACCACTTTTCGTTTAAATCCACAGACTTATGATAGATGCTAGTGAAGGGCTACAGGGTTGACAATATGTCAAAATGAAAATAAATTGTCAGTATAAATCCAGGGAGGCATTGCCACAATATCAGCTTGAAACAAAATGACACCAATGCAAATTTTATAAGAAACAACTTTAAGATGTCAAGACAGTGGTAAATTGATGTCAGTTCAGGTATGCAGGGAGACTGTCATGATTAAGAAAGAAAAACCTAAACAAACTCAAAAACATTCCCAAAGTGATAGCTGTAATCAGAGGGTCTAATTTTGTCAGTAGAAATTGGCTGTAGCAACACAAACGTACAGATATGATTATGGTGTCAAGCACACCCCTGATAAGCCCCCTGTTCCCCCTCAGAAAAAAAAAAAAAAAAAACAAACCTAAAAAGAAATACTGATACAAATGTCATTCACACTTGATAAACATTAAATTGTATGTGCAGATAGATACTGACAGTTCCAAAGTTTAGATTGTTTCTGTATTTATAAGCATACTCTCTGATGCTAGTTCAGTTAACTAACAAGAAATCTGGAAGCTTCTTCATAGCACACAAACCTCCTGTAGCATTTTACTCATGCAAAATGCAACAGAATTTAAGGTGAGTTGAACAGATCAAATAGACAGCAGGAGCAGAGCCTGACTTTTCCAGAGTCCCTCATTATCAGGCTTTGCTGATTCTCCTTGTCATCAATTCACATGTCTTGTACTTCAGCATCCTGGTAAACCCAAGCTTAGACCCACTAGTGACCAAGAAGGTTCAGAAACGCAAACAGATGTATTTTTAAAGTCTTCCAGGGTTTTCTAAGAGTGTTTTGAAGATTCATTTTTGAGCAGTGGGATGTTGGGGGCAGTTGTGAGAACACTTAATGCCTGATGTCTCCTGAAGTCATTTATATTCAGGCAAAAGTGGGTGGAAATCCTGCCATGTGAAAACGGCATTTGCAAATGTGTAAATGACTGCACAGCACTCGAAGCTCTCAGCAGCCAGGGCCCCTGCTCAGGATTGCAATTCTACCATGTGCAGCATTAACCTTTACCATGTTCTGCTTTTCTCATATACAATAGCAGCAGATCCTTGTCAGGGGGTGGTTACACAAGACGGTACATATGCTTCCAGGCACACAGTCCTGGATCAAAAAATACATGGCATGTGACACTGAGCTGATCTGTATGCATTCCCCACTCTAAATTGATTTGAAAAACTTCAGGCCATGTATCTGTCTCTGAAGACTTTTTGGCATAGATCCTGTGTTATTTGCCCTAGCTATTTTAAAGATAAACCATTATGCAGTTGGGAGCAAACTAGATCAGGTTCATACAGCCTGGAGAGTTGATAAACCACGGGTTCCCTATTTATCACCAACATCAGCTTAATTGAAATTAAGTAAATTCTGCAGTGTACTTTTGGATGTATGTTTAGCTGTACAAACCTAGAGAAATAACAGCAACCAGAAGGCACTAATAATAATTACACCTTTGAAATCATTCATTCCTGAGTTTGTGTTTAGCAGCTGACTGAAAATATCACAGGGCTAGATTTCAACACCTTCCTTCCTGCAGCCTATCTGAAGTGAAACCATTGACGTCAGTGGAACGATTCCAGATTTATAGCTGCCAAGTTATGCACATCTCCATATGTGTCATCTTATGCTAGTTATTTAATGCATTGATTTGCATACCATAAGCAATTTGCATAGAACAAAAATTTGCATGGAACAGCACAGAGCCACACCAACGTGCCCAAAAAGGTGAGGTGGGTAAGACATCTGGAAGTTGGGGTGAAGGTGTTAACAACTGTGTGCAGGTGGGAGATGAGGGTTCGTGGCTGATTTGGGTTTGAATATGCCAATATATCTGAGAGATACTGTGTCATCTGCTGTCCCCGTGTAGAGAGGATGTGCCTAAAGCTACCACCGTAGCAACCTCCTACATTCCCTACCCAGGGCACTGCTGGTGGGCATGAGGAATGTAGGTTGACATGGTAGGAAGAGAGGATTAAGGACGTAGGAGGGATGCTGGCCACACTTTCTGATGTCTATGAGAACGTCACTGGGTGGCAAACACTTGCAGTACCAAGTTAAATTCGCAGCCAGCTGAGAGCAGGCTGGTAAATACGTATGTGAAAGATATCATTAAAAAAACATGGACTTCCTAAGCCCACAGATGTACTCTAGACTAAATGGAATGAGAGTTTAGTTAAGATTGACATGAGTCATTGACAGAAAGAAAGCTCTCACTAGGAAACCCTGAGATCATCAACAAAATCCTAGCTACTCCCTGCTTGCAGTATATAGATCAGGTACTGATCCCTTAAAAGGGTTGAACACTTTTAAAAAATCACAGATCTGGTCTTGACGAACTACAAGAATTTTGCTTGGAAAGATCACCCGTAATGTCAGTTTGTGTCATTCATGCCCTTGGTCTTCAAGGACAAAAATAATGTTTTCCTATTCTGAAATCTCGGAGATTAGTTGTCAACTGGTACTTTCCATGCATACACATCAACTCAGCACCAGACGGGGTCTTTGAAGGGCAAAATGGAGAAAAGTACATGCCACCCAGGTTGTGTGGGACCCTGGGTACCTAAGGTTTGTTAGTGCCTACATTTTTAACAAGAAAATCTTGTTTCTGTGCAAATCTTAACTGTTAGTTTCTCCAGAGCTTCATCAGACCCATCTCAATAGATATCTGAATGTCCTCAGTGGCTTTGAGGACACTTGTCAAAGACACAGGAAAAAAGGCTGCAGTCATGCTCATTTCAAACCCTGATTAAGGTAGCTGATCCATTATGAGCAGTGGAAGAGCATCTCTGAACACATGCTTCAATCTTGACAGATTCAACCCCAGCCACCTTTGCCCTAAGTTTTTGTGTTGTTTTATTTGCTGAAACACAATATTTTATTTTTTTTTCTCCAGACAACCTTATTTTGGGACTTAATCAGAATGCAGATATGTTTCCTACTTCAAGGGCTTGATAACCAGATCATTTCTGTTAGGAAAGGTAAGGTGCCTGCAGGACAATCCCCAGTAAAAATCAAATCTCTCCTGAGTGAGTTAGTTTAGTGATACTGCAGGACCCCAGCTCACCTTTCCCCACAACAAACTATAGATGTTGTATGAAGGAAAATCACAGAATCACAGAATGGTTGGGGTTGGAAGGGACCTCTGGAGATCATCCAGTCCAACCCACCTGCTAAAGCAGGCTCACCAGAGCAGATCACACAGGAATGTGTCCAGGTGGGTTTGGATGTCTCCAGAGAAGGAGACTCCACAGCCTCTCTGGGCAGCCCGTTCCAGGACTCCGGCACCTTCAGAGTAAAGAGGTTTCTCCTCATATTCAGATGAAACCTCCTGTGCTTCAGTCTGTGCCTATTGCCCCTCATCCTATCATTGGGCATCACTGAAAAGAGTCTGGTCTATGCTCTTGACACCCACCCTTGAGATATAAGCATAAATAATATCCCCTCTCAGCCTTCTCTTCTCCAGGCTGAACAGACCCAGTAGAGTGGTATATTTCCTTAAACTCCCTCTTAATTGAGGACAAAGATGTGTTCCTCACTCATATTAGCTAGCAGAAATTACTTCACTTGCACTAAAAACAAGGCAGGTAACAGGGTTTCTTTGCAGTTTCAATAAAGGCTGAGTGTCAGTTTATGAAGAAGAGTTAAGTGGCTGAGATGCAGCCTCAACTGTATGGCTGCAAGTCCCCTGCTCAGGTCAGAGCCGTCTGTCACTAATTTAGTGGGTTAAACTAAATTCATTAGGCTACTGATTTTAATTAGACTTGCTAGTCTTTATTAGCAACATTTACTGCCTTCTCTTAATTTCTTTTTTGGCCTACTTTCAGATAATCTGCATTTGATCGTTTTTAAAAAACACAGTATTTTTCTGGCTGAAGGCAGGAGCTCTCAGGGCAAATCCATTCCAGCAATGGTTAAAGGAGAAAATCTAGTTCATTCAAACTGTGTCCTGGCTCCTGCAACAATATGGAGTTATTATTTGTTATTATTATTCAGAAATTAACTGATGTTATAGCTTTATAAGGAAATGTGGAGCTCAGCTGTGGCTTTCAGTAACTGTCATTAGTGAACTGCGACGATGACAGACAGGTTTCAAATGGTCAGCTCCGTGTCTCTCACTGAAATCTAGATGAGTTAGTCAGCTTGTCACTGATAATCATCCCTAGGCAAACAAACAAACCTCAAACAAAGCAGAAAGCCCATACGCATTTTTTGCATCAAAACCTATATTTAACTCTAAATGGGTGGTTGGCTGCAGTTTCTGCTCTTTCTCCATTGTTCTGCTTCCCTGTGTTTGTCTCCATCTATTGTGTGCTGTCACATTTATTAAAGTTATTTTCTTATGAAAACATTTTCTAATCACAAAATATCTCCTTCTGCTTTAGCAAGTTAAACAAAAGCCACTCACAATACTTCGGGTAGCATAATGGCAATGGTTGTCATAAACCTCTCCCTTTTCGTTTTGGTCACAGTTCTGCTCCAGGGCATCTGAAATATCATTTCAATACTTCTAAAGGTAAATAGAGTTCTGTCAATAAACTGAAAATTGCTGACCTTGTCTTGTTCATCAATTTAGGCATCGAAAAAAATTCTGCCTCCTGGGATTAGTGGTGCTTTTTCATCTGAAGTGAAAAATGCTAAGCCTGCCATATATAATGACAGGCCCGGGAGGGTTAATGAAAGAATATAAGTGACATTTCACCTTGACTTGCAGCTGCCCTATAACATTGCCTGAGGGTCCAGCTAAGTGTTAGCTGCATCTGAGAAGTACAAGGCAGGAATAAAGACTTATAGAGAATTCTTGCAGGATATCCTCATTTGCCCTGGTTGTTGCCCTGGTTGCCTTTTTTTGTGTGTGTGGCTGTGTGTGTGAAATATGTAACCGACGAAGCCTGAGAGATTTTGTCTTCATTGGTTACGAAAGCTCTGGAAACACTGAAAAACTGAGCAAAAAAAAAAAGGGACAGTTGAATGACTTAAGTGATCTTCTAGCTTATGCCTGGCCTCTACTAACATTTCAGATCTTGCTTTCTTTATTGATAGTTCCATTTTTATAAGCTAAACATTGATGATTAGTCTAGACTCCTAATTAGAGGCTATCCTTTCACACAGAGGTTTGGATTAAAAGCTTCTGCGATTTCGTGGACTCTGGTTTGCGTGAATGTCAATCTGATCCTTTTAGTGTGTTTATGCTAAATATCAATAGGCTCCTGGGATTCGTGAAAGTGCCATGATGAACCTCTCAGACACTGAGCAACAGCTGGGGTGCTGCTTCTGTTTGAAAGGCTTTCTTCTCTCCTTGCTAATGGAGGATCAAAAGTCATCCCTTCAATTAAAAACTAAACTCCTGGCTAAAAATAAAGAAAGAGTTTCATTCTTCGGCATTTTAAGTCTAATTAAGGATTTTAGTGGGAAATGTACAGCAGTGCTCACTGATTAATTTATCAAACACAAAAATCCCCCTTTCCTCTACCAGTCCAATTAGCCAGGCATTTTATGTGGCTGGGAGACTGAAACACTGCTACTACACGGAAAACCAGAGGCTCTTTGCATTTGAAATTACCTAGTAAAGAGACTGGAAAATTTCTCATCTAATATCGTGCATATTTAGGGCCTGATCCTGTGAATTATTGAAAATCTCTGCTAAAAAATGTATGGTGTACTGAAGGTCCATTCTGGTGTGATATTCAATACCCTGAACACACAGGAGAATCAGGGAAGAGCAGAGGATGTTGAATGCCTTGGAAAATAGAGCATTTACTTTATAAAATGCTCAAAGGGAAGCATAGCTGCTGCTTAGAAGATGTTAGGCTCTGTAGAGCACTGTTCATGTGTAAGCTGCTGCCTTCTTACCTTGTGCTGAGATCTTTCCACATTTTACGAGCTGGGATTGATCTCTCTTTCCATAAACCACCTGCCAGAAGCGATGTGGAAATATATTATCAATCATTTGTCATTCCCCTCCAACACAACGATCACGAATCGTACTCTTATTTATCAGCTCATGTCCCTTGACTATACATCAGTAGGGATTATTATCATCTCCCTTTTCTTCTGCTGAGAACAGGCATGTCTGCCACAGTGTCCAGGCCATTCCCCCCTGTTGCACAAGTGTCTCCCAGAAGTGCATTAAGAAACATAAATAATGTCTTTCATATGCTCTTTATTTGCTTTTCATTTTCTTATCTGCCCTCTCAGGGTGCTGTTTGGTAGAACGCACTGTTTTGTGGTATATTTTTGTTTTGCTTTGTTTTCATTTAGTTCTGATATTTGATGATTTTTTTGTCATTATTGTTTGCTTGTTTTATTTATTTTTAAGAAATATGTTGTTGCACTTCTATTATGGGAGGTAGGATGAAGTGAATATACTTGGTATTTTAAATGGATTTGAGCATCTTGGGAGCACAATGATGCTCAATGATAGACCCAGCCTTGAGTAAAGTGGCAGTGGGAAACTGCACAGCTCTTATCAGACCAGCTGGGATATGCTGTGGCCACACACAGATGGATGGACGGATGAGGTCATACCCAAGGAGATCGGAGAGCAAGCATTAGCATGTTTACATCAATAGACTGCTCTTAAAGCAAATCTCCTCATTCTTTCTACTTAGTGCCCTTTGTGTTGTGCAGAAGTCTCAGCAGGCATGAGCTGGGTTCCTTCCAAATGAAACTAAATCAGAAGATGTGTATCCTGGCCCTGAGGGCACCCACAGGACATGCTGGCCCTGAGCTGCCTCACACATTGCCTCTCACATCCTTGCCCACGGTGCAGGGGCCCCATTTCAGTCCAGCCCAAAGCTGCGGGTCTGTGCCCCATGGTTCTTGCCCGGCCATCCCAGCCTGTGCCTGACTGGATTTCCCCTTCCCGGGCCTGATCCTGACTCTTGTGGTATAATAGTTAATCTTGGTTAAGCACTGAATTTCCCTTCCAGCAGCTTCTTTACTGCCATTCCCCATCAGGACAGGAGGAGAAAACAGGATGAGGAAGCTCATGGGTCAAGATACAAAGACATCACTCACCCATTACTGTCATGGGCAAAATATTAATAGAGTCATAGAATTATAGATTCATAGAACAGTCTGGGTTGGAAGGGACTTTCAAATGTCATCTAGTCCAGTCCCCCCTGACATGAGCAGGGACATCTTCACCAGATCAGGTTGCTCAGAGCCCTGTCCAGTCTGGCCTTGAATGTCTCCAGGGATGGGGCATCTACTATGTAGCTGGGCAACTTGGGCCAGCATTTTACCACCCTCATTGTAAAAAATTTTTTCCTCATGTCTAGACTGAATCTCCATTCTTAATGTTTAAAACTGCTACCCTTTGTCCTATCACAACTGCTAGAAGTTTTGTCCCCATCTTTCTTCCAGGCTGAACAACCCCTTCAGGGACAACCTGGTCCTGCCTGGGCTCTCCATGGCCGCAGCTCCTGCAGGAAATACCCCCGGGCTGCAGGGTGGGTCTGTGCTCCAGCGGGGTCTCTCCAGGGTTGCAGGGGATCCCTGCTCCAGGCCTGCAGCACCTCCTGCCCTCCTCCTCCTCCGGCCCTGGGCTCCATCCGCTGCTGCTCACTCCTCAGCTTCCTCCTCCTCTGCCTGGGCTGCCTTGGGCCCTTTTGGAAACCTGTTTCCCCCCAGCACTCACAACTTGGCTGACGGGCTCAGCCGTGTCCTGTGGTGGGTCCAGTGGAGCCGCCCCCAGAATCACCATCACCCAGTGACACCCTGTGACAGTAGTCTCAAAGAGTGAACCTAATGTCTTCCATCTACTGATGAGCCACGGCATCCATGGGATTACACCAGAGTTTTCCTAAAGATACCCCCAACCTTAAAGTGCACAGTGAGGCCATCTTGGGTCTATCCCTTAATGTATGCAAGAAAAAAAAAAAGGGAAAAAAACCAAAACAAACAAAACCAAAACAAAAAAAGCAAGCAAGCAACCAACCAAAAAAACCTAAACCCTAGCCTGGTTTTATGCTATTAGGCTGCACTACCTTCTAACGGCAGCCACAGCGTGCTTTCTGACCAGCTGGGCACATGACCACCCTGGTGCAAATCATGCATCACCATCCAGCATGGCACTACGGTTCCCTGCAAAGCATGTTAGTGTGGACCCATGCAGTGGTAACACTTATGTGGCTTATGGAAAGGATTTTGGTGACAGCTCTTCAGTTTGGAAGGCAGGTGAGTTAAAGAAGGTATGATAAAGGTCTATAAAATCAAGATGAGTAAAGAATTACTCTTCACCATTTCTTCCAGTGTGTGCTGTATCAAATGAAACCAGTAGATTAAAGAAAGAAATCAAAGTAAACTGTTTATTCCCATAGCATGAGAGCTCCTCACTGTAGTGTGGATGCTAGAAGTTAACATTGCTTCAGCAAATAGCCGGACAAATTAACAGAATAAAAATCTGTCAAGGACTAGGAAATATGAAGATGCTGGCTCAGTCTGGGACTGCACAGAGTTTGAGATGGTAGGGATGTCCTGGGGAACACTGTGGTATGCTGTCCCTGCATGTCCCTGTGTCTCCTGGCCACTGTTGGATAGAAAATACTGGACCACGCAGACCTTAGGTCTGACCCAGTGTGGCTGTTTGTACACTGTCATGTTAACCTCGCTCTTAAAAGCATGAAAGGGCAAAAACAAACATGGATTTCCCAGGGGCATGCATGCTGCCCCTTGGCAGAGGTTTCGTCATTGTCTCATCTCTTACTGGTGGAAGGTCTGTACCTCCCAATGCACAGACCAAGCTCTGGATGGAGTGCGGGGTACCCAGAGAGACATTATTTGTTCCTTTCCTAGTCTAGTCACCCACATATCACAGAGGAAAAGTGTGCCAACATGATGAAGTAGGAAGGTCTAGGTGTTTTTATAAAGACCTTTTAATTCAGTAAGAAATAATAAGTGGTAAACTTTCTCCCTACATGAAGATAATAAAAATAAGGAGAGTAATTTGGATACTTTGAAGAATTTACTGGCGGGACTAAGAGCAATAGAGAGATTAGCAAGGAAGAGAAGGTCATTATGTTTCTTGAGGAGGAGGCCACTGAAGAGCAAGAAGTTTGAGATCTTATGAGGATAACAAGAAACAGATTCTACATTTACATTGGCAATTTTGTGAACTTTACCACTTGTCCAGCCAGTTATGAGGACATCCACGGCATGATAAAAAGGTCCTGGATAATCATGCTGGAGCAAAACTGGAAGACATGCTGACATCATTCTTCCCCCTGCCCCTCCAATACTTTGTGTTCTATCAATGAACACTAAGGACGTAGTTTTAGGGGCTATATGACCCTGTCTTTTATAGGTCTTTCCTCTGCCTTTCCTCTATACTGTGATACTGTGATATTTTCCATCCCCATGAATAAATGGTTGAGAGTGCATATCTGACCTTCAAGAAAAAACAGAGAATTGCAGAGATGGACACATTTAGTCTAAATACATCCAAACACAGGAAAAGTTAAGGAGAAGCTTCTTGTCTCCATGCCACAGTGAGACTAGGAAAGCAAACTTGTAACTAATGTGCAGATATAATCAAGCTGGAATTTGGGTTCCATTTAGCTGTATTTCATCTCTGTCTGCTGGAATTTAAACTTTAAAGCTCTGAGGGCCATGGAAGGAACAAGTGTAAGTATACCTCATATTTCAGCAGCATTTGGGAGACCAAGAGTACCTGTAGTCTGCTCCCACAGCAGCAGGAAAGAATTGTCAATAAACATTACTGTCAAGAGTAGATACTTTATAAATATTCTGCCTGGACAGGTAGTAGATGAGAAAAGAGGATCTGTCATCCTTGGCATGGCAAATATCCGCATTTTCTATTCTGGTTTACATCTTTTATGTACATCCTGATGTACAAGTGAGCTGCTTTGGTTAATGCCTTTGGTGAAGAAATAACTGGCTTAAGGAAAACACTGAAGGGTACTCTTTCTTGCCTTTGTACATATGGCAAACATGACCAATTTTCAATGAAAGTCATACTTGAACATGGAAAAAAGGGTTCACGTTATTAGTTCTCACAGATTAATTCCTTTGTACAGTAGGAAACTTACCTTGAAGGGCAGAAATAAATATCCAGATATAAAAGGAGAAATTTTACACTGAAGAAATATGTCACTTTGACAATTAAAGAGCAAGATGGGTTCATCTGGAATTTTTATGCAGGCCACACTCTTCAAAACTGCCCACAGTTCTGGAGATTTCTATTTGCAGTAAGAGTGCCTGAAACTTCACCTGCATATTTTGGGAAATGCTGAGTATTACAAATGTTGTACATGCCTCCTTAATTCCAAAGGGTAAACAAGCGCAGCTGCAAGCACTATCCAGCAAGCAAAAAGGTGAAGAGCCGTGCTGTAGGAGACACTAATTCATGACAGAGAATACTCTCATCTTTATGAGGCAGATTGGCCTTTTTTTGTGGGGTGAGGAAAAGATAAGCGTATTGACATTGTCGCTTTTGAAGTACCCATCCACTATGCCATGGCCTCCTCCCTTCTGCTTGATTCCTATTGATTATCTCTGCATTAAAGTTCAGCTGACCATTTATATTTCAAGTGAGAAGGAGGGAGAGCTAGAGATTTAAAACCATTTGAGCACCTCTTGCTAAAGTCAATGCTTGAATGTCATCAGCAGTTGTCAAGACCCGGGCAATGAAGTTCCTGAGGGTGGTTCATAATGATTCATTTTGTCAGCATTTCAAGCAGAAACATTCAAGTCTGGTATTCCAGGCCAGGGCGTATAAGCACAACGAAAATAGTGTGTCTGTATGCTACTCACCAGTAAAACACACACAAAAAAGTACATGATAACATGAAGCTAGCTGTACAAACTTAACTGACTACTGCCTGATGAACTGATGTTGCAAAGACAGGGGATACTGAAGAACAGAATGGTAGAATCACAGAACTGGAGAATGGTTTGTGTTGGAAGGGACTTTCAAATGCCATCTAGTCCAGCCCTTCTGCAATAAGCAGGGACAAAAGCGTCTCCTTTCTGCGAGAATGTTATCTGTTGTGTCACTCCTTCTGAAAAATAAACTTTGCTATAGAGATGCTGCACATATGGTGGTAAGATGCTCTGTAAATCATGTGTAAAGGTATGCATGCTCTTTTACATTCATTTTATGTATATGACCTATGGTCTGTTTGTGTATGTAAATACAAAGGATTTAAGAGGTCATCAATAAAATCTGCAGGCAGCTTCTGCAGGTTTTAGTAATCTTGCTTTTTACTCTTTAGAAATGCTGGAAGATCTGCACAGACAAGAGAGGAAATCAAATTACCAGCAGACAGTACAGGGTACTGACTATTCACCATTATTCAATTCTGCCATCTCTCCTGTTGCCTGCTTTATCCTTCCAGACCACGTACCTGATGCACTTTGTGTTGTACCTGTGCTAAATCTGGGATAGGGTTTATTCTTTTTTCCCTTTTTTGTTCAGAACACTAGGTGATAGACTGGTGACCCAAGATGCCCTCACAGTGCAAACACATGGTGAAGTGTTGTTAAAAGCAGAAAGCAAACAGGATATCAGGAAGGATATTTTACTTTCTTGTCTCCTTGTGTAAGGTCAGATTTTAGGTGATGCACGTAAGAACCAGCAGGTTGAAAAATTCTAAAACAAAAAATGAAAAATAAAAAACACCGAACAAACAGAAAAACAAACAAAGAAAAAGACTTTCCTAGCTTTTCCGCAAGTGTTGATGTCTTAGTTTCAGCTACTTTTGAACTGCTATCTAGGTTTGAAGAGCTTTTGCATTAGACTGTCTGCGACAGTTTTAAACCTGTAATCTGGGAAACCTGATGATTTGATGGACGGCTCCAAAATAGCATTCATGAAAGGTGATTAAGAGAAGTCAACCTACAGTTTACACTTTTAAAGTCACTCTGAAGGATCTGTGTTTTTTCCAGTGGAAAGAATAGCTGTTCCCTGAAATGGAAAAAGTCATAAAAAATTGCCAGTTGGGAAACCTGAAAGGGTAAACTGGAAACTAATCTTATAGACCATGTCCAGTCAAAACTTAAATATTGAAGCCTGTTTGGAGTGCTTGTGTATCGAAGTGAAGATAAGTAATTATGGACTACACAAATGTGAAAAATGGTATTTCATCTCCATTGGATTTTAATACTTGTTTATCTATGAGAGTCTTCTATGTCATTTAATGTAATGTAGTTCTCTGTGGTACCTTTTTAATAAAAGATTCAATAAGCTGCTGCTGATATAGCTTATTCAAATAACTGATTAATATTGCTGCAGAAAAAAAAAGTATGAACAGATTTTCTTTTACTATAGTAGGATGACTCTATTAGTGTAGAAACTTCATGGAGTTTCCACTTCCCTTTCTATGTATCACACTCTCTTTAATGATTTATTTAAAATGCTCAAATTAAAAATAAATTTAACCCCAAACACTCATAAAGCTTGAATCCTTCTACAGGTATAGAGCTTATTCTAGAGCAATGTCACAGGGCAATTTCATCAAAGGGCAATTTTATTAGCTCCTTCTGGCTGATTTTACAGGAGTTGGGAGACTAAAACTATTTCAAAATCGTACTAAATTGAGATTTGGAAAAAATCGTCCACAAGGAGACACTAAGTGAACCAGTGCAGTTTTGTCTATATAGGACTGAGGGGATACATAATAACAATATTAAAATATGGAAAGAGAAAGGATGGGATTAGAAAGGCTTGGCTTGAAGTGCTGAAAGAAAAAAAATATGCAAAATATAAGGAAAAAAAAATCAATATTCAGAGGATACAGAATTGCTATAAAATAAATATTTACCCTAAAAATATAAAGGAAAGTCCATAAATATTAAGATTCTATTTCCATTCAACACAGATTCAGTACCATTATCTGCCACTGTCTTTAAAGGAAGCAGTGCATAATAAACAAAAGAAGACAGAAATTAGGCTCTGAAATGGGTAAAAGTCGATCTTTATTCTCTATGGAGTTACAATGGAGTAAAAGGAGGAACTTATAAGGATAGAGTTCAAGGCACAGGGAAAAGAATCCCATTTCTGAGAAATACTGAGGCACAATGTAATCTCTGATTGAATTCTCCCAAATCGGATGCTTAAATAAGGGTTTGCCTCTCTGTTAATTTTTCTTTGAAATTCATTGTTAAAAAATCCAGAACTGGATGTTGCCAAGAGCCTCTACCACAGAGATCAATAATCCTAGAAAATAGATATTCCCATATATTACATCTCGTTATTTTTTACTTACTGTCATGAATATTATAACATCTTCTCCTTGTACTGCAATAATTAAGGTGAAGATGACATTTCCATTAAAAAGATCATATAACTCAGTGGGGAAAAACGAAATGTTCCAGCTGTGCTGAAGTTCAGCTTTGAACGTATCTGCCTAGAAGAGAATGTTTCCATCAGATGAAGATTTTAAATTGAGATGTGTCTAACTGGAAGTTGTAGAAATATGTTTTTAGGCACTAAAATACCTGTCAAATGCTATCAAAAGAAAAGCAGTCTGAGGCAGGTTATTCGTCCAGCATAGCTCTTGGCATGGGAATTAGTCAGTATAGGCCATACTTCTCAGACATGGATAGAAATTCTTCTCCTGAACTGGATGGAAAATTCCACAGTGAAATAAATGGGACTAAAACATTTTAATTGAGGTGGTAACTCAGTCCTTAATACATTTGGGCCTTCAATGACTGACAAAATGCAGGTGGTATTTGCAAAGAAGATCCTGCACAGTTCTGCAGATGTGAAGGTAGGTTTTTCCTTCCTCAGGTTTCCCGTAGCAGAGACTCAGGTATGGATTCCAGAAATTCTTCTTAAATAAATAATTTATTTGCAAGGTACAGTGTAGAGCAGCTCAAGATGGGTGCCCCTGAAGAGGGACCTCAGATAAAGGTGTTCTTAGGCCATTATACCTCCACAATCCAAGCCCACACCTCCTCTGCATCACTCCAGGACAAGTGCAAAATTAGAATACTTGGTCTCCCCATTCTTCATTGGATCTCTTCATTTTTTTTGTCAGGCAGGCCATCAATCAAAGTCCTGCCCTTCAGTCGCTATTTTGCACCTGCAGCTGGAGAAAAAGAGTTCTTGGCAAACCGAAACATTCTTCTCTTTTGTCTTCTTTTAGATGCTATTCTGGTCCTTATCTCAGGGACACAGCTCTCTTTATCTTATAGCTTGAAGACTCTGAGGCCTTTTTTCCTTAATGAGGCAGAAAGTTCAAAAGATCACAGCTTGCAGAACTTAACGCTAAGCAAACTTACTTATGCTAAGTGAATTCTATATAAGCAGTTTCTAACCAAGTTCTATAAGAAGCAGTATACCAAATAATTTAATAAGCTAAAGCAGTCTGTTCCCTAGCACCAGATAGGCCCTGAAGTTCCCAAATTTCCTTTTCCTTTCCCACCTCAGACTCAAGCTGGGCTGTATCTTCCTCAGAGAGGCCACAGCATTTTTCTCTGGCAAGGCTTAGCCTGTTTCCCTCTCTTCCAGGCTTCTCCTCCCTCCATGTCCCTCTCTGAAGAGTGATAAGTAGCAAAGGACTGTTTTTAGGGAGCAGAGTGACACTCGGGTAGCTCAAGAACAGAAAGAAGAGAAATCCGACAGCCATCCCAGACCCCCACAGCTCAAGCTTCCAATGTATGTGCAGAGGATAGACAATCTGAGCCCCAAACATCCAGGAGGTTTTCTTCTACAGTCATCTCCTAATGGAGTTATCAGGAGCGGAACACCAAAGTGCAGTCCTGAATGGATCCTGATGCGTTCATGAGAGAGAATAAATGATATGGCACTAGGAATAATAAGGCCAGGTCCCAGTGACCCCATCACACCCTTCCTCAAGAAGGGCATAATTTGGCTTCTAGTCTGTCCTAAGTATCAGTGTGGGTAGAGCTGTGTGCGTATATGATTTGCGACATAAGGACTTAGACTAACTTATATGTCCCTCTGCATGAGGCTAAAACAATGACTCATCATCTTGCTGACTATTCTCACAACAGCACAAGGTCTTCTATTATCCTGGATCTTCATCTTCTAGCAGGCTGCTTGTTATACACTATTTACTTGAAGAGCAAAGCAGCCAGAAAGTTTCTTTAATGAGCACAATAGATTCTGATCTCTGCTCACTCCTCATTTATCTCAAATCTGTGTTCCAAAGTCAGCAGTGAGTATGAGTGGGGGAGGAAAAGAAGGAGGGATAAGGGTTAGGTAAAAGAAACCAAACCAAAAAGATAACAGAGGCAAATAACACGTATGACAAATGTAGACAAAGGAAAACAAGATTAGAAATTATGTGAGAAGATCTGACATAGTCAACTTAAGGCAATCCAGAACAATGGCAGGTGCTTTAAGTCACATTCTGTCTTCATTTGTGTACAGGTTGGATGGGATATCAGGCAGGGCAGAGTCTGGCCATTCATGAAGCACACTGTACTGTTAATATATACTGGAACTGCTTTAGTGTAGCCTCGTCCTGGTTGCGATAGTGGGTACAAATGTATGTAAATGTGCATCAAAAATACTTTCTAAATGCAAGCTGGAGTCTAAAATACCTTGCCTGGATTTTTGTGTGATTTTATCCTGATACATTTTAAAACATTTATATAGAAATAGCCTCTTCACATCATGACTTTTAAGTGAAATCATGATTAGTAGTGCAACTACAGGAAAACTTTTCTTCATGATACAGAAACTCAGCTGTTCCTTTGTAGATGTTCCACAATAATCTAAAATTTTCCTTCCCAGCTCAGCCTAAAACTAGTCCTAATGTTTTCTAGTTTGGATAACAGTTGTTTGGTTGCTGGATTTTTTTTCCTTGCACTTCCTATAGTTCTCCCTGAATCATTATCCAATCACGGTATATTGTCAAGCTTCTCGGTTAAAAGCGCAGAAGTAAAGATTAAATATCACTTGTCCTGTTTGCACACTTCTTGTTTTTCCTCAAAGCACTTCATGACAGGCTCTAAGTGGCTTCTGCCTGAAATACGAGCAGACGCTCTGAATGAGATCACCGGGGGACACTGGCAGGAGGGGGTTTGGGCATGGACAGAGACCTCCGTACCATACACTCCTGGGACACAGCCCTGCACAGCATCTTAGGGAAAGAGGAATGCCCCCCTTGAACTGCTACCATCAGAGGTAGAAACCTTTTCTGCTTTTCTTTTGCATCATTTGAACTGTTAAAAAATCCCTTTGATGTCGCAGAGTTAACTCAATAATCAAGCTGGGGAGATGCAGATCGTCTCCTACTAATGTGATATGGGCCTGACTCTTCTCCTGTGTTCTTTTCCCGAATCTCAGAAGTTAACAGGATTTTTAGGGGGTTCCAGCCGAAATGAGGCAAGGGGACTCCATGTTTTAAATCAGTTGCTGTGAAATAGTAAGTGTGTTGGCAGCTTGGGGAAGAGATACGCATGCTTCTGCCTCCCTCACCCTCACTGATGTTTGTTATTATTATAGACACTCATCACAGCTTTTAGCTCCAGCTAGAGCTCTCATTAATCACCACCTGGGAACACCATACACAGAGCAGGCGTACGTGAGCTTTTGTGAGAGAAAGCAGAGGGGAGGACGGCTGCGTGTCGTGTGGGGGTGTGAGTGATGATTTTGGGGTGCAGAGTGAGAGACTGAACTGAGGTAGAAGTAGAGAGTGTAGGAAGGAGCAAAAGAACACCACAAGCGCTGTGGTGTTCTTGAAATGATGAGAAAACACAGAAGGAATAAAAAGACCACCCTATCTCAAACAAATTGGGCAAAGGGGGAACGAGTGCACCACTAACATATTGACTGCTCTTGTGCCAAAATGACTGCCAAATTCTAAAAGACAAAATTGCAATTAGGCCAAGACCATTTGCCTGTAGCAAAGATGAAGCCAGGAGGAACCCTCCCCTTCAGTTTCTGGTATGGTTCTTCCCTCCCTGCAAAGACTTTCATCTAGAGCTCATTATGAACAACTTTCTTTACGGTCTTAATTTGTGCTAAGAATGGCACATAAAGTAACCAAATGGCAGGCATCTCTCCCATTTCCTGCAAGGTTTTACTCTGATCTCTGGTAATTGGTGGCCTGCTAGAAAGGTTATTATTATTTATTAAGTTGATTATAGTCATACCTAACAGCCAACGAACAGCAACGATTTCTTATTTATGTTAAGCACTCTACAAACACAGAGTGGTAGAAGGGCTTATAGTTCAAACAGAGACATGGGTGAGGCTCAGTTTAACGCACGGAGAGTGAAGAGAGTGCTGGCAGCGTACAGCATATGGCAATAGCTCCATGTTTTTATTTCACTGACATGATGAGAGGAATAACTGCAGAAAAGAAATCTTGACATACAGAAAGAAAAAAAAACAACACCAAGATGTATGATGTGATGTCAAAGAGTACAAGACAGGTCTTTTGAAAGCTACAGGTATGTCTGAAATTCAATTGTCCCCTGGCCTGGAGGGTTCTGCATCCCATTACTTAGTGTCCCTTAAAGGTACTTCTCTACAGATTTCACGCACACACACCTGGGGCAGGGCAAAAGGGAGCAAACCACACTATTATTTGGTAAATTAAGACATGGGAAGCTCTCAGGACAGAAGACAGTCCAGCACCACTTTAGGCACAAAATCTCTAACTTCTGTGCTGCAGATGGAAGGTAGTGCTCTGGCAAAGTGATTTTTCAGTGCTCAGTCACTTCGCCATTGTTTTCCAGAGTATATATATCAATATCACTGGAGCAATGGAAAAATAATGGAAAATTCTCTCTTTGCTGATTTGCAGACAAAGAATACATTCTTCTGGACATGTAAGGAACTTGTGTTTTCTCTAACTTGAAAACTCTAGGAGAAAATTGTTTCCTTAAGTCAGAGATACTGTCTTCCCACACATTACAGCTTCCATTAACACCTGGACAGTTCACCTACAGAGGCTCAGGGATGTTGGTACCACCCAACTATGATATAGAACCGTGTATGCAATTTCTCTCATTATGGACAGAAAGGCTACATATCTACTGATAAAGCAAGGACCATTTTTTTGGCTAAGGAGACAACATGGCACATCTCACATCTGTCTGGATAAAGTCTCTTCCCCTCTCCTCTCAAACAGGGTGACCATACCTATGCCTAACAATAGGAAGAGTCCCTGACCAATGCTACTCCCAAAATGAGTCAGGAAAAAGTGCTAGTTGGCACAGGAATAGCACAACATTAAAAAACGTGGATGAGCTTTGTTTCCATGCCTTGGCCATAGTATAGACAAAACTGAAAGAACCAATACTGTAAACCTGCCAAAATGAAGCCAGGTAATCTCTTTTCAGTTTAATGCTTTTATTTCACAGAATCACAGAATGTCAGGGACTGGAAGGGACCTCAAAGCTCATCCAGTCCAATTCCCCTGCTGGAGCAGGAACACCCAGATGAGGTTACACAGGAAGGTGTCCAGGTGGGTTTTGAATGTCTCCAGAGAAGGAGACTCCACAACCTCCCTGGGCAGCCTGGGCCAGTGTCTGTTACCCTCACCACAAAGAAGTTTCTTCTCATATTTAAGTGGATCCTCCTGTGTTCCAGTTTACACCCATTGCCCCTTGGTGAAGCCATGCTGACTGTCCCTAACGACCTTCCTATCCCTGATATGCCTCGAGATGGCACCAAAGATAAGTTGTTCCATCACCTTTCCAGGGATGGAGGTGAGGCTGACCCGTGACCCAGGTCCTCCTTCTTGCCCTTTTTGAAGACTGGAGTGACATTTGCTTTCCTCCAGTCCTCAGGCACCTCTCCTGTTTCCCATGACTTTTACCAAAGATGATGGAGAGTGGTCCAGCAATGACCTCAGCCAGCTCCCTCAGCACCCGTGGGTGCATCCCATCTGAACCCATGGATTTATGGATGTCCAGATTGCTTAATTGCTCCCTAACCCAGTCGTCATCAACCGAGGCAAACTCCTCCATTGTCCTGCCTTCCTCTGGGGCCTCAGCAGTACAGGGCTCCTCAGGACAGCTTCTGGCAGAGTAGACAGAGACAAAGACGGCATTCAGTAATTCTACCTTCTCTGTATCTTCTGCCACCAGGGCACCCACTTCATTCATCAGTGGGCCTACATTGCCTCTGGTGTTTAGTTTTATCTGACATATATTTGAAGAAGCTCCTTCTGTTGTTCTTGACCCTTTCCTAGTTGTATCCCTACACCCCCTGACAACTGCCTTATGTTCTTCCCAAGTGGCCAGCCCCTCCTTCCATAATCGGTAAACTCTCCTCTTCCACTTGAGTTTTCCCAGCAGTTCCCTGTTTAACCACGCAGGTCTCCTGACTCCCTTCCTTGACTTCCTATGTGTCGGGATGCTCTGATCTTGAGCTTGATAGAAGCAATTCCTGAATACTAACTAACTATCTTGGGCCCCTTCACCTTCAAGTACCCTTTCCTATGGGATTTCCCCTAGCAGTTGCTTGAAAAGGCCAAAGTTTGCCCTACTGAAGTCCAGGGTTGCAATTCTGCTTGGTATTCTCTTCCTGCCACACAAGATCCTGAACTCCACCATCTCATGGTCGCTGCAGCCAAGGCAGCCCTCAACCTTTACCGCTTCAACCAGACCCTCCTTGTTAGTGAGGATGAGGTCCAACAGTACACCTCTTCTAGATGGTTCCTCCACCATTTGCATCAGAAAGTTATCATCAATGCACTGGAGGAACCTCCCAGACTGTGGCTGGCTGGCTGAGTAGTCCTTCCAGCAAACATCAGTGTAGTTAAAATCCCCCATGATAACCAGGGCCTGTGACTGTGAGGCTGCTCTCAGCTGCCTGTAGAGTTCTCATCAGCTTCCTCACCCTGATCTGGTGGCCTGTAATAGACATCTACAACAGTATCACCCCTGCCAGCCTGCCCCTTAATTCTGACCCATACACTCTCAACTCGCTCCTCATCCACCCTTGGACAGTACTCAATACATTGTAGTTGCTCTCTAATGTAAAGAGCAACCCCACCACCTCGCCTGGCTGGCCTGTCTTCCCTGAAAAGGACATAGCCATCTATGACCACATTCCAGTCATGTTAGCTGTCCCACCATGTCTCTGTAATTGCCACCAGATCACAATCTCCTGACTGATAACTCCTATTTCAGTTCCTTTTTGGTGACTATGCCTTGACACAAGAGCATTTTATTTTTAAGGTGATAAATTTGTCACTTATTTTAGATTCCCATCTTTGAGACCTTTGTCTGAAGGAGGGCATGCAAAATGAATGTCCTTTGCCGAGAATAGTAGCTCCACAACCTGGAGCTAGAACACTTTGATCCTAGACCCTTTGCCTTTTCTTATATTTCCATCCAGTCGACAAAATCAGCCTAAACCATTTCTGTGCTTAAAGCTGCTCAGATGCTTGCTGGATCAGTATGCAAGTCATATTTTTGACAACAAGGAATGTCAGACTAGTGTGACATGTTGTGTTTCCTTTTAGGCAAAGCTGGCGGTATCTAGTGGTTTGGTGATTGTGGCAGTTTCTGTCTGATTCCCGCAGCAGATGGCTTCCATAAGATGGAGATGAGTCCTTTGCTTTGAAATACATAATCCTTGGCTAATTTTATGATGCAGAGAGACACTGCGGGACATAAAATTATATACCTTTTATCATAAGTGGCATTTCACATTTGGTGGCGTGGTGCCAATTATGCATTTCAGGATCTCTTCTAAAATTTGGTATGTGACAAAGTTTTAATTTGAAGGGAAAACTTAAATTATTACTCTCTTACTTTCAGATCTGTTTCTATGTTGAATGTTCCATACCTCTTGAGTAATGAGATATCTGCATATATATGATAATTTTCTTTTGAGCTTCACTGTCTAATTTCATTGCTCGTTAAGATTACTTATACAGAGCAGTGCCTTTTTATAATTGGGAATCATCTTTAGCTAGCCTTTGGGCCACCCTTATTGGTGTTATATCTTAAAGGCAGTATAGTTTCCTATGATTTTCAGCATCCTAGTATCTACATGGTTTGCAGCTAAGTCCACTCATCAGATTTTCACCATCTATTTTCATGAATCAGATGTCACCATTCTGTTGTCTTCTGAAGTGGAAGAGCAGACACAAATTCTGCAAAGCAGATTTAAGATTTGGCTTTCTGTACATACAATCTTTAATGCAAACACTTTTCAGCATCTTTAGTAGTGTGCTAAAATGTCAGAGAAAGTTATACAGGGAAGAGAAACTGCTCGTTTGTGCTGCTGAATAATTCTTTAGCTCTTAACTTAAAATGAAGATGTAGATATGGAAACGAAAGGGAGAAGAAAACAATGTAGGAGATACAGAAACTCAGTCGTGACTAGGAACTACGAGCCAATTATTGCACTGTAATTTGGAAAACAGAGTAGGATGGTTCTATACAATACTTATTTCTAGGCTGACAAGGAAAATGCACAATTGCTTTTATCATAAAGTTGTGAGGTACATGTGAATCACTTGTAATAGGATTGCCAAAGTAAGGAAATTATATTTGTTTAATGCTTATGAACTTAACAAGACCTATAATTAAAAGTTAGGAGGGAGAGTGCCAGTGAGATGTTTATTAGGGAAATGGTAGAAGGGAAAGATCTTTGCAATTTTGCAAGTAGTATAGTTATTTTCATATTTTATTGTAGATGCCTATAAGATGCTCATAATGGGAGAAATCTAACTGATAGTTCCTGCTTTTATTTGGCTTTTATTTGTGTTAATTATTTGTACTATGACAACATTTAGGGTCATGGGCAGAACTCCACTAAACTAGATACCTTTATTTAGGGACTGGAGTAGAAGCTGTGGAGTATTTCCCATTTTGTAGAGGGGAACTGAGGCTCACACTCATTAAATAATATCCCAAAACACCATACAAGAAGTCTGGGAAAGCATCTGTGAATTCGTCCAAGGTCAGCGGAGCTCCAGTGCAGTTTTTACTCTATCTCTACCCTACGCCAGTCTCCGGATACTCTTGCGCTCAAAATGAGATGGCTCCTTCTGAATCTCAGCTCTGATGTGAAATGGTCAAGTCATAGCAATCATCAACGCAGTAAAAATATGGTTTGGCTCCCTTCCCAGTAACTGCAAGGATAAATTCGCTTATAAGTTAGTTGACTTACAAACACCTACATAAGTGCTTGAAAGTTAGGTAGCTTAAAAATAAGTAACGTACAACTACAAGGAGAAATTAACAAAAAATATCTCTCTGTGGTTTTGGTAGTAATCCCCAAAAGAAGGGTACCAGTATGAAATACAGAAAAAAGCAAGTCCCTGACTCTCATACATTGCCTTCACCTAATATACTGCAATGGGGACATCCAGGAATACATACACAACTAGAGATGGATTTTGCTAGCAGTGGTAAATATGGGAATATAATGGCAAAAATGTTGGAGGAAAAATAATACTTAAAAGAGAAGACACATTTGTAATGTTTGTGCCCCAAAGTAAGAATATATAGGGCAAGTATTTGCTATTCAGGTATAAGCATTTATCTTTCATAATATTTTATTTTAGTACCTCTTTGCGAGTAAATAATCTTATTGTGACAGAATGAGAAATATTCATCCACTGCTAAATTCAATAAAATAATATTTGATTTTCTCCCAGGCCTTTATAGGCAAACTTGTTAAAATTTAGTGCAAGTGAGGACTTCAGAATTTAGCTTTTTTCAGAGACAAATTCATTTAGTAACATGTTCATTTGGGCTTCCATCCTCTAACCAGATACTTTGCTCCTCTACATATGAAATATATCAAATTAATTGGATTTTTCTATGCATTGAGTGGGTGCATGGTACCAACATTCTGTAATTCTGTATCTTGTTATTTGTCACCCCTAACTTTATAGCTGATTCAGGTATGTGTATGGGTATGGTGGGACAAAATGCCAAATGCCAAACAGTCTCTCCATTGTCACAGGTGAAAACACAAGAAAGTAGCTTTTGAAGTGGAATTTTAAAATGAGCTTTCAAAACAAAGATCTGTTGGCTAAAATACAATAGAAATAAAAGGGTTTGCAATCAGATTCCCCCTTTCTTCAAAAGGTCTTTTCAAGTTTGGTTCTTTCTTACAGGGTTGGGCTCAGTCCAGTGGTTTTCAGTACCTTTCTGGGCTGTATCAAACACTATATGAGTAGGATGCATTGAGTCCACTGAAAAATCTCTTTTTACTTGTTCTGTAGAAGTTTTACCAGTCTCTGTGCAACACATTTGCTGCTGCCCTGCTCCTGCTCCACACTCCAGCTGCTTCGCACAGGTTGCTGTCAGGAAAGGCACCAGTTCCCCAGAATCCAGAGAGTACCACCTCATGCAAGGAGCATCTGTCAGATCAGGCAGGCAAGCATCTTCCCTTCCTGTACTCCTTTTCAACAGAACAGAGCATGTAAAACAGAGCAGACTGCAAGCAAAGACTTAAAACTGTTGCACAATCCATCACTGCATCCTTCCTTAACATCGTCTCCCTCATCAGGCATCTTTGAATTCCCTGCTTCTGTTGCTTATATTAATTTGTTTGATTTGCTGGAAATAAGATTTTTGAATTCTTCTGAGCTCAGACTTTATTTTCTTTAGAGTCTGAACAATTCCTCATATAATGGAGCCCAATTTTCTTTCAACCCCCCGGCCACTATCAGAATACAGAATACAAATTCTAATGTTAATACATCTGAGTGGAATACTTTTGTTCCTTTAATAGTTCTTCCTTCTCATTCCTGCTTTGTGTTCCAAAGAGGTGCTTGGTAATAGCTTAAATCAGATGGTGTTGCATGTATGTTGAGTGTTAAAAGAGGGGAGATAAAAGAATTCTTCTTGAAAAAATGGCCACTGTGTTCACGGGTCAACGTGCAATTTTCATTTGCTGTGATTTCAATTTCCAGTAAGCTGTCCAATATATCTCTGTTTCAGTGTCTATTGTATCTGTGTCATCATCTACCCTCAAACTAATAAGAGTAATTTCATTTTTTGTGGACATTTGAAAAAGCAAAACTTTTGTCTGAAATTAATAACTCCCACAGATTAATCAAAGGTAATTATATTAGGAGAAGTTATGTCTTCTTGTATCCTGAGTCATAAAATGAAATTCTCATTAAAATTGTATTACATTCATTACCCATGTATACCCAGATTCCCAGAGATATACATTATATAAGAATCTCCATTTCAATATTGCTTGCAAAACTCATTTTGATTCAGGCCAGGGTTTCAGCACAAGAGTGCTCAATCTGAAGAAACTATGTAATTCTTACACATGCAACTTCGATTGTTTTGGTGTGAATAATAAACGCTGCATTCAGCTTAGCAAAGGCCAGAACGTTCACTTAGTCCACTTGTGAACTCCAACTGATTTCTGGTTACAGCTCTCCAACAATGTTTCGGGAGGATAATTAAGTTGTTGTTGTACCTCTGTTCTTTAGAGGATAACCTCAAAACACTGAATTTTCTGTTACATGGCATTTTTTGTGCTAGAAGGCAGCTCAGCTAGCTGGACGAAACCCCAGGTTAAAACTCACATATGATGAATACTGTTTTTTGCATTTGGTTTGAATGTGTTCTCACTCTTCCCTCTAACTTTTATCATTCCTTTCTATCGAGCTTTGAGCAGCAACTTGCTCCTTTCATGAATCTGTATAGTTCCTAGTACAATGCAGCCCTGACCTTGGTTGGGACACTGCAGTACTGTGAACAAGAAAAATATTAATTAACTGCTATGTCCCAGCCAAAGCATTTACCCTTCAAAGGTGCATAAGGATTTTGCTTTGCTATTGGTTGCTATAAGGATTGCCAACTATGTACTTTTGTGGTGAAAAGCACCAGAGAAATATAAAGTGATAGCTTTTTCCAAGGCAAGATAACTATTAGCAAAGTTGCTCTGAGTGAGAGACAAGGTTGTCTAATCCTTTTTTGAGGCAAATAATGTATTAATTACTTTGACAAAGAAAGAAACCTCAAGGAGGGGTATTCTTTCAGCTTTGCTCACTATTGTGAAGTCACTTAATGATGTGCTTTTCTACCTTATCTCAGAAAATTCCATAGATGCCACTTTCTTTTGACTCAGTTTTGCTCCTGCAAATTGCCCCTGAGGTCCATTTTGCTATTCAAAATATCATGATAAAGGCTATAGTCTATGGGAGTTGTCTGAATCAGGATGGTATAGAAATGATACATAAAAATTAAGTTGGGGGCTGGAAACCTCATTTGTTTCTTAAAGTCATACTGTTCATTGATTGAGGAGATCCATTACCACACTGCTGTATTGCTGCCCTTTTGCCACCAGCTCCAGTATGAAGTAAATCAAAGAATCAAATTGTTGTCCATGTTGCTAATCTGAAAAATACGAGATTAAAAAAAGGAACAAAAACACAAAAGCCAAAGCAATGTTTCTGAAAACACCAGAAACTGGTATTAGGTTGGATCTGTAGTGCTTTATGGAAAATGAAGCTGTTCTTTACTTCTTCACTCATTCTGTTTTGAACAGATTTACTGCTTGGATCAAAACTGGACACACTCTCCATCCTCCTTGAGGGGCATTTCTGTCTCTGGAGCTCTAGTTTTGGCAAATTAAATGAGACAATTTACTTGGGAGCCCTGGCCCTCGGGCTTACCAAGGCAAAGGAGCAGTCACAAATGCTCCTTAAATGCTAAGGCAGCTGTGATTGAAAATATTTCACCAATCTAGAGTTATATCTTGAATAACAAGCAAAAAGAAGACAACCCAAAACTAACCAAGAACAAGCCAATCTGTCCCTATGTTATTGAAAGTAAGGCAGTATTTTTTTTGTAATGATTTTTTGGTTAGCTTTACTTGCCAATGTAGTAAAACACATAAGTAGAACTAACTGAGAGCTAGTAGGCCAAGAATGGAAGATGATGTGATGTTGGGTACCTGACTACATCATGACTATGCCAACAATAGTACTACCAAGGTGAAGGTAGCAGAACTGCTATTGATGGGATGTAGTTAAAGGTAATTGTCTGTATGCTTCTAATTTGGAGAAGATGTGACCCATTTCTCTGAAATGCAATGAGGGAATAGAGTTGTGCTTCAAGTTACCACCATGCCAAGATGCAGGGTCCTACACACAGGTGAAAGAAGACAAAGAATGTTCCAGGAGAGGTTCAGGTTGGACATCAGGAAAGGTTCTTCCCCCAGAGGGAGCTGGACACTGGAACAGGCTCCCCAGGGAGGTGTCACAGCCCCAAGCCTGACAGTGTTCAAGAAGAGACTGGACAACGTCCTCAGACACATGGTGTGAACTGTGGGGTTGTCATATGCAGGGACAGGAGTTGGACTCGATGATCCTTGTGGGTCCCTTCCAACTTAGGGCATTCTATGATTCTATAAAATAAAGCACATTTACCATAACACTAATTCCTTTCCTGGCAGGTTACTGCATGGAGTATAAAAGAAAGATCTATGAATGATAGCTGCTTTTGTGCTCCAAGACACAATATGCTCAATGGGATCCTGTTGTCATGAGGGTCTTCAAATGCAATAAAAACATTTCATTTAACTACTCAGTGCAGCACAAGACACTTGCAAAAGCCTTCCTGACAAGAATAGAGGATAGGAACAATTTTTTAAGGAGCTCCTGAGCAGCAGAAGTGGCACATCCAGGACCACCCTGTCAGCTGCAATTTATTGTGCAGGGAAACTTTTCAGGGTGCCTCTCAGGATGACAAGCACAGGTTGTATGAAACACCCAAACCTGCATCCTGCAGCTACAAACAGCTGAGTCTGAAGAGGCAGAGACCATGTCAGCAGCAGCAGGTGTGAGGACACAAGTCAGTCGTGCAAAAAATTGTGTCTTGCTCTACTGGCCACCCAGGCTGTGGGTTATACAAGAGAGTTGTGCGAGGAGCAGGGTTTGGCTCTTCTGTTACAGCGTCAGACATGCTGAAGATGAGTCTGGTTACACCTCTCTCACTCACACCCTTCTTCTTTGTGCTGACCGTGAGATGCTTTCTTTCATCTCCTTATGTGTTAGAACATGTCACAAGCAAAGTCTCCAGAATTTGGCAAAACTAGCTCATGCAAATTATGGTTTGATATCAGCTAGGCTTATTTTTATTCATTGGGAATCTCAGAGAAGTTGTTGTCAAAAAAAAAGTGGAAGATCATTTCTACAGCTCTGAGAAGATAAAAGTGTGATGGAACTAGATTAAAAGGGAGATCACAAAACTGGGCAGAAATCAGCATTGTTTCTGCAGCCCTCTGTGAAACACTAGGTGGCAAATGCAACAAATCATGGGACAATGGAATGGGCGTCTTCCTCCTTTATAAAGTTGCTCCAGTATATCAGGACCTTGTGGGAAATACCTGGGTTATACTTCTTATTTCTTCCCCAAAATGTTAAAGGACATCACAAAGAGGTGTTATTTTTTTCAATTTCTTTAACTCATTTCCAGTAATTGAGAACAGGTTGATACTATATAAGAGAGTAACTTCAGTTATGTAACAGAGAAGCTGAAACTTGCTTAAATTCCTTTTCGCTGTGAAAACCTATGGGTGCTTTAGCTTCCCAGTGATGAGTGAGGCAAAGAAGTTGTTGAGTACCTCAGCCTTCTCCTTGTCTGTTGTTACCAGTTTATCAGTCTTGCTCATTGGGGGTGTAGACTTCCTCTGACCTTCCCTTTCTGGTTGACAGACCTGTAGAATCCCCTCTTGTTATTCTTTGCACCCTTTGCCAAGTTCAGCTCCAGCTGCACCTTGGCCTTGCTGACCCTGTCTCTGCACAACCAGTCAGTGTCCCTGTGCTCTTCCCACAATACCCATCCCTGCTTCCACCACCTGTGCATTTCTTTCTTGCCCTTTAGTTTGACCAGCAGACCTCAACTCACTCATGCCAGCCTCTTGTCCTCCTTACCTGATTTCTTACACCTGGGGATCGAGAGCTCTTGTGCTCCATGGAAAGTGTCCTTAAAGATCTGCCATCTCTGTTCTGCTCCCTTGTCCCTGAGGGCAGCTTCACAGGGGATCCTCTTGACTTCCCCTGTACTCTGCATTGGGGAGGCCACACCTGGAGTATTGTGTTCAGTTCTGGGCCCCTCAGTTCAAGAAAGATATTGAAGTGCTGGAGCAGGTCCAGAGAAGAGCAACAAGACTGGTGAAGGGACTTGAACACAAGACCTATGGAGAGAGGCTGAGGGAGCTGGGCTTGTTTAGTCTGGAGAAGAGGAGGCTTAGAGGTGAGCTCCTCACTCTCTAGAACTACCTGAAGGGAAGTTCTAGCCAGGTGGGAACTGGTCTCTTCTCCCAGGCAGTCAGCAATAGGGCAAGGGGGCATGGGCTTCAACTCTGCCAGGGGAAATTTAGTCTGGATATTCTAAAGCAATTCTTTACAGAGAGAGTGGTCAGGCATTGGAATGGCTGCCCAGGGAGGTGCTGGACTCACCATCCCTTGGAGGTTTTTAAGCTGAGATTGGACATGGCACTTAGTGCCATGATCTAGTCAATGGACTGGAGTTGGACCAAAGATGGGACTTGATGATCTCTGAGGTCTTTTCCAACCCAGTCGATTCTGTGATTCAGTGATTCAGTGATTCAGTGATTCTGTGACTGACTCCTTGAAAAACTCAAAGTTGGATTTCTTGAACTTTATTTTACAATAAAGCAACTGAAGAGTATCTGGCACATCTGAGTCTGTAATCTTTAACTTATTTTCCCTAGCTTACACCTAGAATACATTTCTGAAAACTGTTTTCACCATTTTTAAAGCTCATAAAACCATTACTTTTTTTCCTAATTTAGTTTGGCAATGCTTGTTCTTCTAAAGAAACATTTGCATGATAGTACCAAAGAACTGAGTGAAATTTGTAATTAAGATTCTTCCAGCAATTTTATATGCTAGATGGAATAGTTTTCCAGTAATAAAAGCTTTATTTGCTATCTGTAGCATGATTTAATCATAAGTTACTAAAAGGACTCTATGATCCAGACAGCCTTATGTTCATTCTCAAATATCTAGTCTGTAACATCAAGAACTTTTCAGGCTTTGTAACCTTATAAATAAATGCATGTTATTATATATGAATTAGTTATTGTTGAGTCTTTTTATAGCCTAATCACTGGTTTGGCATATACACTCCTTCCATTTCATTGGATCACAGGCAAATATAATTTTTTCTAAAACCAGCTTCATTTCCAGAAATTTGCCTTGTTGACAATTCCATGCTTCTGCCTAAATCAGAATAATTTTCTCTGATAGAGCATTATGATAATCATTAACAGTAATTGTTAACTGTAACAATAATTATTATTTTCTCACTTAATTGCCGGGAAACCAAAAATCTCTAGAATGAGCTTTTTACCCAAACACAACTTTGGATTAGTGGCAGAATACAATCAAGAATGAAGTCATTAACAATAAGTTGTTTCTTTACCATTTACTATGCTGGATTAAAGGTATGGGTTTGTATCTTCCCATCTGTGAGCTGTGTATGATCAATCTCGATGTCCAAAGACCCAAGTCAGAATCTGAGATTTCACAGTGCAGGATGAACCGGGCTGCTTCAAGGTCTACACCATTCACTCATTAACAAAATGACAGATTGTGTGGGATTTTTCACATGCCAGCGGCAGATAAATGAAAAAAAAAAAAAATTAAATGGGAATAAACAATGTGCTGTGGAATTCTTTTCCATATGTAGTTTTGATGAAGTCAGTGGCACAACTCCTGTGACTAAAGTAAGGAAAAGATTAATAGAAGAAAGATCTAGATCACAGGCCATTATAATGGTTCCAGTCATCCAAATTCAGCTCTTGAAATGGATTTGGTTTTACATGCCAGCCACACAGTTTTGTGATTGAAACACCCACAGTGCAGAAAACTCTTCTGAGGAGCATGTGGATGCACAGTTATTTTGGAGATGAATGTAAATAAATATGTGTCTTAATTCTTTCTACTTGTAAAGGGGTCAGAGCTGCCATGAAAATTTATGGGACAACAAGGAAAATACTTGAAATTAATAAGAGAAAGAGTCCATTTTCTTAAGGTGTAGAGGAAAAAGTCATAGGAACTTAGCAGTCAATATATTCTTTCACTGTGCTGAGTAAACAGTAAAAAGAAATCTAATTTGCTCACGGGCCATTTCATTGTGGAAAAACTTGTGGAAAGGGTACATTTTTATGAACTTATAAATATATGTGCATATATAGGACATTTTAAAGACTGGATTTCAAATACTGATGAATGTGCAAATGCCATGTATATATTACAATAAAATGAATACACTTTGGATAGGATGAAAAGTTAACTTACACACTTCCAACAGTTTCAGTCCAACTTTTAATATAAATATGGCACTAATGAGAAAAGACATTAGACAATTGTCACTGCTGAGGGTGTCAAGGTGCCAGTGTTAGAGGTACCATCTTTAAGGAGAGAAGTGTGTTTCACCCAGACCCAGACTTATGCTCTGTGCTGACATTTATGCAAAGTGCTGGAGATAAGCTACAATTAGAAGTGCTGGTCTCCAGTCATTGCTGGAAAGCAATGTCTTTTCAACCTATGTCCACTTTGTGTGGCTACTGTTGGTTCATGGAAAGTTTCTAGAAAGCTCCGTGGTACCCTGGGTCATCAGTATTCCTTGTCTCCTGGAAGTCGTGCACCACCTAAGGCTTTGACAAGCTAATGATGAACATTAAGCTGTGTTCACGATATTCCTGCATTTCACTGTGGGGTAAGGAGAAAAGTATGGTCTATTGTATTGAGTGAACAAGACATGGGGCTCTCCTTGAGGAAAACAGTCTAACAGAAAATAAAGCAATTTTGACTCATCTAACGGAGCTGGCTGAAAGGCCAAAAGGGGTCATCAGTATTGGCGGGTAGTTCCTTGTTAGCTCCTTGTTAGTAGTGCTACTCCTGCCAACTAGCTTCTCCACTGCATAAAACTCTTGTGCCTACACTAGCGGGCTCCTTGTATGAAATCCCAGAGCTACTGAATTCTGAATTTCAGCTCTAAGTGTAGGACTGTGAAGGGGGCAGGAGGGTCAAATCTTTTGATGTAAACTATTGCAGCACCTGAATTTCAGGAGTTTCGCCAGTCACAGGAACATTCAGCATCCAGGTGAAGTATATTAGGGCACCACACATTGCCTCAGACCCCTAATGGGAGATGGAGAAGCCGTTTCTCCTCATTTTCCTCACTTGGTAACTCAGTAGGTGGGGCAGTTATCTAGCTAAAGGGAGATTTGACTGTCTGAAGGAGTTTGGAGCCACATTATTTGCTATGCAAGGTAGTCATCTACACAGGTCAATTAAATTGTATGTACAACACAAACCAGGATGACTGTAGGGCAGAGCTGGGTAGGAGATCATAGATCAGAACTCGAGAGAAGAATGGCATTCCAATGGAGGGACAAATATATTGTCTTCCTCCCTACCTGCTGCTGAAACATCAACTTTTTTTTACATGAGGGCATGATCTGAGCATAGTGAACCTAGACATCCCTTCTTTTTTCTACTTTTCAAAACCACTGTCCCGGTTTCCACCCCCCATAAATATGAATAACTTGGTTAGTAAAGATGGCAAGGATGAGGAGAGCAGCTTATTATCCTCTTCCCCACCAGCGATTCGTGATACCAGCTGCCACTGTGACATTGACACAGTGGGATCAAATATGATGAACCACAAGGTGCCACTTTAACTGTCACTTCAAATTCTTGGAGTCTTCATACATTTAGTCATGTTTATTTATAAGATACACTTCCTGTTTCTATATTGGCACTGATTTTAAACTGCCTGCAACTAAGCGTCACCTGTCAGAATGTGTCTCTTTTTTCCTAAGTATGTATCATGGTGAATATATTCATAACCCAAAAAATAATTCTTTCCCATCTATGGAACCAAATGTCTATTGTAGTCTCATTTACTCTCCAGCCCAATCAACAGCCCTGTCTTTTTTCACTCTTCAGTCTAGCAGATACTCCTTCATGTTGTCACGAGCTAATTTCCAGGTTTCCTTGAGTGATTTTCAAATCACCTGACCATCTGTTTCAAATTTAAGCATCCCAAGATGCAGTCAATCTAAATATGTAAGGAATGTTGTAAATTATTTTCAGAGCTGTCCTTTAAATTATCTGGGTTTTTTGGTTGATATTAACCATTCTGTATGCCTTTAAAACCTGTAACCACTTTATTATCTGGAAGAAAAAAGTCAGTGCTGAAATAAAGTAGATGAGGGCAATGAAGAAATCAATGCCTGAAGTAGATTCACAAAGTCAAGAGGGATCATTTAATAGTACCTTGCTCAGAATGGGTGAGATTGGTAACTGTGATATTCCAGTTACAGCTGTGTCACAAGGGGTGATAAACGACAAACCATTTCCATGTTCCATAAGCAGTAGATCAGTTCAAAAGAAGGAATAAACCTTAACCTGGTGTTTGTGATTAGGTTAGCTTCTGTTAGGCATGTTATATATGAATTAGGATCTGTGTCCCTTACGGAATTTCCTGTCTAGGACATTGTAGGTCTAGGATGCTGAGGTCTTCGGTGATCAGAAGTAATTATTTCCTATGAATATTGAGTTCCTCATGCAAAGTGCTTAAGTTCAGCTTGGATTTTTTGTTTTAAATGAAAAAGTTTCAACAGAATAAAAGTCAGAATAGGTGTTTCTTCTGCCAAAGAGTTCAATGCATGGACTGACTGGGCCACAGAAAGTAGGAGAAATGGATAGAAACTTTTCACTGCAGAAGAAAGTACTGTAAGAAAATTTGCTCTTCTGTCTCAACAGACTTCTGTGAAGAGAGTGAAGACACCAGTCTCCACAGCAGTTAATCTGGGGCTTTGCACAAAAACTAAAATTTACTTTGTATAGCTAGAAGAAACCACCAGACCTATGTGAGGCTCTCGTTAAGTGTCCCTTGACTCCAGAGCAGGCTTATCTAATGAGCATTCAGACTGAAGCAACACAATTTCACAAGCATTTATTGTTTTCTGTGAAGGATGAGCTCTGCTGCATACAACCGTTTGTGTGCAGGACTGACAAATAAGAGCTGCACTTACGGATCCAGGGGGATCTGAGAAGTGCCAAGTCAGCAGAGAAAGACCTGCTGAGTGTGTTTGCTCTGTAGCCATCATTAGAAAATACAGCTGCATGAGGTGCCAATCCAGACCAGAAATGGCTTCCTCTAACAGTTTAGATGATGCTTTTAAGATTCACTGACACTTGCCTTCTAATGAAATGTTTTTGATGGGTCCTGATATTATTTTATTTTGCATTCATCCTGGGAAATAAGTGTGTCTTGATTCCACTCTAGCTTAATTTTTCATCCTTTTATTTTTTTTCCTGTTCCAATAACATGCCAAAAATACACTTTTCATATTTCCTACATTTCTGTCTTTGTCCACTGCAGGGCTTGGTATCCTCACTCTATTGACTGGTAGGACCAGTGCCCTGTCTGATAGAAGTCTTACTATAGTCTGCATAACACATCCTCCTATGACACAGAATATTCAGCATGCCAGCATCAGGGTAGATGTGCTGCAGATACAGGGATAACAGGAGCAGAGCACCCTTCTGTGTGGGAAGGGGATGAAAGCAACAGGTACCCCTTCCTTGTTCTAAAGTGTTGGTCAGCCAGCATCAATCACAAAGAGACTTTTTAATCCTCTTCATGTTTTTCTGCATTTCGTATGATTTGCTACAAGTATATGAAGTAGAACTTTTTACACAAAACACACCTCCTTACAATGCCAGAGGAAGGTTTGGTTTAATTCAAAAAGATGGTTGGGATGAAGTAGATAACACAGACCTAAGACTCATAGCACTCTGCCTACTGATTTCTGTAGGGCAGAAGTGTGGGATGTATTTTATCTTTCCCTGGCTGTTTAATTGTAGCAAAATTATTAATACCAATAGCACATCAAGATGCAAGACAAAAATTTTAAATCTTTAACATGAAATAGGCTGTGGTATTTTAACTTTAGTTTAATTTGGTATTAAGCTGCAGTTCACTCAGCCTAGTCTCTGTAGACTTGTATGCAACACGTTGGGTTCCTCTGCCTGAACATATTTTTGGTATCATCATTCCCTCTTCAAAGCTCTATCAGGTCCTTTCAGCACTCACCTACTTCTATCTGGGCAAGAGTTAACGTGCTGAAGTTGATTTCCAATAACACCTGTGCAGATTGGCTACTTTACACACAAAGACTGGTTAGTTGAGACAGAACAAAGAAGAAGGAGAGCTATTACCTTGCCCTGAATATTTTCCCTCAGTGTGGTGCTAACTGAACCTTCTCTCTCTTATGGATTCAAGAAGAATGGCTGTTCATATAAGAACTGGAATATCTTTGTAACTGGACTCCTTTGGCAAGGAAGGTTGGAATTGGCTACTAGGTTCAGGAGATTTTGCTAGCAGAGCAGAAGGAACCATTAGACAGACGGCTGGACAGGCAGGGAAACAGATGGAGAAACTGTGAACCTTGGGCAACCAAGTCAAAATTTTACATTGCTTTTATTTTTTATACAAATTTCGTCAGCAAGAATTGTACTTCCTAAGGCTTTTTATTTGTTGATAATAGCAGCAGCCAGCAAGTCATTCCAGGGTTTCATGGATGGATGGACATCCCAAAACACTCTGCATGGACTGAATGAAGCAGAACAGAAATTGGCAAAAACATGGTTATTATCTTTGTTATTTAATATTTACAATAGAATGATACTCAGAGACTCTAATCAAGTTTGTTCTGCAGTAGTTTTTCAGTTTAGTCCTTTTCCAATGAGTTTAAACTCTGTGTCCTGATTCTGCTCTCTAAACAAGTCTCTGAAAAGTCTGTGATTTAAAGGAAGTTTAAGGTAAGAAATGAAGACTAAATCAAACACAGAGCTTTCAGCCAGTTTCATTTTCAGTTTGAGGCTTTTCAGGTGTGAGGACACAGGCAAATCATCACATGAATGAACATGATTTTGACATTGGTGGGAGGCCACTGACAGTAAGTTTGAAACCAGTCTTCCAAGGATCTTAGATAGGAGCAGAAGGAGATGAATATATAGGAAATATATTTGGAAATTCTCCAGTTCTCTAAAGCAAGAGAAGAGAGAAGGTGGCACATTGTGGGAGTTGGATATATGCCAGAGAAGAATGGTTCTGCTCTGTAGGAGATCAAGTTTTTGCTTTGGGTAGCTACATCTCAGCCCTGGCTGTACCTATGTCTGGGATGCCAAGATAGTTTTACCAGCTAAAACTTCTTTGTGTATCACATAAAAGGGACAAATCCACAAAAACTGGGCATGTAAGGAGCATGACTTGAGTTGTCATATTATTTAGGAACTTAAATTTGCCTAATTACAGCTGCTCAACTATATTGGTAGAATCATAGAATCATTTTGGTTGGAAGGGACCATCAAGATCGTCAAGTCCAACCACAACCTAACTCTAGCACTAAACCATGTCCCTAAGAACCTCATCTACGCATCTTTTAAATACTTCCAGGGATGGTGACTCCACCACTTCCCTGGGCAGTCTGTTCCAATGCCTGAAAACCCTTTCTGGGAAGAAATTTTTCCTAATATCCAATCTAAACCTCCCCTGCACAACTTGAGGCCTTTTCCTCTTGTCCTGTCACTTGTTACTTGGCAGAAGAGACCAACACCCTCCATGTTCCAACCTCCTTTCAGGTAGTTGTAGATAACGATAAGGTCTCTCCTCAGCCTCCTTTTCTCAAGGCTAAACATCCTCTGTTCCTTCAAGCATGCTCAAAAATGCTTCCTGACAAATTAATGTGGTGGCATATTCTTAGCAGTGGCATATTCTTCATTCTGGCATGTTTCTGAAGACCTTTTTGTTCTGAAAACAGTTTTAGGTTTGAGTTACAGTTTAGAGGAGAATTGTTTTGCAGTAAGAAAAACAGCTTCAAAACAATGTTTCGTTTATATTCTGTCCTTTCTTCACAAGATTCACTTGTGCTTGTTTAACTTTCATCTCTTGTAGACTCAGTTTCAAAGAACAATGATAGCTTCATATTTAGAGTGAATTCAAAAAGGTGGTGGAGGGGTTGGGGATAATATCTGGGCTGGGGAGAAGAGAAAAATTCTGCCTTCCTCACTTTTTAACTCAGTAAATTGAAAAACTTCTATTGTTTTTGTCATCTTTCAAATGAAACTGCAGCTGCTGGGTTTCTATTTCAGTGAAGGACTTCATTCATGCTTGAAAAAGACTTTCTACTTCTTTATTTTCCCATAGGAGAGCAAGATTCCTCGTGTGTATCCTTCCCTCTGTTTTGAAAGTTTGCCATTCCATTTTGATGTTTCATAACACTTTGAGCACACGTAGACCTGTCTTTCTAGATGGGACTCCTTTCTACACAACAGACTCCATAGTCTCATTTTTTAGCCTTTAGGCAAGAACTGCTTCATGTGAGAAGTTGATTTTGCAAATCCTTAGGGACACACACAGCTGTCAGAGTTACAATTTCTGGTCTTAATTCTATTATTTACTAGATATTCTCCACGAGTTTAGACATCTTTTTTGCATTCATGTTATCTCCATAAAATTTGACAGCCAGGACAGACTAGGCCAGAATATAGTTGCTAAGATGAAAGTATCTGCTATCGATCTGTATTAGAAAATCAATGGAATTATCTCAGATATGATGACCTACTGCAATTTTGGTTAATTTTGCTCAATCTTGTGAAATATAGCTTAAACTGTAAGCACGTTACTGGTTACATGCCCAAATACATATGGTTATGCTAAGACTGTCTCCTGTTCTTGGGCTGGACTACATCTTTGGTATGGATGGAGTGTTCCTCAGCAACAGTGTTAGAGGAATTCCAGAATCCTCTGCTATGAATACGCATCAATTTCCACCAGCACGTCTTCCATCACAATAAGGACAAATGAGCAGTAGTCGCCATTATCCATTAAAGGAGTGGTCCTTTTGACCACTATTTTTTATAGGCAGCTCTAAAACCTTTACAACTCTGGCTATTAGAAATTGAAATACCAACAAAAATATTATCAGAATTAAAAACTTCTTTTTTTTTTTTTAAGACTTGCTTTCATGCCCAGTTTTCATTTTATAACAAGAATGTTCTACCTTTTTATTTCATCTATGAAACTGTTTTTTTTTAGTGTGTCAGCTTTTGGTACTTGAAGTTATGCTAAAATATTTTCATTTGCGTTCAGTCAAAAATAGGAACTTTAAATTAAAAAATAATTGTGTTAGAATAAAAATAAAAGTTGACATTCTTCAGAAAGTTTATTATTAGGCAGTATGTGAGGGAAAAATAAGCCATTAACTATTTTTAAATACATATCCTCAGAAATGAAAATATCAGGTTTTTTATTTCTATAATTATCAGTTTGCAGTTGTAACTATCCAATGTTCATATAAAGGCTAAGACACCAGTGTCAGTTGGACTGTCTTTATATGAACATTGCAGTACATAGCACACCAAACTTAAATGATTTCCTAAAAATGCAAGAGGGATTTAAAGAAAAATGAAAAGGGTGTGCATGGGGTCAGATAACTCACCCTCAGGCACACAAGGAGTCTGTGTCTCAGCTCTCAGTCGAGCCTGGTCCTGCATGCCAATCGTGTCCTTCACTCACAGCACTTTGAGTCTGCATTGATACCAGCCATTACGCATTCAAATAAATTCAGCGTGATGTCCCATATACGTATTCTATTCTCACATCGCATATTCAGAGAAACACACGTTTATTATTAATGTTGATAATGAGATATTAAGCTGTCACAGGAGACTTGATGAGCAGCATCAAGGCAAGTCTATTGCTAGCATCCACAGTGGAATTCCTGCCAGGGAAATGTAATGAGGAAGATTGGGGCAATAGCACATGGTAGTGTTAGGGGGGTGTGGGCTGAGAACACTATCTTGGGAGATCAACAGTTCTGCCTGTAGAGTTGCAAAGTTTAGCCTGTCATTTATTTTTTTTTTTGGTAAATTTCCTTTTGAAATGAATATCATGCTCATTATAGGTGCCAAACTGACAGCTGTTAAGACTGAAGTTCCCTCTTACATAATCAGGTGTAGCAAGCAGCAGCAACAGAAGCTTTTTCACACATGCCTGTCAATAAGTCTCCACCTTGTCCAATCAAGGATGAAAAAATAGTTAAAATTCATATTTAGTCTCTGTACACTGTCTGGTAGCAAGGAGACTTTTGCTGATGCTTGTATGGTTTCTGCTTTGACTTTGGAAATTAATTGGGATCAACACATTTGTCTCGGGTCACCAAAATTTCCAAATAACATTTGATTGCCTTTATTTCATCTTATTATTGATATGTGACCCCATCTTTAACACTAACCATGTACCACCATCATTCACTAGGTAGTAATTAAGTTCCTAAGGGTCTTAAATGACTCAATAAAGAAGGATCTTACAGAAAAAGCTGAATGAAACAAAATTATTGTAGGTCCAAATACATTCTAGTGAATATACTACAGTCCATGTAGCTTTGTTTTCCCACCCCCTAATGCTCTTTTTTTTCTCTTACTTCTCAAAAGATTGGCTTCCAGTCCCTAAATTCCATGAAAGCTGCCTACTAAACTCCTGCTGCTTTGCCTCTCCTTGGGGTAGCTGAATTGTCTGGTTTTCAGGTGTACTTTGTTCAATTCATAATAGCAAACAACACAGGAGAAAACCTCCAGAACTCATTTGTTTCCTACCTGTGCTCTGTTGAAGTATCAATTCTATCTAGTTTATTTCTGATGGATATTTGTCTAAGATGTTCTCAAAGGCTTCCAAAGAATTAATTGTCTTTATTGCAAGAATGACCTTGTTTAAAACACTCTACCATCTAGTAAAATGTAAGCATACGTGTTCTGTAGGTCTCCATCCCAACCCTTTACCAGGGGGTAAAGGTACTGCTCAGGTGGTAGAGCATTGTGTCTCTGTTCTTCACCCAGTGCTGTTGGCAGTGCAGTGCTAATTCATGTGCTGCTTTTATCATGCAAGTGGCAAAGAAATCAATTATTTGCACCTCAACCTGTTCACCTGTTTGGAGCACAAGGGTGTGATGGGCAGATAGCAGTGCTGCCTGTCATAGAATCATAATCATAGAATTCCAAAGAGGTAAATGAAATACTCTGTAAACTACTGGGAGATGTCTCACAATTGCTAGCCCGTGTTCTTGTGGGGGTCTTCAATTTATGAGATGTCTGCTGGAAATAAAACACAACAGAGAGGAAGCAGTCTAGGAGGCTCCTGGAGCATCTAAGACAACTTCCTAACATGGCTGGACATTGAGCCAATGAAAACGCCTCACTGGACCTGTTTTTTGTGAATAGAGAAGATCTTGTGGGTGATGTGATGGTTGGAGGCTGTCTTGGGCGTAGAAATTGTGAAATAAGCAAGCTTTTGAATCTTGGAAAAGTAAGGAGGGGTGTCAGCAGAACTGCTACCCAGGACTTTGAAGGACAAACTTTGGCCTGTTTAGGAGGCTGGTTGACAGAGTCCCTTGGGAGTCAGTCCTGAAGGGCAAAGAAGTCCAGGAAGGATGGACTTTCTTCAATAATGAAATCTTAAAGGCACAGGAGCAGGCTGTCTACCCAGGCTTTAGTAAAACCTTTGACACAGCTTCCCACAGCATTCTTCTGGAGAAACTGCCAGCTCATGGCTTGGACAGGTGTACTATTTGCTGGATAAAGAACTGGATGGATGGACAGGCCCAAAGAGTTGTGGTGAATGAAGTCAAATCCAGTTGGTGGCCGGTCACGAGTGGTGTTCTCCAGGGCTCAGTATCAAGGTCAGTTCTGTTTAATCTCTTTATCAATGATCTGGATGAGGGGATCGAGTGCACCCTCAGTGAGTTTGCAGATGAAACCAAGTTGGATGGGAGGGTTGATTTGCTTGAGGTAGGCAGGCTCTGCAGAGGGATCTGGACAGGCTGGATCAATGGGCCAAAGCTGTATGATTCTGTGATTCTAATGTAGCCAGAGGACTAGGCAAGACACGTAACCTTAATGATGTGGTATCAAATAATTTCCTGAGTAACCCTATGCAGAACTGGTTAAAATAGTTCCTCCTGTTTTACTGAAACTGGGATTGTGAGTCCCCTAAGAAAATCAGGTCCCATCCTTCAGTTATGTTTTATTGGGCTTTTATCTATATAAGTACCTATATCCTAATTTAAATCTTTACTTGTCCCACAAAGATATGAAGATATAGCAGCATGTGAGGACGGGGGCTGAGACTAGACATGGGTTAGACTCAGGAAAGAAGCAGGAATTAGTATTGTGATGATCTATTTAGTTCCCCAGTTAACACTTGTAAACTGGGAACATGATGGTGATTTGTCTTCTCATACACCATGTAAGTGCTGACCTATGAAGATGCACCCAGCTTAGCACTGAAAGGGACTTTTGGACATAATGGGGCTCAGCTAAGGATGTGATTCCCCTTCTTCATGGGACCTGGAGGTCAATAATAACCGTATTGAAATTCAAGCAGTTTTTCCAGATGAAATCTGCCTTTCCCTGTCCTGTGAGTTACTACTGTTCTTTATCCCGTGTCAGTGATACTTAACTTCTGTAGCCTAGCAGAGAAATCCCAAATGGAAGACAGAATACAGGCTCTCATTGACCACAAATCTCTTCCAAGCCACAACCTCCTAACTGCTTCAATAAATGACAGCAGCAACTAATGTTGCCTGTTCTCCTCTAGAAACTAACACAGGCAGAAACTGGGTTGTTAGCAAATCCACAGAACACAAATTTGAAGAACAGGAGCATTCCTGGAAGGGACCCAGACCACAGAGCAATTAAACGCCAAAAATCAGAGCTAACTGTCTCAGTGCAAGGTTGATTTCTTCATCTAGATTTACTACAAAATAAATGAAGTCAGTGACAATGTCTTGATAGCCACCCAAGAGAAACTGTGCGGAGGTGTGGATGATGGAACGGGAAGATCAGAACACTGAAGGATTCTGTGGGCAGCGTTAAACATTCTTTCTGATTACAACATCGTAAATGTAAATGTGGCCAGATTATAAATGGTGGTATGGGAACAGGTCCTTGACAGTCACTCTGCCTTTCAGTTCTTTATGATTTTTTTTGGTTAGAGAAAATGCTAAATTTGTGTTTTGAAATTTACACAAAGATTCATCTGGCATAAATATCTTGGACTGGTATGTTACATTTTCAAGCAATAGAAAAAAGAAGCAAAATAAAATCTCATTGTGATGTATTGCCCTGGGAAAGCCTGCCAGACTGTTTAACACTTTTGTTGCCTGATTGTGGGAACTCAATTTGCTGTTTACTGATCCTTCTCCTGTCACTGGTCATGACCACATATCTGCTTATATTATTCCTATCAGGTTCTCCAGCACACATTGGTTCAAAAATCAATCACTTCCTAGATTCATCATTTCTGTCCTATTTGTCTCAAGTACTAATCTGGCAGTGGCGGACTAATGTTGATTACAGTAGCACCAGCTTTTACCACCTGAGGAAAAAAAGGCTTGCCTCATGTTTCTTCAGCCACAAGACTTTAATAAATAGATGGTATGGATGAATAAATACATATATCTCTCCAATGATACAGAAGCTCCCTGTTGTACATTTATTTATATTCTGTAAATTTGCACATGGTTTCACCATTCCTCTCCATTCCTCTGAGAAAATGGTTCTTCAAAACATCAATTCATCAGGATTTGTTTGAATTACCCTCATTTTATACTACCTTGAGCTTAATTTCATGCTATTACTTACAGTCTTAAGTGGTATTCAAAATCACTCTCATTTCATTGTCGCTTATTTCCCTCTATATTGCATAGTTAGCCAAGATAAAAATTTTTAGTTTTATTCATCTTTCTTATTGTTCATTTATTCTGCATATGCTTTTAGAGAACTCTTTCGATAGTATTTATTTTCATTCTCAAATGTGAAGTCATGTCCCAGAACTATGGATAACAATGTTCACCTAAGCACTGGCCTATCTTTCAGCCATATCCCATTGCAAGCTCCTGTACAGTTTCTTGTCATCCTTCTTAGAATTATACTTTCCAAGTTGCTCTTCTTTCATGTAGTTTCTAATTTGCATTTCCTGATTTGTTCTGTTTCCCTACCCATGTTTTCCAAATCTCTTAATTCAGTTAATTTTGATCCACGTTCTCAGTTTCTCTGGTGTTCACAGCTCATTTGCTGCTTTGTCAGGCTACCATGGTACCAAGTTGTATAAACATAAATGAAAGAAAGGCCTTACCTTAAAGGAAATGCATTGTAGGTTCATAACAAAAAAAAATCAGGAATATAAATACTCAAACAGGGAAAGAGAAGTCAGCAGTGAAGGCAGATGACTGTAGTTCATATATTCTGCTACTTAGAGGTTTTCTTGATTTTGTACCCTAAGTTGGGACTGAAGATGCAGCTGAGACGTTTTATAGTTTATTGTTTAAAGACTTAAAGCTTGATCAGTTATGATTGCAAGGTTGGCTGTGCACTATTTCAGATGCTCCACAGGAATAGTCAGTTCTTAGGAGATGAAATGTTCATTTTTGTGCTGTCTCATTGAGGGTCAAAATCACAGGATGGGCAACCAATAAAGGATCCTACAAGACCCTAACACAGAGAATGAGGCTGAGAGTTATTATACATCATTGAGATTTTCCAAGGAAGAAGAAGCGGGGAGGGAAGGGAACAGCTCTCATAATCCAAAACAACACTCTGGGAATGTTTAAACTAAATTAGAACCTCTCTAACTTTTATATAAACTCACATCAGGAAAAGTAAGATGGACTAATATTTTCTGTTCAATTTCACAGTGTTAGGAACTTTTTAAAGGAATAGGTAATGTTTTGATGATATGCATCTTTATGTCTTTTTAAGAAATGTTTTTATTTGAAACCCTAAATGCAACACGAAGCCTGGTATTTTTCTTTCAAAGATACAGTTTATTCCAAAGCAAATCTCTCCACAAAACACAAGTTTTCCTTAACTGACCTCTGCTGGAGCTGTTTTGTTTTTGTCTTAAAAGGGGCTCTGGCGAGGACATTGCAGGTTCCAGATTTACTTCGTGATTCTTGCTCATTCTGTGGCTCTTAACTGGCCATCCATTATTTATTGCAGCACAACGTGTACCTAGATGCCCCTGAACAACAGGTAGAGCCTACAAAACAAACCAGGATCTCTGCTCTGAGGATTTCACAATATTAGTGCACTACCTTGGAAAATTATGGAAAACAGAGATCTCACCACTATCACTGTGCTGATCCCAGCAGCTTTCTTTGGGTAAGGCATATTTTCCAGGGTTTTTGCACTCTCAGAGCAGTTTATCTGGCTAATGAGACACACTCCACAGGAAAGCAGCTGCTGTAGTCTTTGCCACACTCATGTCACACAATTGCTGAGGTTGAAAGGCACCCCTGGAGAACATCTAGGCCACCCTCCTTGCTCAGAGCAGTGTCACCTACAACAGGTTTCTGCGGGCTGTGCCCAGCTAGGTTTTGAATAACTCCGAGACCTGAAACTCCACAACCTGTGTGGGTACAACATTGCAGTTCTTGGGCATCCTCACAGTGAAAATGTTTGTTTTCTTCTGTTTAAGCAGAATTTCCTGCTTCTCAGTTTGTGCCCATCACCTCTTGTCCTTTCGATGGGTATCACCGAGAATTCTGGCTCCCTCTTCTTTAGAACTTCCACACTACCCAATCAGGTATTTATACACATAGATAAGATCATGTCTGAGCCTTCTTTTCTCCAGGATGAACAGTCTCTTCTCTTACAATATCTTGTACATCAGATGTTCCAGTCCCTCAGCTATCTTTGTAGCCCTTCACTGGACTAACTCCAGTACATCCAAGTCCACTTTGTCCTGGGAAGCTCTGCAATGGACACGTCACTCCTAATTTGTAGCATCAGTACTGACCATTGAATTATAGAATCATAGAATTATTTAGGTTGGAAAAGATCTTTAAGATCACTGAGCCAACCCTTAACCTAGTACTGCCAAGTCCATCAGTAAACCATGCCCCTAAAAACCTCACCTACATGTTTTTAAGTGCTTTCAGGGATGGTGACTCCACTGCTTCCCTGGGCAGCCTTTTACAATACCTGACAACCCTTTTTATGAAGAATTTTTTCCTAATATCCAATCTAAACCTCTCCTGATGCAACTTGAGGCCATTTCTTCTCATCCTATCCCTTGCTACTTGGGAAAAGAGACCAACCCCCTCCATGCTCCAACCTCCTTTCAGGCAGTTGTAGACAGTGACAAGGTCTCCCCTCAACCTCCTTTTCTCCAGGGTGAACAGCCCCAGGTCTCTCAGCTGCTCCTCATCAGACTTGTGCTCCAGACCCCTGACCAGCTTCATTGCCCTTCTCTGAACTCTCTCCAGCACCAAAATGTCTTTCTTGTAGTGAAGTGTCCCAAAACTGAACACAGGATTCGAGGTGCAGCCTCATCAGTGGGGACGATCACTGCCCTGGTCCTACTGGCCACACTATTCTGATACAAGCCAGGATGCTGTTGGCCTTTTTGGTCATCTGGGCACATGCTGGCTCATGTTCAGCTTCTGTCAATCAACACTCCTGGATCCTTTTCCTCCAGGTACTTTTCAGCCACTCTTCCCCAAGCCTGTAGCACTGCCTGGGGTTGTTGTGACCCAAGTGCAGGACGCGGCACTTGTTAAATCTCATACGATTGATCTCAACCAATTGATCCAGCCCATCCACATCCCTCGATAGACCCTTGTTATGCGGGAGCAAATCAACACGGTCACCCAACTTGGTGTCATCTGCAACCTTCTGAGGCGGGTAGATAGTACTGAACAGAACTACTGAACTTACTGAGCAGAGTGGAAGGATCCTACAGCCATTCTCTAAATCTCTGTATGGGCTACCTGTTTTCTGGAATAAAAATTAAAATAAAATAAAATAAAATAAAATAAAATAAAATAAAATAAAATAAAATAAAATAAAATAAAATAAAATAAAATAAAAAAATAAAATAAAATAAAATAAAATAAAATAAAATAAAATAAAATAAAATAAAATAAAATAAAATAAAATAAAATAAAATAAAATAAAATAAAATAAAATAAAATAAAATAAAATAAGAAAGGAAAATTGCATTGCAAACAGAGTAAAGGCCACATCAAAGTTTTGAGCTGCCTGAATGGTTAACGGTGTGCTATATAACTTTTGGCACTAGGTTTCATTGCATCATGTCATTGCTTTCAGTGCAAACAAAAGACCATGTATCAGTAAGAACGTCATGTCCTTGTATGTTGTTTACTCCTGATCTAGATCAGTTTTGATGAAGTCTGAATATAATTGAAATTGACTGCCCAGGGAATCTTTTTTCCCAGAGAGGTTTCTAAGATTTTTAAGTGCAGCATTGGGGTGTACCCTGGTATGAAATGAAGTAATGAAGACTATGTTATACGTTTCTTTTGAAACACAGCTCTTATGAAAAATTCAAGAGGAAGTGCTTTCCTTTTGTTCACTGCCAGTTCATCTAGTTTGCAGCTGAAGAAAAGAGAGATTATTATTTTGGGGTACTTTAATGTGTGGGAGCTTTTAAGTGGATATAGATTTGTTCTGTTTGTTGTCAAGGTGCCAGAAGTTCTTGAAGCCTGATAATGTGCTCTCCATGTTTTATTCAGGTTGTCCTCAGTAATGAAATATAATTTAATTTTACTTTCCTATTATACTTTTCTCATCTCACTATCAAAAAAAAAATGTACATAATATTTTTTATCACTGCTCACAAGCAAGGGAGCTTTAAAAACAAATGTATGCAAAGAATTAATGTTTTTGTAGAAAGGCTTTAATTTATTATTTAGCTTTATTTCTCCAGTGATAGCAAGAATATGTTTTTTATGAACATCATAGTACCCTTAATTCTTGAAGACAATTTACACATTAAAAATAAATTGCAAAATCCCAGTAGGATTCAGCGTGTTGACATATTTTAGATTAAAGATGGTAACGTTGATGACTGATAACTTTTAAATAAGTAAATTAGATGAAAAAAGTGATCAGGAAGAGCTGGGTTTAAAAAAAAAGGCAGAAAAATACCCCATTCCTTGAGACAGTTAGCCTTTTCTCTCCAAGGTGGGATCTCAACAGTTTTTCCTTGATGCTGTTGCTAAGCGTCTTTGAAAAAAGCTCAGCCTTCTTAAGATAGCAGGCCACAGTCTGGAGGTATACGGTAAATACATTTTCTGAGAGATCCGCAAGCTCTAGATGTTTATTGCTGCCCCATTCCTGTGGGAGCTAGTTAGTCTCTCATTTTCTAGTCTGCTATTGTTTGTACTCTTTAATTGAGTTGTGTCAACTCAATGTCCAGCCACGAGGCCAGCTGGCTCGCAAAGGAGAAACTGCTGCACCAGTTCCTGCTGGTCAAAACTGGCAAAATTACCAAACAGGATTTCCTTATACTAAAGGAGTAGCCCTGTCTTACTCATTGATCGCCATCAGGCACTTCATCTCTAGTCCCACTGTGGAACATCATTTGTTTCGTCCTTCTCCTCACCCTAGCGTCTCATCACTCAGACTCATTTTGTGCTCCGACTGCTCCTGCATCATCATCTTCTGCAGCCCTGACACCCATTTCCTAACAAAAATCTTCATCCTTCGCAATCAGCTGCATTCATTTCCCTTTAAACATCCTCATCATGCTCCCATAACTCCTCTTCCTGCTCCAAGAATTGCACTTTCTTGAAACAGATCTTAAAGAGAACCAGCCCTTTGGCTATCAGGTAACTTTTCTGTCCTTTTGCAGATTTTTATTTAAATCCTATTTCTTTTGCATTCCTTCATTAGGTTGCTGTCAAACCTCTGTGCGTTTTTGCCTCAGGATAATAGACTACATATGCATAATACATAGTTTGGATGTCAATGGATTTTATTACAGTTTAGGATAGTGGTTCTGCTTAATTTCATGCTATCCACAAACTAGATAGATAGTAAATTGTTTGCTCTGACAGAGAGGTATACTATAGGCTAAATTTTACCCTGAGTTAAATTCAAATGTCTTTCTACCAGGGTCAGAATGTGGCCTATAATGCATTTGGGAGGGAAACAGAGAAGTTCTGGTCCTCTTATCAGACCTGACATACAATCCTGTTACATTACAAATGCACCTCCCTGATACAAAGAAAATGAAAAATCTCCAGTTCTTGGTGAAATTATATGGTTAACTTTATCTGATAAAGTACAGGAGAATGAACAGAACCTTGAGGGAAGGTTGGATTGGTGAGGGAGACAAGGCATCCAGTTGCTCATTGCTACGTGCCTAGCAGAAGGGCAAAAGGAAAGATAAACATAGGTTAGTGGAAAAGCCAGGAGCAACAGTAAAATACTACGAAAATTCCAGAAGAAACAAGACAAAGTGACTTGAAACAGGGATCAATCCTCATCACATCTCAGAACACAGTCAAAGAAGATGTAATCACCAGAAATCAGGGCAGCTGCATCAATCCTTTTCCCCTCCTTTAGTGGTGTATGGGAAATAAAGTAACAGTTCTGCAAACCCATATAAAGAGATATCTATTGGGTCACAAATTTTGGAAAGAAGCCCCAATTTGGGAATATCAGCAGTAATTCCTTCCTGTCCACCTAAGAACAAAACCAAGCGAGACACCGATCTGATCTCACACTGTGAGTAGGAACGCCGTACACACCACTCATAGAAGGATGGCATGTATCCCACCTGACTTTCAAGTCTTGACTATCATCCCCTAGAAGCCAGGGTTCATCAATAACAGATGCTCCCACGTACTGTAAGGACGGGGAAGGCACAGCTGGTGTGTGCCCTGGTTCAAGTACAGGCTCCAGATGACTCTATACAGTCATTTGTGTCTTCCCTTTCCCATGTTTGTAACGTGGTGACTGAATACAGGACAGCTGTGATTTTGACATGTGCAATACTTAAAACAAGGAGCGGGGCGTGTAGAACTGTACACAAGAATTAGGAGTACACACAAAATTAAAAGATTCTGAAAAAAACCGCCTGGGTTTCTTAATTTCTGATTTCTCTCCCAGATTGCTTCCTGTGATGTAATTTCTAATAATCTGTCCCATAGCAGCAAAAATGTGTCAGATACAAGATCACTGGGACATTTTCAGGGTTGATTCATCCTACGATAAGAGATCCGACCCACTAGAATGCATTTTTTTCTATATAGAGCAGACTTTGCCGTAGCAGATAATTGGAAGCAATTAATCACACCAAAGACAAACAAACTTAGACATAAATCGTTAAACTAACAAGAACATTATCTTCTCTACCACCTTCCATCTCCTCATTTGCCTCCATGCTGCTTTGAAACAAGATCCCCAGCTTGTAGAGAAAATACATTGCTACTAGCATATTTTATGACATAATTATAGCAGAAGGGCTTGTTTTACTTTTTTCCCCCTGTGTTAGTATGATGTGAGTATGTCTCTCTGTAGATCTTCCATACTGAGAACTCCACCCATCTTTAAAGAGAGCACACTGTTTTCAACCATCATTAAGCATCATTTGCAATCGTGTACTTTATCATCAGTGTACAGTTCATTCAGCAAGTTTTCATGCCTGAAATACCCATGCTGACCTTTGAGATGTGTCAGACAGTTTGTGTAACAAACTAGTTCTGATAATACACTTTTTATTACTACTGTCTTCAGCGGCTCAGCTCTCATTCACATTTATTGTACAATACAGAAGCCTTGCATCTCTGACCTTACTCCCCATGACCTTGTTGTAATACTTTAGATTTAATGCCCTCATTGTTGAGCTGCCCTTGGAGGGATCTTCACACTTTTCCTACAGAAGTATCCTTGAGATATGGTGTCTTATCACAGCATTTGCACTTCAAAGTACTCTAGCAGGGCCTAAATCACCAGCCATCTCACCAAATATGGCTTCAGACTGTAGGAGATGTTCAGTTGTGTCCTTCAAGGGCAGTTATTTTAGGAAATTAGAATAAATTACAGAAGGACAGGCAACAGACCCTGATCTCTGCTTTAGTAGTCCATTCTTTCAGTGGCTATGTCCAGAAAAGCCCCTAAGCTGGCTGTTGCAGGAAGAACTCTCCAGTTACCTCATTACCAGAAATGAGAATCCCTGAAATGGAGAAGGGAAGTTACATAGCTGATTATATTCTTATCATTTGTAGAGCAAAACAGTGACAATTCTGACACGGATAATGCTGAGACATGACCAACTGGAGGAACCAGCCAGACAAAACAGAAGTCTTGGAATTTGACTGGTGTAGACTTGATGTAGAATAGACGTGTGAGTGCAAGAACAGGCATGATAAGAATATGTTAAGTGTACAAATGACATATTCAACCACAATATCTCTTTTACAGAGGAATATCCACTGTTGCCAAAGAAGAGACAAGAACTAATTGTGTGCAGACTTTTTGCTACTGGATGCTTCAGTCCTATGGAAAGCTATTTAGGCAGGAATATGCAGATTTGTTCCATTGACTGCAATCTCTGAATAAAATGAAACTTGAATTGTTGCTGTTTATGATTAACAATTGAGGTAGACCCTAGAGAAAGAGCCAGCACATTGATTTCCTTAGCTCAATGTAAGTATCTTCCCGTAACTAGCAAAGACCTTGTTTATCTTCTTCAGAAAGCTAGATGACCGAAATGATATCACCCCTTCCCCAAACTTTGGAAACTTATCTAAAAAATAGCTAACTAGTCAGTGATAAGGGCCAAGTCCACCTCTACTGAAATCCCTTTGGGAAGGACTCTTTCACCCAGCTTTAAGAGTTTGGAATGTAGATACCTCTGTCTGAACTACCTCCAAGTACAGTGAATGAAGAGAAATAAGCACACTCAGGATGTGAATCATCGGTTCTATTTTAGCTCTCTATTTCACGAGATTAATCACCTCTTGCCTGCTTGTCTTTGACTACATGGGAAGTCTAGATTACTGTTCAGATGTCGATGATTACCTTGTAGATGTTTCTGTTGGAACAGATGTGCATCATCCTCCACCACTTTTTGATATTTTGTATGGTCATGTGTTCAGTTTTTGAACTGAACACGTGTTCAGTTTTTGAAAGCAAAGAGAATTAATTGAGTAACGACAAGAGATGGCTACAATGGCTGATGAAAGAATGGATTAATCCATCCTCAGTTCCTTCTGAGAACCCAAAAAGTAGAGAAAGAGTCTTTTCAGAATTAATGTCACATACTGTGTCACCTGCCATTCCTGGGTGGGCAGGCAGAAACAGAATGAATAAGGCTATAGCATGTACCATATTCTGAATTTTTATTTCTCCCAGTGCCAAAACTGTTGCTGCTAATTTTACAGACAATTTGGACTGTTGAAAGAGCAGAATGAACCATCCAACCCCTGCACTGGAGATATTTTACCATTCTCTATAACGTCATGAGTGTAATTCCTATCTGTGGTGGGAAAGGTTCTTATAGAAGAGGAAAGTTTAGTGAATAAGAATATGAGGGAATATGGAAATATGAGGCTGAGTGATGGAAGGAGAGAAGAAAAAGAGATTGTGTTCTTCTGGGAGAGCTGGTCAATAGGATTTGTAATAGCAGGCAGACAGTGATAGCAAAACTAACCAAAAGAAGGAAACAAAGCAAATTTAACAGATATATTAAAAAGTATAGGCAGAGCTGGCAGGGACAAGGATCTGTTTTTAATAGCCTCAAGAAAGAAACAAAGGTCTAAGTATAGAATATAGACTGATGGAATATTTACTGCTTATATTTACAGATGTAAGAGAGGCATATGCACTGGAAGCATGAACAAATGCTGCCCTCTTGGTCACTTACCTCTTTCTTTATGGTTATCATTATGTCAGGGCTGCCAGCTCTCTGGGAATGTAAACATTGTCCATGTGTTAGTCTGAATCCAATTGCATTGGACACTGGCTGTTGGGTACAACCCTAATACCAGTGCTGAAAAAAAGAAAGACTGATGCAGGCATGACTGTCTCCTCTACTCTCCCTTAGTTCTTTATTTCCTTCTTATTTTTACAAGTCTAAATAAGCTAAATTTTTTAGAAGCAGCTCAGCGTAGTCTCAGAATAATGGAGCTTCTCACTCAGAATAATGGTCTGCTTGGCATATCCTGGAAAAAAAAAAAAAAAACAGAACCATGAAGTACTGCTGGTGTTTTGAAAACACAATTTGAAGCAAAAAGTGAATAAAAAAGAAAGAACTCAGTCTTGTTTGCAAAGCCTTTTCACTATTCGAACAACCTTGGGGATCAAAAAGGGCCACCTCTCCATGGTCTGAAGAGGATATAGACACCAAGAGAGAAAGAGAGGAAATGACTAATATTAAAAACGCCATGCAGAGGAAAGGAAGTCTCTTTTTCAAAAAAATCCTGTGATAGTGGTTAGAAAGGACTGGTCGTTTCAAAAGGTTTCCCAAATGCCTACCAGCTATATACAGCACCATGGAAATATAGCCAATGTCTGAGGAGTATCCCTCAAGTATATTAAGCACTCTTTGGAAGAGAAAGGAAAAACTGCTGTGCCTGAAGAACTTTACTGTTCATGGAGAACAGACATGACTCTACTATCTGATCCACAGAACAATAACTGATACATTTCACAGACTTGAACTTACCTGCTTTGAAGTGTGGAAAGGTAAATCAGGACACAGACACATGATGGTCTTAGGCATTCCAAAGTGACCACATGTGCACATGTTCTAACCTCCTAGTAAATGCAAGGTAAGAGAAATTTAAGGCAACATTTGCTACTTCACCACTGTGACTTGATGGAAAACCTAAGCCTACTTTTCTGTTAATCAGTTATCAGGCTTTTGTTTTCAGAAATGTTCTTATCTTAGAAACAAAGGTGAAGCAATTATACTTTTGAGAATGGTTACTATCCAAACCCAAGTCTCTTTTTTCTCTTTGTGTTGATTTAAAAAATACAAGAGCAGACATTGCCTGTGGTTGCTACTAAGAACCACAGTCATCTGAGGAGTTTTCAGGGAATTAAATACCTTAGTTCAAGAAGAAAGAAGTCACCTTCAGTAAAATAATTACTATACCAATTTTTTATTGTTTATTAAGTTGGCAAGAATGTTTGGTTCCTGCCCCCACCCCCAACTCCTGTGTTATCTGTCTCTGAAGACACAGCACAAAGGAAATACAGTTAAAATGATCCATGACCTTTGAACATACAAATCCCTGAGAACAAAGTTGTTTTCTTGTCAGTAAGTTTAGTATTCCTTTCATGAAACACAATTTATTCAACCTATTAAAATGCAACCACAGATCTCATTAATGAAAAGATGCTAATCATAAAATCATAAAATGTTTTGAGTTAGAAGGAATGTTAAAGATCAGCTAGTTCCAACTGCTTTGCCATGGGCAGGAACAATTTCCACTAGACCAGGTTGCTCAAAGCCCCATCCAACCTGGCCTTGAAAGCTTCCAGTGATCAGGTATCTACAGCTTCTCTCTAATTTAGCTTTCTCCAATTATAGTAGAACAACAAACAAATAAAACCACCACCACCACCACCACTACCACCAAAAAAGAAAAAAAAAAACACCACAAAAAAACACACACCAAAAAAACCCCCAAACAAAACAAACAAACAAACAAAGCCCACCAAAACCAGCCTCAGATTTCTCCAGCCTTTCTATTGTCTGTAGTAGAAAAATAAAATGAAAGAGTTTTCTTCAGGCAAGAGAATATAAAAACAATGATCTCCTTCTGCCCTTTTAAAATTCCCTTTTCCCAGTCTACCTCCCCATCTCCCTCTATAGGGGGATAATTATCAGGAACAATAAAATCTATTCCCTAAGGGTGAAGGATGAGTAAACCTTATGGAAGATGAGATTTTCTGAACCATTCATTTGCAAAGTCATTTAGTGTTCATAACCCTTTCCTTCTAACCTAAATCTCTATGGCTTGAGTCAGGTCTCTCTTGTACCGGTTTTACACCTGAACAACTCCACTGGGCTTGTTTCTTCACTGCATTGCACATTGCACAGTGATTTATACCTGAAAAAAGTGAGTGCGAGGTGTTACAGACCTGCTTTGGGACAACTCTTCATGCACCTTGCAGAGAGGCAGACAATTATCTACCAGACCTAAAGCAACAGATATCTGCACCCTTTACCATTGATGGTTTTACTTCTGACTTACAGATGCACCAAAATCAAGCTACTTTGCATGGATCATTCAGATACAAGCTAAAAGAACACCCTATGAAAGAGGACAGTATGCATACTCTTGGCGTTCCTCAGGGATCCATGCTGGGACCAGTACTGTTTAATATCTTCATCAATGACACAGACAGTGGGATCGAGTGCACCTTCAGCAAGTTTGCAGTTGGCACCGAGCCGAGTGGTGCAGTTGACACACCTGAGGGACGGGGTGCCAACCATAGGGACCTGAACAAGCTCAAGAAGTGGGCCCATGCGTACTTTGTGAGGTTCAAGAAGGCCAAGTGCAAGGTCCTTCACCCAGTTTGGGGCAACCCCTGGTATCAATACAGGCTGGGTGATGGAGGGATTGAGAGCAGCCCTGCAAAGAATGACTTGGGGGTACTGGTAGATGAAAAGATGGAAAGGAGCAGCAATGTGCACTGCAGCCCAGAAAACCAGCTGTATCCTTGGCTGCATCAAAAGAAGTATGACCAGCGAGTTGAGGGAGGTGATTCTGTCCCTCTGCTCTGCTCTGGTGAGATCCCACCTGGAGTCCTGCATCCAGCTCTGGAGCCCTCAGTACAGGAAACACATGGACCTGTTGGAGAGGGGCCAGAGGAGGCCATCAAGATGATCAGAGGTATGGAACATCTCTGCTGTGAGGACAGGCTGAGAAAGTTGGGGTTGTTCAGCCTGGAGAAGGTTCCAGGGAGACCTCATTGCGGCCTTTCAGTACTTAAAAGAGGCCTATAAGAAAAATGGAGAGAGACTTTTTAGCAGGGCCTGTTGCAACAAGACAAGGGGTGGTGGTTTTAAACTAAAAGAGGGGAGATTTATGCTAGATATAAGTAAGACATTTTTTACAGGGAGGGTGGTGAAACACTGCCCAGGTTGCCCAGAGAAGTAATGCATGCCCCATCCCTAGAAACATCCCAGGCCAGGCTGGACGGGGCTCTGAGCAACCTGATCTGGGTGAAGATGTCCCTGCTCATGGCAGGGATTGGACTAGATGACCTCTGAAGGTCCCTTACAACCCTAACTATTCTATGATCTGCCGTGGGCTGTATCACATAGGATTTCTCAGATTTCACATCCTTCCTGTCACATTGTCCACCTGAAAAGTGACAAAGGTGTGAATTACCCTGAGCAGTTTGTCACTAGAATATGGAGAGTGAAAGCTGCGTACTGCTGTCATAGGCATTGGGGAGTGTCCTCAGCAATTTCAGCACTTAGCTCGTGACTATACCAAGCCATAGCAAACTCCAGTAACACTCAGGTCAACATATCAATGCCTCTTCAGATAATAGTTTAATTTTTATCTAATAAAGAATGGAATGTCAAATTGGAACAATTTCTTACAGTCTATGTCATTATGAGAAGGCTACCAAGACTGTCAGCATAAATACCCCAGACTGCTGTTTTATTGTGTTGAGAAAAGCTGTTTAGAAAAGGAAGCAATGCCTCTGCTGAGAAAAAAAAAAAAACAAGCAAGGAGTCCATTTAATATGTATTTTCTGGGAATCTGTTTCTGAAGACAGAGGTCTGAAATCAGAGTATAAATAATCTAAGAGTGCTCAGTGTTGCATGTAGCACACATCCAGGAGTCAGGAGGGAGAGCACAGAATACATCATCGCCTGTGAGACTGCAGGTTTTGGAACCAACCAGTTCGCCCTGGGCATGCTCAGAAGCCTATTAGCTTGTCACTGGTGTTTTGATATTCAACACAACATCAGTTCCTCAGCCACTGTAAATTTGAAAATTTAATGTGTTAATCCTCACAAGCCCTTTACATCATAGCTGAAGATTATATCCATTACCCAGGGAAGGAGCCTGCAGCAATGAAAAATTAAAATAAAAAATAAAATCAAATGGCCTAAGACAACATCACTATCCAGCATTGTGCCCTATCCTTGTTTCAGAGATTTCTATCCCTCCTAGGACATGCAAGAAGCAACCTGCCCTATTAAGCAATGGGTTTTCCTCATTGTCTAATCAATTCTTCCCGAATTCTTCCCCTTCCCAAACAGATGCCCTGATCACCTCTCCCTCTAGCTCCTCATCGCGTTTTGCACTAGATGTTGAAAGTCAGCAAAGGAGTCTTGAGTGAGATGTCTTTAATCTTCATGGACTTTCCCACTCCAGTGGGTTGGAGCTTTTTTGGTCTCTCAAGGCCAAAAGTCAATAATGTGAAATATCCCAAGCAGTTGCAGAATCCCTGGAGTGGTGTCTAATTTTAAAGTAGCCAAGACATTTAACTTCGAACTTTGTTTGTCATGTAAGCAAAATGGGGGATGTTTCAGGGACAGTTTAAAGTACTCCAAATGCCTAGGGAAGGAAGAAAAATTCCGTAATCAAAGTGAAGTACAATTGCCTGACACCTCCTAGGATATCTATTCCTGACAAAATGTGGGACACATGAGAACCTAAATCTTACAAGTTTTTTCTTGTAATTTTAGATGCTTGGGCATCCTTGGTCATACACTCCCCTGCTGGACTGCACTTAAACTAAGTAACAAAATAGAATGGTGGAGTTGTTGACCTTGTCTTCATTCCCATATTGACAATGTAATACCTCATTACATTAAAATGCACTATTGACAAGTTATACATGATATTAAAACAGAAATTGTGTTTATGAGCACTTTGCTTTGATGTGAATATGGCACTAGTGGTGAAGTGTGTGCTGCTTGCCTCTGCATACTCACTAACCCTCCTATCTATCCTTACACTAAAGTGGTAGCACAGAAAAACTAAAACCCACAGTCAAGAAGCAAAACAATTACGGGACGTACTGCAATAAGCAGCCAATGCATTTGTCAAACCAAGTGTCTCTAGTTGCCTAAGACAAGGAAATGGAGGTGGAGATGTGACCCCCAAAGGAAAACTATCACAGTGAAAACTCACAGAAGATGAAGCAGCATTTGCAAAGAAGCATTTTGGCAGTTTTGCTAGACATGAATTGCAGGAGAAAACTTTAAAGTTGCCCTTTCGACCAGAAGTTGCTGATGAGAATGAACACCCTTGTTTTTTGGGGGGCTGTTCATACCAGCAGGGAAGCCTGAATCAGCTGTATTAAATTGGTCAGTTGGCTGCCTCATAGCTAAGGCCAACTGGAAAGGAGGAACTATGTGAAAATTACCAACTTTTGACATTTCTCTTTCTTCTCATAAAGAAGGCTTTTCAGACTTTATTGATAAAAATATATGCCAAGAGAATTACCCTAGCTGGTGTCCAGGTCTGGAGAGCACTGACAGGATTAAATGGCCCAGACAGGTGGTTTTAAGAATACACAGCAAGAATAATGGTTTAAGTGCCTTCTCTGCATGACTCGGATTTGATCTCCCAGATGACAGCTCACCTCTAAGCTATGGTGTCTGTCAGGCAGTCAGTCTCCTGGTTAGCATTATCTCACATCGTGTAAATACGAAATGGTAAAGCAAGACCACAGAGGGGCTAATTATATTTTCTGGAGAATGCAACATCTACCTCCAGATAGACGTCCCTGATTTAAAACAAACCAAAGTCTGCTCTGAGGGATTTTTTCACTGTCTGTCTCTGCTGGCCTGCGTCACTCTCTAACTTTGACCAGGAATTGCATCCTATATCTATTCATGCTTCCTGACTGTTACAGACTATTATGGCTCTGGGAATGAGGGTTCAGTTTCCACAGAGAGACTGATGCTTGAATCAGATAATGACAAACATAAGGAATATTTATTGAGTTAGACCATCCTTTATTACATCAAGCAATGTTCTAACTGTTATTGATAATGTTATTATGAGTGCTCATTATACACAGACAGTAACCCGCCTAACGTGTATGCCAGGAGAACATGCGTAATCATTCAGACACAGCACATTTCCACATCAGCCACCCTGTGATGACAGAACCACCACTGTCCATCAACACTCAGCATGGCAACACCAGACAGGTCACGTTCCCAGTAACCAGGGAGGTTATCTGTGCTGGTGGTGGTGGGTAATCACCAACAACATGGGGTACTCTGGATATGACAGCAAATGTGCTCCTCTGCCCTAGACGTGCAGCAAAGATGGAGTCCTCTCTAACTGGTAGTCAGATGTCTCCATAGGTCTCCTTGGGGTTTTGTCCCTTCTTTTTTTTTGTCCAGAAAAACAGATCAACCATGGTTCATGCTTGTATTGTGATCTCCCAAGTGTCACACAGATCACCAGCCAGGTATTTACATGTTCAACTTGCCATGATTTTATCCCTTTGTCATCAATCTCAGACAAACTTTTAATATTTTCTTTAAGTTTTAGTTAAGCGCCATCAAGCTTCAGGTAGTTTCCTTTTTATATACCAGCCAACCTGCAGCCACAGTTTATGTTTTACTTCATCTTTGGCAGATTTCCAGCATCCAGGGAAGGCCTTGCATACTCCTCCAACATGATGTACTAAGATACTTCTGCCCAAAATTAAAAAAAAAAAAAAAAAGGTTTTGTTGAAAAATTCCCAGTAAACATTTTTTGGGACAGTTCTATCACAACCAGAAATTGAGATTCTTCATAACTTCCTGCATAATTTTTACTCCAAATTGTGTTTAGAACTAAACTGATCCCAGCTGGTTTTGGGACTAAAACAGACATTACACTAACCTAAGTTTTTAATTTTATTCAGTCATGGTCAGTGTCATTAGCCATTCTACAGACAAAGCCAACTAAGACTAAGACCAAGACTAAGAAGCATGACTTTCCCAGCACTACCACCAATCAACAGAGCTTGAAAGCTCAGTCTTTGACCACCATTAATCCAGACTTCCTCCTGCTTCCAACTGAGAAGTCTGGTGGAGTCAAAGGACCAAAGTAAAATCCAGGGTAGCAATGAACTAAAATCAGTGCAAACAGGGGCAGGAATTTCAGATGGTTGTACCATGGTACAACACGTGCAGACAGCTAGGCTGCCCTGGTAGAAGCCAAAGCTTTATGAGCTTTAAGTTAACATCCTGCTTAAATCTCTCACCAGGGGCCAAGACAGAATTTATTATCTCCGCAGTTGGTTTGGAATGAGTAATTACTCCACCATTCATCTTGCTCATTGTATTTCTCCTCCCTTGTCCTCTCTTCATCCTCATCTCTTATATCCTAATAAGATTCTCACATATCTGCTGTTACGTCATTTGAACTAAGAATTATCAATAATTTCCCTTCATGTCTTGCCTGGCCAATCTTTGGACATGAAACTTCTATAAACTTATGAAACAATAGCATGGATTCAGTGTGGAGATATTTTTTCTCCTACAGCAGAAGAGAACTATCTGCAGATGTCACAGATGTGTTTTGAATGTTTGTGATACTGTTAATTGCAGATATTTTCCAGAAAAAAACTAATCAGTTCTGTCCTTAAAAATGCCATGGTATTTCTTTTGTACTTCCTAGGAGAGTATTGATACGTTTATGGGAAATTTTTATTCTATCTAGTTATTTTCAGTAGTATTCATCAATTAAAAGGTAGATATGTTCATCTGAATTGGTAGCATGCAACTACATTTATCAGTATGATTAATTTTATACTAAATTACATATCTACTTTATATATAGATACTTTAAAAGGGGAGCAGTCAGCTGCAACATAGATATCTGTGCTGCAGATGAGCGAACTTCAATAGGATGAACCCCAGCCTTTTGCTTACCTAGTTTTGTTGCTTCATTCTTTACCTCCCAGGTACAGATGTTGATGTGACAGACAGATGTTTGGACTGTTCAGTATGGATGCAGGAGTTGAAAGCAAAATATCAGCCAGGAGCCGTTAGTCCAATGGATTTATTTTCTGACCAAGATGTTAAGGACCATTTAATTTTGGAGCAGAGATATTTAAGTGCTGTCTATCTCCAGCTATTCTCCAACACCTGAGCTCTTCTCTGGCCCTATATGGTGCTGCTGTGGCCTTTATGAGCAGGTCAGCTCTCAGCTCACAGAATCTGCCTACATTGACATGAAGATTCAGCTGGCCACAGCATACAGAATAGTGATGGCTTTGAAAATTAAGACAGCTATGTGCAAAGAGTGAAGCTCCATGCATAAGGCATAAAGAAAGAATTACAAGGAATTGCGTTAGAGACAATTTTTAAAAAATCAAATCGTCCAGATGCTCATGCACAGGAGTTGTATCCACAACATATTCTCTTACTTCTTCACATGAGCCATGCTATGTATTTCCTCTCTAAAAGGATTTAGAAGCTGCTTGGTATCAGATCTACTTTTCCACAATGAAACAAAATGAAATCACCATACGAAACATGTAGAGAGTAGTTAATTTTTGAGAAGGTTGTGAAATGCCAACAGGATCTTGTGCAATAGGTGGCGAGGAATTTCATGCCGTTTCTATTATTTTCTAGGCCAATTTCATTTTCCCTTCTCCTGTGGAGCTGGATTGTGATTTCTCTTGGGTCTAACAGGAGCTTTTTGATAGAAGTACCTATGTCACCTTTCTTTGTTCAGACCATTTGCTTTGTTAGGCAGCCAGCCTTTATTTTCCTTTTTTTTCTCCTCCCCCTTTTTAATTAATATAAAGACCACTGCAACAAGAAAAGAAAATTGTTCCATTTCCCTTTCCAGCTGACACAGATCTAACAGGTTCATTCCTTCCTACCTCCTCCTTCCTACTATGTTTTATTCACAGTTTTACCAGTTCTCTTTCCTTAATAGGCCCAGCTCTGTGTGTTTCTATTTGATCATAATGTGATGAAACTCACAAAATTCAGTATCCATTTCCCCTTGCTTCATCATCATCATCCTCCATCAGCTACTACATCCCATCACCATTCTTTTCTTCCCTTTCTGTTTTTCCTCTGTATCGCTCAGTGTGTTGATTTGGACCCGCTGAGTGGTAATGGCGAGACTGCTTGGCTGCTGCGTGACACATAACTGTGGCTGATTGACTGAACATTTCCTGGCTTGCTCCTGCATGGCCTATCTGTAAATGGAAATGAAATTATACTTTAATTATGAACAGTATTTCATGCTACAAAGCACCAGACACTCTTTCTCTCTATTCACAATAATCCAAACGACAAGCCAGCATTGAGGTATCAGGGACCTGAGCATACTACGACAAACTTAAACCTCAGATAATTTGTGGCCTGTGGGCCAACATCTCAAATGGTAGCATTTGGATGGAGCAATGGGGGAATGGGAGAGTGGACAAAGCTCTGAGAAGCTTCACAGATGTTTTTTATTCTGCTTCCTGTATAGTGAGCCATTTTTATTGCTTCTTTTTTATGCTTAATGATCTCTCTGAAGCTGTCACATTAAAGCACTATTTCCTTAGCTGCTCACATTTGTGTGATGTTTCAAATACCGTTCCTGACATGTACTTAATATTTGCAAGCAGAAATCTTCACTCCAAACTGAAAATACCTAAATGAAATTCCAAGGGTTGTACATGGTGGTGTGATGAGCAAGGTCAGAGAACTGGACTCAGAGCAGTTCTCATGGCATGGCAACTCCTTCACCAGAGGTTGTGAAGTACAATTAGATCGGGGTTATGGACCACAAGTGGTGAAGACAGTGTGCAAGGAGGTTTGGAAGTCTGGGTTGAGAGCTGAAGCATGTGTAGAGACAGCTCTGTGGAATGCCATGGCTCCCACCTCTAGTTTCCCTGCATTTTGCTTTTGGTTGGCAGTGCTGCCCCACATTAAGGCCAGATACTATTGAAAAAAATAAATACTGGCTGAATCTTGCCTGTTTGAGACCGTATCTCCCAGCTTCTGCTGTCTCAATTAGTACGTTTAACTTCTTGTCTGGGAAAGGAAAAGCATCATTTGTCACAGTATTTATGAAAGGTGGATGGGTCAACCAAGTACCTGCAAAAAACGAATGCTTTAGCTCTAGACTAGTTAGGAAAGCCAAAGCCTACCTGGAACTGCATATTGATAAGGAATATGTAAATGGCAGCAAGAAGGGCTTCTACAGGTGTATCAGCAGCATTGATATGGAAATGTGGAACCGCTGCTGACTAGGAGTGTGAAACAACACAGAAAAGGCTGAGGTATTCATTACCTTCCTCTTCTAGGTTTGTACTGGTAAAACAGCCCTTCAAGAATCTCAGGACTCAGAGACCAAAGGGAATGTCTGGAGAAAGGGAGACCTACCCACAGTAGAGGAGGACTGAGGTAGGTTATCTGGAGTCCCATGAGTTCCTGGGACCTGGTAGGATGCACCCATGAGTGCTGAGGGAGCTGGACAACTACACTCTGAGTCCACTCAATCACGTTTGAAATGCCATGGTGACTGGGAGATGTTTCTGATGACTGAAAATATCACTCCTATCTTCAGGAAAGATGATTCAGGTGACTAAATGCTGGGAAGCCTCACTTCAGTCATAGAATCATAGAATGGTTTGGCTTGAAGGGATATTTAAAGGTCATCTGGTCCAACCATTCTGCAATGAGTAGAGACATCTTCAACTAGATCAGGTTGCTCAGAGCCCCATCCAACCTGACCTTGAATATTTTCAGGGACGGGATATCTACAATGTCTCTGGGCAACCTGTTTCACTGTTTCATCATCCTCATCAGAAGAACATTCTTCCTTATACCTACACTGAATCTACCTTCTTTTACTTTTAAACCGTTAACTCTTGTCTTATTGCTACAGATGTTATTAAATCAACCTTTGGGAAGGTGATGGAGCGAATCCTCCTGGTAACCGTATCCAAACACATGAAGGAAAATGTGAGTAGTCAGCATGGATATTTGATGGGGAAATCATGTTTAGTCAATCTGATAGCCTTCTATAATGAGATGACTTTTTCAGTGAATGAGCAGAGAACAGTGGATCTTGTTTACCATGACTATAGCAAAGCTTTTGATGCTTTCTCTTGCAATGTCCTCATAGACAAACTGATGAAGTGAGGACTAGATAAATGGACAGTGAGGTGGACTAAAACCTGTCTGAACTGATGGGTGCAAAGCACCGTGACCACTGGTGTAAAGTCAAGCTGGAAGCCAGTGACTAGTGAAGTACCCTGGGGGCTGATACTGGGACTAGTACAGTTGAACATCTTCATAAATTATGTGGATGATGGGACAGAGTGCAGCCTCAGCCAGTCTGGAGATGATGAAAAACTAGGAAGAGTGACTGATACTCCAGAGGACTATGCTCAGAGGGACCCAGTCAATCCAGAGAAATGAGCAGCCAGGATTCTCATAAAGTTCAACAAAGCAAAATGTGAAATCCCATACCTGGGGAGGAACAACCTCATGCACTAGCACATGCTGGGGGCTGACCAGCTGGAAAGCAGCTATGCAGAGGAGGATGTTGGTGTCTTCTCCCAAGTAACAAGTTATAGGACAAGAGGAAATCACCTCAAGTTGTGCCAGGGAAAGTTCAGATTGGATATTAGGAAACATTTCTTCATGGAGAGGATTGTCAAGCACAGGAACAGGCTGCCCAGGAAAGTGGTTGAGTCACCATCCCTGTAGGTGTTTAAAAGATGTGTAGACGAGGCTCTTAGGGACATGGTTTATTGCTAGAGTTAGGTTAGGTTATGGTTGGACTCGATGATTTTAAGGGTCTCTTCCAACCAAACTGATTCTATGATTCTACGCTGCTGTTCACCAAGTTGCACACAATGCAGCACAATTCAGCAGGCAGAGCATTGCCAGCAAGTCAAGGGAGGTGACCCTTCTCCTCTACTCAGCCCTGGTGAGACACACCAGAAATGCTGTGTCCAGTGCTGCCCATTAGAGGAGAGACATGGAAATACTGGAGCACATCCAGTGAATGGCCATGAAGATGATTGAGGGAGTGGAACATGTGACATACAAGGAGATGCTGATAGAGAAGGTTCAGGGAGCGATCTTATCCATGTGTAGAAATACATGAGAACAGGGAGAATAGAGCAAATCAACCTCTTATCAGTGGTGCTCAGTGACAGGGCAAGAGTCAATGGGCACAAACTGAAATGAAATAGAGGAAATCTCATTTAAACATAAGAAAAAAATAATCTTTCTTTGCTGTGAAGGTGATCAAACACTGGAACAGATTGCCCAGGCCTACATCCAGCTGTGTTTCAATATCTCCAAGGGTGTAGACCCCACAGCATGTTTTTGCTAACCTTGTTTTGAGAAAGGTGGGGTTAGACTTCACAATCTTCACAAGTTCTTTCCAACATCAGAGATTCTATGGAAGTTCTCTCCTAGCCCTAACTCAGGACAAAGAGTGTTTTCTGGTATGTGAAGAAGTTACAGCTGCTTTAATAACCTCAGAAAGCCCTTGTCTCTGTAATAAAAGAAAGCAAAATTCTGACTACCTTCAGGCAGTCTTAAGTAGTTACGCAGTCTACCAACAGAAGCCAATCTTTAGATGCCTGCTGTTTCCTGGACAAAGGGTCTGCTACCTCAGGAAGAAAGAGAATAAATCATACTAATGCCCCTTGGTGGAGAAGGTTTTCTTCTAGGCTGTTGCTTTCTGACCTGAGAAATGGTTAAGATTTGTTGATTTATTCCTGGACACTTAGTTCCTCTGTTTTTTTGTGGTTTGGTTTGGTTTTGTTGTTGTTTGGTTGTTTGGTTGGTTTCGATTTTGTTTGTGTTTTTTTTTTTTTGTTTTGTTCTGTTTTTGTTGTTTTGTTTTGTTGTTGGTTTTTGTTTGTTTAGTTGGTTGGTTGTTTTTTAATGGGGCAAATTAAGGCTTGGTTAAGAGGCTTTTGCTGGAATGGCTGTGACTTTCAACGTTCTAAGCCGATGTGAAGCTGAGAGGATGCCTGCCTGTCTTCTAGATGACTTTTTCAAAAAGCCATGTCTTGGGTTGCAGACAAGAGAGTCAGCAAAGAGGACATTGCTTGAGAACTTCTCCAAGAATCCCAGAATCACATGGAGATGTCTGTCAGTCCTCTGTGCTCCACACCTGAACTTGTTGGTTATTTTCAGTTAGAAAGAATGATACTGCCTCTCTTGGGGGAAAAAGTTGAAAGCTCTGAGAATCCAGCTTTGTCATCTTCACTAAGCTTCAGGGAAAGCTTTAAACACAGCTTCTGGTGGATTAAACATAGGACAGCCTACCTACGAGACAAAAAGACAAAGGAAACAGACTGCAATTAATTGTTCTTTACCTAAAATTCTTCTCTTTGTTTTCCTTGTCAATTGCTTTATACCTGGAAAGGGTTTCTCTGTGAGTAAGAGGCTGGGGAGCTGAGCCCTGCAAAGAAGACACAGCCCTGAAGCAACAGATGCTGTGAGAGGGGACCCTCCTCCAGTGCCTGGTCTCAATACGATAAGCTAAAACTGTTTGAGGAAACAAGGTGAGGTCTAGTAATGGGAATTTTAGGAGACGGAGTGGAAAACGGATTTAAAAAAATATGAAAGCTATGAAACCAAAAGTTTAAATTCAGCATTTCCTGTCATTAATGTGTGCTGTCCACAGTCTACACTCTAACATCCAGGGTCTTGTTTGATGACATCTATAGTCTCAACAACTTTTCTGTGCAGAAAGAATTCAGGCTATTTCTATACTAATGAGTGTGTAATCCTACTGTATTTAAATTAACTCAAAGAATCTTTGGTTTTTCCTTTTTGTACAGTAGATACTGTAAGCGCTGAAGAACCTTTCACTTTTCCTTTTTATACAGTAGATACCGTAAGCGCTGTCACCATTTTGCTCTCTAAAAAAAGCAGGGGGAGTGAAATGCAATGACTTCAAGGTGACTAAACATGTTTGCAGCAGTGTAAGTAATTTGAATGTCCCATTTTCTGTGTGAGGATGTATGTGCTTCCAAAAGTCAAATTATAACTAGAAAAGTTCTGTGACATTCATTGCGTTGCATCTGATCATTGGTTCATGCAACTGCATGTATTGTCTTCTAATTTGGTGCAGTAAACTAAGGGAAACAGAAACAAGGTCATCTCAAATGAAAGAGATTTGTCTTCTGTGCACAGAAAATAATTCTACATCTGATCTAAAACCTGTAATTGTTAGCAAGGAGCTGGAGCCTGAAAGTATGTGCAGACAAGGAAGAGTCTGCAATTAGCTGAAGGGAGAAAACAGTGATAAAAATAAATAAAAAGGCACAATCAACTTTTTAATGCTTTCAGCCAATTAATATAACAACCTGGTAATGATCAGTATGACTTTTGGGCCATTAACAAAACTCATAATTCCACTTCTGCAGTGTTAAACATAGAGCAAATGAAAGTGATGTCACGTTAAACTTTCTATAACACCTGGTGTTAGGCAAACATGCTTTCTATTTTTCTTCTCTTTTATTAAAAGAAGACATTGCCGGTCTCTCTCCCCTGAAAGTACGCTCTTCTTTCAGCTCTGCATTCTTATTCCCTCTCTTTAAGAAGAAACACACAGTGTATATACTCAAGTACTGTCACTAATCATGCACTTCCTCTAAACCAGCAACAAGATGACCTCAAGGTGACTCTTGTTTCACTGGCCATGAAAGCCACTTCATTCATGTCAGGATGTATGACTTTGGGTCTTACTGAGGTGTAATTAGTTTTCTGGGATTTAACTCATTTCATTGGACAAGGGCATGTGACACTCATATAAAACAGGCCCTGATCTAACTGATGACCTGAATGCAGCACTCAGAAACATGGAACTCTGAAACAACACCTCTTCATTTATTCATGTGTCTATACCATTCTGCGCTGAGCCAGAACCAAAATCAGAGCTTTTAAGATACTAATATTACTAGTATACTATTTGTATATAGCCATTTTCAGAAGCAGATCTTCAAACACAACCAAAATACTTCAGACCTAGCAGGCCTAGCAGACCTAGATGCAGAAATCCATGTCTGTGAGCAGGAAATTACCTACCTAAGATCACAGAATTCCAAAGTCATGTGCAAGCCACTATTCTCTATCCAGAGCTCTGTCTTATGATAGTAAACTATAATACAATTATAGTGGGTTGATCTTGGCCAGCTGCCAGATGCCCACCCAGCCGCTCTCTCACTCCCCATCCTCAACAGGACAGGTGGCTGAAATAGGATGGAAAAGGTCATCGGTTGAGATAAAGATATTGACATCCTTCAGCAATTACCATCATGAGGAGAACAGATGTAACTTGGGGAAAATTAATTTGTTCTATGGCAAATTAAAATAAGTTTTGATAGCAAGAAACAATAAACATTAAAAAAAAATGCTGTGCCCACCTCTCTTTGCCATGCTCAGCATCTCCTCTTCCCTCCCAACTCTTCTCCTGAGGGGTGCAGGGGTGTGATGGGGGTTGTGGTCAGCCCATCCCAGCCCCTCTCAGCCACTCCTCCCTCCTCACATGTCTCCCTGCTCCAGCCAGGCCCATCCCTGGGCTGCAGTGCTTCAGGGACAACTTGCTTTCACCTGGGCTCTCCACGGCCACAGCTCCTGCAGGAAATATCCCCCTGCTGCAGCCTGGGGGGATATTTCAAAGAAGGCTGTATGTGGAACAGCACTGCACTTTGTGTCTGTATAGTCAACCAGTCAACGTGTTCTAACCAAGAAGGTTCTGAGGGCAAGTGTAAAGTCTTGCATCTGGGCAGGAACAACCCCAGGTTCCAGTATAAGCTGGGGAATGACCTGTTGGAGAGCAGCGTAGGAGAAAGGAACCTGGGGGTCCTGGTGGACAGCAGGATGACCATGAGCCAGCACTGTGCCCTTGTGGCCAAGAATGCCAATGGTACCTGGAGTGTATTAGAAGGGGCTGGTTAGTAGGTCGGGAGAGGTTCTCCTGCCCCTCTACTCTGCCCTGGTGAGACCACATCTGGAATATTGTGTCCAGTTCTGGGCCCCTCAGTTCCAGAAGGACAGGGAACTGCTGGAGAGAGTCCAGCTCAGGGCAACAAAGATGATTAAGGGAGTGGAGCATCTCCCTTAAGAGGAGACTGAGGGGTAACCTCATTAATGTTTACGAATATATAAAGGGTGAGTGTCAGGAGGATGAAGCCAGGCTCTTTTCAGTGACAACCAATGATAGGACAAGGGGCAACGGGTGTAAACTGGAACACAAAAGGTTCCACTTAAATTTGAGAAGAAACTTCTTCACAGTGAGGGTGACAGACACTGGACCAGGCTGCCCAGGGAGGCTGTGGAGTCTCCTTCTCTGGAGACATTCAAACCCACCTGGACACCTTCCTGTGTAACCTCATCTGCTCATTCCTGCTCCGGCAGGGACTGGATGATCTTTCGAGGTCTCTTCCAATCCCTGACATTCTGTGATTCTGTGAACCCTGACTGCTTTAAGGCCAGATTCAGGTTTCCAAACTCTGGCTCTTCCCTACTTGAAAACCACAGTTAAAATAAAGGCTGATGGCATGACCTCTTATTGGGTAACACAAGTTTTGCATTCTGGATTTCACTTGTTAAGGGAATGTCAAACCCTTCGCACTATGGGACCCTGGGATTTCTGACTCAGCTGTAGGTCCAGCAAGTAGCAAATATAGGCAGGTATCAAAGACATAAACCCATACATAGCAGATAGATACATGGCTGGATAGGCCAACCAACACAAGAGACTAGGACATTTACCAGCACCCACGTAAAAACCAAGACCCCTCACATAGGCATGAAAAATACGGATGTCCAGGACTGAGGTTCACTAATGGACTCGCACACTTTTAGCTGTCTAGTAACTAAGGAGAAACCTTGGGCTTCTTCTTCAGCCACCAGCTGAAGTCTGGGTCTGGCTTGGGTCTGGCTTGGGTCTGGCTTGGGTCTGGCTGGTTGGCTACTCCAGCATGAATCACAGTGAGATCACACAGAAAATGGGAATAGGATTTAATAAGTAGACAGCACAGATTCTAGTTCTCCATTTTCCCATACTTGTTCCACCTCATCCACCTTGATCCCTCCCTTTCCCACATTTGACCCTTCTCCCAAATGTCCCGTAATAATTTTCATGCATTCTCAGAATTCCATCAAAGCATTCTGTAAGCAGCTATATGTAACCCTGCAAGCGCTTTCAAATATCCCACAATCAGTTTGCTCTTTCTGATGGGAGACATGGGAAATTTGTTTCCTCCCTCCTTATCAGTTACAAAATTCTGGTTGAACCCTCTAAAGGCTTGAGTTATTTGTTCAATGGCCCCTCAGCCACTGACCTGAGAGCTCGGGTCTTTGCTGTTGTCTATTAGCTCTTGTTTTCCTTAGGGCTTGTATATCTGGATGTTTAATTTATTATTTTTCCTGCCTCTTATCTTTATCTGTTATCTTTGTCTCTTATGCTGATAACTGTTAACCAGATGTCCTTACATTCTACATATCTTTGCATCAGTCAGCACTTGGATTAAAGAGTTTGAATTAAAAAGAAGAAGACAGCAAGCGTAAAGCAGACCTGAAAGCATGCTAAGGGCTTCGGCTCCAGGGGCTCAGTTCGACAGCTGAATCCGGAATTTCAGTTTATGACAAATGCCAAATTTCCTTCCTCTCTATGTTTATCAGCTCTCTGTATAAATCACAGGAAAGACCAAGGCTGTGTGGAAATTAATACACTGTGTATTTGGTCTACAATAGGATGTATAAAGGTAAGAGCTAGGCCTGATCTCCTGACACTGACAATGAAATTGCACAATGACATTTTATTATAAATTATAAATTTATTATATAATTATAATATTATAAATAATATTATTTCTGGGTTTTGGCTAAGGGTCTTTGCCACAGTGACTGAATTACTAATACTAAATCATGCAGGAATTCTGTCACAGGTTGAAAATTGTACCTTTCCCCCTCAAGTCTCAACCTAGCGATTCAGAAACACCAAAAAATCCCCAAATTCACATTTGGAAAATTCCCCAGATATGAGGGTTAAAAGATTAAATCAGTGCTCTTCCTGGGACACTCCTCAGCTTCCCTTGAGGCTTACCAAGATTTTCTTATTCTTTCAGACTCCAAACGGGTCTTCAAAGCTTCCACTTATAGACAAATCCTCCACCTTGTTCCCAGAGTTGTGCAGAGCTGACTTAATGTCACTTTTGTACCAGTTTCTACTCCAGTGAGAAGGTCTCACCCAACTCTAGTTAAAGAAGACAGAGTAGAAAATGCTAGAGAAAAGAAATAAAGACACATTTTCACTCTATTTTACCCATATGACCTAAGTTACATTAGCACTGGCATGCTGGCACATTCCTCAATCACTTAGTGATTTTAAAAATCACTTTTAAAATCATGTGAATAAGATTTGAGACTAATTTCTGACTTACTCTTCCAATACTCCAAGAATGCAGCTTTTATGATGATTCTAAGTAGTTGCTGGTTTGTTTCCAACCACATCATCGTAAGCACTAGTTACTAAGTAAAAAATAGTTTAGGACTATATTACAGTAAACATGAAAGCTCCACAGTTTAAACCCAATATAAATCAACAATATCCAATAATCATTTTAAAACAAAATATATTGACTACCAAAAGTTGAAAGCAAGATTCTTTTTAAACATTTTTTTTTGACAGAATTTTTTTTCTACTTTGACTTAGTGTCAAACTTTCTGACTTAAAGTCAAAGGGGACAGCAGACATAACCTATAGAGAGGGTAGCTTCAAAGGCTAGTGAAGATAAACCAATAAATAAATGCAAAGATATGCTTCGTGGTGTCACTGGCTCTTACTGATCCCTCATCTGGGGCTGTGATCTTCTCTGCACTCACCGACCTCGATTGCGGCCAAGTGCTCAGCAGCAGCCACCATGCTCTGCCCACAGAGAAATCCAGGCTTAAGCCCTTCCAAACCTCTTCTGAAATGCAGAATGAGTGATTCTCAATCTCATACCTTCTCTGTCCCCTAAAGAGCACAACTGGCAAAGCTTCATGTAAGTTATATAGAATAATGATCTGTTAATTTGTCCTTACATTCAGCTCACAGCAATACAAAAAGTGTGGATAAGAAGCCAAACTTGTAGTGGTAAACCAAACTGCCCGAGAGGTCATCGTTCATAATTGTGACACAATCTACACAGTCTACCAGATGATCTTTTTCAGAGATTTCCATCCTATGAATTTTGTGTGAAATGCAAGTGTTGCTGCTAATCAGCATTTTTGTTTTGTTGATAGTAGCACATTACAAAAGCGTGTGGTGGTACAATATTGCTAGGTGACAATTCCTAAATACAAGTTGGCAAAGCTACTGCAGGCACAACTAACTGATTTGGTTAGTTCGTAAAATCCCCATGTCTTCATAAAAATAATTTTATTGTTGAAATACTAGTGGAAAAGGAATAGAAACTTTTGATTTCAATGATCCCTGAACTGTAGATCTTTCTAAACCGGAAGTATTCCTCTCTGAAATTTTTTTAATGTTACAATCATGTTTTGTTTAACTTTAAAAATAAGCTAATATGTTTATATATGAACAGCCATAACTAAGTTATCACTCTTCTTATACTAAGTCAAGCAAGAACCAAAGATACTATTCTACTCTCAACATAACTATACAGCCATTTTCATCCCTCTTTTTTACCCCACATAGTTTTCTTTTCAATTTTATAATATTTTTAAATTACTCAGATTTGGCACACTGGTTTTGGAGATTTTTGTAAAATCCTTATAATAATAACATATTTAAATAGGGTAGAAGGGTACAAATATCTTTAAAAACAGGTGTACGTTCACTGATGTGTGGAGGGAGGTTTCCCCCTCAAATTCCACAATAAAAACCCAGAGGTGTTTTTGTTTTGTTTTTGTTTGTTTGTTTGTTTTTACCAAGAGACAAAAATTCAAAATGGAAATACACTTTGCATACCTTTTCAAAAATAATAAAAATATCACCTCTAAAGTCAATCAGTTGATGCTGCAGTTTCAGTTATCATACTGCTTAAAGAATGGAGTAAAACAAACAAACCACAAACCAGAACAACCTGGTAAATCACAGTGAAGGAACTGGCATCTTGCTGGAAATGTCTGATAATTGTTTCATGCCCTAACTACTTTGTTTCCTGCCACAACACTGTTGATTATTCTTTGTAGGTGCTCCTGTTATCAGCTAGTTGGTTTATGGCTAAAATGCTTTAGTTTATCCCATTAGGCATGGATAACAACTGTTATCAATTCACAGGCAGGCCTTACCTGCAATTCAAGGTATCTACAAGTAGTTATCTGCAGTGGGTGCCTAAGCTGCAGGCATCAAAATATAAAAATCTAATCAATACCTTTAGTATGAAACCAGCTGGAAGATATTTTAACCTGAGCAATATGTACTCCTGAGGCAGCCCTTATTTTAGTGAGTAAAAAGTTTCCTCTTGACTTTAAAAGAAGCCAAATCTTGTCTCTCATTCTGTTTATAGCTTGATGTACAGACCCTTCTCTTAGAACACACCTTCTGAGTGAATTTACAGACCTGTGACATAGAGATTGAGCTGATATGAACTCACATTTACATGCTTTCAAATCAAATATCGAGTGTGTCCTACGAGTGTGTCCTAACTTAAGACATTAGTAATGCAAAGTAATGGTATCCAGGACATATTAATACATACACTGCTCTGAGAAAAGTGAGTTAGTCTCTCTTCTGCCCTTTTTTTTTGCCAGAGACTAATACTGAGGAACCAGACCCAACCTGAGAAGACTCAAATACCTGTTTTTGCAGAATACAGGATATTCTTATCCTTTCTTCTCTGTCCCTCTCTGATGTAGCATAAAGACAGCATGAGCTGCACCAGGTCTTATCTAGTAATGTTTTTATTCATTAGCTCTCTCTGGGGTAAATAAATGGCTGGATGCTGCCTAGGGTATAGAAAAACGAGTTCTTTCTTGATGTTTAGCACATCAAATCCCTATGTTTTGTCTTAAAGACGTGTTGGTTTGGTGTTTTTTTGTGTGTGTTTGTTGCTGTTTTGTTGTTTTGGTTTGTTTTTTTCCTTGCTGACTGTTCCTATTTTTCCAGTTACTCAGGGCAGAAAGGTAGAAACAAAAATAAAAAATGTCATTTCTCCACTGCACTGGGAAATTTAAAACCCAGCTTATTTCTGGAGCTGTGGTTCATGTCCAGAGTTCTTCAATAACACAGTCTATAACCAAGATTTAATTCTGTTTAATTCTGTTCAGTTTGCTCATCCCTACTCACACCCATAATGAGTCCCTGCATAAATTAAACTATAATTAATTGTGTGACATTTCGGACCACGTGTTGTGGATTTTAGAGTTAAGATTTCCTGATGGAATCCAATCCATGCATTTAGTTTCTTCTTGTTTACTACAACAGTTTCCCAAGTTTTTTCACACCAAAGTGCTTTGCAGTGTGGTTTCATGCATAATAATCAGATCAGGGTAAGGTTACATAACAAGAAAGAACTTCGCTTTCATCCTCTCTAGGTAATAGATGAGCAAGTCAGACAGGAAATCCGTCTGCTTTCAAACAGGCTATATTTAAAAATTTATGATGCAATGATATCTTATACTCCCTGGGTTTAGAGGGGAAAAACGTGGTTTGATAAAGAGGCATCCTATACCCACAGCAAAATGGTAACGCAATTGCCAGTGTATAGCATGAAACAGCCATTGACAATATCAATCCTGTTATTAATCATTCTGTTGAGAATGGGTATTTATCAAGCGATGAATCTCCCAGCAACTATGGCTTACATGACTTGAACTTAAAGAGCCCGGAATGATCCTTGAAGGATAAAGGAAACGTTTAATTTTCACATGAGCCTTTGCTTTGCTGGGTCAGGAGAAAAATATGGACCTACCATCAAGGCCATAATGGCTGGGCTTGCAACTGATGCAGTAAATCAGTAGAGGAGTAACAGAAGATGAAAGCAAAAGGGTTTCTCTCAGCTTCCCCTCCAGCTATCTAAACACCAGCCTCCAGAGGAGCAGGCAGAGCAACAGCTCTTCCTGGAGAATAGGACCTGGTTGCAGCCCATCTAGGAGTGGTGTTCTTCACCCGCGTTCAGATGGGGTCCTCCAGAGCTGTCCTAGGGCAGACGACAGCTTTTCAAGTGGGCTTGGAGCCTAACCCACCTTCTTAGGACCCACTCCAAGTTTCCTAGAAATCAGAAGAATCGAAGCGGAGGACTAAAGAAGTGGTGCTGTTTGAGACAACCTGACAGATGTGCTAGCTGGGAGTCAGCACCACTCTGGTGACTGGAGACTTCTCTGCTGCTGATGTTACTGAGGAGGGGACTTTTGTGTGTGGGTAATAAAGGGGGCACTGTTTCCCATCGAGGAGGGGCAGTGGGGAAGTGCTTTGGATGGCAGCACATCCATTTACACATCTGGTATTCAGGAGCCTCTTTCCGCTGGCTTTAATAAAGAAAAGAGGATGCACTTTGCGGTGGGGGAAGTTTGTCCTGCTGGCATTATAACTCTCCATCTGTTCTGCAGACAGAGTGAAAACTTTGGTGTCAAGAGCAGTGACATCAACATTAAATGTACTTTTTAATCTCTTTTTCAGAAAAAAAAAAATAAATAAATAAATGAAAAGAATCAGAAAGAAGTGGATAAAAGTGCATAACTTTCCACAGGCACTTCTCCTCTGAAGAGAGAAAACAGTCTGGGTGGATGCTGAGTTGAAAGAATTCAGGAGTGAATATGTCAGTTAACAGCGATTTGGCTTGAATGATACCTTCCCAGAGGAAAGAGGTAACTCATAAAACTTTCCTTCTAGAAGCTCACAGATTCCAGCTAATTAATTGCAGTGAGGTGTCTTTTAAATTAGAGGTGTGCCAAGGCAGATCCGGTTGCTTCTGAAACACTTACTGTTGCCAAGTCTTACTATTATTACTTTAAAGACCAGCTTCAACATATATCCGTGCAAAAATCTTTGGCAGTATAAAGGCAATGCAGAAACACAGCAGTTTTTTCATGAAAAATAATATCTCAATGAAGACCAGAAGAGGAAGGAACACAGGAAAACAGCTCTTGCTATGAAGCCTTCGAACCCAAATGCCTTGGAATAAAGCTCTGTGCCCTGCAGGCTCAGAGGCTGGTGAGCAATGCAGCTGGTTTGCCATCTGAACAATCCGGGGTGGCCACATCAGCCCTCCTGCTTTAAATATACAATGGTACGGGTCTTTAGGACTTTGCCTCCTAATGGCCATACTTACCTGACTTGGAGAGCATTGCTTCTTTCCGTGTCTTCTTCATTTGACTTGACACTCCCACGGGCTGGGATTTGTCCTCTGTTGAATGTTCTTGCTTTTACTGCGTACATGTGGGGGTTTTGTGATGCAGCTTGGACACAACGGTCTGTTGACTGAGCAGGAGGGAGGTTCGTAGGCTCCAAGAGCTGCAGTGAGGCTGCGGGATGCTACAAGGAGGGCCAACATCGTCTGAGTCTTTTTCCAAGTAAAATGCAAACCAATGTGTTTGACTTTTCTCTCTCAAGGCAACTCCCCGACATGCGCAAGCTGACTGGTGCTCATTACTTGCTTGTGAAACAAAGTAAACTAAGTCTCCTCAGTAACCTTCAGCCTTGTTCCTGATGACAGAGCTGGCATAGGTGGGGTACATCTACACTGTTATACATAAATTAATATGTAAAGATGGACTTCTCATTACAGTTTATTAACTCCAGTTAAAAAAGGCTGCATAGACAAGGACACTTGATTTTTAAGTAGTATTTGCAGCTGTCGAGGGTTAAGATTGCGGGGTGACAATAAAACCCTGGCAGATGTATTGTTAACCCCCTCTCCCCCCCCACTCCCACTCCCTCTCCCCCCTTCCCACTGAGGACAGGCGATCGGGAGGAAAAGAAGAACAGAGAGAAGAGAGTTGAAAAAATTAAAGATGTTTTACTAATGCTACTAATAAAAATAGAGAAAATAATACAAAATATACAAAACCAATCTTGAAAGTCTCAGCAACTGCAGAGCCGGCACCCAAAGTCCTGGATTAGACTCTGCAGCCAACCGGAGCTGGATTCAGCCTCTCACTAGGCCTCAGTTCACAGGGACGACTTGCAAGGTCCTCTCCTAATGTCGGCCATAAGGAAAAAGGAGAAAAAGGGTCGAGATCCTCGTGGTCTCCCACTTTTATATGAAGTATTCACGTGAATGGAATGTTATACACAGTTGGTCAGTTTCTTAGTCACTTGTTTCTCGTCGCCCCTCTCGCGAGATGTCCATCCATGCTTATCAATAAGTTTGCATTCCATTGCTATGTTTACCAAAACATGTGTCTGGTTCTCCAGGAAAATGCAGCTAATATGAAGGCTTTAGCTGACAGGCAAAATTCACTGAAAGAGAAACTTGTTTTTAACAAAACCAGGACAGCAGCTCATGACAAAACCCTTGCAGATTATTCCGCCAAACCAAACAAAGCCTATACTGCTATTTGCTTCTTTTTGTTTTTCACTGCTGTTTTAACCTGCGATAAGACCACAGCTTTTCACATGCTGAGTAGATTGACCTAGATTAACCCTTACCATGTTTCTGGATCATACAGAAGATGTTCAAATACCAGGGTGCTAGCTAACCTTAGAAAAACCTTGATACGTACCTTGTAATTCATGTGCATTACAGCATGAAAGATTGAAGTCAGTGGCAAACAGTTTTGTTTTGAATCTGTATCCCTCACAAGAAAGGAAAACTTAAAAAGAAAGAGTGTGCAGTGACCTAAATAAGCTGTATTTTAGCATGCTTAAAAATGAAAAGCAAAGTGGAACCTCCATGTTTATAGCCCTGAGCCCCACAGAGCCACAGATGGAGGTTGCCACTTTGAATTTTTAAATGAACCTGGTTCCTTAAAAAGTGTAGAGGAATAGTAGGTAGCAGAAAACTTGCTCAACTATTAATGGTGTCATTCTGTTGGAAAGATGTAGGAAAAAGAGATAATAATGATTATCACAAAATGGGAGAATAAGGTTGAAAAATAAACTATAATTTCAAAGCCATAAAAGCACTTGGGAGGCAGTTTTTCATCCACCTTTTTCTGTGTCTGACTTTTGCACATCAGAGCAGAGAGATCTCAATAGAAAGACAGTTTGAAAAGATTGATGGGAGCTAACAGGACCAGAGTTTTCTTTTACAAGTGACTGTGCATTTTGATTTAATATTCAGGCTTATTAGATGCAGAAGTGTAAAACTCACAGCTCTGATTCAAGACAGAGCCCAGGAAAACGTTACTGTAAGGGTTCTGAGAGAGGGATTGTACAGCTGGGGGTGGGTCTAGTCAGTCTCACCACCACCTTCCACGCTCACATTTCTTCCTGAGGTAGCTGCCTTTTTGGGGTACAGCTAAACAGGCTGCCCCAGCTGCTTACTGATAAGAGTTCACAGGCTAAAATTGGTCCTGATTTACTTTAAAACAGTACCTTATAAACTGCAGAGATTCAGCAGCTGCTGCAAGAGCAAGTGAACCATTTATTCACATTTTCTTTAACGAAGGGTTCAGAATGACCACTGGGGCCAGTAAATATCATTACTGTCCTGAGTTAAGCTGTATTCCCTCCTGAAACATATAAAGGAAATTTGCCCCTTTTCAAGGAAGCACCTAAATGTGTGTTTATATTAAGCACATGCTTAAATTCCATTGATAATACTGGTGTTTGAACTTATATTTAAATATTAGCAAGACGTAACAGAAGGCATGCAGTTTTGAACTGTATTCTAAGGTAATAAAGAGAGCCAGCTCATCCTGAATACAGCTTCTTTGAAGTAAAGAATACATTTTTATTCTTACTGATAAAGAGAACCAAATTTATATGATGTAAATGCTCCATAAGCTATCCCAATATCTTATTCCTGCTGTGGAATCCAAATCTCTTTATATGGGAAGAGCAGGATGCAGTCTAATATAACACATCCTGAGTGCATCTAGTCCTACTGTACCAAGACTTGGTCTTGGGCTTTGATCATCTGCATGAAGGACTAGAGAGAGTGTAGAGGATGGTGAGGGGCCTGGAGCACAAGTGTGATGAGGAGCAGTTGATGGAACTGGGGCTGTTCAGCCTGGAGAAAAGGAGGCTGAGAAGAGACCTTATCATTGTCTACAACTACCTGAAAGGAGGTTGTAGTGTGGAGGGGGTTGGTCTCTTCTCCCAAGTAACAAGTGATAGGACAAGAGGAAATGGCCTCAAGTTGCATCAGGAGAGGTTTAGATTGGATATTAGGAAAAAATTCTTCATGGAAAGGGTTGTCAGGCATTGGAACAGGCTGCCCAGGGAAGTGGTGGAGTCACCATCCCTGGAGGTGTTTAAAAGGCGTTTAGAGGAGATTCTTAGGGACATGGTTTAGTGCTAGAGTTAGGTTGTGGTTGGACTCGATGATCCTGAGGGTCTCTTCCAACCAAAATGATTCTATGATTCTATGCCAGTGAATTTCAATCCCTGTCACAGTGATGTGTGGCTTGAAGGCTGATGTAAGTGGGGTGGGAGTCCTTGACTGGCCTGAGTTAGATCTAAATATTCAAGCTTGCATCTAAGATGGACGAAAAACAGTAAGGAACTTACTCCTGTGAATGTCTTTCTCATGGATGCTTAAAACACAAAAAGACAAACCATTGCATTCTTATACTAGTGAAAAATGTTGCTCAAATTCTCTTCCCAGACAGTGAGGGCAGCCTAGCCTGGTGGTGACAAATACATGGATTGTGGCTGCCAGGAGTCTCCTTGACCCATTCAGATGCCTCGGCCTGGCCTGACAGGCCTGGCTTCATATACAATCGTCATCCTATTATGTATGAAAGCAGGTGTGGATTTTGCAGTGCTAAAGAATTTGAGCATCTGTTAAAGCAGCAAAAAAATGCGATGTAATATCTCAGGCCCCCAGCAGCTTTGAGACGTGGCACTGCAGTATTTTACAAGCATCTTCTGTGCACCGCAGCAATTTTCTCATGATTTTCTCACTTGACTTCCCAGCCTATTGTAACAGCTGGGTTACAGGAGGAATGAATTGGCCCTGAGGTCTCGTGTGACCACTCCTTACACTGCACTTGTGCTCCCACTGGGAAGGGAGTTACAGTGGCTGCAGCTTTTATTTTCATTCCTATTCAGTCTTCAGCAGTTCCCCTTTGATGCTTCCTGCCATCTCTCTCTTTCTTGCTGTGCTTTGACGACTTGCTACTGCAGGCACAAGTAAGATCACGCTGTGATGAGCTCCCTCAAAGCAATGTCTTGCTGGTAACAGGTACCTCTGCAGTAGAAGCCGGCGGAGTACTGCTGTAGGGAGACAATATGCTCCTCTCTGTCTTTTCAGATTCATCCCCTCTCGGGACTCACAAGGGCACCCCTCTTGACCAGAAATGTCAAGCCACAGTTTGAAGCTGGCAGCAGATAAACTCTGACAGGGTTGCAATCTGCAAGCCCTGAGAGCAGCGACTTGCATTGATGTGCTTCCTAAAGGTCTGCATCTGCGTTAGGAGTGCTGCTGGTCCTTCCTCTTAAATGTTTAGCATTTAAAAAAGTGCCATGGTCAAACACAGAGAGGGGGCATTGTCCCATTTCTGAGTTTCTGAAAATTTTAAAACAAAGCCTAAAAGGGATTATTTCTTGTCCTGCAAGATGAAACATAAACTAACAAACAACAACCAAATAAACCCACCCAGATGTTCTAAAGGTATATGCAGAAAAACAAAATAATTGAGAGAAAGAATATATATTTCTTAAAAGAAAAAAAAAGCATGAGAAGCTGAAAGGGTTTCAAGTGCAAGAAGTGACTAGGTCTCACAGTGAAGAGAAAGAACACTCAAAACACACTAAATTTAAGGAAATTTTCTCATGCCTTCTGTTTACTCCCAAGAAAATATAGTTACACTTTTAAACTCAGCAAACACCACGAGCTATGAAAGAGTGGAAAATTATTCTGCTCTCTAGGGCTGAACAATGTCAGGATAGGAAGATTATATGGCCAAGAATAGGTATAAAGGGTAGGTTTCCTCAGCTGATTGCCAGCTAATGTATTCGAGGGCAGTTCCCATGTTACATCCTCAGCCTAGGGACAAAGAGAACAAGTGAATTACATACTTCTTTCCTAGTATACAAAATAAACTGAGTACAGTCAAAGATCTGTCCGTACTCCATGTCTCAGGCTTCACCAATCAAAAAAAGAAGATGGAACAGACTAATAAACTAAATCCTAGCAGTTTTGTGAGACATGTGGGCATTTGACAGTCTTTGTACATGCATAAAGCTGCAGTGACAACTGTCTTCGAGCTTGGGCTTGAAAACCTGGGGAGTTTCTGAGCAGACTGAATCCTGAGAAAACACCTGGACTCTATGTTGATGGTTATTTTTTAGCCAGGCACCAGTCTGCCGAGAAAGATGTGGGAGCTCCCTCCCAGTTTTGAAGAACAAAATCTATTGCACCACCTGTCGGAAAATATACAGGTAGAGTCTATGATTTTTGTTCCATTAAGAAAGTGAGAAGCAGGATGAAAAGCTTTGTTTCTGCTCGTATATGATAATTTGAGACAGAAGCGAATTTTAGAGGAAGGACTGGAGCAGGCATGGGCCAAGCACAAATCCAAGTTCATTCATATTTAATATTCTGAGACATTCTCTATGGGTAGAGGTTACACCCTCGCATCTTTTTCTGTGAAGATGCCTACATATGAGTGACCCCAGAAGAGGTTTTGTCTGACCTCCAGTTACTATAATAAGAAAGTCATTGGGCAAACTGGTCCCAACATAGAATTCTGCATCTGTTTAGAAAACCAGCGGAATTATGCATGAAGCACACATCTGTCATTAATGGAAGTTGTACAAAGGGACACATAAGAGAATGAAAAGTCCTGAAAATAAAACAAACAAGAAACCCAAACAATTCCACCACCACAACAAAAGATTTAGACAACTAATATTTTTGAAATTGTTTTAGCTGCTTCTTGTTAAATTATGCCCACATGCAGATGATCTGGGCTATAAAAATAAAATTGTTCTGCTCTGACACCTACCAACGCTCCCAGTGTCAGTAATCAGTTCAAGATATTGGCATCCATACGGTTGCAGGGAGGACTGGAGGAGAGCACTTCACTTGGGGTCAGCCTAGTGCTGCGAGTTCCCTTTAAAACACTTTCCTGAAGAGCAAAGCGAGCTGATACTTGAGACCAAGCCATTCCACTGTTAAAATGAGACACACATTGCAATGAGATGTCCTTGGAGACAAAATTCTTTTTAACACGTATTTTTTTTAACATAGAAATCCTTTGTTTGATGTCCTTGAACATTTCTGCAAAAGGTCCTTTGCAAGGGAATATTTTAAATGTAAATGAAGAGATCCATCCAAAGACAGTAGCTGCTCTCACACCAACATTCTATTGTTGTTGCAGATACAGACATTTTTCCTTCACACTCTCAACTACCACAATTTTGCTGTAACTATTCAAACCCCTTACAAAGGAATTAAATTTTATGTGAAAGCAAAGAAAATACTAAAGAATCTAGTGCAGCGTCTTTCTGCTTCTTTTCAACATATTTCTTTTCTTTTAGCTATCTTTTGTTTCCAATTTTTAAGTCTAGCTGAAGATTGAAGTGGTGCAGTAAAGGTATTTTCTTTCTTTCTATACAATATGCTAAGCTTGATGTACTGCTTTATATAAAAGTTACAGATTAAACCTGTTCTTAATATTTATAAGAATTTTAAACCTGATGCTAATATAGCATTGCTCTCCTTAAAGCTATAACAAAGTACAATCCTCGAGGCAAAAACTATGAAGTAAATATTTTTGGAGATAACACTTTTCTTCACTTTGCATAAATTTAACACTGTGCTCTCTGTAAAATATGTGATCTTTTTCTTAACTCCACATAGACATAAATAGCTCTGGCAAGATGTCATGAAAGTAACAGAAGCTTTGGAAAACACCACCATTAAGGATGCTGAATTTAATTTTCTGCTTTTGTTTTGAATGGCCTACTTACTCTTCAAAAGCCTTGCCATGTCATGATGCAGAGTGAAAATGAATGAACTATTAGACTATATTTAGCCACATATTAAACCTCAGCTGTAAACACCCAACAAACAATATTCATGGAAGCCTTGGGGTGCCTGTAAACAAAAATAATGGTATGGCACAGTCACCTTCGCTCAGAAGAAGAGTTTGTATTCTACATCATGGTCTACCAGTGGTCGGGCCTCCAGGTACTGGGCTGAAATTGATGTTTTACAGGTTGATAAGTATGGAGGGAATGGGTGCCTACAGATATCTTACTGGAATAGCTGTTCTACACAAGTCACCTCTTGGAAATCTTGTGACTTCTTACCAGAAAGTCTTCTTTACCTTTTAAGTACATTAGGTATTTCTAATGTAAGATGCCTTCATAGCTTGGGCACATGAGAAATGTCTCACCCAGATGGAAATGAGAAGTGTACAGGAGGAGCAATCCTGGACAAAATTTGAAAAATCGCTCATCATTGGCCAAATTTATTGAAGTCCAGACTCTGCATGTGCATTACCAACCATTCTTTATATTCTCCCTCCCTCCACTTTGCACCTCAGAATGAAATTCTGCCACAGATTCCTGGAGTTGTAGAGGGTTTACTTATGTGGTTCATCAACTTCCCACATTTCCTTGAATCATCCCCTCAGCAAGTCAACTGCTGACCTAAACCTTACCAACTACAGTTTGGGGTTCCTTTGGACCAACAGACTGAGCCCAGACATTGCAACAGCTCATATGCCCTCTGTTACCTTCCTAAACCACTTCCAATGCCTCCAGGCAGAGAAGTTCCTTCTACTGCAATCCAGGTCTCAGGTTCTTTAATATCATGTAGGTTTTATTCAGAAACTGAAGGCACAATGACTATTTATTTGTGTCTCCAAGGGTGGACTCAACGTAATACATGTTCAGATAATCTCAAGGAATGGGGTGACTTCCCATTATATTTTTTAATCCATGCTATCTCTTTGGCTGACTCATCTGCGTGTTTTTTCAGCCCTTTCCCCAAATCTTGCTACTTTCCTGTCATTCTATTTCACTTCGTGAGAAAGGAAGACAAGGGCAGCCATCACTATTGTTCCCACCAACAGCAGTCTTTCTTTTACTCCTTATTAATAATGAATCGTCAATGGTTAGCAATATTTTATCTAGGCTATATAATAATCATTAATGTCCTCATCTGTTAGAAAACTAAGGAAACTGAGGAAATACACTCTAAGGGTTGGAGGTCGTAACAGTGAACATAGAGCAGCAGGCCATATTAAACATCAATAACACATTTGCCCACATTGGAACCAGATGCTTATGTCTTACCTGGTTTTCCTTTGCTTTGCCAAGGGTTTGGTATTCAGACTTCAGTGCCTTGACTTCAGTTGTCACTTCACTCTTTACTGAGAAGCAGGTCCAACTCTCATCTTCCAGTGTTGCCCAGGGCACGATGTTTCAAACAAACATAGAGAACTGCAGGAAGGGAGAGGGAAATGTTACAGTTGTCAGAAATGTCATAAGATAGACATCCAAATTTTAGCAGCATTGAAAAATTTCTAAATTATGAAGCTTGTAACTTTAAATAAACCCTTTTCAGAGTGTATAATCAACATAAATTTGATGAAGTATTTTCTTATTTGACTTAGCCTTATCATGAAACAGTTTTCTCAGAAGATGATTCAGTTTATCTGTATGGAAAGAAACAGTGAATTTGGGCTGCTGGAACAAAACTTCGTCATTTGAATCCTCTCAAAAATAATGTGGGTATAACAAAAAAGCTCAAAAAAATTCCGAAGGTAATGGGCTCATCCAGGGTTGCTATGTTTTACTGGCAAAATTAGCTTGAGACATTTTTGAAACTTTACCTTAATGAATTAAGCAAAAAACCGCAAAACTAATAATACTGAAAATTCCTGCTGAAACATGATGTGAAACAGTACAACATGCTTAACACAGAATGACACAGATCTCAATGATTTTAGATCAGATATTAATGAGTAAAACCAGTAGTATTAGTATGTAGTGAATAATGTAATTTCTTACTCATCTGGTTTGGAAAAATTTTCTGTAGGGGAGAAGTGTCACTTGTGGAAGAAATACAGGTTTTTAAAGTGTACTTAATTGAGTCTGCACATGAAAAATATTTTGTTTTTTCCTGATATGTCATTTTTAAGAAAGTTTTAAAATGCTATTATAAAGTATCTTTTTAGCTTTTTAGATTCTCAGCCTTTTTTATTAGGTTAAAACTGTTAACACACTTATCTGCAAGTTTACAAATACATATTCTTCTTAAAATCCTTGTTTTTTCAGTGATTTATGAATTAATAACATGGAGCTTAAACAGTAGGTACAGAGCTAGATGAAGAACATTTATTTCTGGTTTGACATTGAATTTAATAATTGTAAAAAGTAATTTAAGTCATAATGAAAAAGATATGTGATCATCTTGAGTCCTGGCAAAACAAAAATGACTCCTAAAATAATTTTCTTTTACTCTAAACTTTTAAAATGTACATAACTTCTTACATGCTCTGTTGTTTTTTTTTTTTTTCCAGATCTACTAGCTAGTATTACAAAAGATTTATTCCTTCTGAAATTTTACTGCCGAGCTCGTTAAATCATTATTGCTACAAAAAGTATGGATGAATACAGAAGGTTCCACTTAAATTTCAGAAGAAACTTCTCAGTGAGGGTGACAGACACTGTCCCAGGCTGCCCAGGGGGGTTGTGGAGTCTCCTACTCTGCAGACATTCAAACCCACCTGGACACCTTCCTGTGTAACCTCATCTGGGTGTTCCTGCTCCGGCAGGGGGATTGGACTGGATGAGCTTTCGAGGTCCCTTCCAATCCCTGACATTCTGTGATTCTGTGTGATTCTGTGAAAAACGAAACTTTGCATTTTACAGTGTAATATATGTTTAAAAAAAATATTTTAAAAAAAGTACAAAATTCAACAAGCATTTGTGACTTATTTTATCTCCCCCTCACCAAAAGCTCAATTTTCCAGTATTTGTCAGAAAATTGCTGGTTCTATTCTAAGTGTTCATCAGCAAGAGCTGCAAATCCTCATACTTCACAGAGATACACTTCTGGCTGTGCCCAAGGAGAATTTTCCCTTTGTGCAATAACCCACCACGGCGATGGGCACTGTCGGGATCCGAGCTGCCCTCCCACTCTCTCTGCGCCGCTTTCCCAGCTCGGGTGCACGAAACCACATCGCAGTTCTTACCATTTCAGGCAGATTATAATTACAGCCTAAGTAAACTGACTTCACAAGCGATGACAACATCTAATTCAGTCCATTAATCCACCCCTGGCTGTTTCTCAGTTCTACAGAAAAACTCTCAGATGTCTCTAATATGGTGTCTACATCAGATTCCTGGGAGAATCTTCTTCTCAAAATCCTACATATTAGAAAGATGCAGAGAGACTCTTGTTCTCACATGTTCCTGTGCAAGCAACTGGTGTATCTGCCTGTGCAGCCCTTCACACATTAATATGATTTTCAGCATTAAAAAGATTTTGAGAAACTCATGTCAAAGACTCAAAATTATCCAGTTATTCTAAAAACAGACAGTCACCACAAGGTGGATAAATCCTGCATTAACTACTTCTGTGGACCAGCAATTTCCTTCAAATTAGCCCAATCAAATACATGTGTTTTATATGCATATTTCATACACACATGAGAGAATTTGGTGGCAGAAATGACCACACTGAGATTTATGAGAGTTTTCTGTAAACATCACAGATCATTGCTTGGAGGTCTCACCATGACCAATGGCCAAGGAAATCCTGAGCCACGTTCCCTCATTTCTGATTCCCTTCCCATAGGTACATTTCCCACTAAGTCAAGAAGAATTTTTATTTTTAGAGAGTGAGGGCAGCGGAGGAACAACTAAGGTCAAATAACAGCATGTGCATAGATGCATAGAGAGACTAAGAAAAATATTTTTCCATTCAATGTCACACATGGCAGCTACTTGTCCCCAATTTGTCATCACTCTGTAAACTTTCAGTGAGCAAATATGCTTTTTACATTCTGCTCTCTGCTTTCCTCATAATACTCCTCTCAGAGTTTATTGTCCCCATTTTCTGAAGTGACTTCAGCTCCCTGGATATCCTATGAAAAGGGAATTTCTTCTGCCTCACAACCTTAATGCAATCTCCACATCTTTCCTGCCATCACACTCTCACTTCCCACCAAACTGCTGGGTATTGGACCATCCCAGAGAACCGCAACTGTCCCAGGGTCCTGGTTAGGGACACATTGCCTTCTCTGTCACCCTGTAGGCAATTGCTGGCCTCTGAAGAGTTGCATTTCTATCTGAACTGTAGAGCTTCCCAGTAGTGTTCCATGTGGGGAAGAGCCAAGCCCAGCTGAGGAAGGGCTGGTAGACACCCGTTGCTCTGTGAAGGCAGTAGACACAATGGGATGCCTTCACCCGATATGGGATCATGAATGGGGGACAGGACAAAATGCAAGTTTCCCGATGCATTTCAGGAAGAATTTTCCACACTGTATTTATTTTCAGCAAGTATTTGCATCAAAATCACCAGTGTGATTCCATCTTTCTTTCAGGTTTGTTGAGAAATATTGGAAGGAGTTGATCAGTGATCCACCAGCCATAGCATTAAATCAAGTACTACGGGATTTAGGGGATGAGGGAAGGAAGAGACACACGTCCTATTTTCACCACCCTATTCAACATGTACAATCCTGGACATGCAATGTGATGATGGCCACACATCCGCTCAGCCTTCTCCATCTCGGTGTGCTGCATTGGTCTTGCTCCAAGGACCTTGCATCCCAGCAACTCCAGGAAGATGATTTGATAGACCACCCCCAAAGCCACCAGTCTGCAATCAGGTTTGATGCTTCCTGATGTTTTTCTCTTGGCATTGAGGGTACAAAATGCAGATATTTGAAATATCCCAGCATCCAGCTCATGGCTGCCGTTCTTCCAGATGGATGTGGAGCTCTGTCAGAGCTTGGATTGCTCTGAACAAAGAAATAATGACAGCTATGTGCAACCTGAAGCAAGTCACACACTTGGATTTCTGGAACCCCTCAGTCACTGAGAGAAATGTGTATGAAGGTACTTTGGCCTTTGGAAAAATCAAAATGGAAAATTCCTATGTATATAAAATTCCTGCCAATTAATGGCCATTTTTGTCTCCCAATACCAAGGGCACTGCCTGACTGTGTAGAGCTAGAGACAAGAGATCAAAGTATAAAGTTTAAAATGTTAAATTTTAGATATTAATGATTTTCATGTCATATTACTTATCTTTCAGGCAAGCAGCTGTGCTGAGTCTGCTAAGAGGAGTATGAAAACAGATGAAGAAATCTGAGAATCTACCCTTTCAATTTTTTTTTTTTCATTTTTTTTTTATGTGTGTTTGTATGTGTGTTCGTGTGTGTGCATAGGTTTCAGTGTACATAACTGGTTTCTAGCCGCGGTTCTTGAGTTAAGGCCAAGGCTTTATCCCTGCTATCTGCATCTGCTGGGAGTGGTTTGGTATGAAAAAGCACTAAATAATTGCCACTCCACCCTACAGAGCCTTCCTGTCCAGCCCCATAGGCAGGCACAGACGTGAGGAAAAGTGCATTTGTCTTGGACCAGTTTATACCACAGGAGATGCAGCCCACCTCAAACAGCAGAGAATTCTCTTCTAACAGTAGATGTTGCACCTCCAAGAGATGCTGTGCTGAACCACAGTCACGGCAGAAGCTCTCTACAATGACAGTTCTTTAGAGAAAAATGCAGTTTACCTTGTTTGGGGTGGTTTCTTTTTGCAAAAATATGTAAAATTTTAAATGAAGGGAGGAGAGGAAAGGAGTAATAGAAACACACACGACGAGCACCAAGAAGGACTTTCAAAGAGCTGAAAGCCTGTATCAGAAATGCCTATACTGATCAGAAAGTGCTTGCTTCCCAGATGAGATGTCACACAGACCCATGATATTAAAGAATATATATATATATTAAAGAATATATATATATTAAAGAACATTTATATATAACTTGCTGTTATATCAGCAAGTATAATTACAGTTGGGCATTTACATGCAAATCATGGAATCATAGAATGACTTGCATTGGAAGGGACCTTTAAAGGTTGTGTAGTCCAACTCCCCCACAATGAGCAGGACATCTCCAACTAGATCAGGTTGCTCAAAGCCCCGTCTAACCTGACATTGAATGTCTCCAGGAATGGGGCATCGACCACATCCCTGGACAACCTGTGCCAGTGTTTCACCACATTCATTGTAACAATTTCCTTCCTGAAATCTGATTCTGCTCTCTTTTCCTTTAAAAACAATACCCATTGTCCTATCACTACAGGCCTTAGTGAAAAGTTAATCTTTCTTGTAGGCCTCTGATCATTTTTGTGGCCTCCTCTGGCCCCTCTCCAACAGGTCCATGTGTTTCCTGCACTGAGGGCTCCAGAGCTGGACAGAGGAGTCCAGGTGGGGTCTCACCAGAGCAGAGCAGAGGGGCAGAATCACCTTCCTGGACCTGTTGGCCACACTGCTTGTGATACAGGAGTATCAGTTTTCAGGATACAGGCCACACTCCTTGTGATCCAGGATACAATTGACTTTCTGGGCTGCAAGCACACATTGCTGGCTCATATCTAATCTTTCATCCACCAGTACCCCCAAGTCCTTCTCCGCAGGGCTGCTCTCAATCCCTTCATCCCCCAGCCTGTATTGATACCAGGGGTTGCCCCGACCCAGGTGCAAGATCTTGCACTTGGCAGATTGTCATATGGCTGACTGGTGAAAGCTCACTGTAATCTTTCTACTAGGGCAAGACAGATAAAGTAGATTTTTACTGGATCAACAATTACTGTAAAAGGCATTAAAGGTCAAATGGATAAATATCAAGTCATACAAAGCCCATCTTTAGCTAACAGCAATTTGGAAGATTGTGCTGTTTTAATAACAATCCATTGTACAAAAGCTGCTGGAAATGCATCACAGAGCTGCTGTAGATATCATATGTTGAAGCTGTGTCTTCCTAGCTATTAATAATACTACAACAAGTATTCTCCTGTATCATATTAATGGTTTTTAACTGTTCTTCATAAATATTTCTGGAGTCGGTTGAATTAGACTTCTAATGATTTCTCCATTAAATGTGGTCTGATCAATTTTTATGGCATCGCCTGAGGAATGAAATCAAACAAATGTCGTGCTGCACTTGCGTTTCCTCTATGGATTTTTGAGGCATTCCTTTAAAAATATTTTTTTTGTTTGACAGCAGAGACATCGATTTGAGAGCTTGCTTTACAAAATCAGAGTAGCTTTCAAGTAAGGTAGTTATCCTGGGTGATCTGTGTACTGTTTCACTGTTATTTGAGGTTTCAGCACGCATCCCAGTCACAAGGGGCAATTTGTCATTATCTCTGCTAATGACTATGCGAATCTGGATCAAACCGAGTAGCTGACAAATGAACATGTTGATTTCTGGCAAACTACTGACAAAGAACATGATTTTAATATTTGTTATTAAAAAAGAGACACAGCTTCGTAAATGCTACAACACGTCAGTGTGGAAGATGAGACATATCACTTAATGAAGGTATCATTTTAAACGTAATTTTTGAGCAAAGGACATGTGAACTTACCAGTGTGTCAGGCTAAAGGTCCTACAGTCCAGTATCACGTTTCTTAGCCTGGTGAGTAGCTGCTGCTTAGAGAAAGGCCGCAGTCACTGTTGAAGTTGATTGGGATAGATGAATAGTGCATGTTCATCTATTAAATGAGATATCAAGGGTCATTTTAGTTGAAAAATGAAGGGAATTGCTAAGCTATGTTGTAAAAAAGTTCAGGAAATGTAGAACTGAGATGAAGAGGAAAATACCCTGAGCCTTGCTAAAAGCACCTCATTAGAGCCCCATTTCATTAGAACAGCTTGTTAAATCAGTAACTTAAGGCTTAACAACGGTCTATCCACTGCAGCAGCTGTGGTCCTGCAGGGTTCTAGGTAGAACATCAATTGAATTATCCTGACAAACAGCAGAGATGGGTCTAACAGCCTCCTCATTGAGGTAACACATATTTTCGTTGGTACGCACTGAAAAGATAGCAGGTTGTGCAGAGAACCTTTTTCAAGTCTTGCAAACCCAGTGAAAATGGGCAGGTTTCAGCACACCTGAACAATAGCTCTGATTAATTGTCATCTATGCTGAAATAAAAATAATTGGTTAACTACCTTGTAATGGGAGCCTGTGGTGAGTTTACAAAAGACATATCCTCTCTTTTGAAATGGCTTTCCTTGTATTTACTAAAGATACTAGATGGCTCTTTTGATTGTACATTGTGGTTGTGAGTAAGACACTAACATATCAGTTTTCTGTAGATTCAGGGAATAAGAAGTTAGAGGAGAACATTTTAAGGCTTTTATCTTGTCCCAACTGAGCTCTTGCACCAATTGCATAGCTTTCTGCTGGTTGAAAGCATAATGTTTTTATGGGTTTATTTTAAATGCATCAAGTACACTGGAAGACAAAATATCAGTTGTGTCAGCTGTATGTCTTATATCACATCTACATTATACCTGAGTATGTTTAAGCATTCAAGGGACAAATTCTTTGCCAAAAAAAATGTGTGGCCCATTGAAGTACATGGAATTTCATCTATCTGCAAGATTGAAAAATATAATGTTTTATGACATGGCTTTAAAGCACACAGGTAGAACTAATCCAAAACCTGTAAAATCTGAGACTTCAGAAAATATGTCCAAAGTGAGACAGTTTGAACACAGTATCTGGTGCTGAAATTGCTTTTATCAGGAAGGGAGCTACTTATTTCAGAGGATCCCAAGAAACTGGGATTGAGACCTTGCGGTTCCTGTAGTCAACCAAAAATCCTAAGAAGAGGGTTGGGATGAGCCATGCCCACCAGGACTGAGCATGTAACTAACTCCGGGCTTTAGGGAAATGGACACCTACACCAGACTGTCCTGAGAAATTCTGATGTATCTTTCCTCTTCCTTATGGGTAAACAATTACCAGTCTCACTGATAATCCAGCCTCATATTCCTCTTCCACCTGTTGACATTCATTCCCATCTTTGCTGTAAGACTCCATGGCCTAGTAAGTGAGAAAGGACCTGAAGGGAAACTCTGGAGCCTGGAGAAAGAGGCTGTAAAGTTCTCTCATTTAAGATGTTTCACATTGATCAGGTTCCCTAAATATTTATTGGACCACCAAGAGATAAAGCCAATGAGAAAAATTCTGCAGAGGCTGAGTCACCAGTTGGGAAGAGAAAAAAACTGAAGGCTGATGCTTGCTGCAAATAATAGCTACTACTACTACTACTACTACTACTACTACTACTACTACTTCACTATCACTCAACTACTCTTTAAAAAGGGATTAAGCTCCAACTGGAGAGATATAAAATGTAAAGTCTTCTTCCAAAGACACTTTCTTCCAATTGTGCTTCAGGTTCTTTCCTAGGAGTTTGAGATCCCATAGGCAGAGGGTAGAGATGATGCTGAATCTCCCACGTCTGGTATTTGTTCTAATTGATTGATAGACTATAGGATGAAATATTCTGTATAAGAAGCTTGCTCACCCCCTGAAGTGCCTTTGAAGATGGATCTCACAAGTAACAGAGTTGGTGGTATAATAATGTCTTGATGGAGAATTTAAACAAAGTACAGTTATGAGATAGACACTGCTTATTCGCTATGAGCAAATGATGTCTGATCCTGGGCAATGTTACTACCAAAACCAAGATTTTCGAGTCCTTCAGAATTTGGTTAGCAACTAAGGATCTGCTTAGCCTAAATCCCATGATGGCAATTATGCAGCAGTTAGACACCTAACTGCTTCCACAGATTGCTCCCTAAAATAATAATAGCAATAAATAGCAAAAAAAAACCCCCTCTTTATTTAAGTCTTCTCACTCACTTGGATGCCTCTTGGATTTTTATCCCTGAAATCTGAGTTCAGTGGGCCCTGATTTCAGATGATCACACACACACAAATCCCAAATATTTTTTGTGTGTGACAATTTTGTTTGTGGCTAAAAGAAATGATTAAACTTCAGCATGAGCCTACATTTGTTCCAAGGTCTGGCCGCTCCGTTGTTTCACTGTTTTCCACATAAATCCTGTTTCTCTTAAATATACACACAATGACAAACCAGTCCCAACAGTGGTACGAAGAGTTAAAGCAATTAACACAAGTTTCACTCAACCCAAAAAGTCTGCATTTCCAAATCTCTACCACCCTTTTACGTACTTCATAGCCAGACTGGGTTTCCATATGTTCAGAATAATCTAACTCATGGTGAGACTAATCTCCTGAAAACTAGCTCATTAAGTTAATGTCAGTGATTTTATATGCCTGATTTGGGGGAAAACTCATGGGGGAATGACAGGTCCTATGTGCTATAGGACTGTGACATTGCTGCTGTTGCATTGACCACTATACATAGTTTGAACTCCAATGGTGAAGTTGGCAACCTAATTTCAGATTTCTTTGTGTCAGAGAGAAACATGCATGAATCTATCTGCCCTGTCAGGACAGCTTTTGCTGATGCTTATTGGCAAAGGATGCCTTCAGAAGAGAAATCTTTTGGCCAGGCTTCTGTTCCCATGAGCTATCTTGTTGTTAGAATATTCAGCGGTCAAATAGATCATCCCTCAAATGAGTGATTGCAACAGCAAGTATTTGGAGGTTAGAACGGATGTGATACTGAACACAAGCCAATGCTGCAATGCTGTCACCAAAAGGCAAAACCCTCCCAAGGTTGAATTCCCGCAATAGCAATATATTAAAAATGTTCAGTAGGTTTCTTACTGTGCTTGGCTTGGGTTAGGTCTCAGTGGCAGTGATTTATCGCTTTTGGTCCTGGTGTTACCAGCCAAATTAATTGCTGGTGTCATGACACTGATTTACTCTTTGTACTGCTTTAGAAAGAGGTTCCACTCTCATTAACCATGGTCCTCTTGTTCTAGGTTCTTTACCACTATGAGACAGAAGTATGGTCCAGCGGAAAGCAAGAAATGCAGACATATGGGAGAGCAGAAGGAACCAATGCATTGACAGTCATCTCTGTGGTGGGTCCTGGTCTCAGCACAATTTTGCCCAGCAGCGCCAAGCCTGTCATATGCACCAGAGGAATTTTAAGGTGGGATCTGAAGGAGAGAAAAGAAATGGCTTTGGGACTCTTGAGACATAGACACTCCAAAGTGAAGAGGGGGGCTGGATAGCTCATAGCTGGCATTGATAGGAGGGAGCTGCCATCCAGATAGAAGATCTTCCTGTGAAGAACCGTGAAAATGAAGGAAGAAGGTACACTTGATACAATGGAAAAGATGAAATTCAAAAAGAGAATCAGGGAGGAAAATGGCACAATCAAAAATGTCACAACAGAAAAATAATTTTTACAGCTTTATTTTGAATTCGTACAGGAGAATGTGAATAGATAAGAATATAGACATGACTAAAATTGATAAGGGAATGCAGTGTAAGGGGGCTAAAGCATAGATGAGCTCGTTCCAGGCAAAAGAGAAAGCAAAAATAGAGTAGTTCCTGGACAATGCTATATCTTTTTTGTTCAGTTCTGGCTGTTGTACTCGAGTCTTGTGCAGTCTTGGGTAGACCACTTAGTCCGCCTGTGTCTCAGCTCCTTTTCTGTAAGGGATGCATAAAAACATTTGTTGTTGTTAAGGGATATTCCTTTTTGGAAGTGAGTGTTCTGACCATGGTTTATTCCTCACTTAGTACAAGTTTGAACTTTATCAAATTGTGACTTAAACTAAATAATAATATAAAGAGATACTGACAAACCTAAAGGAGTTTGTGAAAAAGCAGAAGACGCTAAACAGGAAAAACAGGAAGAATCAACTGAACTTTCTCCCCAGTTTTGCATGACCTCTGTAAGGAAACGAATGCAATGGCACGAATGCAATACTGGGACCACATCGGGCTAATACATCCTTTTATTCATAATGTGGATGTCCCAGCAGTGAAGCACAGACACCCAAGTAGATGCTGTCTGACATCCATGCTGCAATGCCTGAGAGGCTTCTCAGCTGTTTCGTTGGTTTTTGGCTTATGTTTTGGTTTGTTATGGGGCATTCAGGAGGAAAGAGTTTGTTGACCTCCATCCTGGCTGGATAACAGAGAAATGTGTACTAACTGCAAGCCAAAAGGGCTGGTATGGGAAAATACAGAGAACGGAACACATTTATAGATAAGGAACAAATTATTCTGTTTCTTGATCTCTTCCTTCTCTCTGCCTCATTAACTCAAATTGTTTAGTCGAGAAAAAGAGAGTTTATGCTTATCTGAACTTGAACACAAGGACCCACTCTCTCTCCAGCAGATCACAGAGTTTCTGCTACTTGATTCCTAGTAAGGATTGTATTTGGGTTTATTGAAAAGTTGATTTTGGGTTTGTTGAAGCATTGTCTTTGCAAAATACATAATATCTAGGCAAATTTGACTTAAATTGCTAGCCTGTACTCTTTAGCAGAGTTCAGCTCTGGCCTTTCATTGGGAAGTGAAATACTGATCTCGGTCCAATACAATCTGTGTTAAACAACAACAAACTTGAAAGACCTTTAATGGGGTGCCCATATTTCAGGGTTTAAAAAAATCATATTAGAAAAAGGCATTCCCTTCAGTCTTTTCCTCTTTCCTGAAAGCACTATTATAACAAGGGGAAAGAAGACAGGTTTGTACCATCAAAACTGATGAACCATGTAACAAAAAAATCAGTATCTCTGCAAAAGTGCTTCTAAAAACTGCATACAAGGAGACAGTGTAGTAACAAAGGAAAAAGAAAATGAAATCAATCTGGAAACAAAAGAGTCCATGTTACATCTTCTCATTCATGTGTGAGCGCTGAGAAAGTATTGCCAAGTCATGAGGGAGTAAGCTTCAAGCACAATTGCTCAGGAAGACTTTAATACAATAGCTGTTAGAAAAGAATGATAAATATTTGTATATGTTCCAACTGTAAATGTATCCCATTGTCATCTCAGAGGAAATCTTCACAAATCAAATTACCACAGCCAAGGCTGTGGTTCAGGTTTGTATAGTAGAAACCCCAATTTTTTGAAAGCGTGTGATTAATTTGCTTCATATCATAAATCTGATCAGCTGGTAGGATGATTAATTGGACATTCTGGTCCCCTCTCTCAGATCATTCCTTGTTTATCGATTATAGCATGCCTTTTTCTTCCTTACAGTTAAAGCTCACTAGTTTTCACTTAAAATGATCAGATTAGACCTGAAATGTTTACTGTGTGTAAGCTAATTCTAGTCACTTGAAACTTCGTGTAGCATATATTCTGGCTAAATCTGATTAGAATGGACAATTGACTTCTGATTTACACTCACTTCAAGGGACAGCGTAGAAGCCTCTGATACATAAATAGACGAAGCGTATGGAGTCCCCTGTGCAGGAGGAGGCAGAAGTTCCTGGCCCATCTGCCACTTACCATTACCCAAACCAACAGAGGATGTCACTGCAACAAGAGCTGAAGTCAAAAGCCAGAGACTGGAATTGTCCATTTTCTGAGTGCAATAAATGACCTTGAGATATCTCCTGTAAACATCAGGGAGTCTGGCTGCATTATTGGGCAAGAACCCACTGTGATGCTTTTCTCAGTCATGAAATGTTATTTTTGAAATACTATTCTTGTTCCATATGACTCCACAGGATAAATAAAATTTGTGGTAGGCAGATCTATTTGTATTTACAGGAGGTGTTGAGCTCCTTCTGGATTCTGGACCCATTCTGGTTATCTGTGGATCCTTCTTTCTGCTCTGCTGTTCAAAGTCTTCAGAGAGCTCTTAGTCATAACAAAACTCAAGTGTCTCTTTTCTTCTCATCGGCTTTGACCCCTCAGACACTTCATGCTGTCAGCCACATTCTTTCTCAAAAAGCAGACTTTTTCTGGCTCTCTGTGAGTGGGTAGCCTGTAACTCCAGCTTCCTCCTCTTTTCTGCTCATGCTTTTACTCTTTTCATTTTGTAGATTTTACTATTTTACTTTTCTACCTTCTCACTTCTATGGAGTCCTCAGGAGCTCAACCTCTGGACTTGGCCCTCATTTTATTCAACCAATTTTGACTACTGCCCACAAGCAAGCTCTTCAATCCTCAGCATGTCTCTTCCACCAGCTTTTGTCTGCGGTACTTCTCTCCTTGCTAGCAACTAAATGTATAATACCTGAAGCAAAGTGGGTTATTTTGGCCTCTTACCCAAGCCATCCTTTCCACATGCATTGCAGAAAGGATGCTAGTCTAGATTTCATCCCTGAACTCCTTATTGCTACTTCACTCTTAAATCTAATCTCTGACATGATGTTAACTTTTTATAGACACTACACCTATTTTCTTGATTCCCTTCACAATCCCTCTGTGGGATCAAATGGAGGTTACCTCTGTATCTTTAACTGTAGAAATACAGTTGCACTTGTCCTTGTACTTTTTCATAACCTCCCCCTTCCCAGGTCTCTCCTGTTCATCCCATTCTCCTACAGAGCCCCCTATATGCTCTTCAACAAGATTATTTATGGCTCACCTGCAACTCAGGAATAATCACTGAAGTCTAGAATTCTTTCAAGTATCTCTTCAAAGTCTCTTCAGGAATGGGCTCCACCTGTACTTCCCCTAACAAAGTACCACGACTGACCAAAAGATAGGAGTCTTTGGATATTTGTATCTCTCTCTTTCTATATATCTGACATCAATTTACTAAATCCTGAGTAAATAATTGTAAAGATGATCGGTCTGAACATACAGCTTCCCTCCCGCTCCGTTGTTTTTTTTTTTACCTGTACCTTTCTATTGACTGTGACACCCACTTGTTGCACTTCTCTTAAATAAGACTAATAAGCTAATGAGGAAAATGTACTGCAGCGTGCACTGAGGAATGATCCCGACTGGGGGCTCTCAGCCCATAAACAGTGGAAGAGACATAATAAATGGACTATGAATTAAATTTATTAAAAAATAAAAAATCTGGCTTTTGACACATCCTTATAGATGTGAACCCTGAGAAAATCTCATTTTCATATTACATAGACAACTTAGGGTCTAATAGAACTATCTCACAACACAACAGGGTTAGACCAAAAAGTATTTCAATAAGACAAAAAGAGGGAGGAAGTGATCACTTTGATCGATGTAAGGAAATTAACTGACCTTGCAGTTTCCCCAATAAGAGATTATTTTTATTATTTATTTATGTGACAGAACTGGATTCCTTTTCTCTCATTAAATGGTACAGATTTATCAGCCAGTAGGAATACAACGTGTCCTTCCACAAGAGTACTGGAGTCTATTTTCTAGCCTCAGAATAACGAATCATACAAGTGCTTTAAAAATGGATCAGCACACAGAGGAAAGAAGAGATGTAAAATTTAATTTAGGGATGCATTTTTTTCTATTATATTATTACATCATTTTGGAGTAATTTTGGTGGTTTATGTAGTGTTTGAAGTTCTACAGCTGTATCTTCTAATGAAAAAAGAAACCATTAAAACCCACAACAATTCTTTGCCCTATCATCAGCTGTGAGGTTTTTTTTTTTTAAATCTGCTATTAGATATCCAAGAAAAAAAATAAGATCATGGGGGTAAATTTAATCAAAAAAATTGGAAAAACAAAAGTGAGAATACTAGGGAAAACAATAAAGAGAAAATTATGTTTCTTAACTGTAATATGAAACTTCCTATCAATGTGTCTCTCTTCTAACTTGCAAAGGTAATAATCACAGCACGGGAAAATAGCCCAGTCATTTTGTTGTGATCATTTTCTTTACACTGGGTAGTCGCAGCAAGTTTGGAATTCTGAAGAACAGTTACATATCAGTGTGCAGAGTATGTTAATTCCCACTCCCGTCGCTGCTGTTCCATCCAGTTCACAAAGAGCCAAGACCTGCAGTTCCCCAGCACAAAGAACGCCCATCCATGCTCTTGAAGAAGTGGGTGACCATCCCTTCAGACATGTTTTCAAGCACTAGAGGAGTGTGCTAAGGGGTATCTTAAACTGTAAGATCTGGCCTGAGTTTAACAGCATTCCCAGACATGCGTCTTTTATAGATTGGCTATGCATGGTCCAGTTGCATATGTTGTTGAACAGAAAGCCCTGGAAAGTCCCACCAGAATAGAATCTGTGTTGAAGACAATTCCCCTACTGGACATTTTTCAAGATTATGCTGGGAAAAAAAAAGGAAAAGGAAAAATTACCTCAAAACCATATATCCATAATTGCTTCATTCACAAACAGAATTCACAAAATTTGCCTAGATATGTCCATATGAACAAATTACCAGGGACTTCCATACTAGTCAAAGAAGTTTAGGACATAGTTCTTTCCTTCTTCAAGTTGATGTTGACATTTGGTCTGCTGAATCATGCCCTAAGTGCCATGGACTATAAACTGGATCTCTACTGAATAGGCAACAAGCTTCAATGTAGATGTCAACATCACTGACAGGTGAACTTTAGTGAGATGGATCCCACCATAGGAATGAGATTCTGTTGCTGAAACAGAGGTGCCAACAGCACTTTTTGAGATGTATCAGACCAGCCCCAACATTTCACTCATGTAAGAGAGGACAGGATGACAAGACTTTTGAGGGACCCAGAGAACCTTATTGAGTTTCAGACAGAGATCAGGCAGGATGTCCTAGGGCACTGTATCTGGAAATCCTTATTAACTGGAGTTCAGCTCACTTTCGGATTGTATTTCGTAAACTGATATTGGAAACTCAGTAGAACTAGGTGAGGAATGACAGCACTTCTAGGAATTTCGGAGAGCAGAAATATAAAGCAAAAGAAGATTTTAACAACGGCCACTTTTACGTGTGTGAAAGAGCTTGAAGACTTCTAAGGTGGCAGGTTTCTCTGTGTAAAAAGGCAATAAAAAGGAGATGCCCTATACATAAGGACTAGCACATGGCTGTAACTCAACAGAAAGCTGAGAAAGCAGAAGCAGCAAGGTTAGAGGAAGATGCTAATATTTTGCATCAATTCTTCAAATTTTTACATGCTATTCATCTCTGGTGATTTTCCTCTGCCTTGAGACGCTGTTCTCTAGCTTCAACTGTTAATTTTACGGTTGGTTGTGGATTAAATGTTTTTCATTTGTTTGCTTATATGCCAAAGCCCATTAAAAAAAAAAAACAAAAAAAACAAAAAAACCCAATATTTTGTTTTGCTTATATATAAAATATATTTTCTCTGTGAAATTTTCCTGAAGTTAATGGCCTTCATATTGGACAGAAAATAACAGTGCTTCAACCAAGACTATGTATTATGATGCTGTAAGAGACAGCAGGGAGATTATAAAGCTTGCAATAAAGATAGCGTATGATTTGTCTTTTATAATAAATACTTTTATCTCCTTTCTTTGTTGCCATGGTATTCTTTTGTGACTTTACTTATAAGTGCTTTATGTAGAATTCAAAGTCAGTAGATTTTTCTCAGGTTGTGATTTATTTTTGTTAATCTCTATGTATTGCCAAAGTCTCCTGCTGTACCCAAATTTCAAGTTCAAGAGATACTGAGAATACTCACATCAGAGATTTTTAGAACTAGGTAACACCTCTGATTTTATTAAAAATAATTGTCTTCAGCACAGATCTTCATACTATTGCACTCTTTCAAAAGCATATCAATAATGATGCATTGGCCTCAACAAGAAGTTACCAAAGCTCTCCAGACAACACCCCTGCGTTTTCCTGCTCCTTTCATGGCTCAGAAAATAAGGAAGCCCAAACAAACAATTGGACTACTTAACTGCACTATAAAAATATTCATTCTTACAAGTGTGGAATGGCACCAAAACAAAAGAAATTAGCACCAAAGTATTCAGTAGCCTTATGGTCAGCTCCTTGCCTAGAGTGTTGATTCAAAGATCTCTATAGAATAAAACAGTGAATCCACACCTCCCACATCATAAGTCAGTGCCGTGACCACACTAGAAAGCAGACACTGGCTGGGCTCCAGGTGTTTCTTCTGTAAGATCTCAGCTATGCTCAGAAGAAAAAGCCTTTGAAAATCCTACTTCAGGGCTTTCTTTATAGCTAAGGACCTGAGCAGCATGTGAATGTCAACAGGCAGAAATTAGGTGCCTTGGGGATTATACAAGAGATGAATGTGGTCCTGAATACTTAAAAAGATAGGCTGGTGTTTTAAGACCACCTAGGCTTCAGTGGTTTACAAGGCAGGCATGGTTTAGGCAGAAGGGATTTGAAAGCCAGCAGCAGGCAAAGGAGTGATGAGATTAACATTGATTCCAGCCAAAATGACCACCCTGGAGAAAGTGGCTGCTCACAAGGAGTGTCATGCTGAAAACAGAGGCTTCTTCTTTGATCCTGCAATTGTAGCAGGACACGAGAGCTGCCTGCCATTGCTCTGGCCCCACATGGAGCTCTGAGGATCTGCTCATCCCCAGCTACCAGGGGACACAATATCGCAGGAACACGGAGGATCTTGCTCCCCAGGGTGGTGAGTTCAGGGCTTTGCAGTGAATTAGCTGAAAACTGAAGGTTTGAAGATGGAGACTGTTCTGACTGGTTGTTACAAAGCCCCAAGGTGTAATAAGTAAAGGGAAAGACATCATTCTTCCACAGAAGCAGTCATAGAATCATTTTTAGGGAACTGGGGCTGTTCAGCCTGGAGAAAAGGAGGCTGAGGGGAGACCTTATCACTGTCTACAACCATCTGAAAGGAGGCTGGAACATGGAGGGGGTTGGTCTCTTCTCCCAAGTAAAAAGTGACAGGACAAGAGGAAATGGCCTAAAGATGCGCCAGAGGAGGTTCAGATTGGATATTAGGAAAAAATTCTTCCTGGCAAGAGTTGTCAGGCATTGGAACAGGCTGCCCAGGGCATTGGTTGAGTCACCATCCCTGGAGGTGTTTAAAAGCCATTTAGACAAGGTTCTTAGGGACATGGTTTAGTGCCAGAGCTAGGTTATGGTTGCATTCTATGATCCTGAAGGTCTCTTCAACCAAAACGATTCTATGATTCTATGATTTTTATTGGAAAAGACCCTCAAGATCATCAAGTCCAACCATTTGCCTAACACTGTCACTAACCTATGTCCCTAAGAACCTCATTCACGCATCATCCTTACCAGATGTCAGGTTTCAGCAATGGTCACTATAGTCTGTAGACAGTGCACAATATGATTCAAGGCATGCAGGCTATTGCAGATTGTAGTCGTAACTGGTTTTCATGATTTGAAGGTGACTGCATTGGTTTAGTGTGGTGATCATAACTATTTTGTAGCCATCAACGCTGTTTCCATCTGGTGGCACACTAATCCTGGAGCAGCACTTTGCAGTTTCGATGCCTGTTTGTGCAGCCATTGCAAGATTTGAACTCTGAGTTCCCTTTCCTTCCTGCGCTGCCCGTGATGCTAAATTTGTGATGTCTTTTTCTGGGATGCTGCAAGAACACTCTGCCTGTCTCTTACTGTTCCTGTTATATTTTGATTCTTTCTTCATGTCCCAGAAATTCGACACAACCAAACCACATATAACAAAGATGCTCTCGGGTATCATTGTTCCTGCACGGCAAAGAGGGAGACGGCATGTGCTCAGTGCTACTTTCAGACCTTCACAAGGGAAATCATAAAATCTTTGCTAGCTGGCTTAACTGCTCCTGTGATCGTGTCTGATTTTTGTCATACCACTTGCTTTTCTCCAGAGTATTTCACACAGATGCCACGATTCATCCTGACTTCTCGTGCACTGAGAACTATGCCTGCACCAGGACCTTTTTCACTTTAGTGTCTCTGTTGAGATAACCATTAATTTATCTGTTTTTCTTTATGATTGTTATTCAACTTTTTGTTAAACAGATGTGATAATCCTCCTGACAGTGCAGTGACAGGATTACACAATATTGATTAGTAGATAATGAAAATTGCCTGTAACGTAAGTATTTTGCAATTATGTAAAAGCACAATGCCATCTGGGCCCCGCTCATATTTCTCTCTCTTTTTTTTTTTTTCCTAATAAATGTCAACTAGCAATAAGATTTCATTCTGTAGTAAAATGTGGAGTACAGCAAGAAAAATTTATAAAAAGCATTTTGTGTTTTCTCTAAGCATTTTAAGGCTTAGAAATCAGTCCAGTAAATGTTTAGTCTGCTGAGTAGCCTGTATTCACAGGAGGAGTCATTGACTTCAATAGCATGACCTATCTGATTAAAGATTATTTGCAAGAGCCAAATGTTTCCAGGTCTGGTAAAGAATGGGGAGGGATTGATTCAGGTTCTTGCAGAGTAATCATTTCCTATCTTTCCTTCATTCATCTGATCAGTAAAAGTCTGGTAAATTGTAATGCTCCAGGCAACAGAATATCGCATCACTTCTATTACTACTGTTATTTAGTGCATGTGTTCACCAGAGGTTTCTGAACAGGACATCCCACTGTGGGCATAAGGTGGCAGCCAGGACCCTGGCATCCTCTTGGCTCCACCTCTTTGACCTCACAGTAGCACGGCTTTGGACCATGGAAACCAAGTTCTTGGTTTCTCATGTTAGACACTCAGAAATAATTGAAGTCAATTAGCCTGTCAGAGACGCTTGAAAATGCTGATGTAAACAACCTCATAGTATCATAGAATGTTCTGAGTTGGAAGGGACCCACAAGGATCATCGACCTCAACTCCTGTCCCTGCATATGACAACCCCACAGTTCACACCGTGTGTCTGAGGTTGTTGTCCAGTCTTGCACACTGTCAGGCTTGGGGCTGTGACACCTCCCTGGGGAGCCTGTTCCAGTGTCCAGCACCCTCTGGGTGAAGAACCTTTTCCTAATGTCCAACCTAAACCTCCCCTGGCACATCCTCCTGCCATTCCCTTGGGTTCTATCATTGGTCACTAAAGAGAAGAGTCCAGTGCCTGCCCCTTGTCCTCCTGTGAGGAAGCTGTAGACCATGATGAGCTCTCCCCTCAGTCTCCCCTTCTCCAAGCTGAACAGACTTAGTGACTTTAGCCACTCCTCGTATGGCTTCCCCTCTAAAGCCTTCCCCTCTCTGTGGCCCTGAGGAGAATCCCAGTATGAGCTAGTGAAGGAACTGGGATTATCATTCAGGGTTAACTGCACCTCAGACTTTTGCTACATACCCTGCAAGGAAGAGAAGTTTATCCAACTCCTTGTTAAAATAGTGGAGGGGGGTGAGAGAAGGAAGGTAATTATCCTTCTATAAATGTTGAAAATTAGCTAAGAATTTCAGATACAAGGGTCTGCTGGATTTGGGCTTTTATCTCTGCAGAATGGTATTCCTTAGGCACCAAAATACATAGAAAAGTTCTTGCAAGATTCATGTATCCATGCATGTATAATGAATTCAAAAGAGAATTATATAAACCTCAACTAACTACTTTCATCTAAGTCTGGGAAGTCCTCTGTGCTTTCACAGTCAAAATGTTGTTTGCGATTACTTTGACTGGATGTAAAGAATGGCCTGTTTACGTGAAGAAAAATAGCACAGTGCTATTCTACAGTGCTAGTGCAGTTCTACAGCTGCAGCAAAAGCTGTAAAGAACTCCTACTCCTGGTGAGCACTAAATAAAGCATTTCTCCGAGCTATCTGTGGACCCCTGGGAATATAGGGTCTTCATTTTCTATTGGGAAGATGGCACTGAGCACAGGGCAAAGAGATGATGAGAGGTTATGGAAAAGGAAAGACCCAACTCTGAAGTGGAAAGATGTCAGCTGGGCAGGTTGGACTGTCCCCTTCTCCAGACACCAGGAGGTTTGTCAGACAAAGATGTGCTAAATAACAAGGAAGGGTTTATGTCAGCATATCTGAAGAACAGTTCATCTTCAAGTGGGGGAAAGAGGAAATGATTGGAATAAGTTACAGTCCACAGCTTCAGCTTCAACATTTTAATAGGTTTAAAAAAAAAATAAAATTGAGCAATATCAGTTACATGAGGTAAACAGAAAATGAGATAAAATGCTAAATAGTTTACAAAGGGCAGATAATGCTCAAATAATCAGATATCTCCCTTTGACAGCATAACTGATTAACCAGACAAAGGAAATGAAGAAGATGAAATCTGTCTGAATTTAACCAGGGCATTAGACATGGTGTCACACGGGAAAACACTGGAGTACAACATCTGTAAATCATAATATCATAGAATAGTCTGTTGGAAGAGAGCTTAAATATTATCTAGTTTAAAACCACCCTGCCATGGGTAAGAACACCTTCCACTAGACAGGTTGCTCAAAGCCTCATCCATCCCAACCTCAAACACTTTCAGGGATGGGACATTCACAGCTTCTCTGGGCAGGCTGTTCCAGTGCCTCACCACCCTCATGGTGAAGAATTTATTCCGTATATCTGATCTAAATCCAACTTCTTTCAGTTTAAAGCCATTACCCCTTGTCCTATTAGTACATGTCCCTGTAAACAGTCACTCTTCAGCTCTTTCTTGCATGTGTAGGTACTGGAAGGCTACTGTAAGGTCTCCCTGGAGCCTTCTCTTCCCCAGGTTGAACAACACCAACTCTCTTATGCTGTTCTCATACAGGAAGTGCTCCAGGCTTCTGATGATCTTTGTGGCCTCCTCTGGACTTGCTCCATGTCCTTCTTACATTGCAGCCTCAGAGCTGGACGCAGGATTCCAGGTGGGGTCACACCAGAGCAGAGTAGACGGACAGAATCACCTCCCTCATGCTGCTTTTGATGCCGCCCAGGATGTGTTTGGCTTTTTGGGCTGCAAGTGCACATTGCTGGCTCATCTTGGGCTTTTTATTAACCAGCACCCCCAAGTCTTTCTCCTCAGGGATGCTCTCAATCCATTATCTTCCCAGCCTGCACTTGTGCTTAAAAAGTGAGAAGGGTACGGAAAAAGAAGTGGGAAGAGTGAAGTGAGAAGAGATTTAGCTAAGGGGAGCTGATAGCCAACTGCACTCCAGCAAGGAAAGTGCCATGCTGAAGAGAAGCTATTAAGGAAGTTCTCCAGAGTTCCTTCAGACTTACCATTAATATTTGAATTACTGAATATAGCATAAAAAGGCTATTGAAATCCTCTGTTGGCCTAAAGTTGTGATAAGCAGAGATCAGAACTGCATAGATCCAGAGGAGCGTTGATTTGTCTGAGTCCTGCCACACTAGAAATGGAGTGATGCTCATAGTCACGACACAGTCATGTATGACTGTCTAATGACAAAAAATCTGTGCTGTAAATGGGGAGTAAGGTTGGAATCAGCTGGAAAAGGAAAAGGAACATTTTTTTCAGCTGTTTTACTAATCAGTTTATTTTAGAGAGGTGCTCTAAGGGCAGTGCAAGGAAGACACATAGGTATATCCTACTCAGGCTTTCGCAGAAGAGAGAAGAGCTGGAAGTCAGAGGAAGGGAACAAAAGTCACCTCAAACTCTCATTGCTGCTCTCAGCAGCTACATCATGGCAGGAAAGAGAAATAGATTCAGCAAATGTGGGCAACAGAAACCAGTAGAAGCTACTCAAGCCTTCAAGGTTCCTTCTTCCTTGTCTTGGGTGATGCTCTTTGTCAGCATCTGCTCTGCTCTGGGCACTTCAAGCTGTCAGAGCCCACCTCTGGTTTTGTTCACTGAGCATCTCTGATCTGATATCTCACTTAGACTCTCTCCACCAGAGCTACAATAAGTAAAGACAAAACACTTGTTTGGTTTTTAACTGCTCATCAAAATGATTTCCAGACTGTTTGAAAGCCTTTCTGCTGAAATCTTTTACTGAAAGACATAAATAAATCTTTCATTCAAATGCTTGTGAGAGAATAGTTGTGTTTACAAAAAATTCATAGTCACACAAAGTGATGTTAAAAGCAGTGCGAGCCATTTCCAAAATAAACTGCAAAACTTACAAAAAACCCTATGTTTGTCTCTTGTTTAATTTCAGAGGAATTGTTGACAATAATTAAGATGTGTAACCTGTTTTTCTTAATCTGAATTGACTAAACAAATGATGTAGTTTTGAGACTACTTCCAGTTTGCAAATTGTTTAAGCCTGAATTAGTTTATGATAATTCTTGTGTATGAAATGTATTAATCCTGTGGAAAACAAAATACTAGCATTTGTTTAATGAAATCATTATCACTAAACACTTATCATCTGTTTAATGAAATTCAGAAATTCACAGATGGTTGTTCTCTTATACAGCAAATGCATGTTTAGCAGAAACAATGTTTAGAAATAAACATAGTAATCGGTATTATAGATCTATCTTTTTTGCGATAAAACTCAAAAGGTTTTTTCAAACATAGATAGGGACTATCAGCCCAGAGTAAGATTATTTATTTGTTCTGAAGAGTCCTCTTTAAAATTAAAATAGGAAAATAATCTGCTTTTTGAAATAACAGATTAAAACAAACAAAAAAAGTGGAACGCTATCCTGATCCAGAGGATAGCAACTACCCAAACTTCTCAAATCTCCACTCACCACGTGTGTAATAAACTTTGGTGAGGATGATAATTACAGTGAGGAATTATCCAGGATTACAATGGCAATAATTGTTATCTCCTATCCAAATCTGGTATGAGTTCAGCCAGCTTTCATCACAAGTACATTCCTTTTGTTATGCAGAATATGCAGCTTTGCAATTTTCTCTCTTCTGTAGATGTGGCCTGCCTGTAGGCATTTACCCCTCACTGCCTGATTTTGTTCTGCTCTGCTTTAGATGTTCTCAGTTATTTAACTGTTCCCATATGAAATTCTGGGTCTGCCTGAAGTCATGTCGTGTTGAACTGAAGCTGAGATGTTAAAGCGTGTGATTCAGCCATACAGCATAGCCTCACTCTTCCCCACATCCACAGAGGTTCTGGGGATAGAGCCTGACAAAGTGTCTACAAAATCAAATTGCTTCTCAACATTTTGTCCTTGGATTTGTTCTTCCCGTATACAAGGACAGCAAGCAGGAGAATAACTAATGCAGGAAAGGAAGCTGGAAGGGAGCATTTACTTATGAGGATTAAAATGCTACAGCGTAGTGATTTTGCAATCTGCACTTTAAAGTACCAGATGTCCCATTACAGTAATCCCCTTAATTTAAAGGAATACACGTACAATTCCTTTTTGTCCTGTCTTGCTTTTGTTAATAAATTCTATGTTACTGTCCTGCTGGAAAGGCTAAACTTTTCTGTCTATTTTTGGTTTGCTAACAATCTCAGCATGAAAACATACTGATCTCAAGTATGGCTTTATTCAAGAAATAAATGTCAGGTAAAAGCAACTGTTTTATTAAAAACTTGGCAAGAGCTGGCTGCATTAGACATGGAACTGCTTACAGTGGGTGAAATTTTAATTCATTCAGCATAGATTTTATCTTTTTTTCCATTTCACCACTCTGTGGAACTGGGAAAAGAGCTACAAGTCAGAATATTCTTCCAAACAAGCTATATGTGAATGATTTCACAAGTGCTTTTCATACAACCAGGTTGAAAATTGGCCAAAATCCAAAGATAAGTCTGGAAGAGCTCACAACTTTCACAGTCAGGTGGAAGAACAGATTTCTAGGTTTCTATTACTGATCTTTCTGCTAGTCCGTGGTTCAAACCCATGGCTACATCTGCTCTCAGTTCAAGGCAAAGCTGACGGGATGAAACGGGAAATCTGAGCAAAGAGGAAGAGATGGGGTAAGTTATGTAAAGGAGCCATCAGACTTCAGCCCTGGGGAAAACAGGGGATATTATTAGTGCAGCCAGATTTTCTGCTGCTTTGGTAGAGTGACTTTCTGTGGCTGGACAAAGTCCCGTTGGAGGCAGCGTAATTCCAGCTGCAGGACTTCCAGAGAGCAGGTGGGAGAAGTGAGAAACCCTGGAGTCCATGGACACACCTGACTGTGAATAGTTCTTCTCCTGCAGAGGTGCTGAGGGAGATGGGGCAGGGGCATGGACCACATCTCCTTCCACTCCTCAGGGCAGACCTACTGGCTGAAAAGACAAATAGAAATGTGGAAGCTCTCAGAAATAACATGATCAGTGGAAAACAAAATACATATTAGCCCTTTGGATTTCCCCTCCTGAGGAATTTCTGCAGGATCAGTCCAAGCCAAGGCAGTATCAAGGATATTTTCTCTGTCTGGTTAAGGGCTGTGTAATTGGGCAATCAGAGGCAATAGTGGCTGTCACACTTCTATCACCAATACCTAAGGACAAATTTCACTTTCAGTCACAACAGTGAAACTGAAGAACTTGGCCCTGCAAAGAATCTTCATGGAACCTCAAAGCTGAGGTAATTACTGAGCATTTTCCTTCCAAGTGCTTCTCTGCCACTTTGTGTTTCTCCAGCTTGTATTATCGAAAGGGAAAAAAAATAAAACAAACAACAAAGGGCATTTTCTCCTCTTTGCAGCATGGTTAAATCTTTGAAAGCTTTCTATTTTCATCTAGCACAGATCCTTCTCAGACTTATCCCTGCCCACCCTCCAAGCAACAGAAAATCCAGATTATGTGTTAAAAACTTGAAGCATTCTGTGCATATGCACATTATGTTTAAAATATTTTTCTTTCCTGATGTCTCCCTTTAAATCTTGTCTTTTCCCCCAACCCTGGGAAACAATCCTATACTTTTTTCCTTCTTTACATTTTCTGAAGGCCATGAACTCAGTTCTCTTAGCATTGCCAGGCATTTAATTTAGTTAAGCAAATTTAGTTTGTATCAGTTCGTTTGCTGTTCCTGCCAATGTCCTGAGCCTGCTGTTAGTTCATGGACTGTAGGGACAGCACTGAGGTTTTAATCTGGATGTACAGACAACAGAGGGATTTACAGCACTGGCAGACCCTTGTGTTTGTTCTGGACTATGAGTCATCAATCATTTCCAGAGGTTTTGCCAAGAAGGTGAATGGCCAGGTGCCTTATTTTGGTAAGTTTATAATTTTTTTCTAAACAGGGGAATAACCCTTCTCCAGCAGACACAAATCTCGTCCAGAAGCGTCACCTCTAATTATGAAGCCACACATACGACAGTTCATTGGCTTTCAAAACACCCACTGAGTTCAAGTGTCCTACCTCTGGTAGATTGGAACAATCAGATTTAGTCGATGAGCACATTTATGGACTGAAGTTTATTCCATGAGTTTTGATTCAAGTCAAAAATCCAAATGTTTGCTTTGTGGAAATGTCTACATTTTGAAGTAGGTTTACATCATGAATCATGGTAACTTCAACTTACAAAGCATCAGTTGGTTTCGTTGTAACAGGATATGGTCAATATATTCTAGTGAGTCTGAAAGTCATGGAACCACTGAAGATTGTAAACACTCCCCACAACCCCATGAGCACCCCAGGAAAACAGCATAGTCAGCTGCAGCAATGCTGCTGTCATAAATTATTTTTTCTTCTTTTCTTTTAAAACAACATAAAAATAATGACCCAAGCCCAGAAAGCAATAAAATAGAAAACTTTAAAATAAATTTTCAAAAGAGGTTTGCAGCAGACAATGAAGGCAATTTTTTTTTAGCACAAAAACAAAAGGGGGAATTGTGGGACTACCGTGGGTCCTTGGATTCCCTGATGGAGGGCATGGGAACAGAAATTAGCCTTGAAGATATTAAGGCCTACCCATGAGAAAGATGGGAGTAAAGGAGTATCTGGAGATGTTAAGGATGTACCTGTGAGAGAGAAGGGAGTAAAAGAGTAACATTGATGATAACAAAAATAGCCAATGAGAAGTTACTGCTGTAACTTGTAACCAATAGTGAAGAGACACATGAGTTGGTAAAACTGTGTAAAAATGCACTTGTGGCTATAAACGGCATCTACTACTTTCACTGTGGAAGAACTCGGTCTTTGTCGTTTGCCCGTCTCAACCACGACAGAGGTTTTCCCAAAACTCTGGATTCCTAATGTTTTAATTATGTTTTAATTAAAAATATTTTCCCTTGTTTTGTTTTGTTGTTTTTTTTGTTTTGGTTTGGTTTGGTTTTGTTGTTTTTTGTTTTTGTTTTTTTTTTTTTCCTTAATTATTTATTTTTTTTATTTTCCCAATTGCTACAATATCAGGAAAGCTGCTTCAACCTACTTTGCAACAACAATAAAGAAAAAAATGTTGACTGTCTCCCAATCACCATGCCCTGCATCTAAGCACTCATTGAGCTTCCTCACTGGCCTTACTACAGCCCTGTGAATGAATGGAGCTGTTTGATTCAGACACATGTTCTAGCAGAAGAAAAAGACATCTTCACTGCCCCATAAATCTTGTAATCTTAATACCAATTTTATTCTTACATGCATTCACGGAGCAATTTGTTCAGCAGAAAGCTGAGTCCAGCATTTAGCCTAACTTGAATGTGCTCGCACACACCTCTGAATTGAAAAGTGATGCAAACACATCTCCTGTAACTGGGAGCAAGGTGATGTAACTACCAGAGTAAATATTTTTCTACATTTTTGTGGCTGAAGTGCTGACATCACATAAATGTCAGGATATAAAAATAGTAGTCAAGATGGGGGGAAAGTAGTATAAAAAATAGTTCTGCTGAAAGCATATTTTTAAAGCGTGGTCTGGATTCAAGAGATAAATTAGTGTTATTTTTTTTTCCCCACATGTTATTCTCATTACATAAAAAGCAAGTAATAACACACTATAGGCATGATCTGGTGAGTGATCTGATCAATGATAAGTGAGACAATGAAGACTGGAGCTCATTGTTAGAGCTGTTGTATAGATTCACTGAAAAATAGAGCAATAACAGCGACAAGCATAACACAACAGATGAAAGGGTTAATTATTGGCTATCTCATTGCCCAGGTGGAGTTTAGGTGTAAAGAAATGAAAAAGCCCAGTGGTTTTTGATGGGTTCTAGAGAAGAGCCAAAAACTGGATCTAGAACTTCCAAATTCCCATCAGTGTCACAGTCACTGGCTCACGCCATCCTTTTTAATACATGACAAAATTTTGTGGATTTCTGCATACTATGTACTCAAAAGAGCAGCCTGAAAGGAAGATGAATCATAGGTAATCATCAGCCGACAACTTTGTCTCCTCTTTATTGAACTGCAAAGTTGGAAAGAAAAAAAACACTTGTAACAAATATAAGTTGGATATGCTATAAAATCAGTATAATCCTTTAATAATAGAAACCGTGAAACATCCGGACTGTAAAGTTTTGACAAAGCAGGTTTTTTGGACAATTGCCCTTCTTTCCATTGAATTAAAGGACTGATGGAGGTGACCAAGCAAGGCTCAATGTGCACCGGTGAAGTTTCTGGACACAAAAGTCCAGTAAAACTGATTAATTCTACTGCATGCAAAACCTAGTAATAATCTGTTCATCATTTTCAAACGGAAACAAAACATACAGAATAATGTCATGTCTTCAGGGCTTGGTTCATTTGTATGTACATGTGTGCCTGCTCTCATCAAGTCATATTTATCCTGTATTTAATTATATCTCTACCCATGATTATCACATTTCTTGGTCTGTTACAGCTATCTTTCTCAAAGTGGCTCCAATTTTAGTTACTGATGATGTTGCTGGTTCACACTGAAATCTTCCTGGACTGTGCCATAGCGACCATGGAAGGACAATATTGTACTACCATAAAAAACCCTGATTTTTGCTTATTTTCTGAGCTTCTCCTGTATATTTTCACTTTTTAGTTCCTCAAGCATACTACTCCAAATGCAAAGATATAATAGAATTTGGGTTTATGTTAAATTGGCGTAATTTAGTGAGAATTTCTTGTGATAGGAATTAGATAGCCTTTGTGTAACGTAAAAGTCACGAGAAGGGACGATTGTGAAAACAACAAAGAGCTTATAACTGCAAGCTGAAAATAGAAACCACAGTACTTGACAATCTTTTGAGCAGACGGGCTTTTTATAAAAAGAACAGTTTGCGAAAGGAGAAACAGAGGAGGTCAAGCGACAAAGAACAACTCTGTGTTACAGGGAAAGCAACTGAAAAGTGAAGGTACTGCTCTGGAAAGCAAACTGTAATTTGCTGACTCTACAAATCCTTTACTAGGGACCCTGTGGAGATGTTACACTTTTTTGTTTGTCTCTTTTTTAAAAAAAAAATTATATATATATATTTGGGTTTTTTTTGGGGGGTGGGGAATGAGCATATATATTTTAGAGCATTCCAGTATGTTGGTAGGCATATTCCAGTATTTCAAATTATCTTACATATCTCTCACTTATTTTCCTTACCATGATTCATTAGGGTGCTTAAAATCCACAATTAATCCTTTTGCAATCAACTTAATGACCTGCTTAAGTTTTGGCAACTATTAAAACCCCTCAGTGAAATGAAGCCTTAAATGAGATTTTGTATGAGACCAAGACAGGCCTTACATAGATTTACAAAGACAATGTAATGGTCACATCAGTTTCTGACATACTAATACACCTCCAAGGATTTCAAAGAAGTCACATTGACTTGTGCTGCTAAGGACTTGTCTCACTGTATATATGACATATATACACTGCATTTTTTGTCTGTTAAATAAATATCATTTTTCAGATTAATTAAACACTACATTAATATAAAAGCAAGACTCTTCTAAGAATAATCTATAAGAAGGTCTGAACTAGAAGGTTTTGAGCAAACAATTAATTTTAAAATTTTTTCCTTAATTTTTGAAGGGGTATATGGCATTCTTGTCACATACTGTTACAACTAGAACATCCCATAATTGAGAAATGCAATATTCCATCAAAGTACAAGAGAAGTCAAGTAGGAGTCAAGAAATAATGAAGACAATTAAAGCAACTGTCTACAATGTTGCATCTGTACTGTGCTTGTCTAGCACACACCCATTCTTTCTTGGTCCTATTGTAAAAATTTATGACTAATAGTAAGTTAGAATCATAGAAACCTGGAATAACTAGGATGGGCAATGACCTTGGGGTGTCTCCAGCCCAGCCTCCAGCAGTGTCAGCTGTGGGCTCAGTCCAGATTGCTCAGGGCTTTATCTAATTATGTCCTGAAGACCTCCAAGGACAGAGATGGCACAACCTTGCTGACCGAGCAAGTGCTCCATCCTGACCATCTCACTGGTTCAGTGAACTCCTTCCAGTTTGCTGATGTCTTTCTTGCACTGGAGCACCCAAAACGGCATGCACCGTCCTAAACATTTCCCAGATGCCTCTATTTCTTGTAAAAGCTGAATGTTGCATTTTTTTTTCTTCACTGTCAGGGTGCTGTGAAGCCAGTAGCAGCATGAGGTCCCCATGGGGGTGGGCAGGGCAGGGCAACCAGCCAGAGCCTGTGCCACCACCCCTAGCATCACACTTCTCTGTGGGATGGGGACAAACAAGGCCAGGCCAGGATAAGACATCAGACATCTCTGTGGGATGGGGACAAACAAGGCCAGGCCAGGATAAGACATCAGACATCTCTGTGGGATGGGGACAAACAAGGCCAGGCCAGGATAAGACATCAGACATCTCTGTGGGATGGGGACAAACAAGGCCAGGCCAGGATAAGACATCAGACATCTCTGTGGGATGGGGACAAACAAGGCCAGGCCAGGATGGGTGTGGGTTAGGGCTGGGGCCTGTCTCAGCAGCACCCATGGCCTGGCACATGGATGGCTACAACCCAGCAAAGCTATAGCTAAGGCGGACATTGAGGACCAGAGCTGTGGTGTAAAGCAGCTCACCCAGATCAGAAGCCAGGCCTAGACATGGCCTCCCTACTGAGCTCCCCGGCAGATTCTCCCCACGGGTCACCCAAGGGAAGAGGCCACTCTTGGTTCCACTGGCGTGGAGCTTGTCCCCAGCTCCAGCACCCAGATTTCCTGGGAGTGCCAACCAACTGCTTCTCTTTAAGGGCTCCTAGACTGGGTTTTGTCAAAAGCCCAGAAAATTTATTGCTTAGAAGAATGGCTCTGAAGTCAAATGGACATAAGGTATCAATTTCCTTCTGTCCTCCCTCAAGACTAGGAATCCTCAGATAAGAAATACAGTGTCACATAGGAAGGTGAAACAGACTTCTACTTCATCTGTTCTCCAACCTAGTGGAGAGCTTTTGCACACAAAAAAAAAGGTAATTTCAGTCTTACGAAACCTGGGGTAGCCTTCTTCTACAAGCTGTGCTGCTTACCACTTTGTAAGTGAAGTTTGGAGCACACACCATTGCTATTTTGGTTAACTTTCCAGCAGATTTGTTCATTCTGGAAGTGGAAGATCTGTCTGTACCAACAATCTACTGTATACCCACAGTATTCTCTGTGTAAGGATGTCAAATAATAGTTCATGACACTCCACAGTGCACTTCTTGACAATTTATCTCCAGATTGGAAGATTGTGACACCAGTTCATGGGACACAATTGTAGAAAAGCAAGTGTAGAAGCAATAAAAGACCCCCTAGGTCATTCATTCTGGGAAATACACACCAGTTAAATCTGGTTGTTATCACTGGTAAGATGGTTGAAACTGTAACAAACAGTTAGATACATTTGTTCATGGATAATAACCTAATGAAATTTAACAAGGGCAAGTGTAGAGTCCTGCATCTGGGCAGGAACAACCCCAGGTTCCAGTATAGGTTGGGAGATTACATATTAGAGAGCAGTGTAGGGGAAAGGAACCTGGGGGTCCTGGTGGACAACAGGATGACCATGAGCCAGCACTGTGCCCTTGTGGCCAGGAAGGCCAATGGCATCCTGGGGTGTATTAGAAGGGGGGTGGTTAGTAGATCGAGAGAGGTCCTCCTTCCCCTCTACTCCACCCTGGTGAGACCACATCTGGAATATTGTGTCCAGTTCTGGGCCCCTCAGTTCAAGAAAGACAGGGAACTGCTGGAGAGGGTCCAGCGTAGGGCAACCAAGATGATTAAGGGAGTGGAGCATCTCCCTTATGAAGAAAGGCTGAGGGAGCTGGGTCTCTTTAGTTTGGAGAAGAGGAGACTAAGGGGGGACCTTATTAATGTTTATAAATATATAAAGGGTGAGTGCCATGAGGATGGAGCCAGGCTCTTCTCGGTGGCAAACAATGATAGGACAAGGGGTAATGGGATCAAGCTGGAACACAAGAGGTTCCACTTAAATTTGAGAAGAAACTTCTTCTCAGTGAGGGTGACGGAGCACTGGAACAGGCTGCCCAGGGAAGTTGTGGCGTCTCCTTCTCTGGAGACATTCAAAACCCGCCTGGACATGTTCCTGTGCGACCTCACCTAGGTGTTCCTGCTCCAGCAGGGGGATTGGACTAGATGATCTTTTGAGGTCCCTTCCAATCCCAAACATACTGTGATACTGTGATACTGTGATAAACACAATGCGTTGGATAAATGTTGCCAGGGCTTATCTCAAAGGAAATCCTGTCTTATCAAACCAGTCACAGTTTTATGGGGCTTCAGTAAGCATGTGGCTAATGGAGACACAGAATACTTATATATTTGGATTTTTAGAAAGCTTTTTGATAAGATTCCGTAACATTGTTAGAGAAGCCAAGTTGCCAAGAGGTCGCTAATCCAAGTTTTTGGCCTGAAGCTGGAGAAACTGGAGGAAGATGCAATTTTCAGGAGTCAGGGGTGCAGGCCCCTTGGACCCTTAAGGCAGTAATTCTTAAAAATAAGCAGAACAATTTTGGGGAAAATAGGACAGAATGAGACTGAGCATCCTCTAAACTTGGGAAAATATATTAATACTCCAGTAATTTAGAAGACACTTCCTTGGTTGCTTCCCAGGCATTTGGTATTACCATGACCCTCACAGCTGTGAATAGCTGATGAGTTAACTGACCACTGCCCCCTCTTGTATACCTTCTCACAGTTGAGTATTCAGGCTTGGAAACTGCATTTTGGAGCTGCCTCTGTTTCCCTTCAGGAAATTGCAGTTCAAGTGCTCTCCTATGTCTCTCATCTCTGGTCATAAATGGGCCCTACATTGTACTCCTTCAATTAGGCTGCTAGTGTCAACACTCAAGTAATCTAAGGTCCTTACCACTGCATCAGCTAATATCCACCTTACTGTCTCAGCTTCCCAGAGAAAAATCAATATTATAAAGAATCACATTGATGTCTTGCCCACAAATAAAGCCTTTGAGCAGAAAAATGCTTGTTTCGAGCTATTATGGAGAAGAGTCCCTTATTCCAGTAGTACAGGCTGCTGTTCAAGGTTACCTTCTGCCCAGGTATGACATGATTCGTTTGCCATTTCCTACTGCAGTAACAGCTTCTTTACTATTATTTAACACAAATAACTCAAAAAAATCTATACACATAACAGGCAAACAGCATCCAGCTCAGTAAGTTCCTCTTGCCCCACAAAGATTTCTTCCTCCTTGGGTCATTGCTCTATCTGGATTTCTCATAATTCTTTCTCTTCATCCATGTGGCAGAATGCAAACCCCCCTCTCTCCCCCTCCCTCCTTCAGTATGGAAGGCGTAGGCACATCTCCCTCTCTCTCTGCTGTTTGAGGCTGACAGCTTCTTTTGTTTGGCCCCAGAGCACCCTGGCCAGGGCCATTAGGAGAAGGGAGTGCCGAGGCGCCACTGAGCCACTGGGCGCCTGCGGCCAGTGTGGGGGATGTTTGGAGGCTTCAGGGGCACCCACAGCCAGTGTGGGGGTGCAGAGAAGCTTCTGGAATGCCCACAGTCAGATCTGATCAGCCAGTATAAAAATGGGATTCTCGTCGAGACTCCGCCCATTGTCGCGGGTCTCTCGGAGCACGAGCAAGATGCTGCCGCCGAGAGCCCCCCCAGGATGGAGACTCCGCTTGCCTCGCTGCCACTGGTGTGAGTAAAACTTCTCGCAGGATTGCGAGCGTATTTATACTTTCCGTGCACATTTGCACATGTAACTTTCCATGCACATTTGCACGTGTAACTTTCCGTGCTCAATACAAGCACGTGTATAAATTATTTCCTCGCACAATCGCGAGTGTATTTTCCTCCCGTGCTTCCACATAAGCACGTGTAATATTCCCTGCACATTTGCACGTGTAAGTAAATAAACCCTCACAGGATTGCGAGTGTATTATAAATTTACCCTCGCACAATCGCGAGTGTACACTTCCCGTACTCACTACGAGTACGTGTATCTCTTTTAAAATAATCCCACACCGTGTTCAGGCAAGTGTGTACTTCTCCGGGACTCAGGGACGGCTCCAGCATTGTTTTGGTGAAGCCACGTGCATGCACTCTGTGGACCGCCTGTTGTATTAGTTGCTGCCCCTTAATAATTTTCCTCAACTGATATCCGAACCTTTATTTAAGTCACTTTTGGAGTGCTAAAACCCTGTTTCTCACCAGTTTAATAAAAGTTGTTTTGGACTCTGTTGTCCCTTAAACTAACCTCGGGGTGCCTCCGTGACAATCCACCAATTACCTCTTCATTCTCTGAAGAACTCCACATTTTTCACCTCACATCTTCAGGTAAATTCTGAGAGAGTATACAATATGCATAGCACATATAGAATGTATAGCTATTACAGACATATGAAATAGTCACACTTAAATCAACAGAATTAAAAACTCAATTGAAACTGTGTTACCACAATCAGTAAGGCACTTAGATGAGAATTTATATGAAATACAATATGATATATGGGTATCATAACAGCTGAGCTATCTCTAGATGTCTTTCAGGTTGATAAGTAATCACATGCTATTCAGAGACACAGATCCATACCTTCATTCATCTTGACAATGCAAGCACAGATTTCTTTTTTCTTCAGTGTCTTATTATACCTGTTTTGCCACGGATAATTTTAGCCCTCTGAGTTCTCTCTGATAACTATTTACCCTGTGCTTCTGCTCTTCAAAGTGATTGAGGAGCTCCATAAGCACTGCATGTCAGTGATTTTCAACTCAAATACGCTTGGTTTAAAATCTGAGGAGTTTTTCCTTTGCTGATTCCAGTTCTACAAAGTCAAACCTGTGCCCACACTGTGACAACCACAGCTGGGGTGTATCACAGCAAGTCACACATGGACATACCCACCAAGGGTCTGGAGAGTGTGTCTCAGGACTGTGCTTGCTCCAGTGTGTACTTACACACCCAGAGTTTGGAGTCATCTCCTCAAGAGCCAGCTCTGGTATTTATACCCACCGAATACACATGGCTCAGATGCTTTTTTCTTCTTCTGTATCACTACTAGCAATAAAGGTAATGTCACATTTTTATCCATGCTGTCTTCAGGTTATGCCCCACTGTCTCCACATGATGCTAATTTCCATCCCTACAAGGACATTTTCTGCAGAGCAGTTTTGCCTTGGTGTAACTTCAGGGACAAGCAAATGGTAACAGGGTTATGGAGGTGTTATTGAATTGTTACTGTTGGCAATAAAGTGCCAGCAGAGAAAAGCACAGTTTGACTGCCGCGTTCCAAACTGAGTTACCAGCTCTGACAGCTGAGGAAAAGAAATGTGTACGTATCTTTTTGCTGGTAAAGTGATCATGTTTGACTCAAAGCCCCTGAAACTCTGTGCACTTGGAATGGCACTTCACAGCTTTTATAGTCGCTAATCAGAGGAGAAATGTGATTTGCTATAATTTCTGGAAATCTGGATTATATAAGATAACTGTAGCCAGAAAATCTTACAAAAACTGAAATTCTGATCCAAAGATTTCCAATAACAATATATACCTATCATAATAGCTTGAGCTCTCTGACCTTTATTGCATATGTAGTGCACCACTGTGGTAGAGTAGTATATGTTGCAGTAATTTGTTTTTCAGCACTGAAAATGTAAATAATGTTAACCTCTCCTTAGGTTTGGTATAAATTTAGCTTGTTATATATCAAACTCCAGTCTTTCCCTGGATAAATTCCGCATTCCTCTTCTATCTTGACCTTTGAAAATCTTCCCCATGACTATCAATCAAAACACTCCATACGTCAGAAATTCTTTCAGGTCTTGCTGGAAGTTTAATCAATCTGTATTCCAAAATATTCATTGGAGGGTCTTTTAGTTAGTTAATTTCTCCAAATCACATTCGAATAGTGATGTGTAGTAAAAACTGGCAGAAATAATTATTGACAGTATCCTACATTTGCCATTGAAGAGGACATGAATACTTCCTTACCAAAGATATTCATTCCCCAAGTGTACTTTCTGCTTCCTAAGCTAGATCCAATAAGCAGCTCCTATGCCTGGAAGCTAATATATGACATTTAGAGGTCTGATTCCCCCTAGGCAGAATCCAGAGCTCTTTGCTGAGTGTGTGGACTCTGGGTATGCGACATAGAGGATAACATACCAGAAAATGAGACTCAGGGCAGCTACTGTGCTGAACAGAAAGCTGACAAGAGTGTTTATGCTCAGAGTGCAGCCGTCTAGGTGTTGTCAATAAAAAACATTGTTGGGATAACGCTAGACACAGCTTTAAAGCAGTTTTAAAACACCTCTGCTCCAGCTCCTTACACAATCTAGTTTATTTTCAGGAATGTTGCGAATCCAAAGGTAATCCAGATATAAGAGCAGACAGGTTTAAGAAAGTGTTGTAAAGCTTTACCCACCAATCCTCCCAGAGTGCGCTGGCAATTAGCACAGATCAACTCCAAACAACTTGCCAATTTCAAGACTGGAATACCCAATAATATGGGATGAAGGTACATGTGTGTGTTTGCAGAGAGTGTTCACGCTGATCTCAAGACCTTGCTTCTTCATCTGTTGTCTAATGGAAGGTAGAAAGATAATTGGATAAGAAATGATAAAAAAGAGGACTCTGGGATTTGCTGCTCTGATGTGATGCACCTACTTGCACAGGGGCACACAGGTCCTGTGGTTGCTATTCCCACAAGTTTAATTTATTCTTTCTATTGAACTAGAAAAAGCTCTGAATCTAAGCAGAGGGAGCCCAGTCTTTAATGGCAGGGTCATGTTGGTGGTCACCTCTTAATGTCTGCACATTCCCCTATAGAGTTATTTTTAATTCCCCTGTACATCAAAGATTCATCATATAATTATGTTTACAATACTTCCTTCTTGAAAAGTACTAGCAGGGCTGTTTGAGATGAACGAAACTTAAGAAACACATTAGTGATCATTGTGATAAAGGGATTTATCATTCTGCCCCTCTAATTTGCTCTGGTGAGACCTCACCTGGAGTCCTTTGTCCAGCTCTGGAGCCCTCAGTGCAGGACAGACATGGACCTGCTGGAGAGGGGCCAGAGGAGGCCACAAAAATGATCAGAGGCTAGAACAGCTCTGCTGTGAAGACAGGAGTTGGGGTTGTTCAGCCTGGAGAAGTGAAGGCTCTGGGGACACCTTTTTGTGGCCTTTCAGTAGTTAAAAGCGGCCTGTAAGGAAGATGGGGTCAGACTTTTTAGCAGGGCATGTTATGACAGAACAAGGGTGATGGTTTTAAACTAAAGGAGGGGAGATGCAGGCCAGACATGAGGAACAAATTTTTTATGATGAGGGTGGTGAAACACTGGCCCAGGTTGCCCAGAGAGGTGGTGGATGCCCCATCCCTGGAGACATCCCAGGCCAGGCTGGATGGGGCTCTGAGCAACCTGATCTGGGTGAAGATGTCCCTGCTCATGGCAGGGGTTGGACTGGATGAGATTTGAAGGTTCCTTCCAGCCCAAACTGTTCTATGATTCTGTGATTCTGTGATTTACAGACTGTACAAATAATATAGTCCTAGTAGCTTTTCCTAACTTTATGTTTGTGCTCCCACTAATTGATATATCTCTTGGGATTCTTCACCACCAGATGGGTGACCATATGGGTAAGGACACTTGTTTATAAACCCTCTTATTTATGCACATACAAGGCTACCTAGGGAAAATAAACTTTCCCTAGATTTTATTAGGGAGACAGACATGAAAGAGTTGTCATTCCAGAATGGTAGGAATTACATTTTTCTTGTAGCTTTTCCATAGAAACTAGACAAAAGCTTAGGTTTTGGTTGTGTGAGGTTTTCTAATAACTTCTTGAAGGAAGTAAGGACTTAAATCAGTAGCAAGGTAAAAAACTATTAACTGTGCAACTGCATCACTTTTTCTTTTCCAAAGAAAGAGCACACAACGGTAAAAGGGGAAAAAAAGTCTCTGGCAACAAGACTGACTCTGATAAAGAACAGTGGGATTTGCTGTTGTAGAGCACACCTGAAATATCAGCTGCAACAACAGCAAACGAAACCTGAACTTTAAGTCCCATCAAGCAGGATGAGGGATCCAGATTTTGGTCTATTATTTTAGTAAATGTTCAGAAAAAGTTTAGTAACTCTAATTCAACACTATAATTGAAACCATGGCCTGGAAACTGTAGTAAAACTAATAATATTAGAATAACACTTCAGACTAATGATAATTTACATTACTTAATTTACCATTTAATCAACCAGAAAAATTAATTCACTTGTAAAAGACCTTTTATATCCCGTTGACTTCAGTGGATGTTGGATAAACCCTTATGAGTTCACAGCCATTTTCAAAAGGAAATGCAGATAAATAGTAGATAGTTTTAATACTGTTCAGTAGAGACAGTACAAGGAAGGAATACTATGAAACAATCTATAACAAATCAGTTTTACACACTTCTTGAAAATCAGCAAAATGGTTTTTCCTAACACGAAATTGTGTTAATGTATTAATGTATTACAATGTCTTAATGACACATACAAGAAATGCCATGGCATTGAGGTCCAAAACATTTTGCACTCTGTGTGTGGGCCATCAATTCAATACTGATACACCAGATGAACAAAACCGGCAAAACCACCAGCTCCTGCAACAACACACCTACTTTTATTTTCTTGTAAGCACTAAATGTAGCCTGACACCATCATTGAAATAAATGCACAAAAAATGAAATACAGAACTGTCTCTTTCTATTCCTAACAGGGTTTTTATGTACATCCCTAGGCCAATGGCATCCTGGGGTGTATTAGAAGGGGGGTGGTTAGTAGATCGAGAGAGGTTCTCCTTCCCCTCTGCTCCACCCTGGTGAGACCACATCTGGAATATTGTGTCCAGTTCTGGGCCCCTCAGTTCCAGAAGGACAGGGAACTGCTGGAGAGAGTCCAGTGCAGGGCAACAAAGATGATTAAGGGAGTGGAGCACCTCCCTTATGAAGAAAGGCTGAGGGAGCTGGGTCTCTTTAGTTTGGAGAAGAGGAGACTGAGGGGTGACCTTATTAATGCTTATAAATATATAAATATATATATAAATATATAAAGGGTGAGTGCCACGAGGATGGAGCCAGGCTCTTCTCAGTGGTCAACAATGATAGGACAAGGGGTAATGGGATCAAGCTGGAACACAAGAGGTTCCACTTAAATTTGAGAAGAAACTTCTTCTCAGTGAGGGTGACAGACACTGGAACAGGCTGCCCAGGGGGGTTGTGGAGTCTCCTTCTCTGGAGACATTCAAAACCCTCCTGGACATGTTCCTGTGCGACCTCACCTAGGCGTTCCTGCTCCAGCAGCGGGATTGGACTAGATGATCTTTTGAGGTCCCTTCCAATCCCAAACATACTGTGATACTGTGATACTGTGATACTGTGATCATTGTCCAGCCTCCAAGGACCCATCCACTTTTTCCAGCCTCCTGATCCTCCAGGTTGGGAACTTTACTGGGCCCTGCTGGGGGTCTGCTCACATTCCCAGTTCATGGATGAAGGGAAGAATGAGAGGATATCTGGCTCTTGTTGGGACATGAAGCCAAATGCGAGCAGGGCCTGAAAATGGATACAGGAGCCTGGAAACACAACTCATATTATTGGGTTTTTTTTTTTTGCTTTTGTTCTGGGTTTTGATTTTTTTGTTTGTTTGTTTTCAGATATATCTCAAGAAATGGCTTGATTTGAGTTTAGCCTCTACAGCCACTTAAAATATAGGTTATAACAAAGCACAGTTTGCATTTTCAAACTGTTGGTTTCAGCAACACAGCACTGCAGGGAGTTTTCCCAAAGCAGCTCACCCTCAAAGCCCAGAGTGCAGGAATGGCTTGTTTCCCTTTTGAAGCCCTGTAAGGGAAATAACAAATGGTAGAAATAGGGAAAATATTCCTCTGCGTTGCAATTCTCCACTTATTTTGTCTGAAATTCTGACTTACTTTGATATAAATTAACTCAGCTATAAGGTGAAATTTAAGGTTTGCATTGGCATTTCTTCCCATTTCCAATAATCCCCCAGTAATATTCACAGCAAATGTAGCAGCAGGTTGGCTACCCAAGTACTGATTTCTCACAACTACTTGAAAAATCCACACTTTCCATGACAAGAGTAGCACAGGAAGTGTTTTCTAAGGTCAAAGTTTTCTTCCGATTTATCTAATAGCCACATTCATGTAGCTTTCACATAGAACTTATGGCTATGTCTATTCAGTACATAAAACAGTGCCAAGGAACATCCCCGGACACAGGAATTCAATTCTCTGTGTTGTTAAATCATTCAGAGGGTGCCTGGTGCTGTTTTGGACAACGCCAACCAGCACTCCCCCAAACAATGTCCAAGGACGGTTTGGGAGTTAGCACAGGCCAGTGATCAATACCAGGAGGAAATTTGGATGTAACCACCCTGTTTTGGAAGCAACAAAGCTCCAGTGGTGTGGACACCAGCCATTAGCTTGCGGGGCAGATGACAGTCTTTTTTACTTTTGACCTCTTAGAATAAGAGTGTTCTATGAATTTGTTGTATGAAAATGTACACGCCAAGAAAAAGATGCTTACAAAAGGGTGACATTTATCATAGATCTATCATAGATCATAAAAATCACATTTCCATTGCAGTAGCCGGTACTGCATGTTATTAAGGCTGTTTGTGAAAACAGTGGATACAGAAGACAAAGACAATTCCAGAGAAGGTGGATCCAACAGGTACAATGTACTGTGAGGGTGATGAAGCGCTGAAACAGGTTGCTCAGTGAGGCTGTGCAGCCTCCATCCTTGGAGATATTCAAAAGTTTTCTCGACATGGTTCTGGGCAACTGGCTCCAGTTAGCTCTGCTTGACCTCCAGAGGTTCCTTTCAACCTCAACCATTCTGTGATTCTAATGAAGAAAAATAATTTTAAATTCTTCTGGTTTTATAGTGTCAAAGGCCACAGAGACAACGAAGGAAAATGTCCCTCACTCTGAACTGTTTTGTAACAGAATTGATTGTCTTGGTGTGACTTAGACACCAGTGAGATTTATTCATGAAAACACTCTGTTCCTTGGTGTGCTCCTATACCAGAGTGTGCAGGAAAGTGGGAAAGAGACTGGTGAATAGGTGAGATAAGAGAGTTGAACAAAGAAGAAAATATATCTCTGCCACCTTTCCCTTGTAGTAATAAAACATCAAACCCTAGTACTGACTAACTCAAGTTGGAATGCAACTTCTACCTTAAAAGGCAGAATGCATTTCTCACAAAAGGTGACGAATTGTCCAGCTTCGGCACAGTATAGGAAAAGCAGAGGGAGTAAAAAAGAAAACATCTTTGTCATGGATTGACAAGCATGTTACTAATACTATTTATTCTGCAAATATGCCTCCAGAACAAGTAAGATGTCATCCCGTCATCTGAAAGAATGGCAGAGACCTACAATTAGGGTCACTAAGTGGACATCTGACCACTGGAAATAAGGCTGAGACCACTGCACTCACTTTTGACCACAGGCCACAGGATAAAAGGTCCCACATCCCATAATTCATCAGACTTAGCAAGTCAGAAATATGGCCACATCTGTGGTCCTATTTAGTGAATATGCTTCAGCGTTAAAACACCAATAAATCAATTTTCAGATAAAATCTGCAAAGGAAACATTTCAGATGTCTCTTTAATATTTCACAGCTTGAAGAGGGTTATTGCCCCCTTACCTCTCACTTCTCAGAGGGCTGAGAGTTTGAAAGGCATGTCTATACTGCTTCCTTCTCATATCAACTGAACCACATGTTATTCCCTCTAAATAACTTACGTTCTGGATTAGATTAATCAAATGTTTCTTGATAAATAAGTAGAAAGGCTTTGATCCTATTAGTAAAATATATATTTCATGATTTTTAAGAAATTGCAGCAGACTGTGCTAGCTGGGAAAGAGGATTCCTGTCCCTGTTGCTGGTTAGGATGATGTTTGAAGAGATAGGTGTAAGTTCTTTGAAACCACTGTGGCTGAGAAAGGCCTTGGACTAGGGTATTACTTTGTGGGCAAGAGCTTCTAATCACTTGCCCTGAAGGTAAAGGAGTGATAATAACACTGTTTCTCCTTCCTCTTTAAAAATACAAGAGTAAATTGTCATTACATAGCTCTTTGAGAGAACAATTATAGGTGCTTATCCTAAAGAGAGGACTTTGGGCTCTAGCTTCCAAATACCTAGGTAAATCTGTCTGGAAGACCTTTGTTGAGACTTCTTTGGAAGGGGGTCAGGACTGCAAATACACCCCTATGCTTAGCAAATCCTATAGATTACAGGGAGAGAGCTCTGAAATGTTTTTGATCTAATAGTTCATGATAATCAGAGAGGTGGCCTACTTATGGCTATATGGTCTCCTTGCATCTCACATTCATGACAGACCATGCAATTCATCAATTCGTAAGAAAACTGTTCCCTCTTTCCTCCTAAGGCAGTTATCTTCCAGTTCAAGCAAGGGAACAAATAAAAAGGAGGGAAAAGAAAACTATACTTCTGGCTCAGTTTAGTGTTTTTCATGAAACCTCACCCTCAGGGTGTAAATTTTTAACTTGCTTTCCCTGCCTAAATCTTCCTGTGCACCTGACAGAAAGTTAGACCTCTGAGATCTGGATGTGACTCTAGGCATGAGGGAACTCCACTTGAAGGTACTTAAGTCTTATATTGAATTAATTCAACAACAGTCAATAGGTTACTGCTCAAAAAATCTCAAGGCCCGGTAACCACAGCTCAAACCGCAGTCAACAAATTGGAGCTCTGTTGCACCTTCCTAATGACCTAATTTAACTCTGTCTGAGTTAAACTATCCTCTTCTTCATTGCTCAAAGATGGTCAGCAATATGAAGTAAGCAATATCTCTTAGCACGTGCAAAACACTTTGGGAATCCCACAAGAAATTGATATTTTATTGTGTATGTGAAAAACTATTTGCACCATCATTTTAAGAATAGGTCCTGTGTAAATCTGCAATAAGAAAATCAGTGCCTGACCACCTCATGAAAACAGATGTTACGATGGATAATTTAACACTTTAGTAGCTCAGATATTTTGCATTTTTATTCTTGTTATTAATAATTTTTGCACAATTATTAATCCAGGATCTGATTTACTTTTGTGTCATTAGGATTAAGTCAGACTGGAATTCAATTTTTTTTAGTATATATTAAATGGTAGTCGGTGCTGTTATGAAGGTAATTCCTAATGGACAAGCCATGGGAGGTGAGCGTCTGTGCCCTCACAAACACACTGACTAATGGAACAGATTGCAGAGCTAAAGGAGATAAAGAAGCAGAAAGAGAAAGTGGAAGAAATGATTTTAAAACAACATATGATTTCACTATTAGTCATCAACATGCATCATTTAGAGTTAATCAATAGTGGTAATTATAACTCCTCACCGACCTAACCATTATCAGATGGCAATATTATATAAATATTCCTGTTATTGGAATGGATTACTATTATTATTCACAGCTTTATTAATTTTTATAGTGGCATAATGATCAAAATCCTTTTCATCCATGTGTGGCATATTAAAATTTTAGTTTTGGTAGAAAGAGATCTGCTCCATCCATCTTAGTACAGTTTGGCTGCTAATGAATTTCCTGATTACTTAACCCCAAAGAAAGTTTAGTTTTAGTTTCCTGCTAAACTGCCATTTTCTCTCCTCTTGCCACAATCTACATTTTGAAATAGCAGGACAAACTCTGGGAGGTGTTAAGCAGCTGTAATTTGACTTCTGTGAAAGATACAGATGCTTGATACTTTTCAGGTCATGAACCAACATCTGCTTCTCTAGCTACTGAAACACTGATGCTGTCCACTGTAATTTGAGTTCACTTTCAAATCATGGATTTGATTGTCAATTGCTGGAGTTAATGGCAGTCTTGCCATTCATCCCATGTGGGCAAGTGTGAGCTGCACACAAAGAATAAGAGAGATTTATTTCTCATGATTGCACTGAGTATTCTGTGAGGGAACTAAGTAATAGTAAAACTGTATTTCTAAAAGAGATTTTATACACAAGTCATAAAAGTACTCTACAAATAGCATAGCCCTATGCCTCATGTCCAGCTCTCCCGGTAATTCAAATAAACCCTTTGTGGTAAGACCTGGTTAGCCTTTACTCCAAGTTTTATCTTTTTATCAGCAAAACTGAAGAAAACATTTCTGGAAATAATTATTTAATTTATTTATCCTGTAAAACAAGCCATGTAAACATCAAGTTTGGTTTTTATATTTTATACTTAAATAATCAAATGTCAATAAGGCATACAAATAAGATGAAAATCTGAAAAGAGATAAATAAATTATTCATATGCTGACATATGACCATGTATTTCTGTGCCTAGAAATTAGATCATGTTTTTGGAGAGGGTCACATGCATTTCAGTCTGTCACCTCTGGGGTCTATAGTACTTCTGATAAGTATTTTCTAGGCAGAAATGCAGGGTTACACTGATGTTTCAGCATGGGTAAGACCTGCTTCATGGATTTGTCCAGCTGATCTATGTTTGCACAAAAATTCTAAAATATCCCAAATGGGCTGATCATCCAAGGACCGGAGGCTTTGAGTCCTCCTGTGTCTGAAAGGACTCTGAACACATTGCAGTTGCACAGAATTGTGCAAAACCTTCTAATTCCAGTCAAACTAAACTTTCAGGCAGAAAAAAATATGTGACTGAGAAAGTATCAACATAAGGTATCCATAAACCACTGGGCTCTGCAAAGTGGAGAAACAAAGCAGAAGAAGAAAGGTAAACTAAATGTCTTGCAAGACGTTGCAAATTAAAAATAATTCCATTAAAAGTTGAGCATTAAAAAATATCACCAGTGGGGTAACAATGACAGTGTACCACTGTAAAGATCTCTGCAAGTTCACAGCTCTCTATTTATTGCTTTTTTTTGAAGAATTTTGATCTTGAGAGAACTTCATCACTTATAAATGAACCAGTCATTAGTAGTCTTTTATGTATCTCCAGAGAGCTATCACAGCTCTCATTAACCGCTATATCTAAACAACTGAAATCTCCTTTTCCAAAGGCATGTTTTTTCAAGTCTGAATCTTTACCCGTTACAATGTCCTGTCTTACAGAAGCAGAATAAAGCTTGAATTAGGGTAAATGACAAATCTTTCTGCACTGCCTAAGTTAGTGTTTAGGATGTGCACAAGATATATTGAACTTAGTATTTCAGTCTCAAAGACTTTTACAAGAAAATGAGGAGAATGTAAAGGCCTGTCACAAAATATTTCTTGTGAACTGACAGAACTGTTATTTTCCAACAATTGTTGGTGATCTAATTTATATCATTAATATGATATCTATGCTATGAATGTGATGGTCTAGGTCAGAAAAGAAACCTGTAGTAAGAAGGTTTTTTATGCAAAACCAGTTTGGACAATTATTGAATCCTATCAAGAAAAACAGCTTCGGTTGCTCATTTTGTTTTAGACACAGCTTTCCAGAGTGGGAAAAAACACCAACAAAACACAAAACCAAAACAGAAACAGCTTCCACCCTGCCCTTTGTATGGTTCTTTGTCTAAGATTGTGTAAAAACACTGTATGTACTTAATTTATGAAATAATTTTCTTCTCTCAGTATTACTACTATCCTTTATTTTAGCTAGAAATACAAAACATATCCCTACTGAATTGGAGAAAAGGTCCATCATGCTGGGTCCTGTCTGTGACAGTGACCAGTAGCTGCTGTTCATAGAAAGATATAAAATCAGACAAGGATCCAGCAGCAATTTCCCTCTTCCACCCTACCAGCTTCCAACAAAAATATAATAGGTTGCTTTGTACTCATCTTTCCACCCAATTTCTTCCCTTCCTGCGAACTTGAAGGATTTTATGAAGCACTCTAACTACACAATCACTGTCCTCTTTTATGGGCACAGGCAACATTTCCCTTCACACCACTCTTTTATTACATTTATAGTCTTTGCCTGCCAAGATACTTTTATGGAGGTGGGAATGATTGCCTCACTCTTGATAAAGTCTGGAGTCTCCCTTGGTGCTCCATATAACTTGTCACAATATCCTTAACAACAGCTCGTTGCATTTTCCTGAGCGACTGACGCTTGCTACCATCTCCTCTGATGTGCTTTCCAACACTGTTAAAAAATGTTCTTTACTGCATTTCCCACACAGTGCTGTGCACCAGCTCCCGCTCTTGGTGTCTTCACTTAACTCCAGGGGTTTTGCCTTTGGAGACAATGAAAATTTATACATTTGCTTTGCGCAGTAACTACACGAACAATTTGAAGTAAAACATTTCATTTGCTGCTCCACATTTCTGTTGAGAGTGCTGTGTGTGTTCCTGTAAGGGGTATATTCCCAATGCTTTTTTTTGCATTGTAAGTGGAAACAAGACATGTTTACCTCAAGGTATCTCATGGAGAACAGCTCGCATGGCTACAAACTCTTGGATTTCCATTCAGCTCAGCCTTGCTGCTGGTTCGTCTGCATTTCCAGCTCATGGAAGATTACATATCTACTTTCCGTACTGAAATTTGTGACCTAAAGGGAATAGAAGACCAAGAAATAGTATAGATTTGGTTCTTCTTCAGAGACCCAAAAGGGAAAGAATTATTGGAGATACTGTTACGGCCCCTTGCTGAATCATCAAACTATTTTGCAGTGGTAATTGAGGCAGTGTATAAATACTGCATAGGTATCTCTTCAGGCTCTCTTCATAGAGCAGTTATATTCCATTAAAGTGCTTTTCTTGTACGGGTTGATCTCTCAGAATAAAAGTGGAAAATACAGCAACAAAACAGGATGATATTTTCACTACTCAATAAACCTCTCTTCCCTTGTCTGTAAATAAATGATTCCCAGAGGCAACCCCTCCAGGGCTTCTGAAGACCGAAAAGGGCAAGGAAAGGAATTAAAAAATACCATAGCTTGCTCCAACACATTCGTGGTATTTATTAAGAACAAACAAACAAAACAGCACATCACAAGCTGTCCTGCTTTATACTTCATGAACCCGCACTGTTCTACATGTTATGCAAGTTAAATCAGATTTGGACCCAGACTGACTACAGGAATACGCAACTTCTACTCTCGTTGGCTGAGATAAAGGTGAAAACAACCTCCCAGTTGACACAAAGCAGAAAAGCTGCTTTTATGAGAAATCACAATGGCAAATCAGGCTTGGCGATCGAGAAAAATCCAAAGTGTGAAAGAAGGAGCAGAGCAAGCCGCAATATCACCTCTTGTAATTTCATGTGCATCCCTCGCTTTCTTCTTTTCTTATCCTGTGAGGGTTTTTTTTAGTACCAGGATTATATCTACAACAACCAAACAGCACCTGATATATTTTGGATACAATGATAGTGCAACTACCAGTGATAAAAATACGTTCTTGTTGTAGCTGCACACACAGGAAAGTATTTAAATGATCAGTGTTGGGTGGTTTTCACATTATAAGTTAAAAAAATAAAACTGTCTCTCCTAAGATAAGTCCTGTAGTACAATGTCTAGATTCCAGTTTCAGGCTACTTAGATAGATCACACGTTTTTTATAATGTATCTAATGATATACTATCTGCCATTCTGTTTTGTCACCTCTGTCATTCTCTTCCTGTCTCAAACTGTTGTATAATGGTATTGGATATTTTGCCGGACAATTGTCTCTTGCCCAAGTCTTGGTCACATTTTCTTCATGGGCCTTGAATATCCTCTCAAAAAAAGGGTGTTAAAAGGAGTTCATAAAAAGCTTTGGGATCTTTGGAGAATGAAAGGCACCATATAAATCTCAGTTATTACTATTAAAAGAGCACTGAGTGAGTTGTCTACAGGCAGCTCCAGTATGCAGTTTGACTCTTTATCGATAAATCATAGAAACCTGCATTACTGGTCTGCTTTACTGTATATGAAACAAGTGTTGGATGACACCTTGTATTTCACCAGCTGCTTTCCTGCAATTTCTCAAAGAAAGTAACACAATATATGGTTCACCTGCTGTGAGAACATCTGAAATACCACAGACAGTAAAAAGCCTTTGAGTAAAGTTCTTCTAGAGAGTCTTTTGTTGATATGCTCTATGGCCCTTACTCAGTTTTCAAACACTATGTCTAGTTTTCCACGGAAAAGAACTGTGCTTATATCACTGTTTATTTTTTTATTTAAGTGAGAATTTTATGAGGATATTAAAAAAAAACAACAAAACAACATATTTTTTCCTTTTGTTTTAGGCTTCTGATTTTTTGGTGGCGGTGGTTTGTTTACTTTTGGTTTTGATTTTGATTTTTAAATTTTCATTTATGTCTGCACAAACGATCAACCAGCCCGTGATTAACTCATTGCTACCAAGTACAGGTTTAGCTCCTGCAAGAGTCCTAACAAAAGACTAATCTTATATCCTTCACTTACGCAAGTAAATTGTCAGATGTTAGTGGAACTAATTACGAGTACCTTGCTTTCTGCTTCCATCAGGACTTCAAGTCCGCGTACACCACTGCCTTCCAATAACATCTTTATTCCAGATGTGGATTTAAAAATTAGTGTCTTCTTTGAAGAGTGTGAAAAAGCTTCAGAAGCATTAATTCTTGCAGGGACATGGAAGGGGGCTGGAGCCATCCTACAGACAGGTAAATTGAGTCGCAGCAAGGCTAGGTGGCTCATCAGCGACTGAGCCACATTTTCATAACTCACACATTTCTCATCATTAAATTCCACTCGAATCCCTGCAAGCACTTTGTGCCTTTGATTTATACGCATTTCCTCCAGACCCACAAAGCAGCCACTAATTGTACTCTATATACACAGTGGAATGGGACCTTAAGGGATAAGTTTTTAGTAACTCTGATGACACCTTTCTAGTTAGCGCGGTGTAGCAGTATCCTATTTAAGATTGCTTTGTTTAATTATTTAAGAGCCATTATAGTAACTGGATATACTCAACTGTAATTTATTAACTCATACACTTGAATTATCCAAGTCTCTACGTTCACTTCACAGAACTACAGAGGAGCTACAATCAGGTAATGGTATCCAAATGCTATAGAATATTCCCTCTGTTGAGTACAGAAGCTCTCTTATCTCCCATAGCAGAGTTCACAAGCTTTTTCAAACTATAAACCAAGACCACAAGAATAATTTTATACCAGCAGCAGCTGTTCATATAGACAATATTAAGAAAATATGTGCATTTTATATGCAAGTATATGTATGTATAAGTAAATAGTTACATGCATATGTGCATTCATAGATAAATCTTCAATGTAATACTACAATTCACTTCCTTTTTTTGTGTAAAAAATTATACTGCATCCATCTGTTCATTCCTCTTTCTCTGCTCCTCTAAATATGCTTCTTCACACACTGATCCTTGTCTCTTTTTCTACTCTTATGCATTCTTGTTGTCTGCTTATTTTGTCTAAGCTATGTTGCCATCTCAAATGGTTTCTTTCTCATTGGAAATACTGCCCATTCCCTTGAATCCCTCTTCACCATCATCCTCTGCATACACCAGCCATCTGCCTCCCCCTGCCACATGGGACATCTTTTTTCTCTGGAAAACAACAGGTTTGGGAGCAGCACCTTGAGAGCAGCTCTTCTTTGCTCCAATGTAGTGTCTGTTCTTGCCATTAGCAGCTATCTTCTCTTCTTGCCATTCGGCCACTTTTACACATCTTTTACACATTGTTTGCAAAAAGAATAGAGACACATGGAGCAGCAGATGAAGAAAAATCTAGACTAAAACATGTGAGCAACCACCTCCCTGAAAGCCACAGCAAGCACTCACAGACCATCTCAGTGCCATAAATTAATTTGGAACTGCTTAGAAAGAAAAAACTTTTAGCACTCAAGATTCTCACTTCTCTCTCTTCAACAGAATATTGCTTTAGTTACAGCATGTATCTTTCTTAACCCAAGATGCTCACCAGAACTCTGTTGTGCTCCAGACAATATGTCATAAACATCCTGAATGTACAGAGCTGTTACAAGTCCCAGATCCTGGGCTGCAGCATCCCTGCTGTTCAAATAGACTGTCACAGAACAGAAAACTGATAACAGCAATTCTACAAAGCTTTTGAGGCAGGAGGAGAAGAGGATTGCAACCAAATACTGCCTCGGAGGCTCAGATGTTCTAAAGCAAAAAGAGGAAAAACTCATAATTTACCTGAGCTGCCAATTCTTGCAAAAAAAAAAAAGTAATTTGCTCTATTCTAAGATCTTGCCGAAAACTAAAAGTTAGGCCTGAGAAAGATTATTAGAAGATACAGAATTCTTTCGCCTACAAACAGAATTGTGTAATCACTAATGCACAACATCCCTCTTACACTTAACCTTTCTGTGCTACCAAAGCACAGCGTCAAGATTGTCCTTCCAGCACATGTTTGTAACAGACAGCTTTTAATATCCTCCTTCCAGCTCCCTCAAAGCCAAGTTATCAGAAACACAAAAAGATTTTACGACTTATTAAACAGCACTATCTTGTCAGGCAATATGTTATTTTCTGCAGGGCACTAGTGGATTGAATGTGTAAGAGAGACAGAGTGTCTAACAAAGAAGTTGCTTCATGACAAGGATTGTTTCTCGTCTCCCCAGGAATTCGACTAGCAAGGAAACCTCCTCACGGCGTAGAAAACAAAACAATCCAATGACAGGAAATAAGGCAATGAAAAATCACACAAATAAACATTTACAAAGCGACCGGTGGATGTGAATTTTGTATCTTTTTTTTTTTTTTTTTGGTAAATGATGCTTCAATAATAACAAGAATAATAATAACTCAGAACCTAATTGCTTTGATTACCCATCTCATGATGAACTTACATCTCCCTTCTCTTTTTATGCAAAGTGGAGTTGGATAAAACAACTCTGTCATGTTTTACGTCACTATTACACAAATATTACACACAGGAAGACCAGTAGAGAAAGTAGCTGAGAATCTGGCCTTGTGACAGGCACTTGGAAGCTTAAAAACATGAAATAAAAATAATAAAAATCATCATATAACCGTGGGAATTTAGCACTGCAGGGAAATTGTCGATGGGGATTGCTCCACTGAAAGAAAATATGACAAATAATATCTTTTCCTTGGCAATATTAACACATCTTTATTGCACAGTATAGACACATGAATATATACTGACATAGAGAGGTCAGAATGAGCCTGTATCCAGCTTTAGTGCCCCACAGCTTCAGCGTATCAACACCAGTGCAAACAGTTCAGGACTCTGACATGTCTGCGCCATAACTCCCGGCTTCCCCTGAGACTGCTGCCCATACAGAGTCTCACCAGCTCACATTTGTTTTCTGTCTTTAATGCTACAACTAAATCCATAATTACCAGCTGATGTATAGTCATGAGTCACATATACAAAAGTCACCAGCACTTCTGGGCTCTTCAGTTTCTAAAATCCAACATGAGACATGGCGCATCTGGAATATTGTGTCCAGTTCTGGCCCCTCAGTTCCAGAAGGACAGGGAACTGCTGGAGAGAGTCCAGCGCAGGGCAACAAAGATGCTGAAGGGAGTGGAGCATCTCCCGTGTGAGGAAAGGCTGAGGGAGCTGGGCTCTGGAGCTGGAGAAGAGGAGACTGAGGGGTGACCTCATTAACGTTGATAGATATGTAAAGGGTGAGTGTCAGGAGGATGGAGCCAGGCTCTTCTCGGTGACAACCAATGATAAGACAAGGGGTAATGGGTATAAACTGGAACACAGGAGGTCCCATTTAAATATGAGAAGAAACTTCTCAGTGAGGGTGACAGACACTGGACCAGGCTGCCCAGGGAGGTTGTGGAGTCTCCTACTCTGCAGACATTCAAACCCGCCTGGACACATTCCTACGTAACCTCATCTGGGTGTTCCTGCTCCGGCAGGGGGATTGGACTGGATGAGCTTTTGAGGTGCCTTCCAGTCCCTGACATTCTGTGATTCTGTGTGTTTCTGTGACAACCTAACATCTCTACTTGATGCTGCAGTTCCCTTTTAATCAAAGGATATGAGGTCTTGGCCATACAAGGTCTCCCTGGAGCCTTCTCTTCTCTGGGCTGAACAACCCCAACTCTCTCAGCCTGTCCTCACAGCAGAGCTGTTCCATACCTCTGATCATTTTTCTGGCCTCCTCTGGCCCCTCTCCAACAGGTCCATGTCTTTCCTGCACTGAGGGCTCCAGAGCTGGACACAGAACTCCAGGTGGGGTCTCACCAGAGCAGAGCAGAGGGACAGAATCACCTCCCTGGACCTGCTGGCCACGCTCCTTTTGATGCAGCCCGGGATACATTTGGCTTTCTAGGCTGCAAGTGTACAGTCAGCTCATGTCCAGCTTTTCATCCACCAGCAACTATTCACCATCAGTAAACATTTTTTAAAACGTAGACTTCATCTTTTACAGGGCCTGGGACATCCAGTGAAGCTGCTCTCATGTGTCGAGATGGGATTGCAAGCACAGTCCTAAGGTGAGACAGAAAAAAAAACACAGAGCCACCCCCAAAACTACACCTCCAAATATAGCGTGATTTCAACAGCAAGCTAAAATATTAATATAAAACCTCAAAATTAACTATACAGCCATAATGTTAAATTCACACAGTTGATTTAGTTTTCTTGTTTATTTCACCTTTAAAAAATGGAATTGTTTACTGCTCAGTAAAACAGACATTTAATTAGACTTTGTAATTCACATATAATTGAAGAAAATACACGGAAAAGGGCATATCCATCTCAACTCGCTTTATACCATTATACAACATGCCTCAATAAATAGAGGCTATTGCCTGACAAAATGTTGTTTTTCAATGAAACATTAAAAGCAAGGATACTTGCAAATTGTTGCATATTGGATCGTGTAAGCCTCTTTTCTCCTTCCCACATGTAGTATGAAGGGAAATGCTAGCAGAGACTTCTGTATCACCCTTTGTAGAGCGTTAAGTTTTCTATTCAACCTGTGCCAGGTAAAGCCTCTGAGACAAGCTCCTGGAAATGATCTGAAATACCGGTGATCTTCTTAAACTTCAAAAATCTCACTCTCTAGGGGTTAGAAAGAAAGCTCCCCTACATGCTAATTTAGTCCTGTGCACAATCATAGCTACATCTTTTCTCATGATATAAAAATATACATGGCACATGTCTGTAATTTGATCACGTTTTAAGATCTTCAGCTATTTAGTACATGAAGCGTTAAAGCAGCCGACTATGAATGTGACAGTGGAGCCGCTGCAGTCAATGCCCAAGACTTTAGAAAGGCTGATCCTTTTGTTTAACAGTGACTTTCAGCTTTCACAAAGCGACTCACCTCTCTGAGGTCTGTGTGATTCTATAATCTCTATGCAGACAGGTCAAGTGGACCTGGGTGTTATCAGAAAGACATAAGCAACACAAAAAAGCTGATGCATATAATTAAGTTAAAAGACACAGACTCATTAAATCATGAATAAAGCCTACATTCTGTAGAATGATGAGAAGTTGCCAGCAATTAGATTGCTCAGTTTGCTGCATAAGAAATTGCTTTGGACCCAAATTTGACTTAAGGAATATAACGCTTTGTGCATCTTCCTAAATAATCTTGCCAAGCCAGAACAAGAAGAAAACAATGCGTTGGGGTTTTCATTCTGAGTCTCAGTTGCCACAACTGTAGTAGAATAATCACATGAAAAAGACAGAAAAAAGATCCTGCAAATCTGCGTATTTCAAAAAAAAGGAGCGTACTTACTTGTGTGCACTTGGCATTCAAACACAAAAGGAACAACATGATTTATTTCAGCCAAAAGAGAGCTTTAAAATTTAAAGGCATGAAGAATGAAGGACCGAGGGAGCCACCGGGAGGCACTGTTGTCACTTGGCAAGTCCATGATCAAAGTCTGTCCCTGGCCACAGTCCTGGGAACAGCCTGGGGTGCAGGTCAACCTCCCACCACCAGCATCAGCACAGAGAACACAGCATGCAGAGATGTTCAGAGCCTGATGCATTTGCACCTACCTTGAACAGTACTGAAAGTATCTGCAATAAAAGAGATGTGTGAGTTTTGCTGGTTTGGATATTTATTTTTGTGGTACAGCATCATCTACCTTTATCCTGAACAACCGTGGTACAACAAAAAAAGGAGGCGACGATAACCAAACCAAAATTTTACGTGCTTATGATAGAGCTTCTATGTACATCCGAAATTAAGGAATATCTCCAGAAGGAATACTCAGCTTTCAAAACTGCAAACTGCTTTGCAAAAGAAGAAACTTAAAGTGGTGATTTAATATGACTCTTTCCTCAGCTGACAAAACCCCTTAAATTTGTATGTTACTAATTTTCTACTGTATCAAGCCTCACAACAAGAAACAAAGCTGTGTGTGGCACAGATGAAAATCAGAAGCCACAGAAGCGCAAGAGACATCCTGTTCCTACCCTGTTTCTCATCAGCATGAAAGGCCACAAAATCCAACTTTTATTTTTTTCCAGATACACCTAAATATTTTTTTTTCATGTAATTAACAGTTGTTTTGCAATTTGAAGAATACCGTAGGTCTTCTTCACCTCTGCATTGCATGATTCTCAATGAACTTCATAAAAAAATGCAATTCTTACTTACATAGTATCACAGTCAGAAAAGGCTTTACTTAATATTCTTGTCTTATACATTTATTATATTACTAAATATCCCCATAAACTTGGAAAGATACAGCATTATCTAGGCTTTTGTTATTTTATAATGAAAATAACATATGAAAACTGCTATTTCCAATAATGCTTGATGATCTCTATTGGTCCATAAATACAAGAGCTTAATTCCTAAAGCTGATCATACATAAAAAATTTTCCTTTTCTGCTGTTACCCACAATATTTCGTCTGCAGGATATTTGCCCCTTTTCACCTGAAGACAGAAAGACACACACCTCTAATTATTGATAAATGTGCTATCACATCCCTTCACTGCCCAAGCACAATTAACCCAGAAATATTTGCAGATAGCACAAAGTAGAGAAACACTTATTAAAAAAAATGAAGTGGAAAATTTTAAGGCACACTATACTTTGAATTATTTAGCTAATAATTCTTATTTAGCTGCTATTATTATTATTATTATTATTATTATTATTATTATTATTATTATTATTATTGTTATTATTTAGCTAATAATTATTAAAATTATTATTTAAATGTAAGTCAGCTCCATGTTTGACAGCTGCGAGAGTGTCACCCAAAATGATGGACACGAGCAGAAACCTGAGACAACAACATAAAACAGTTCTGGTTTTACAGCGGCTCCGCTGAGCTCCAACACAGGCAGAATCAGCCCAGGTCAGATCATGAAGATAGACCAGGGTACCAGAGAAAGATGGTTTGTGTGGGTGGTCCCAGCCAAAATCTAATCTGCCGCTCTGTCATATCTTTGGACAATTTTCTGTGCTTTGGATCTTCATCTGCAAAAGATTAATTCTCTAATTATCACGGTATTGTAGAGATATATCAAATAATGACTGTCATGCACTTTGATACAGTTGTAATGAGGCTTATATAAAATACTTCAGAGTGATCCTCAGAACTGTTGTCTACACAAGTGCAGTGGCCGGACAGCAAGAGTTTGCACATCTCAAGCATAAGACACGCAGCAGCTTCAGGAGGAGGAAAAATATATGTTCATTTGATGTATTTATTTATTTCTTAGTGCTGGACAAAGGGAACAAAGAGCAATCACTTAGTTCTACTCCCGAGAGAGAGAAATCATGCAAAGTTCAACCAATATTCTGGCTGTTTGCTTCTACTTTTATTAAAAACAACTTGTGAAATTCAAATGTCAAGTTCAGACTGACTTGTGATTCACACAGTCGCCGGTTACAAAGCAGCTCTGCCCTCACACCTGCGTGACATGGGTGTGTGTTGTCATGCCTCTATTAATGAGAGCTAACGATAACACAGAGAAAGTTCATTTCTAAAAGTTGCCTTTTCCAATCTTGATGTCAGAGGTAACTTGCAGGTAGGAAATAATTTCACTGATGTTATTAAACAACTTAGTTGTTCACTTAGGCTCAGACTTCAGGGGTTATGGGCAATCAGAACAGGTTTCTTGAAGGATCTGCACCCAGTAGTTCATCAGAGAGCATATAGCAGATTAGATTTCCAATGTTGTTCCTACAAATTAAGCCATTCAGAGGAGACATTTCAAGAGAAATCCAGAATTTGACCAAGTAAACTCACTTTCATTATTAGGAACATGAATTTGTACAGGACTGAGTGTGGTAGTTTGGCTTGGTTTGGTTTGGTTGGGTTGGGTTGGGTTGGGTTGGGTTGGGTGGTTTGGATTGGGTTGGGTTGGGTTGGGTTGGGTTACTTTGGTTTGGTTTGGTTTTCTCCCCAAAAGAACAATATTGTTTCTACAAGTTGGTGGGACTGGAAACCTGTAAACCACTGTTCATTGGTTATGAATTACAACCCTCTTGCAGCTGTACAAAGTAATAATAATAATTAATAACTTAATAACATTTTGTACAAGGTCATGACTTTGGAGAAGGCCTTTCATCTATAATTATGCTCCTCATTTTGTATAGATATTTTTCAGAAATAACAATGACAGTATTTCTCCTGATCTATTTAACTGCTAACATTAGTTTAATTTCATTCACAGTGCAATTTTGTTTCTGTTTTGCTCCAATGAAAACAAAATCAGAGGCCTAATTCCTGGAAATTACCTTAAAACTAGCTAAAGTTTTGCTTGCTTTTACCAAGGTACAGAAATACTTTTTCCATATAAAAATAAGATGTGAAAATATGCATTTATTTACCTTTACTGTCTAGAAGTTGCTGTCAGTTTCTTCTATTTGATAACCCAGTACCTGTGGAGCTAAAAGATAGGCTGGGAGGACATTTGTTTTAAAATTTACTCTTGAGAGAGCTATTGGATTTATATGCTTTATTACAGAAAAGTGCAAAATAACAACAATTGTCAAAACTAGAATGCATAAATAGACCACGTACCTGGTTATGTACTATAAATCATGCAGATGGGTGTTTTTAACCGGGGAAAGCAACATAAGAACAATGAAGAAATGTAGCTGTTTCTAAACCCTATTGTGATGATATTCTGTTGTTCTAGAGACACTCGAAATGCACATATATGCACAGGCTTATAGAGCTTTGTTTCCTTCTCAAAGGGAATTGATAAATGGGGGAAGACATCCCAAGGGGATCCCTTCATTTAACAAAAACAAAAGTACTTTTCAGTACATCGCTTTTTCCTCACGTCTTCCCTCAAATAAAATGAATTTGGCACACAGGTTGTTTATACTCTTTGTGTGCTGTAGAATTTCTGTTGTAATAAACAGGGCTCAGAAGACTTCTCTGTAAATGCTTTTCCTGTTTATTTATGTGGGTTTTATCAATAAAAAAGCTTATCTCAACCCCAACATTTTATGCCCCCTCCCCCAAAAAAAACAACCCAAAGACATTATTAATTTGGAGATGCTGAGATGTGTTATGAGTTGTCTCTCTGCATCTTTCCATCTGCAGAGCAAACACAATAGGAAAGATTACCTTGCTGCAGGATGGATTGTGAGATATTTTGCATTCCTTTCATACTTAGAAAATGGATTTGCTAGGTGTTTAAGCTAATTTTATAACTAAATTAGCTGTAGGATTTAGGAATAGTCATGCACAACTAAAAAGAAAGGTGCATGTAAAACAGGACCTGAGTATATTTTTATGGTAACTATTCTGTACGCTAACATGGTAGGTGCAGTTCTGCCTTCTTCCCGATAGCCCAAATCATGAGCTCTGTCAGGATCCAGAAAATACGTAGAGCAATGCCTAACTCTTAAGACATCCAGACTGGAATATGTCTTCTGAGAGTGGTGGGGACACATACTCAACAGGACAAATGTGCCAAAATGCACTTGTAGCTTCTTTCTTTATAAAACCCCAACTGTAACAGTATCTGTTATGATAATAGCCCAGTAGTGGCAATATTTGCCCAGAAACTGTGGAGAACTGACTTGTACGCTTGGGGAAGACCCTCCCCCCCAGAAAGCTACTCAGGTCGGTCAGCAGTTCACTCTTTCACACTCTTTCACATCCTTTCTCCTCCTGCCATATGAATCTTTCCACCTTTTCAACACAGGCAAATATTTTGAAAGTACCTACAGGCTCCCCTGCTTTGTATTCAACGGTCAATGGATTTAAAAAATAAATAATCTCGAGGGCAAGTTGCGACTCCAGGACTCCACACTCAGAGTCATCAGGCATTAGTGTAAAAACATTTCTGATTAAGAGTTAAAAATGGTAGTTTATTTTGTACCAGGAGGGCACCACAAGATTTCTAGCACAAGATTTTTTTCTGTTCTTTCAGATCAGGCATCTTCCTTCAGGAATCAGTTTTGGTTGAAGCACGGGAGGTTCCATCTGAATATGAGGAGAAACTTCTTTACTTTGAGGTGTCAGAGCCCTGGAACAGGCTGCCCAGAGAGGTTGTGGAGTCTCCTTCTCTGGAGACATTCAAACCCACCTGGACACCTTCCTGTGTGATCTGCTCTGGTGAACCTGCTTTAGCAGGTGGGTTGGACTGGATGATCTCCAGAGGTCCCTTCCAACCCCAACCATTCTGTGATTCTGAATTCTGAGAAGGATGTGTAGCATCTCCTTTGTGGAACTGACTGTGGTGCCTGAAATGCACAAAGGACATAAAAATCAGAATTAGTAACTGTTAAGGCACTAGCATTGTGAATCTGAGAGTCTTTGGATTGTCTCCCCAAGAGAACTAGTCCTCCCGCACTGAAGAGAAAGCATATACTAGGCTGTTGCTTCCATTTCTTAGGACCAGCCACCTGAAAAATAACCATTGCAAAAAAATCACTGTAGTTCTTCATCCATTTGTCTTTAGTGGTGATGTGAGACAATTTTACTCTAAGTTGCTAGTACTGAAGGAGTCCTACTTCACTGAAGTGCTGTCATAGAAAACAGCTGACAGGTAACCTGGAGAAACTGGCTGCTCGTGGATTAGACAGGTGTACTCTTCACTGGCTGAAGAACTGGCTGGAGGGCCAGGCCCAAAGAGTTGTGGTGAATGGAGCCAAGTCAAATTGGTGGCTGGTTATGAGTGGTGTTCCCCAGGGCTCAGTAATGTGGCTGGTTCTGTTTAATCTCTTTATCAATGATCTGGATGAGGGGATCATGTGCACCTTCAGTAAGTTTGCAGATGACACCAAACTGGGAGGGAGTGTTGATCTGCTGGAGGGTAGGAAGACCATACAAGGGGTCTGGACCGGCTGGATCATTGGGCTGAGGGCAATTGTCAGAGGTTCAACAAGGCCAAGAGCCAGGTCTTGCACTTTAGTCACAACAACCCCAGGCAGCACTACTGGCTCAAGGAAGAGTGGCTGGAAAGTGCCTGGGGGAAAAAGACTTGTGGATGTTGGTGATAGCGGCTGAACATGAACCAGTGTGTGCCCAGGTGGCCAGAAAGGCCAACAGCATCCTGGCTTGTATCAGGAATAGTGTGGCCAGCAGGACCAGGGAAGTGATTGTGCCACTGTACTGAGCACTTATGAGTCCACACCTCGAATCCTGTGCTCAGTTTTGGGTCTCTCACTACAAGAAATACATTGAGGTTCTAGAGTGTGTCCAAAGGAGGGTGACAAAGCTGGTGAGAGCTCTAGATAACAAGTCATATGAGGAGCAGCTGAGGGAAATAGGGCTGTCCAGCCTGGAGAAAAGGAGGCTGAGGGGAGATCTTATCACTGTCTGCAACTACCTGAAAGAAGGTTGTAGCATGGAGGGGGTTGGTCTTTTCTCCCAGGTAAAAAGTGATAGGACAAGACAAGACTGCCTCAGGTTGCACCAGAGGAGGTTTAGATTGGATATTAGGAGAAAATTCTTCCCAGAAAGGGTTGTCAGGCATTGGAACAGGCTGCCCAGGGAAATGGTTGAGTCACCATCCCCGGAGGTGTTCAAAAGATGTGGCGCTTAGGAACATGGTTTAGTGGTTGACTTGGCAGTGTTAGGTTAATGGTTGGACTCGATAACCTTAGAGGTCTTTTCCAATGTAAACGATTCTATGATTCTATTATTCAAAGCAGACAAGCTGTTCTTGGAGGATATCTTTGCTCACTGAAGCAGATTATATTACTACAAAGATTTATGCAAAACATGAAAAACTGAGAATATTCAGAAGGCTCATTTTGGCCAAGGTTTCCGTGGCTGCCTGTCCCCATTATACATGTGCTTATTAGAGGCCATCATAGACAGTCTGCACATATTTTTGAAGTTAAACAGCTGCACAACCTTTGACACAATGGGGTGACAGCTATTAGCAGTTAGATTGGTAGTTATTTTAATCTGCTCTCATGTTAACTTGTTTTCTATATTTTAAAGAGGTTACCAAAGTGCCATAATGTCACTAAATATCATCAGGTGAAGAACTGTAATTCCTACAGAAAACAAACAAACAAACAAAAACCAAACTAGTAAAGCACCAGAGGAGCAAGCATTTACATTCTTCAAACATTTGTTATAATCACTATCTTTACAGAGTAGAGTTGGTCCACAAAAACAAATCAGCTAATGAGACATTTCATTACAAGAAGGTAACAGAATGTTGCCATTGGATACACCTCAGTCATTCACGCAAGAATGAACAGTGTCTGAAGTCAATGTATGTGCTTTCTTAATTGGGATCAGAAATCCCAATCATTCCAACTATTTTTATCTAAAAAAGACGTGACTTTCCATAAGCTATGTTATGAAAAAGAAATTCTCCGAGAATAGGATGGGCTCAATTCAGTTACCTGAGCTGAAGCATCTAGTGCTACTTGAGATTCCTTAAGGTATCATTATACAGCAAGAGATGGTGCAGCATAGGATCTATAGGTGATTAATGTCCATCTGCAAGCGGAGCTGGAGGTCAGGTGTGCTGCTCTAGGCTTGTCATGTCACATTAGACACATGTTTTTGGTACCTGCTGTCGGCCCAAGTGAATATTGTTTCATTTTTATGGTGAAAGAGAGTCCTTGGTGTGTGCTCTATGCTGAACCACAGGTGGTGGTCCTACTGTCCACCAGTAATGATGGACAGTAATGAAAACAGAGAAGTCAGAACTATGGTTGTCAGCAATTCTAACTCACCCTCTATCGTATCTCTCTCTCCTCTAAAAGTTGTCTTAAGATCTCATTAAGAGTTAATTGGTTTTCATATACAAAATTTAAGTTAAACATTTTTATTGCTCTGACACAGTTCATGCAAAATCAAGTTTATAAAACAGCTTTTTTTTTTTTTGTTTAAATCTCCACCGGCAGCTTCAGAATGACAGCAAAAAGAATTCACTGAGGATTTTTAAAAGATGTCACGCAGTTCTGGGAACCCTTTTTAAAAACGTATGTGATTGTTGCTTCACAAACTAAATAGTCAGTCTCATTTTCCAAGAAATTCTTTGTCATTCTGATTCAAAGGGCTAAAAACATTCTCCAGCGGTAGAGCAACACCTACCTGCAGGATCACAACACCATCAGCATTGCAGGAAACTCTGACTTCTACAGTGTATTAAAACTATTGATTCCATCATACAGAAAACAGAGGGATATAAGCAAAAGCTTATCTGAATATTGAAATAATGTAATCAAACTCAGGATTTTAACTAGTAAAACAACAAAAAACACCCCCTGTTGTAACAGACTTCAACTGATGTTTTATTGCATGTTTCTCACAGACCCTATTATGAAGGAAATAATGCAACCCAAAGCAAACTGTCCTACATTACGCTCATAAAAAGCATCTGGCTTCTTTATGGAAAGATATCAAAACACAGGCTCTAAAAATACCAAATAACCTCGACCAAACGTAGCACAAACAAGTTACGGACCCTTACTACATCCTAATGCTCTCTTGCTATTGCCAAGTTGTGCTTAACTGTAAGATACAGTTTTATCAAACACCACCAGTTCTTCATCCCCTTTTCCCAGCGTGTAAATAAGGTCTGATGGACAAAATCAGCACTTCCAGTAGAACTACATTTCCCAGGATGTCTTTGCAAAGTTATTTTCCAATAGTTCTCAAGACCCATAGAACACAAAACCTCCTTCTTGAACCTTTGTCTGGGACTGGATTTTAGGACCCGGTGGAATCAGTCACTACAACTGGTACTGTAGAGTTGTTCTCAAATCAGGGTTTGCAGGTATTGGTAAACAAAGACAAAAGATCATTTTTGTATAGGGACCTTGTTTTGTCTCAGCTTACTTAATTGCTGCATCTGCCACTTGTATAGGATAATAACAACTGATTTCCTTACAATAAAATTTGAAAGGAGAACAAAATTTTCTAGGAATTTCTTCAACACAGGAACTGTTAAGTGACACATAGCACAATAAACATCTAGGGCTATATTGAGAACTTTAATTTGAAGGGTTTAAAAAAAAATTAAAACCACCATTTATTTATTATAATAATAAGAGATAATATGATTTTTCACATTTTGAATGCAAATTAGCTTTTATTTGTTTCAAAAATTCTAATATTAGAGTTGCTTTTGCGGCTCTGGCGGATCAGAAATGGATTCAGAGTTCCAGGGCTGCTTCTTTCCCAATTCAGATAAAGAAACGTTACAAATATCGCCAGCTTTGTGTGAGGCTTTAGGGGTTTGTGGTTTTTAAGAGTGGAGGTTGATGGCTTTTTAAAACTCAGGTTAGAAATTACTCCGGTAAAGAATCCTGCTCTATCAGCAGATCTAAATGAAAGTAATCAGTATAAAATGATGTATGGGTTTCTGTTCTTTAATCAAAAACCCAAACAAAATCCCTGAAAGAAAACGAATATTGGGAGCTCAGTGTAAGAAAAAGCTAGCTACAATAAAGATTATATGAACACTAAATTACCTTATAATTTATTATTTTTTTTCTTCCTGTGTCTCATATGCTATTTTGAAATTACATACTCAATATAGTTTCATGTGTTTTAAGTGAATACATGGACTAAATTTTCTTCTTTTTCTTAACAATAACTTACATAGTTGAATATTTTTATTCTCCTGAAGGATACAAATATTAGTTTTCTCAATCTCAGGACAGCCATAACAATGAAATGCCATAAATCCAGATCTTTTAATCTCCTTGATATGGATGAACCATCCTGTATGATTAGGGCCACAAATACTCAACAGATTTCAATTTCATTCTTTAAGAAGAAAACAACTCACTTGTTTCTCAAATTGCAGTGTTTGCTTTTCTCGTCTGATATCAAATTCCTTTAAGTTTTTCAAAGTTTACAGTAGAAAAGAAAAATTAGACGAGTAAACCTCTTTTGACTTCCTTTCATTTTTTTTAATTGAATTAAGATCTTTTGTCTTGCCGCTACTGTAGCAATAATACTCTCCACATCTATTTTCGGAGTCCTTCCCATCTGGGGCAATTTTGAGACTGAATATTGTGTTCTGAACTTCACCCATCCCCTACTGCAGAGCGTAGCAATCTAACTAAAACGACTGAAGCATTAACATTCTAATTATGAAGATTTTATTACGAATTTATTCTTCAGAAGCCCATAACCTTAATGCTAATCTTTCAGGAGTGCCTTCCTATGGCCTTCACATTTAGTGAGACACAGAAGACCATTAGTCTGCAGCAATTTTATTGCAGTAAGTTTTAGATAAAAAATAGACTAAGCATTAACCTTTTCATCTGAAAAGGGGTTAATTGGGAGACACTTTTGCTAGTATTTTAATGACAGTTAAAGACGGAAACATCTTAGAAGAGAGGTGTGCAAAACACGTGGACTCTTTCATCTGTGATTTACTTATTCCAAATGTAAATAGATATGGTGGTGTCATAGCATAGAAAATAGTATAGAGGGGGTAAATTTATGCTTTTATCTGATGTTTAATATAAAAAAGGGTAACTAGGCACTTGTATAGAGATCTAGATTATAAAAACGTAACAGAGCTGTTCACATTCTTTAGGGTGGGTGAATATTAACAAACAAGATGTAGTATGCGTACGAGCAACCAGCACAACCTGAACAAGTGCTATAAACATTATATATGTTGTCTTACAGCTTTAGGGCAAAAGCTCAAGTCCCACAGCGAGCACTGTCCTGGTGCACTGCATCCCGTAACGCTTTACATCTTCGGTTCTGTATCATGCAGCTCACTGTAAAACTGCGTTGTCAAGAAAGAAAATTCATGTTGATTTTCTTCCCGCATGTAGAGGACCACAGCATCTGTCAAAGCATCTTTTATAAAGCTGCAGCTGACCAATGGCACGCTGTGTGAAGGTAATCTGAATATTCGTGTTTTCTTCCATATGAAAAATCAGCACAACTTTGACACTGCTGTAGCTAAACACCATAAATCTCGAAATGAAAGCATATGCTTCTTTCACACATTCCCACTTTTATGCTTTAATTTTTCCCAGCCTACCTGAAGTGTTTTTACTCAAACTAGATCTGTTACTAGTGTAAAATTATAGCTGTTCTATTTATGTGATATAATGAAATGAAATACAAATGTATCTGGGTATACTTAGGATTGGATATTTTTAGGATTGCTTCCTAATCTGCTGAGGAAATCTAATGCAATATAGAACATAAGAGATCACGCTATTATCCTTATAGCTATAATATAGGCCATTACGAAGCAAAAAAAAAGAGGATACAATAATGAATACTAAAAATCTAACAATTTATGTCATTTAGAACACTGTATTTGTTTTATAATGTGAACAAGAATATGGAACATTTGTGTAATGCATTCTGTTTATTGAAAAACAAATACAAAAGGAGATAATTTTAAGTGCATATTGTATCATATGAACGAAATATCCGTGGCAAAACATCAGAAAAAAAAAAATCACAGTAATGAATTAAAAAATCAGTAGTTGAGAAACTTATAGCCAGGGACCTATTTGTTTTTTAGGATTGTTATGCTAATTTTCAGAACTTGCTGCAGCAGCAAAGTTGAAGTTTAGGATGAATGCATCAATTACTAGCTACTAATGCTATAAAGATATCTTTAGCTTTGCAAGGTAATTTAAAAGACCCTTTCAAGCATTGCACTTTTACTTGAACTCTAGAAGAGAGAAACCCTTCAAAAAGCCGATAAAACTTAGGAGTTTCCTTAAGAAAACAGAAGTTATTTCCTTGGGAAGTATTACGTTCTAATTCTCTACTAATGTGAATAAGACCCAGAATCAAGGTATTAGCTCGTTGATGTATTATTTTTACAGAAGTGTGTGCTTGGATACATTTTAAGCCTTACTAAGCATTTCTTACCCAAGCTTACATTCAGGGCTGTTCACTGCCAAAATTAGACAGTGCATCAAAAATTCAAACTATTGATTTTTAGTAACTTGTTTTTGACAGAAATATATTTCTCGGTTTAAGCCACAGAACTGCTTTAAGTCAATATCCCAAATTATTAAGGAAAATTATTGGGTGAAGGATGTAAACTCCATTTAATTAAAATCTTTCAGCATGAAAGCAAAGGCATATTTTTGTCTCAACATTTCACTTTATACACTGTTCTATAATGAAACAGTCCTGCTTCTCACTTTCCCTAATTTTGCTAAAACTTAATAGGTGGCCAGAAGTGCTGTGATATTTATGAACATACGGTCGGGACTATTGTTTCCCAATTGAGTTCTAAATTAAAAATCTGAAATCAGGTCACTCTCACCCACTGAATTCTCAGGCATACTTGGTGGAAACAGGTTATTTTTTATTTCCCAGTGACTTCTCTTTCTCTTCTCACAGCCACATTTCCTTTTACCATCTCCCAAAGCAACATCTCTCTCAAACTTTCTTATACTGCTCTATTCTATGTGTTCTGTCTTGTTTCCACAACACATTTCGAACTCACAAATCTGGGCCAACCTCTCGAATTGCTCTTTAAGTCTCAAAAGCCAATCTCCTCATATACAACTGTCAGACTGTATTCCCAGAGCGCTTTCCCCTGAGATTTATTAGTGCTCAGATATTTTTTTAAATGTAACTTATGTAACTTGGTTTGATACTTTAGTAGACTTTTTTTTTTTTTTTCTCATTACACCATAAAATTCCAGTACACTCTTTGCAATTATAACCTGTCCTTCTTGATTTCTTCTTTAACAGGACAGATAAAACTGATTTTCATCTCTTAAGGTGAATTTTTGAAATTATCTAACCTCTTTAAACATTTCTAAAACTACATGTAGTAAAGGAGGCTGTTAAGACAGCCAACAATATACCACCTGATAACTGTAAAACTAACATGAGGGGTTGTGACAACTGTTGTAATAACTCTCTCTCCTTTATCTCCGGGTAATACCTGATGCTGTGACCACTCAGCATTTAAACAATGAATGATACAAATATTGTTTTCCTCCCACAGTGACATAATTGATGGGAGGAAGAATCTTGATAAACAATTTTAATTGATACTTCTATTCGGCCTACTTTATCACAAATAGATAAGTAAGTATATGGGTATGTATTTCATCTAATTATTAGCAAATACATAATTATTACAAAGAACTCGAGATCACTGTTCTCATGGACCATCATACTGCAAGGCAGGCTCTTAAAATTTCAATTCATATCTGAAAGAAAACCTAAAACTGAAATCAGACTGTTACTGAAATGCAAATTACCTGGTCTATTTACCGCCTAAAGCAAGAAATGCTAAACTTAGATAATACTTAGTTTTCTTAATTAAAAAAAATAGAAGAAGTTAAATAAGGAAGCATTTTATTTCAAAATGTAAGACAAACCCACAATTATTAGAAGTTCCATTAAAGCTGAATTTAAACTTATCTTGTGATGGATTTAAAAACTGATTTTCTTGTGAGACAAAATTCATAAATACAGGATCTGATACAACTCTGCCTTGCCACTACAGGTACACTCTTTTTCTGTTACTACTCATTATCAATATATATACAGTTGAAACATTTTTCAAAACAACTGTTTTGCACATATTGGCTACCTGCTTTGTGATAATACAAAATTAAGCAACACCCACTTCAACATTTCAGTGTGCAGATGGCATTGATAGGTGGCTACAAAGCACTGGGCCTTAGAAAACAGAACTACTTTGTGTTAAAAGTGTAAATGACATTATTTGGAGCTAGACATAAAAATACTCCAGTCTTTACAGTAATTGCTAGTGAGCTGAGCAAATCTCTGATGGCAACTGTTTGATGATTCTGTTTCTGTTCCTTATCTCTCTGAATCACAAAAGACACCAAGAACAGGGTACTGAGAACATTTTGATCCTTCCATTGTAGGACATCTGCCTAGCAGAGTGGGAGCACTTTATAAAATCAATGTTTCACATGGAGATTTGCCTGTACACGTCGAGCAGGAGCTGAGTCTTGCTGTTTTTCATGACGAGTTCATCCTCTTTCATCTGTTCCTTGTAGAAAATGCAGGAGGAGCATGTTCTCATTCCTAAACAGATGATGAACTGGTTAGAGTGCCTTGTGCCTTTTCTTTTTTGTGTGTGACAGGTCCTTTGGGGCTCTCTTACAGCTGCTGTTTTGCTTCATAATCTCACTTCAGATATGCAGACTCTTGAAGGTCACTTACGAGTGTTATTATTTTGTGTGTACTTTGGTCTCATCATAATCTGCAAAGTTTTCATGAAGTATATTCTGGCCCATTCTCATAGAAGTAGCTCATGCAGGTGAGCACCTCGACTTAAAAAATCCCCATATTCCAGCATTTTAAATATATATATATATATATATATATATATATTTTTTTACCAAGAGAAGAACGACCATTTTACTGTTATCTCTCACTCCCCTTAACAGAATGCCAGAAAACCACCCACAAGATATGCATGGGGACATAACTGAAAGCAGTCACGAGTGTGGTATGTTTGGAATAACAGTTATTGAAAAAACATCCTGTCTAACATAGAATCATAGAATCATTTTGGTTGGAAGTGACCCTCAGGATCATCGAGTCCAACCACAACCTAACTCTAGCACTAAATCATGTCCTTAAGAACCTCACCTAAATGCCTTTTAAATGCCTCCAGGGATGGTGACTCTTCCCTGGGCAGCCTGTTCCAATGCCTGACAACTCTTTCCGTGAAAAATGTTTTCCTAATATCCAATCTAAACCGCTCCTGGCACAACTTGAGGTCATTTCCTCTTGTCCTATCACTTGCTACTCAGAAGAGACCAACTCCCTCCATGCTACAACCTCCTTTCAGGCAGTTGTAGACAATGATAAGGTCTCTCCTCAGCCTCTTTTTGTCCAAGCTAAACAGCCCCAGGTCCCTCAGCTGCTCCTCATAAGACTTGTGCTCCAGGCCCCTCACCAGCTTCGTCGCCCTCCTCTTTGTCCAGGCCCGTATCTGTAAACCTATAAATTGAGAACTGTTAATTAAAGACAGCTCAGTTCTGTTCTGCCTGACTCTGCTAACAAGAACTGGGTCTCTGTGTGTCTCTGTATGTGTTGTTCTCAATCGCTGCAAAAGATACAAGGAGATGCAATCCAAAATTCAATTACACTCGATGGAAAACTAGTGTTAATCATTTTGGTTATGTCTAGGAATAGAGATATATCTAACTCTCCAGAGTTAGTGCTTAAAGCAAGTAAAAATATTTTCTTCTTACAAGAGCTGAAGAACATAATGAAGATGATGACTAAGACTGGCAGAAATCTAGAGTAATTGGGAAGGGAAGGATGAAAATGGTATTGGGATCACAGTCTGAATGATTTCACAGATGATGTTTTCCACAACATGAAAGATTTAGTCATTTAGTTGTTCTGGTGTAGTATCTTAGCTCATTCAGGGAAACACTCTATCGGCTGATACATAATAAGGAGAAGAGCAGCCCTTCATTAATGTAAAATTCTGGTTATCAGAATAGCCCTTACTTGTGCATACTATACATATTTTTTTCATCACAGATACGAGTACATGGGAACAATAGAAACTAAACACAATCAGTTCAGATTACAACAAAAATATTGATAAACCTTTGGCTCTTCCAGTGATGGTTCTATAACTCAATATATAAAATACAAATGTACAACTTGAATGAGGCACATAATCCCTAAAAAAATCTTTTTTGCATATCTTTTGTATAACACAGAATGGTTGAGGTTGAAAGGCACCTCTGGAGGTCATCGGGTCCAACCTCCCTGCTCAGGCAGGGCCACCTGCAGCCAGTTTGCCCAGGACCATGTCCAGCTGGCTTTGGAATATCTCCAGGGCTTTGAGACTCCACAACCTCCCTGGGCAACCTGTGTCAGCGCTTGGTCACCCTCACAGTACAAAAGTGTTTCCTGATGTTCAAAAGGAACCTCCTGTGTTTCAGTTTATGCTTCTGGTCCTGTCACTGGGTACCACTGAAAAGAGCCTGGCTCCATCCTCTTTGCACCCTCCCTTCAGGTATTTATAGACAATAAGCCTTTTGTCCTGGCTGAACAGTCCCAGCTTTCTCAGCCTTTCCTCACAGAAGAGATGCACCAGACCCTTCATCATCTCCGTGGCCCTTTGTTGAACTCTATCCAGTACATCCATGTCATCCATGTCCATCTTGTACTGGAGAACCCAGAAATACATACAGCTCTGCGTGTGTGTCCTCACCAGTATGAAGTAGAGGATAAGGATCACCTCCCTCAGCCTGCAAGCAACACTCGTCCTAATGCGGTCCAGGATACCACCAGCCCTCTTTGCAGCTGGGCATGTTGCTGGCCCATGTTCAACTTAGTGTCCACCAACACCTCTGGGGCCTTTTCTGACAACCTGTTTTTCAGCTGGGTGGCCCCAGCAGTTACTGCTACCTGGGGTTATTCTTATCCAAGTGCAGGGCTTTCCACTCCCCCTTATAGAACTTCAGGAGGTTCCTATCAGCTCATTTCTGACATTTAATACCAAAAATGTATAAAACAAATGGAAGACTTGGATGAACAGGTGCATGTGATACTTTGGCACGCTGTAGTGACTACAAATACGCTGGCAAAGAATTTACATGCCTGAAAGCCTTTTTTTCCGAACAGAAGATACTTTCTTCCAGCATACCCTGTTTCTCTTAGAAATAAATACACAGGAAGAGTGAATAAAATATCAAAATAATGTAAAAAATATTTTAAAATAAACAATCTTAACATAGCTGATAACGAAATAAGTTTCATGAGGGACAAAAGTTGCCTAACCTTTGACCTATTGGGCAAAAGGTGTACAAGCCATGAATTTTTAGAAGAAAGCATGTGGAGCTCTTGAAAACGGTTCATGATGGATGCCTTGATATGACAGTATACTCTTATCTATATTTTCATAGTTCAACCCATGTGCAAGTTAAAAAAAAAATAGAACTTGCTTCTATAGGTCTTCTGCTGTGTGCATTCTAGTGAGCTGAAGTCTCGAGTAAATAATGATTCTTTAACAGTCTGTTGTGGTCTGAGCTTTAAATCAGGAACTCAGACATAAATCAGAGGCAAGAATTACATTAGAGCCAAGTAAAATCTGCCACGGACAGTCGCAGCTTAATATGATCATTGGATAAATGGAATAACACCAGTCATATGAAAAGAAGGAAAAGTGTACAGTAATTTAGGCAAAATTACACATTTTTAAGTGTACTTTCAATGCTGGGAACAAAGACTTCATGGTGAAAATACTGCTTGTTGTGTTGATCCAGGAAATAAAGAAAATTTAATTGTGATAAGTTGTACAGAACCTCCTACACACCAGCGAGAGGATGCAGCTCAGTTTCAACCTCTTCACACACAGTCCCCAGATGTCCCGTTGGCTGCATCAAAAGGTACAAGAAGTAAGAAAGTGAATTTCACCCGAGACTAAAGGTACTAACACATCCTAATGCTTCTATCACATATGAATATTGTTACCTACAATTACTGTTTACAAATTGACAGGCACACTGTCAGGTCAGACAACTGATGCTTTAAGAAAAGTAATGGACAGTAGTCTGACACGGATTCCTGACTGATGCAAACCTACCAAATGAACTTTCTGAGACTACCCCAAGTGTATAGACAGCAGAGTGGACACATGTAAAAAACCATGTTCAGTTTACTGTTGGGGTGCAGGGATAAACACAGTTAAACCATGAATTTTAAAAGTTTGGACTCAACACTTTCAAGCTTTTGTGAATACTAAAGCTAATACTGACTGGGTAGTTCCTTGATCAAGCTGCTTTTCCAGCTTTGTACACATTTCAGAGCATGAAGACCTTATTGTGACCTTTCAATACTTAAAAGGGGCCTACAAGAAAGATGGGGACAGACTTTTTAGCAGGGTCTGTTGCAGTAGGACAAGGGTAATGGCTTTAAACTAAAGGAGGGGAGATTCAGGCCAGACATAAGGAACAAATTTTCCCAGAGAGGTGGTGGATGCCCCATCTCTGGAGACATCCCAGGCCAGGCTGGACGGGGCTCTGAGCAATCTGATCTGGGTGAAGATGTCCCTGCTCATGGCAGAGGGGTTGGACTGGATGAACTTTGAAGGTTCCTTCCAACCCAAACTATTCTATGGTTCTAACTTGGTGTTTCCTTCCTTTCCTGGACAGCAAGAACTGTGCTCACAGGCTTTTCCCAGCTAACCCCACCCTAGGCTGCTTTCTACGGCCTGAGGCTCATAATTCCCCATCTTCTCTGTCCTTCTTTTATTTTATTGCATCCTAGTGAATTTTGTTGGAGAAAACACTATACTGCACTTGTTATGTGTAGGTTTGAGTTTGAAAAACAGCGTGAAATTTGCATAATTTTATAATTGTTATATTGTTACAGACCTGGTGAGAAACCGGTCATCAGACTTCCAGTAAGTCTTCCTCTGCTGTAAGCCAGAGGGAATTGGTATAATTTGGGAAGAAATACTGTGATTTCCTGAAACACCAAATATTTATTTAATCACTTACTAGGGAGAATATAATCCTTTCCAAGAAAGGTATATTGCATGTTCCACCATCTGTAATAATAGAGCTACCTTTCTGTCTGAGGTCCTGTACGCTGTTGAGGGACTTTAAATAGTTTTTTTGCTTTACTGGCAAAGATAGGGATTATTTTGCTCCAGGTCATTCAAGAAAGATTATACTCCTACATATTGTGTCAAAGTTGTTTGTGTCTGTCTGTTTCACAACAGATGGCTGCACTTCAGTTGTTTTTTATAAAAGATGCATATGGAAGGTTGAAATAAAACATTCATTGTAACCCAACTTCTTCCAGCTGCTTATATGTTTTATTTGTATCCGTCAAGCTTGATGTCACGCCAGAGAATTTTTAAATTATAACTTTGTAAATTTGTTTCTGTTAGTCCTGGGTCAAGATTTATTGGGAATGGTTGTAGAGGGAATGTAAATCAAGTAGATTTCATATTGTAACAAATCAGACATTGTTTTATGAGATATTGGTCTGTAAAATACAACAAATAAGATACCTTAATATATGATCCTCCTGTTTTAAGGGTGAAAGAGCACATGTAATTCTGAGAAGGGAGCCTTAACCTCTGCTTTCAAGCTTTGAGTGATTTCTCATGCTAGACTTTCTTTTTTTCAGAGCTTTTTTCTCCCCATCTTGAAAGGATATGACTAAGATACATCGCAAACTTTTTATGAAACACAAAAGTAAATGTGTCCTTACTCAATTTACAGAGATATTAATGTTTTGAGTGGTCTTTTAACTGTAGCTTATCACTTGAAGATTCTTATCAGCTTTTCCAGCAAATGTTGGCTTAAAACCTTTCTTTAGCATTATGACTTTGGCTTTGGGGATTCTGTAATTTTCCTCTGTTCTGCCCTTGTGCTCTGCTATGAACAGTTGGTCTTGCTTCCTTTGGGCTTTTGTTACCCAAGATTCATTGATGAAACACCTAAAGTCTGCTAAGGAAGCTACGTAAAGCCTCAACGCTAAAGATTAACGTGAATAATGATCTAAAATATCCAGTGTATCCACTGAAACAAAGAAACAAACAAGAAAGCAGTTTTGAGCAACGTCTTTTAAAGTTTGCTTTTATCCCTTGTAAAACAGGCTGCTACTGAACCACAAGCCCACTTACAATGGCCCATTGGTGTAATTCATCAGGAATAAGATTTTCTGGCTAGCATTTATGAAGTGCTTTGCTTTACCGGAGGCAGAAGCACAGAATGCTGGATAAAGAAAGAACACCGCTGTTCGGGATTGACAAAAAAAAAAAAAAAATCGTGGTTATAGCCCTCCTTTAAAGGCAAAATTCGCCGGTTTCCGTTCCGCCACCCCTTTAGATGTGACAGGGCGGGTCTGGCAGGAGCCGGGACACCGCGGGGGTCGCTCCTCCCGCCGCAGCTCGGCCCTCAGAGCGCTCCCGCAGGCCCAACGCCCGCAGACCCGCCGGCACCGATGGGGCTTTAGACTGCCGGGGAGGCTGCGAGCTCCCAAAGGGAAACAGGAGAGGGTCCGCTGTGGGTTTTAATGGGAGAACCCGCTCCCCGCGTTCTCCCAGCCCCGCGGGCCCAGCCCGCCCCGCGCAGCGTTACCACAGCGCCGCGCGCGCCCGCTCCCACAGCGGCGGCGGGGAGAGGGGAAAGGACAGCGCCAATCACCAATCAGAAGCTGCAGCTCGCCCCTGATTGACAAGGCAAACTACCCAATAGAAGTCGCCGTTTGAGTAGGCGGGGCGGCAGTGCAGGGGGCTCGAAAATCACCGCCCATTGGGAGGAGCCGGGGAGGGGGGCACAGCCCGGGGCGGGGCTTGGTGGGAACGGGGCGGAGCTTATGGGCGGGGAGGGGCGTGGCCTCAGCAGAGGTATTTAAACCTGGCCCGGAGCGACTCGCTCGTTCAGTCAGCGCAAGCACTGCGCGGAGGGTTGGTGTGTGTTGCGTGGCGGCCGCCTGGCGTGCTCCCGTTTTTGTTACGCGCGGGTGTCGGGTGGGCCCGTCCCGTCGGGGGCAGCGGCTCCTTCCCTCCCTTCTCGCCCTGTGCGCCTCCGCAAAGGGATTTTTCCGCGTCCCTTGTCCGCTGGGCGGGGGCGTCCCCCCCGGGGCTCGCTCCCCTTCCCTCCCCGCTCCCGGCCGGGGGTTCGCGGCGCTTCCCTCTGGATGCGTCCCCGCAGCCTCGGGCGGGAGGCGGCCAGAGGGAAGCGCTGCCTCCGAGGATTTACCGCCGTCTGGGACTCGAACCCGCAACACCGCCTCCCCCTTCCCCACGGGGGCACCCGGCGCCCCGTCTCCGCTGCCGCTCGGGGCCGTCACCATGGACGAGAAGTACCTGCCCGAGCTGATGGCGGAGAAGGACTCGCTGGACCCGTCCTTCACCCACGCCCTGCGGCTGGTCAACCAAGGTGAGCCCGGCGGGGGCGGAGCGGTGCCGCCTTGTCCCGCCGCGGTGCCGAGCGGCGGTGCCGAGCCGGATGGTGGGAGATGCTCAGTCAGGGGGTTTGCTCTTCTCTTTGCACCGCTCGGTGGTTTGTTTTTTTCTGCTTTGTGTTCAGGCTGGTGGTGTTTACCGCCTCCTTCCCCTTGCTGGGCTGCGGGCAGGAGTCGGGGGTTCTGCCCGGAGCGCAGCGGGAGCAGCGCGGCCGCTGCCCGGGGGAGGCTCCGCCAGCGGCCCCGGAGCTGCCCGGGCTGCTCCTCGGCGGGCGGAGCATCTCCCCGAACAGCAGCGAACGCTGGGCTGCCTGCCCCGATTTCTACTCTTTCATAGGTGTTTTTTTAATAATAGCGAAGATACGGTCGCTCACCTAGTTATAAATTATTCTGAGTTGAATTGTTGTGTGGAACAGCTTGGCTCTCCTGTGCTCTGCTTGGGCTCCAAGTCGATTAAATCCCCCGAAGATTTTCCTTTTTCATCCTGCTAATGGGTTTCTGAACAATGAACAGCTTATTGTTTGTATACATGTGAGCTTTTTGGAAAAGGAGCCCACAACCTGTGTCTTTTCCTAGGGACTTTTGGCTTTTTAACTCTAATATTGAAGAACCAACAGTGCGTTTTGGTGAATCTTTTAAAAACACAAGCATGTTTTCTTTTGCAGTTATATAACTCCAGATGATAAGCGATTCCTACCCCTTCTGCATCTGACATATCAGATATGCTTAAAAGTGCTGGGTCTTTGTTTCAATCATACTGTATTGAATAAACAGTAATTGTGTGTCATTTACAATATGACTTACTGCAAATTTGGGAATACTGTACAATTGGCACGTGACTTTCAAGTGCAGCTCTAGAGAGACAAACACTTGGTACAGTGCTTGGGTTGGCCAAGTAAAATAAGTTACCAGCTGATCTTCTAATATAACTTAATGACAGCTGAAATGATTTTGGCTGTGCAAGTGTACTGTAATTTCTATTACAGGAATAGGTCTAAGTCAGTGTGGCTTCTTTTAAGTGCCTCGTTGTAGTTTTTGAGGTGTAATGGACTTCAAATGCTCACCACTAAATCAGAAGGAGAAATAACTATTGTATTGAAATATTCTAGAGTTAGGGGCAGCTGTAACAGTGTCAGCTGTGGAAAGCATGTGCCATGTGACTTGTAGCTGGATGTCCTTGGTTGATATTTTGCATTTTTTGTAGTTTTGTAAAAAAAATAATGTTGATAGTGAGGAAAAGGAGAATTACGTTAATAGATATATTGTTTGTGGTAAATAAACCTGTTAAAATTTAGCTTGATGGCTGAGAATTTAAGGCTGCAAATTAGTGAAGTTCCTCTCAGAGAAGGAAGAATCTTTTTTGCAAATGTAAATTATTTTAGAAAGTTGCAGAAGTATGTGACTTGGTATTTTACAACCAGGGTTTATGGAGGTAGAAATTACTGTATGGCTGTTATCAAAATTATGATGTTTTGGGACTATGATTGTTTGAATTTCTCATTGAAGTGAGAAACCAGGGAACAGACAAACTTCTGCCTACTTGTATCATGTAATGCTTGGTATTTGCATGCATACTTTCAGCTCGAAAAATAAATTACACTGTCACTGAAAAATTCAATGCAGTACATGTGGATCCAAAGTATTCTAGTATGTCTCTAGACTTTTATCACTTACTTTGATAATGAAGTCTTGTATTACATCTGAAATATTGCACATGTTAGATGGGTAAAAAAAAAAAAGGTTAAACAGAGTGACTCTCAACTGGCTAACTGTAGTTTAAATGCAAATTTGTATAAATCTATAAATCTCTGAAAAATAGATATTTTGGGCAGTTATAGAGTCACCAAATAGCCAGATAAGGTGAAGTGGCTGTATAATACAAGTGGGAAGTGTAAGAGGGTGTTTCAGAAACCCATCCTGTTTTGACGCTGACTTTCAGCGACTAGTTCTTTCTTAATTGTAACAATTCTGTGCAGTTAAATGAAGGCAAATATTAGTGGAAATGTATATGTAATAATTCTGGCTTGTACTTCATATGTCCAATCCACTGAGTCCTTTCTGTGATAGTTCAGTGAACAGGTAAATGAAATTATTTGTCCAAAATGTTTAAACTGGGTTTGCTTAACTTTTCAATTTAAAACAAAGTATGTGTCTCAGTTTGGCTTCTTCCAGGTATGTGCGAGAATAACTTAGAGAAGGTTTTAAGTGCTTAAAATGACCAGCTCAATTATGTAATGGCATTTTGATGTCTTAATAGTGTGACGTTTACTTGAACAGAAATACTGTAGATCAACCAACTTTCTTTAGAAGCACAAGACTGATTTGTAAGAATTGTATGGTTGATTTAGTAAATTCTTTCAAGATGCTGAAGGAATTGAAGTGTCTGTACTGCTTAGACAGAACAGCCAAATCTCTAACAAATATCTAACCATGTTGAAATTGGGTTTATAGGGAAAAGTCTTGTGTCTAGACTTTCAAAATCTGTTAATTATAGTTCTAAAATGGAAGTGGACACATTTGCATATTATGCTTATAATTACAAATTGGGTACACACAAATTAGATAATTTTAAATGATACAGGGAAAAAGTGGAGCTTGACATGCTTTTTGGGTTCCAGGGTAGCCTTTCAGCTGAAAAAGAACAATCTGGAGAGAATTAAGATGCTGCCAGAACACTTTCCCGGGTGCTATTAATCTGTATTTCAGAATTAGGAGATGACAGCATCTCCTTTTGCCCTAATAAAACCTTATTTTAAGCATTTTGAAATGAAAGATCACTGTCCTTCATTGTTCCTGCATAGTACATGGAAGTGCTGATTTTTCTTGTTGAAAACTCTGCTCAAGTAGTTGATGGCTTTTCTCTTTGGGACATGAATAAAGACTTATTTCTTAAATTTTGCTTTAAACAGTCATTGAAACATTCAGCTGCTGCTTAAATGTTAGAACAGTAGGAATCTTATGCAGCGGACTGGACTATATCCTAATTAAGATGATTTACTTGTGTACTCGAGCACTAAGCCTTCCTGAAATAGGGATATTTTTATTTGTAAACCTTTAAACGTGTTACAGATTGAAAGTAGATTTATTTTGCACGTGTAGTAAGGTGACCATGCTACCAGGAGCAATTTGCAGCTCGTACCAGACAATGGGAATTGGAACATTATGTCCAATTATTACCTTGTAATAAGTTCTGTAATTGAAGAACTGTGGGGAAGATGTTCTGTGAAGAAGTAAGAGTTGAGTACATATCTATTTGTATTGTTCCTATTTACAACTCCCAGGTGCTCGTCTTTATGCAAAATCAGAAAAATATTTCATCCAAAAGATATTATGTGAAAATGATGGTTGTTCTGAAATCAGGGTAGCTCTTTGTGTTTATTGTTGCAAGGAACTGAGCAGCTTTACTTTTCAGCCTTTGAGAGCTTTATTTTGAAGGCTGACTTTGCCCTTGGGGTTGTATGTAAATACTGATAAATGTGCATGTTGATCATTGTAATTTCACAAGTGATGCTGGAAAAAAAACCAAACAACTGGAAGATCTGTAAGAGAAGAGTTACTTTATTTTTGTCTTTTACATGTCTGTGTAGTATTGATTTGTGACATATTTTGGAAATGTTAGGTGAAGTATGTGAAATTGCAGATGGAAGAAGCTAACTGTAAATAAAACATGTTGATACCAGACATGTTTTGTAACAGGGGAGACATTAAAATGGATGCCTGGCACTTGTTTTATTTGTGTAATGGTAAATGTGTAGGTGGAGAGGATCCTGTAACCCAAATTAGGGCAGCTGCAATGGTTACGAGTCCTGGTGCACTGCTGGAGGGAGCTTGTACTTCTCTGTGGGCTGTACCTCTGGAATTCTTCCTTACCAGCCTATTTGAGTGACTTTGAGTTAATATTTTAAATTGGTGAGGCTTCCTTTAAATTGTCAGCAAGAGGATGTAGAGGAATAACAACCCTTCCTATCAGTAGATGGCTGTATGTACCAGCTGTATATGGAATTACTGAGCCACATGACTAGTAGTGATCAGGAGAGGCAGCTGCTTGTGTGAGATTTTGTGGAGTTCAGTAATCAAACAGATCAGTATCTCCCTAAATATCAGGGAGACTGGAGGATGAGGAAAAGTGCACTGACTTTCTGCATTGGGAAGGGCATTAACTGATTTCTTTAGCAGGTAAATGATAGCTTTGTAAGAATACTTGAAGTAAGAACTTGTCAATTAAGGTTCCATAGATGTCTCTGATTTTGAATAAATCTGTCTTTGTATGCAAGGGCATCTGGATGCCTAGCAAATATTTTCTTTAATTTTCACAAATAGAAGTATATTTCACAATTCTGAAAGATGTACTTTCAGTCAAGTATGTAGTGAAGTGACATATCTTGTAATATAAATTGGTTTGATACTGAATCATCCACTTTCCTCTGAGAACAGATGTTTCATGGCATGGAACAGACATGTGGTGCTGCTCATTCCTGATCCATAATGATGTTAAACGTACATCATTGCTGTGTAACCTCAAACTCTCCTTCATTTCTCATTGTATTCTCAACCCTATGAGCAACACTTGTTTCAACTGTCTTGTTCTTAGATGCTGGCAAAACACCTTCTAAAGTTCATAGGTGTTTTGTAAAGCAAATAGAGCTGAAGGAAGCTGGTTGGGTTTTAAGATTACTTGGAGCATCCTATTAATTTGAATAAAATAGTATGTTTTGTAATATGCCCTGGAACCCAAGTTTGTTTGTTTGTTTTCAGAGTGCAGGACACTTTAAGTCAGGGGTGCCAAACTCATTTTCACTGAGGACCACATCAGCCTTGCAGTTGCCTTCAAAGGGCCAAATGTAATTTTAGGACTGTACAGATGTAATTAATCCTACATTTATACAGTCCTAAAACTGCATTTGGCCCTTTGAAGGCAACCATGAGGCTGATGTGGCCCCCGGTGAAAATGTGTTTGATAACCTTGCTTTAAGGTTTGATAACCTTGCTGAAGGCTAACTAGAAAGAAGAAACTCTTCTAGTAATCAGACTTCAACAGGCTGTGAAAATGTGCAGGTGGAATTGGTTATTTGACAGGCTCAGTGTGATGAGAAATTCAAGTGACAGTAATAGGAATGGATATGGTGTGATGGTAGCACCATAAAACCAGGGAAGAAGGCTGGCTTTGGTTTTATTTCTATTAAAGCAGCAGGAAAAGTAATAAGATTTGGAGTGGAGAAGAGATATTTTGGAGATTGTCCCTCCTGTCTCAGCTTTTTGTTCAGTAACACTTCAGAATTTCACATTTTTGTAATGGTTGCCTCTTTGCTTTTACTGCAGTGAAACTGTATTGTGAAAATCACAGGACTTATTCACAATTAGATTCCAGTCTTGATGTCTGAGAAGCCTGGGGAAGTGATTTATCAGGTATTCCAGTCATGTTAAGAGGGCTGCTGTGAAATGTGGCTGCAGATAATCATACACACTTCACCCTGGGCACATCGGGCCTGGACTGTGACTCCGGCCCTGGGTGATCACGCTCAGTCTGAGCCTGACTTCTGATTCACTTGCACACTCACTTTGGCAGTCAATGAGAGAGATCGAATTTAAAGGTTTCAAATTTAAACTGACATGGTTTGTCACTTCCAATCCTTTTCGACACCAGCCATGCAAATTAAAACTGTAACCTTCTGAGCGCTTATTTACTGGAGAGATCAGAAGGAAGGTCACAATGCTGAGTGGCTGCTCTTCTGGCCTGTGGCTTGTTTGACTTACAGATTTTAAATAGATGCAAGTTATGTGAACTTTCTGCCCTCAGAGTTTCCCCCCACACCCCAACTTCAAGTACAATTAAGAAACAAAAGAGTTTAGGATGCGCTTTGGTTTGAAAGTAGTGGGTATCAAAGTTCAGAATTCAGTGGCCTCTGTAAAGTACTCAGTGTGGTACTGCATGACTTTTTAATTAGTATTTAGCAGTTTCAGTAAAAAGCGTGTTTAAATGGATTAGCTGGTAACTGACACACCTAATAGTTTATGGAGAATTAACTGCCTCTTCTTAGCTGAGCTCTGCAGGAATCTTGCAAGCTTGATGTTTACATTATTAATACTGTTTTTCAAATAGAATATTAGAAAGGATGGGATGTTTGTACTGGGCAAGTGTCTTGATGAAGCGGGGTTATCTGACCTGGGAAAGGAAAATCTCACCTGTGCAATGGGAGCTGTGTGGTAGGGGTGACAGTAATTCTGGGAATTACTTTAAGGCCAAATATTGCTAGCTGAGTGTGACTTCCAAGTACAACACTAGCTAGAAAATTAATATCTTTATAGCCTTAAGGTAAAGCCATGAGGACATATGGGCTAGGGAATTTAATTTTCTTGTGACATTACAGGTAAAGATGTCCATGTGTCTTAATATTTGAGAAGATCATGGAAAAAAAAGACAGGGCTTTGCAAGCTTGAGGAGGTCTGCAGGCCTTTTGCTGGTCTGATTGGTTTGTAAAAGTGATTGTTGGCCTGTGGTTTGAGTGCGCTGCTACTTTCATAGACAAATAAAGATGCTAAGAGATGCTTTAAACAAGTGATCAAGTGTCTGACCGAAAAAGTGCAAGTGAAAAAATGAAGCGCAGTGCTTTAATAATGGACTATTAACTCTTATATATAAGAACTGGTAGATTTTTTGATTTCTTGACATCTTTGACTCTTTGATTCAATTTGGGATACATTTCTGGATATATGATTTTGACTAAATTCTTAGGCTTTTTACTGAACTGTCAGTAACTTAGTATATACAGTGATGTAAGCTGCCTATTCATGGCAAGGGGCAAATTAAAGAGTAGCAACTGGAGAGGTGGGATGAAGAAACGTTTTGAGCTGTGGTTTTGTGTGTCTCAACAGCTGAGCAGTGTGCGTATTATTCTTCATGCATTTATCCTATCTTAAAATATTCCTTTGCTTGCATTCAGCTTTGTCATATTTATCACTTATTGTTCTTTTGTTTTGTGTTGTCGTTTTTCATCCATTCACCTTATTGTCGAGGTAAAATGAGTCAGTAACTGGAAAGTTAAATGGATTTCCGTCCAATTCTCCATTTCCAGTTTCTGTTTTGCTGGCTGCCTTCCATTTCTTATTTTGATGTGTTTATCAGGCTTTTGGCTTCAGCTAGCAGCTCAACAGGAACAAAGTTGCAAGGCAGCAAACAAATGTCAGTTTAATGCTTGCAGTTGGTAAATCTTTCACTTTTTTGGCCGATATAGGTGTTTTTTAATAGGCCTTTATTTTCTAGGAATAATTTCTTGACAAAATAATAGGAAACCTAAAAGATTAGAAATCATTTCAGTAAACCTATTGTTCTTGCACTTAATCCAAAATAAAATTTGTTTTCCACTGCTGCTGTGCTGAACTTGGTATAATGTAGAGACAGTGAAAATCTGAAGTTGCAAATCCTGTGAGGATTTGCTGATTTTCTTCAACTTTATTAAGCTGTTTGGGTTGTACAAAAGGCATAATCAGTAGGGGAAGATGCCTTTTTTGTAGACAAAATCCAGGACAAAGTGAGAATTGCTGCTGTAGCTCTGATACAGAATGCTGCTGTTTTTACTGAATGCTTGGAGGGTAAATGTATCTGTAGTTTTACTGCCTCTCATCCAGTGACAGTATTCTGGTAAGCAGATGTATTTGAAAGCAAGAAGTTTTAGGTGTTTAGTCAGGTTTTTTTTTTTTTTGCTGCTTTGGGGATAATAATGATGTTTTAAAAAGATCTGAAATGAGGACTGCTTTTAATGCAGTTGTTCTTCCTTTCATGTCTCCTTTTCTGTTAACTGATAATGGACAAAAGTTTTGTTACTGGTTGCTTTTGATCTGTGTCCTAATTAACTCGGGTGATGGTGAGGCACCAATCCTGATGTCTCTGCTCAGCAGCCAAATTTCTGCTCCCCAAGCTCTTGAACCCTTAGACAGATACTGAGGATCTGTATTTTTTTTCACGTTGTCTTTTTCCTCCTACCAAGCAGAAATGGTGTGCTCCCTCCTATGCAGATCTGAGTGATAAAACAGTATGGGGTAAACCAGTGAAGTAAAAAAATCACCCTTTTCTCTTTTGCCTACCTTCAAAGTAATGTCAAATGATAGATTTCACTTCTGCAAGAGTGTAAGTGTTAAAGTCCATCATATGTTTGGTTCTTTCATGGCTTGTTGTTATGCTTGACTACACCCTGTACCTCTTCCTGAGTTTGAAACAGATTTTTCTATTCTAGACTTGCTGTCTCACACTTTGACTGTTCTGAGTTCATGGAGGTTCAGAAAACCTGGAATAGTTTTCCACTTTACTAATTATCTGACTGTTTTGTGACCACTTCCAGCCTGCTTTTTTGTTTTATTTTTTTAGGATCAAGAAGTCCTAAATTCAAGGAAGAGGAGTATATCACAGCTGAGTTTTGCTTCACTTACAGGGCTTCCCTGAAACTTGTGTGTGGAGTAGCTTCTCAAAGTGGAACAGTTTCTTACTAATGATTTGACTCAGTTTCTCAATTTAAACCCATGTGTGCGTGAAGCTGATCTGCTTCACAGCAGATCGCAGTGACACCTTTAGATCCAATTGATACTTAGTGCTTTTTTGGAGATCCTAATGATGTCCTAGACTGAGCCTGCAAGGTGAAAAGTGGCACCTTGGTACTGGATCTTAAGACTGGAAAGAACTTCTGTGGTCTGATTTGTCTTGCATAACACAAATTGGTCTTAAAGATTCTTTTCACTTATCATATACCCTTGACCTTTTCATTACACTGTGTATCCATGGTCTGGAAAAATGATTAGGCTTTTGTTGGCCTACCGTATAAAAGGATACAACAGAAGATTTATCATGGTTTTTAAAGCTTACTGTATCTATTCTTCAGACATTTTTTCTGCAGACATTTGAATTCTTCACAGAAGCCTGTTAATACCATGTGAAACAAGTGTTTGACATGGCATAATATCAAATGCATGTGAGGCAATTAATGACCTTCTAAGATTTCTTCCAGCCTTTTTTCTGTGGATCTTTAGTATCTTAGGCAATTATGAAGTATTATTATGAGCATACTTTGGAAAGAACAGAATAAGATTTCCTATAGGATACCCATAGAGTGTCTTAAATATACTGATGCTGAAATTTTGAAGAGATAACTTACCCAGGGAGATTTTTGGATCTTACTGCTCTATCAGGAAACTCCATTGTATTAGAGAAATCATCATCAAGCTTTTAATTTTGTGTGGAGCTTTTGCTGAAGGGCTTGTTAGACCATTTTTTGGAGTTATTTGAAGTACTGGCTGTGTTTCCAGCTGGGGCTCATGGTGCTGTAGCTGCAGGGCTGCTGTGGTGTCCCAGGGAGAGCTGGTGCTCAGTCCATCTGGCCATACTGGGGCTGCTGGAAGGGGGGGATCAACCCAAAAAGGAAAGCTGGGAGCCACACTCGAATGCTGGGTGCCATTGCTGTTGGCTTGTCACAATAACTCTTGCAGCCAGACATGTTCTGTCTGCTTCTTAAAACTCAGGTCCTTCCTGAGCGCCAGTATTCCATTGACTGAGACTTCAGTGCTTAGAGAATCCCTTTATCAGTATTACTTTTCACATAGCTTCACTATATGGATATAAAAAGTCGATGCTCAAGGTGTAAAGGCTTTAAATGGTAACTGGCCTGTTTGAAATCAGTGTTAGTTGTGTTTTTCTGCTTGGCCATCTCATCAGTATTTGTCTTTACTGCTCAGACCTTGATCGCAAGCTTGGTCTCGAATACAGACTGAACGCAGTGGCTGTGATAGAACTGCCTTATCTTTGGACACAGGGTTTCCAAATACAATGGAGATGTGGGTGGGAGCTGAAATAGCTTTGGCCTGTTCTCTTGATGTGTGCTTTAACTAGTAAGACTGCTGGCCATCAGTTCAATTTGATAAGTGTCAAATGTGGTTTTAAAAGAAACACTTTGTCAGACTTTTAAACTTCTTAGGATATGATGTTATTATCAGCTGATTAAATGGAGAGTGCAAGGAAACTGCCATAATATCATTTATAAATAATTTGTTAATAGATGCACTTAGTGTTCCAAACAAGGACTGTTATTTCAGGCTATTTGTAAGTTCTTTAAGTAATATTTCACATAGTTCAATCTAAGGTTAATTAAAAATGCTGATGTATGTTTTATCACATAAGTGGCAAGTAGCTAGCTGCAAAATGAGGACTATTAAGAACTCTAGACAAAATATCCTTTCCAAGTTAATGCCCTTGATAGAAGAAAATTGTGATTTGCTTTCTTAACCAGTATATCGTAATTTCTTTAGACTTCAGTGGTATGGTGTGCATTATGCTAACATAATGTATTTTCTGCTTCAGAGTAGCTTGTAGTCTCAGGGCACTGATCTCTTTTGTCAAGGTGGTCAAACCAGTGACCAGAGCCTTCAGTGCCTGGTTGTCAGGGCTAGAAGGCTGTGTTATCACAGTTTGCATGAAGATGATGCTGAAAGATGAGATGCTCTAGGCACTAAATGAAGTACTCGGCTTGCCGGGCAACCTTCTGCTTGTTTTCTTTTTTTGCTGGGGAAAACAGTGAAATGGATAGAAAAAAATCGAGTGGTTTTTTTTCCCACTTGGATGAAGTGGGATGTAAAACTATAGGTTTCATGCTGCACAGGCTTTTCAAGATCCTTTGTTTAACTTGATGCTATTGTATTGGAGTAATACCTGGCTGAAGTATCAACCTGTAGTTTGTAGTGAGTAAATTTTTCAGGGTAGCTATTCATTGTTTGTAAAACTGCACATGGTGCTAATGGTGTATGTATGTCTTGTCAGCATTGGTACGAGGTATTTTTGGGCACCTTGTTTGGAACGTTTTTGTGCTGTTATCAAAGCAGAGGTCTGAAGCTTTTCTGCAGAGTCATCTGGAAAGAGCTGGTACAGAGAATTCAGAAAGCAAGCAGAGTCCATTTATTCACATTTGGCACCTTAAAACATGGCTGTGCATATTTGTCAGTAATGGATTTCAAGCTGCGTTGTAATGAAACAAATGTTAGAACATTATTTTTCTCTTCATTTTATTGATGGCTACTTAGCTATTTGAGCTGTATCAATTATAGTCAATCAGCTTTTGGTAATAACCCCTTTTCCCTCTTCACCTTATGGTACTTCATCCTCAAGACAGCTGTCCTGACATGGGAGAAAATTTTACATGTAACCAATTGAAATACTAATAGAATAGTAAATGCAATTTCAAGCTACACCGCAAAATGAAGAAATAAGAGCAGATGGCCCCTTGAGAAAAAGTAGATTAAAGAGAATAGATGCTCCTGGACAGCTATGTAGTTAATCCCTTGGTTCTTGTTGAGTGGTACTGCCAATAGATAGTTGCTATGCAAGGGTAAAATAAAAGCTGTAAGAATTAATGAAAAATGCCTTTCCTCATTCTGTGTTCTTTCTGGTAATTTAGTGTTATGTTCATAATTTGAAGATACAGCTATTGTAAATTGGCATAGTAACCTGCTAAATTAGTTGTGTGTTACTTCAGAAAGGGATACTACAAAAAAGAGCGATCCTGGAAATGTCCAGTGAGGATTAATTGTAGCGTTTCTGTTAGCGTGTCACATAGCAAGAAAATGAGTCTTTAAACCCTCATGTAAAATTTGGTAGAGGTATTTGTGCCTATATGTCTGATGGCTTGAGGAAGAGTTTAACTTCTCCCTTCTTAAATGTTCTTTCTGGGTTTATTATTAGTGAATAGTCAGATTGTGTTCAGTGAAGCACCTTTATTTCTTGGGTTTATGCAAAGCAGCACATTCCAGCATTTCAGGTGGTTATTCTACTTGTAACTAGGCAAGTCATTCCTGCACTTGCTCTAAAATCAATGAATGAGGAGCAGGGGAGTGAGATTTGAAATTAATACGCATGTGAAGCCTTTAGGAAGACTTATTTATGGGACCATGAGCACCCAGTATGACCATTTTGGTCTCTCTTTCTTTCCAAATGCACTTTTATGGTTTGTTTCTCTGATACAAGGAGTAATAGAACAATCTGCCATATTAAGTGCTTATTGCTGACTCAGCTATCCTTTGTCCTTTGGGCACCAAGACCCTGAATTTCTTAAGCAGCTCATCCCCTTGTCCTCTACCACACCTAGAAGGTAACTTGATGCTATATTCAGAGAAACTGGAGCATCAAACTTTTCTCATATAGAAGCAATTTAAATGTCACTGAACCAAGTAGTAATGGTGCTTCAGGTTCTTGGCATTTGCGCTTCTTTCTTGGCTGACAGAAGTGATGAAGGAGCAGAAATTTGAATATATGAGATTATGAAGGCAAGTGGGGGACAGGCTTCTGCATTTTCCCAGTGCTACTCATATCTTAATGTGACTGGTTCAGCCTTGGCTTGTATGTAGATGCAGTTCCCTGGCTGTGAATTTTTCCTCTGTACTTCAAGGTATCAGCTGCTTTGTGCATTTGACACTTTGAGAAGTTGATTATGTAAAATATATAGAGATGTATCAAAATCTGCTATTTAAACTATTAAATATAGCATTTGCTACCACAAGAAATTTCATAATGGACAGAGTCATCACTGGGGAAAAAGTTGTAGTGTCTAGTGAAAGGTGGGATTTTGAAATTAGCTGGATTGAAACTATTAACATCTATAAAATTCGTCACTTAAGTACACAAGAAACATGGCTTCAGAAACTGCAGCAGAACCAATGCATCACATTTTCCACTTCCACATAAGCACTTGACTTTGAACTGTCTTTGAAAGAAATCTGTAAGACTACAGAATTTACAGTATCTTGGCTGCTGAGTAGTGGCACGGAACATCATGCAGGTATTCTGCTTCTTACAGCTATAACTTAACCATGTCTATTAGAAAGAAATTTGGCCTTGGGTTTTTAAAAATACTTTTTACTGAAGATGCCTTTTTATAAACAGATTTACTAACCTGAAATATGACTTACTCAGAAGGAACTGTTTAGTTCTACCTAAGCTAAACACAAAGACACTTTTTTTAGAAAAATTTTCTTATAGCACATAGAGCCATACTGTAAATGCTACTAAAACTGTAGTGTATTTTGTTTACAAGTTGTTTCAGTGAAAGGATACTGACATATCAGTTATTGGAGAGATTTATGCAGGTATAAATTATGAAGGTCTGTTTCATTTTTTTCTTAAATCTGGAAAATTGAGTAATGTTCTATTAAATGAGTGCTAGAAATGCAAGTTAAAGAAAAACTTTATCTGACAGATGTTGTAAGAGTTGGAAGATTACTTTCCTCAGTGAAGGTGCTACATGGATAAGCACATGGTCCTCCAGAGAACAGGCTTATTGCAGACTTGGATCTCACTTTCCTGGAGAAACTGGTCTGTTGGCAGAGATGCTGGTTCCTTCCCTTCTGAATTGCAGTTGGAAAGAGTCCATGAGCTGGAGTTTTAAGGTTTATCACACTTCTAGGGAAGTCTGATCTCGATCTAAAATTCCATGAAATGATTCAACTGTTTTTATGAGAATAAGTTGAATAGAATAATTTTTGGAAGCAATTGGATGTGGTAGCAATCTGCTTAATGCTGTGTAATAGGTATCTTTGTACATGGACGATATATTTGTGATTCACCTGCTATTGAGCATTTGGAAGAGAGTAATTAATGTTACCCCTCTGCTAGTTAAAAATTAACTTGAATATGAAGAGTTTTTAACATTTGATTTATATTGACATCAAATTTCCACATGATTTTTTAAGTTGTACTTTCCCATCGGGCAGTTGATGTACAAGCTGCCTTTGTATGTTTTTCTTGCCAAACTGTTACTGTAGCCAAGGACTGTAATGGATGAAAAATAAAAGTACTGCCTACAATAATTGTACCAAAAGTAGTGTTTTGCTTCTCTTGTCTGCTGGCAGTGGCAGTAATGGCCTTCTGAAGGATTAGAGTCACAGAATGTCAGGGATTTGAAGGGACCTTGTATGATTATCTAGTCCAAACCCCGCACTGGAGCAGGAACACCCAGATGAAGTTACACAGGAAGGTGTCCAGGTGGGTTTTGAATGTCTCCAGAGTAGGAGACTCCACAACTTCCCTGGGAAGCCTGGTCCAGTGTTCTGTTACCCTCACCCATAAGCTGCTTCTCATATTTAAGTGGAACATCCAGTTTGTACCCATTGCCCCTTGTCCTATCATTGGTTGTAACCGAGAAGAGCCTGGCTCCATCCTCGTGACACTCACCCTTTATATATTTATCAATATTAATGAGGTCACCTCTCAGTCTCCTCTAAGCTCAAGAGCCCCATCATCTCCCTCAGCCTTTCCTCACATGGGAGATGCTCCACTCCCTTCATCTTTGTTGCCCTGCACTGGACTCTCTCCAGCAGTTCCCTGTCCTTCTGGAACTGAGGGGCCAGAACTGGACACAATATTCCAGGTGTGGTCTCACCAGGGCAGAGTAGAGGGGCAGGAGAACCTCTCTGACCTACTGTCCACCCCCTAATCCACCCCAGGTACCATTGGCCTTCCTGGCCACAAGGGCCCAGTGCTGGCTCATGGTCATCCTGCTGTCCACCAGGAACCACAGGTCCCTTTCCCCTACACTGCTCTCTAATAGGTCATTCCCCAACTTACACTGGAACCTGGGCTTGTTCCTGCCCAGATGCAAGACTCTACACTTGCCCTTGATATATTTCATTACATTTTTTCCCCGCCCAACTCTCCAGCCTGTCCAGGTCTCTGATGGCAGCACAGCCTCTGGTGTGTCAGCCACTCCTCCCAGCTTGGTGTCATCAGCAAACTTGCTGACAGTGCACTCTGTTCCCTCATCCAAATCATTGATGAATATATTGAATAATACTGGCCCCAGTACTGACCCTTGAGGCACTGCACTAGATACAGAGGTGTGTTAAAGTAATTCTGAGTGGTGCACTAGAATTAGTCCTCTTTTTACATGCACCAGGTAACAGCCATAGGCTTGTTACATACATCTGTAGACCAGAATATACAAATGTTTTAGTATCTTTGGGTTGTTACCTTTTTTGATAAGTATTCGGAAAGACTTTTTCAATTTCTTGAGCTATATCTCTGTTTTATGGATTAAAGTACAACCCATCCACAGTGCTATGTCCCTTCACATTCACTTGATTTAATGTTCTTTCTGTACAAGTTTACTTTTTCATATGTTACTTACACATGTAGTTTGTGCTTTAATAAACTAATTTGTGGACATGAAATCTCAGGAGTTTTGGAGCAGTTTACATCAAAGGACCAGGAAACTTGTGGTAGAATCATCAAGCTGAGAAAGTTAGGAACAGCAGGTTGAGTGAACACATATACACATAGAGGTAACTCCAGCATATAATGTTTTCGATAGCTGATCTTTTACAGGCTCTAAAGCAGTGGGATCACCTTCTTTCCTAGTTCACTTGACCAGTGTAATGTCAAAGAATATATAGGTGTTTTTTTTTCTCAGTTTCCTTAGTAAGAATGAGATTACAGTTGTTGGTAATAGTTACATTGGATCCAGTGGGTGTGAGTTTTCAAAGTCCTGACAATGTCGTTTACTAACTCTGAGTTTCACTGAATTAAATGTAGGATTTGAGAAAAGGAGGTTGAGGGGAGACCTTATCGCTGTCTACAACTACCTGAAAGGAGGTTGGAGCATGGAGGGGGTTGGTCTCTTCTCCCAAATAGCAAGTGACAGGAGAAGAGGAAATGGCCTCAAGTTGTGCTGGGGAGATTCAGACTGGATGTTAGGAAAAAAATTCTTCCTGGAAAGGGTTGTCAGGCCTTGGAACAGGCTGCCCAGGGAAGTGTTGGAGTCACTATCCCTGGAGGTGTTTAAATGGCATTTAGATGAGGTTCTTAGGGACATGGTTTAGTGCAGAGTTAGGTTATGGTTGGACTTGATGATCCTGAGGGTTTCCTCCAACTGAAATGATTCTATTACTTTTATTTAGATGTGTTACAAGTACTTGTGATAGCCTCATCTCTGTTCCTTTTCCTAACGCTGCAGAGTATGAACAACTAGTTTTTATCAGACAAATGTATTTTAAACAGCAGGGTGTTCTGGGAAAGCATGGCAAGAGTTGTGTAAATTTGGAAGAACTCATTCCCAGCCATGCAGAGCAGAGTAATGGTGGGGCTGTGGAGGGGGAAACTGTGAACTGCTGTGTACCAGATCTGTCCAAATCCATTTTTCTGGGCTGTTTAAGCATGTGTCATTCTATGATGTAACATTAATTTCTAATATGCTCTCAGGTAACAAATCATGACTTTCTGGGCTGTTTCATGAGAAACAAATCTTGGGGTGGGCACAGAGTTTACTAGAACTAGTATTCTTTTAAATTACCAAAGATGGAACAAATTTTTTCATTAAAAAAACCCCTTTCAAAACTCTTCTGCAAAAACAATAGAAATCAGACAAGTAGCTTGCTAAAACCTGCACCAAGTGCTGAGCAGAGAGGAAGGATCACCACCTTTAAAGTGCTGGTGGTTCTGGTGCAGCTCAGGGTGATGGTGGCCTTCACAAGCATGTGTTCCTGGCTCGTCATCAGCTTGTTAGGACTCCCAGGTCCTTTTCTGCAAAGCTGCTTTCTGCTGTTCGGTTGCCAGTATGTTCTGGGCCATGGGGTTGTTCCTCCACAGGTACAGGGCTTTGCAATTCCCAATTCCCTTTGAATTAAATGTCATTCCTGTTAGCTTTTTTTCTCCAGCTCTCCAAGGTATTTGAGTGTCATCACAACCCTCTGGTGTCTGAACCGCTTCTCCCAGTTTTCTATTATCTGTAAGTTTGCTGAAGCTGCACGGTGTCCTGGGTGAATCCAGCACAGCATGGCCAGCCAGGCAGGGGGGGGATTGTCCCACTCTGCTCTGCGCTGGTGCGGCCTCACCTGGAGCATTCACTGTGTGCAGGGCTGGGGACACAGGATAAAAAAGACATAATACTGGAGAGTGTCCAGAAGAGGGACTCAAAGTTGGTGAAGGGTTTGGAGGGGAAGGTGTATGAGAAGTGGCTAAAGTCACTTGGTTTGTTCAGCTTGGAGAAGAGGAGACTAAAGGGAGACCTTATGGGAGCTACAGTTTCCTCACATGGGGAGGAAGAGCAGCATGTGCTGAACTCTTCTCTCTGGAGACCAATGACAGAACCCAAGGGAATGGCAGGAAGATGTGCCAGGGGAGGTTCAGGTTGGACATTAGGAAAAGGTTCTTCACCCAGAGGATGCTGGACACTGGAACAGGCTCCCCAGGGAGGTGTCATGGCCCCAAGCCTGACAGTGTTCAAGAAGAGGCTGGACAACGTCCTCAGACACATGGTGTGAACTGTGGGGTTGTCACATGCAAGGACAGGAGTTGGACTCAATGATCCTTGTGGGTCCCTTTGAGCTTGGGACATTGTATGATCAATCCAGGTCTTTGAAGATGTTGAATGGTATTGACCCTTGGAGTACACCACTGGTGTCTGGTCCCCAGCTGGACTGGTTGTCATGCCAATAATCACAACCCTTCAAGGCAGCAGGTCAATTTTCAGTCCACTTAGCTGTCCATTTCTCTACCCTGTATCTCATCAGTTTGCATCAGGGTGGTATGGGAGACAGTATCAAAAGCCCTCGTACAGGTGAGATGGACAACATCAGCTGCTTTTGTCTCATCTGTACTTGTATTGATGAAGGTTCTTAGTTTGGTATGATGTGACTTCCCTGTCATAAATCCATGCAGACTACTCACAATCAACTTGTCCTTCATATGCTTGGAAGGGGTCGTCCAGGGCTGTTTACTGCATCAGTCTTCCAAGGGACCAGAGTGAGTCTTGCCATCCTGTTCCCCAGATCTTCCTCCTTGCCCTTGAAGACTGATAGTTGGGTTTGGTTCAGTCACTGAGAATGTTCCCTGATGACCATGACCTTTCAAAAACAGATTGGCCTGTTAGTGACATCAGCTAGCTCCCTCAGCACTTCTGAATGTTTCATGAAATGTCTGGTTTGGTAGTTATTTCAAGTAAATTGTGACTTATAGGTGAATTGTCTTTTATTGGGATTTACTAATAGGATATGACATTAGTGAATTAAGGTTCACCAGAGTGTAAGCCTGTACCCTGGCCTTCTGTCATTTGGGATGGAGGGTGCTGGCAAAGCTCTAGAGTTGCTAAAAAATGATTTTTTTAGAGAAGTAGGGGAAGATGACACTACTGTTTCTTGCTGATAGCTACATAAATCTTGCATAATGCTATGTAAACAGTTGTACACTTAGGTAACAGTTATACAAAATGTGGGGTTGGAAGATACCCTATTAAAATGGGTTTTGGTAGTATAGGTATCTTACAGTATTAAGTGTGGCTTGTTTGAATTTCTCAGCAGATTTTTAGACTGCACTGTCTTTTTCAGTGCACTAAAAGGCTTTAAAAGTGGTGTTCAGTAGTGCTTCAGTATGTCTTCTTTAGAGTTCGATAACTGGATGTGCTATGGCTTGTGTTTCAACTTGGCAATAGTTTAAAATGTGATATATGCATTAAGAGCTGTGGATTCTATCCATTTTTCAAATGAGAACTGAATTATGCTTTTTCTTGTGAAAGTTGTTAAATGAATTGCAGAAAGTTTATTGAATAGTGCTGTGTAGGTAATAAGGAAAGAAGGTTATAGACCCTTCTTGATGACTCACCAGGATGTAGTTGCCAAGCCACTCTCCATGATATCTGAGAAGTCATGACAGGTGAAGTTCCGAGTGACTGGAAAAAGGGAAACATTGCACCCATTTTTAAATAGGGTAGAAAGGAAGACCCTGGGAACTACTGACCTGTCAGCCTCGCCTCTGTGCCTGGGAAGATCATGGAACAGATCCTCCTAGAAGCTCTGCTAAGGCACACAGAGGACAGGGAGGTGATTCAAAACAGCCAGCACAGTTTCACCAAAGACAAGTCCTGCCTGACCAGCCTACTGCCCTTCTATGATGGAGTAAATACATCGGTGGATAAAGGAAGGACTATGGATGTCATCTGTTTGGACTTTTGTAGAGCCTTTGACATGGTCTCTCACAACATCTTTTCTCTAAATTGGAGAGGTATGGATTTGAAGGGTGGACTGTTTGGAGGAACTGGCTGGGTGGTTGTACCCAGAAAGTAATGGTTAATGGTACAATGACTGAATGGACACCAGTAACAAGTGGTGTCCCTCAGGGGTCCATAGTGGGACCAGTACTGTTTAATATCTTCATCAACAACATGATGGGATCAAGTGCATCCTCAGCAAGTTTTCAGATGACACCAAGCTGAGTGGTGCAGCTGGCATGCCTGAGGGATGGGATGCCATTCAGAGGGATATGGACAAGCTTGACAAGGGGGGCCATGTGAACCTCTTGAGGTTCCACAAGGCCAAGTGCAAGGTCCTTTACCTGGGTCAGGGCAACCTCTGGTATCAATACAGGCTGGCAGATGAAGGGATTGAGAGCAGGCCTGCAGAGAAGGACTTGGGGGTACTGGTGGATGAAAGATTAGACATGAGCTGACAAAGTGTGCTTGCAGCCCAGAAAGTCAATTGGATCTTGGACTGCATCAAAAGGAGCGTGGCCAGCAGGTCGAGGGAGGTGACTCTGCCCCTCTGCTCCACTCTGGTGAGACCCCACCTGGAGTCCTGCATCCAGCTCTGGAGCCCTCAGTGCAGGAAACACACGGACCTGTTGGAGAGGGGCCAGAGGAGGCCACAAAAATGATCAGAGGGCTGGAACAGCTCTTCTGTGAGGATGGGCTGAAAGAGTTGGGGTTCTTCAGCGTGGTGAAAAGAAGGCTCTAGGGAGACCTTATTGTGGCCTTTCAGTAGTTAAAAGGGGCCTATAAGATGGTGACAGGGTCTGTTATGACAGGACAAGGGGTGATGGTTTTAAGCTAAACGAGGAGAGATTCAGGCTAGATGTGAGGAACAAATTTTTTACAATGAGGGTGGCAATACTCTGCCCAGGTTGCCCAGAGAGGTGATAGATGCCCCATCTCTGAAGACATCCCAGGCCAGGCTGGACTGGGCTCTGAGCAACCTGGTCTGGGTGAAGATGTCCTTGTGCATGGCAGAGGTTGGACTGGATGAGCTTTGAAGGTTCCTTCCAAACCAAACTATTCTATGATTCTAAGATGACAAGTTAAATCTTGTATAAGGGCTACCTGCTTGTGTTCATACATATAAATGAAAAATGAAACACCTTTTGTAAGGGCTCTTGTTACAAAATATGAACTTCATTTTGTCTAAGCCCATATCTCAGGTGGTATAAGATGATCTGTGTTGGATCCTTCTCTGAAATAAAGTTATGGATTTACATTTAAAATCTGAGTCCAAAGTAGCTGCCAATACTGCCAATTGTCGTGTTTGGATGTGCTGCTTTCTGAGGGAACTACTTTACTTGATACCAACTCCTTCCTTTTGTTCCTACCATACCATGTAAATAGCTTTGAGGGCTGCCAGAGTTTTGCCTTTGGGTCCCATTTTGGACACCTTGTTATAGGAAGAATTACAGGTTGCCTGAAGGGTTCAGAAACCTCTGAAGGTCCGGTCTCCTGCCAATGCTTTTCCCAATTTTTAGGCAGTAATGTTTGGTGTTTCTGAAACAGGGAGGAACAGACAAGCCAAATGTTTTCATCATGAGAGGGCGAAGCATCCAGGTTTGAAGTACTTGGCTATAGGACACTGGGTACTGTTTTTCCACATATATATATAAGTTGCTTTTGGATTTTATTTTTAAGTTATGGACCAAATGAATTGACATTTTTGCAGTTAGTAGGTTCCTGACCATGTTGATGTACAAATATTCAAATTTAAAGAAAATTGTCAGTAGTAGGTGAATCATGTTAGTGCCTGAAGTTCAGAATCTCTTCACAATGTAGTAATTTTCAGTGGAGTTGGATGGGCATATGGGACTGATATCTATGTTTACATCTTGTATTTTTCCTGAGCAAGACTGAACATGTGTTAATCTTAGATGTTACTTTTGACAGTTTCTACTGTGGTACTTCCTACTTTATTGCTAATATTAATCAGTCTGAACAGATTTTAGTGTAGTCATTTTTGATGTGTAGGTAATAGGTGTTCAATTAATTTTGAATGGTTGAAATAAAAAGGCCTATTCAAAATATTTGTCATATTGGTGACTGAAATGCATTTTCAGATCAGTGCAGACAGTAGTACTTAGACTGTAAAATATAACTGAAAATGCCTGTGAATGTAATTTAAATAAAGATTGGTTTAAGTCCTTTAACAGGGGTATTATTATTAATTTGAGTATGCTGAATGTTGTAGACATCATTCTAGCATGAACCACTCATTTTATTTTAAATTCAAATTAGATTCATTGTCGGTTGCTTCTACAAAATTAAGGTAGCTTATAAAAGACAGTTTTTCTGAATTCAGCTATTGTAAGGTTCATTTGCTGAAACAAATTTGTTTCATAGGCACAGTTTGTGCTCTTAGATTACTTATAATGGCAGTTCAGAATTGGGATGTACTGTGGAGGCTAAACTTGTGATTTTAAAAAGGATTTTAAAATGATGGCTGAGGATAGGCAAAGTTTTCTGAAGTTCATAGAAGGATGAGGATGGATAGAGTAATAGAGCAGCTGCTTTAAAAGTGGACAATTTTTGTTGCATTTTTGATCCGAGTCTTTTAGACCCACTCAGACTGGATCTAGATGTAGCCATTCCACATATATTTAACTTATTTTAGATTTTTTGAGGCTGTATTTGTTTTATTTGCTTGATTACTTTCATTCTGATTTGCCTTTTTCATGAAGATATGCTAATCACTGTTTACTTTGGAACAATCTTGTGGGTCGAAAGCAGGGTATATGTCCAAGGATTTAATTACAACAGAAAATGTTTGGTTGCTGCTGTCTTAATTGTCTTTTTTTTTTTTTAATGATGGTTTGGGATGCTACATAAGATTCAAACTGAGGAATTCTGCATCTCTTGTGAATACATAGACAGAGAAACTGCTTTAAAGCTAAGAAGTCTATGCTAGATGCCTTCTAAGATGCTCAAGAGCAGGAGGCTGAGTTTACCTCTTCTGTTTAGTGCAAAAATTGGGAGGATCATCCAACTTCACACTGATCAAAATGACAGGATGAGGGAGTAGTAGGTCTCTTAGGGGCCACCTTTGGGGTTTATTTCAGAAAGGCTTTGTGTGTTGATCATAGTTCATGTTGGGCAGTACTATTTTCAGGTGAGAATACAATAAATATTTGTTGGAGAGGTCCTGTTTTAGATGGCTTTTAATTGCCCCATTAGCAGGAGAGGAAATAATGGAGTCCTGTTTAAGAGATGTATAATCTGAAGGGCAGTTGAAACCATTATGCTAACAGTGAGATTAAGCTGTCATGAAAATCATCAGAATTAGAACTATCACTGGGGTTCATCATCCTGTGTTACTTTGGATTTAGCAGAACAGGTTGTGGACTGTGAGCATTAAATCTACATGCAGCCTACCAGAATTTCTATGATTTGGCTTCATTGCAGAAGTTCTCACTGCCAGTATTTTCAGAATAGGTGTGCTTAAAACCTCTTTTCTGAGATACAACATGGATTTTGGCACAATGAAAATTTTCAAATGAGGAACAGTATAGAATGCCAGACAATTTTACATGTTGTATATAAGTAGTTTTAATCCTGAAGTCTATTTCAGAAGTGTTTACTGATACTCTGAACTGGAAGGATTGTATGAAGTCTGAGGAAAATTAACTGATACTGTCCATGTTTTTTTCCTCTATTAAGGAAAAACTATTGTTGTTCTCAAGTTCTGCTACAACTGACATGGAGTCACCCTCCTCCTCTGGAAAGTTGCTTTATGTTCCTTAAAGGAGATCTTTATAAAATGCAAACTGATAAGCCAAAGTCTTTTCTTTTGTAGTATTATTTTGATAGTTTTCTGATGTGAAATCATAAGGAATTTTACTTAGTGTCAGCCCAGAATACCCATCTAGTTCAGTCTTGTAGCACCAGCAATGGTCAATAGTAGAGATTTTTTTTCAAGAATTAAAAGGACAGGGAAGGTTTATGAAGATACTTCCACAGCTTCAATTCCACTTAAGAGCTTTATGAACTGGAGATGGTATGTTTTGTTTTAAGTCAGCTATGAATTTGAGAATTTACTGAAGAAAAACTATTGTTATTGGTGCATATGTCAGTAGTTCTCAGTCTAAATTTTAGTGTTTATCTTAGTGTTGAGGGTTTAGATTGCGGGGTGACAATAAAACCGTGGCAGATGTATTGTTAACTTCCTCTCCCCGCTACTTCCCCCCTTTGCTCCTCCTTCTCCCCCCTTCCCACCAAGGACAGGCTATCTGGAGGGAAAGGACAGAGAGAAGAGAGTTGGAAAAATTAACAATGTTTTACTAATGCTACTAGTAAGAATAGAGAAAATAATACAAAATATACCAAGCCAATCTTGAAAGTCTCAGCAACTGCAGAGCCGGCACCCAAAGTCCTGGGTTGGACTCTGCAGCCAACCGGAGCTGGATTCAGTCTCTCACTAGGCCTCAGTTTGCAGGGACACTAGCAAGGTCCTCTCCTAATGTCGGCCATAAGCAGAAGGGACGAAGAAGGGCAAAGAAGGAAAGGGATGAGATCCTCGTGATCTCCCACTTTTATATGAAGTATTCACGTGAATGGAATGTTATACACAGTTGGTCAGTTTTCTTGGTCACCTGTTTCTCGTCGCCCCTCTTGTGAGATGTCCATCTGTGCTTATCAATAAGTTTGCATTCCATTGCTAGGTTTACCAAAACATGTATCTGGTTCTCCAGGAAAATGCAGCTAATATGAAGCTTTAGCTGACAGGCAAATTCAATAAAAGAGAAACTTGTTTTTAACAAAACCAGGACACTTAGCTATGAGCTAATACAATAGGAATTGTCCGAATAAAGCAAAAATATACTGCTGCTGTTGTTTAGCGTTAGTGATTTCCCAAATGTCTTTGCTGTATTTCACTCAAGCATTATTTAAGAGTAATTATAAAGGATAATGCTATTCTTACAATATTTTCATTTTCAAAATTAATATAGAAACTTTTTCTAGGGAAATTGCAGTGCAGTTCTGTTCATCTCCTGGGTTTTCTGAAGCTGCAATCACTTGGATGTCCTAGAATTTGAGCCTTGGATTCTTCACTTTTTCTTCCATCTGAAGTAGAAAAAAGAAAATTAGTATGGAATGATTTGGATTTAATAGGGTGTCTGATAAGATTTCTGAATGTAAGGAAAAATAACAATGTTTCTTAAGGTTTTGCAGACAAATTTACCTGATTCCTGTTTTTCCTGATCTTGTGTTTTGGAAACTTTGTATTAGGGACAAATGCAGTAAATGTTTTTGTTTACTTTGAGTTTGCTACTTGATCTTATATTGATTATTTTGATTTACTACAGAAAAATACAGAGCATTACTTTGTTCTGCATTGCACTCAAATATTTATATTGGCTTAGGACCAGGAGCTGGTATCCTGGCTTATAATTCTGCCACAGGAAGATTAATTCTACCTAAAGATTAATGTGGAACAATTCTACTTTGTCATTATCTGATGTATCTAGCAACATTATTCGGTGAATTAACTGAGGAGTAATCATTGCTTAGACCTCTCTGCTATGATTAAATATAAAGAAAATCCATGCAGTTATTACTTCATCCAGTTAAATTCCTGGACTGTTGCATTAGCTGCATCCTTGGTCTGAGAACATGGGATTTTAATCTCTAGCATTATGGGAAGCTTTAATCACATGTTTATTTACTAATTCTGATCTAGGAAATGTCACAGCTTTGTATAGGAAAGCAGTACTGAATGTAATCTAAGGATTAAGACGAGGCAAATCTTCCTATCCATTTGACCTTGAAAATCTGATTGGATTTCCTGTGTGATTTGGCATGATTTTTCCCTAATTATCTAAAGCCTGATGTATGTGATAGATACCAAATGAGCTGTGCAGTTAGGGGTAAAATTCTAATGCTTAACTATTTCATGCTCAGGTTTGAATGGAACGAAATGACAAGAAAGAACAAATATCTGAGGTAAAATGTGGTCTTAATGCAAGATTTTCAGCAATTCAGTGGCCTTGACATTGTTCATTCAAAAGGAAAAGCTTATGATAGCAGTGAATATGCATAAAGCCTTAAGTCAGTTTGATTAACTTTGGACCATAATGGGAAAAAGATATTCTATTTTGTAGTGCTATGGCTGGTTATTAGAAGAAAAACAAGTCACTTGACTTTAATGGGGAAAATTGTGATCCATTTTACTAAGAGTTAATTGGCAGCTTCTTCTAGGTCTGAGTAGCTTTGAGCAAATGGAAAGTTGATTAAACAGTGGAAGTTGGGATAAATTAGGAAATGGTGGCTCTTAAAATGGTTGAAAAGCACGTAGCTATTTGGGGGGGGGAACTGATCTTCAGAGTAATAAATTGATTTCTTTTAATATTTGCTTCGATCACTTCAAGTTGAGTGATCACTAGAGCAAGAAAGTTCTTTCTATGACCTTTTAATTTTTTCTTTATAGTAACCCACTCAAAATACTATAGGATTGAGTGTATCTAGCAATTATCAAGTTGTTGCAGTCAAGTCCTTCAAATACTAAATTCAAAAAATGATGTAAGCTAAAATATTTGGGAAATACCAAAACCAGTGTATCGATCTTTTAAGGAATTTGTGCAGCTGGCTTATCTGGGGAATGTTACTGAGATATTGTTAGAACTCTGCTCTTAACTCCTCAAGTGCATTTTAACCTTGACAAGTCCGTTTGAGGCATCTGAATGTTCCTTGAAATGAAACTCATTTTTAGGTGTAATATTTCTTGGCAGTTTCTAAGGTCATGAAACCACTGTTCACTCCAGCTTGTGGTTCTGATTTAGAATTCCTTACTGCATCTAGAAAAGAAAATCTGAGGAAATTATGTTTTTAGGTGGGCAGTGGGATTGCAGTGCATGCTGTACTTTGCAATTGTGTACAGCAGTATATGATTCAACAGGAGAATAGAAATTTAACTTTCCCAGTTCATAAAAACATTATGGGATGTGATGTCACAAGTGCTTTTATTCTGTAAGTTTGGATTACTTCAGGAAAAAAAAACCCTTTACTTAAACAGTAATAATAGCTACTGAAAACTCCTAAAGATCTTCTATCAATCTACCAGGAACCTTTGGTGCACTGATCTGTTGCAAAATATTACGGCACAGTGCATTGTTTTAATCTTAAATGGAGTTGAACTGTGCTTTTCTGATTTTTCTGAAGAAATTCTAGTTTTAACATCTAAAACCAATACTAAATGATCATATTTGTTTTAACTGCATTTGCTTCAGTCATTAAAATGTATTTTTATTACAACTTTAGCAATATTCTACACCAAGAGATACTTACTATTAAAGAACATACTTCTCATTGCATAGTTTCAAGTTTTGAGTATTTATACTGTTAATAGCATATACCAACAGCAGCATTAAAAATCAGTGTCATGTTTCTGTTTTGCACTCTTAAAACATACAAACCTTCAAGTATCTAGTCTTGCTTTACAAGACAAATCAGAGTTTTATTATAATTACCCTCGTATCAAGGAGCAAGGCTGTTAATATACTTGTGTTTGAGTGTTGTGGTAGTACCAGACTCTTAATTCTCAATGTGTTATTTGGAAACTTTGACTTCTAAAAAATCCCAGTCACCTGCTTTGAGTAGGGACATCATGCCCTATACATTTATCTTAATTTCATCTGGAAATGAATTTTAACGTAACTATACATCTATTTGATTGCCTATAATTCTCTACTCCATAAAGTTGTCTACAAAGAGCATGTGAATTCCAATTTTACTGGGATTCAGCTGTTAAAATATGTTCCTTGATAATTGTTGCCAGCCTGTGGGCTGAGGGATTTGGAGATTATTCTTCAGTCACTGAACACTAGTTGAAAAAATGCAATTGTTTATTCCCTGCTCTGCACTAGTGAGGTGAAAACTTGTGTAACAGGCTGGAGTTTCAGTTATCAGGAAAGATATTAATATCTTCATCTATGGTATATGGGAAGGGGTTGGTATTCATTAAACAAAGTTGCTAATGGTGCACAGATTTTTTTCAGTACTAAGAAATGTGTTGATATCCAATGAAAAACAGGAGTAGTAATTTCATACTAAATTGTCTTTTAAAGTGTACCTAAAGGATGCTTTCTTCTATATTTTTGATCAGTTTCTTGGTACTTCAAAGTTGTTACTGTTGGCATAAGTTCACATTACCACTAAATCTTCAAGCTCTTCATAAATGTCACTAACTTGTTCTGGTCAAGTAGAGAAGGCTGTTTCTTGTTGTGAAAAAAAATGAGATATTTGAAGATTATTATGGAGGACAAATGCTGGATGTCCACAGAAGAACTCTCATTGCACTTCTAAAATTGATGGAATTTTGGTATGTCCTGTGCTAACATGCTTAACACAGCATGTGGGACTCCAGTCCAGCAAAGGGTTCAAGCTGTGCTTCATTTTTAGTCTCCTTTCACACTCATGTTTACCCACCAGTGAAATGAAATCTGCAATATTTCAGAAGCACACTGGAGAGTCAATATTTAGAATCAAGGATCAGTTTTGTGTGTATCCCTGGAATGAGTCATGCATCTTCTAAATCTCCTTCCTAATCATTTTGTTATTAGTATAACACTAAATCTTACAATTTTGGGGTATGGTCTACTTGCCTCAATCACATCCCTGGAATTTTGAAAGATTGATTTGACATTTGCTCATAAGTGCACTGTAGACAACCACCATTAGCTGTATACTTTGGTTATAGTATAGAGGAATAAAATAGTCTAGTTTTAAACTATACTGTAAGCTTTTGAATTTAAAAATGAATAATAGTATCTAAGAACAGTTTTTCATGCTTGAGTCATAAAATGTAAACTTATCCTAAGGATTAAGCTAAAAGTTAGCATTTAAAATGCTTGCGATGCTAATTCAAAGTGCTGATATGAACATGAGTATTAAAAATGAAAAAGCAAAACATGGTTTACCTCATTGACCTATGTAACTAATTATCTCTATTAGTTACACATTGTCATGTGTATAATGCCATACAGTGTTCAAGTTTTTAATTCCTAGTGATTTTGAAGATTCTCATCTTTTAGATTGTTATATTAAACTGAGAAAATAACTTTTTTTCCTTTAACAGAAATTGAGAAATTCCAAAAAGGGGAAGGAAAGGAAGAAGAAAAGTATATCGATGTAGTCATCAATAAAAATATGAAGTTGGGACAAAAAGTTTTGATTCCAGTGAAGCAATTCCCCAAGGTAAGCCAAATTTTCATGCTTGATACGTCTAAATGCTTATAAAAGATAGTCCACTAATATATTTAGTTTAACTGCTACATTTAGAACAATGTTAACAGTATCTACTGTTGCTGATCTGCAACCTGTTCTGTAGAAGTTCTAAGGTAGAAATGGTTCTTATTGGAATAAATGTGCAGGAAGGTGGTGCCCGTCACACATTAAATATAGTATGTTGAGAACAAATGATAAATGAATCATTTTCAGGATAGTTGAAACTTCAGAGTAGTAAAAGGCATGAAATATATTTTAGTTGGCCCTCATGCCAAGCTTTGAAACTTTCTCATTGTAGGTGGAAGTGCAGCTTAAAATGCACCATTAAAGTAACTCACTGTGTAACTTTTCTTCTTAGTCTCTTAAGTTTCAGCCATTGTTATTTTTCAGTTAGTTAAATCTGCACTACTAAATTATACAGTCTATTTGGGAGGGGTAGGGACTGTTTTGTTAGTATCTATAGCCACCGTGAATTCTTAATTCTTTACTACCAAGTATTATCCTGCATTAAAATATCACTACCTGGAAGCACTTATTAAATATTTAATAGGCTGTGTTACTTTATTCTTTGGGTCCTTTTTTTTAAGTTTTAAGGTTAATGTTATGAAAATCAGATTAGCATTTTCTCCACTTATTTGACATGTTGTTCTTCCTACTAGAGATATCAAGACTTTCTGCTCACAGCAGAAAGGAATTCCTTCATTCCTTCCCTCTTTGTTAGGAAGACTTTCTATATATTTTTATACACTGTCAGGGTTTTCCTCACAGACTATACTGGGAACTGTCATGTCCCACCCAGAGGTGTGAGTGGTGGGTAGAGGTGACTCAGGTTCATGGGTCCCCTTGGTTGGAAAACAGTATACAGAATACTGAAGATCTGTAAAGAAAAAGCTTTTATTTTGCAGCCTGGCCCAATTGGCAAATGATTTGGTGGCAGAAGGATTTATATTTTTGTAGGTTCAATTGGTAAACAAAGTTTGCGGCACATGTGGGGCTGTGAATCTTATGCTACTATATTATGAAGAGGAAAGCAAAAGAGTAGAAGTATAGGAAAGAAAAGACAGATTTCACCATCCTTATGCCTCTGGTTTGTGTATGGTGGGGTCCGTAGTCTCAGATCCAGTGGTGTGTGGCATCTTCTGGTGTCTTGTGCAGCTCAGGTGGTGAGAATGGTGGATGGAATGGTCATCAGGATGATGGGTGGACATCACCAGTGCTTGCACAAGTTGGGCCTTTATAGGCCTTGTGTTATCTTTGGTCTTTTGTGTGGGTGTTACCGAGAGGTGATTGCAAAAACTAGAAAAGTCTTGAAGGATCTCGGGCCATCTCAAAGGGTCTTGACTTTTCCTTTAGTGCCGTGCTGGGCCTATCAGAGATGGAGCTCTGTGCTCATCAAGATGTCCCCCACCTCCTGTGTCAGCCAGATGGCTTTTGTCTGGGGCTTGTTAGCTTGTCGTTGATACGCAAATCGCAATTCACCCTATCACCTAATTCACCTCATGTCCTGTCTCCTGTGGCTGGATGGATTGGTTTTGCACAATGTTTGAGCCATTATGCTTGTCAGTCTCTGACAGTAACTTGCAGAGGTTGCTTTACTGCTGTTCCAAGTTTCATGGCACACTGCTTCACTAAATTCAAGATTGCATGCCATTTATATGCAAGCACCTCTTTGGATCTCCAACTTAAAAGTTGTCTTTATGACTAGGAAAAGCTATATACAAACAAACATAGGAAGGTAAAATATAAGGGAAGGATACATGGTCAGTGTTTGTAATCAGGGTGTTTTTCTATTAGATGTTGAGATGTAGATACTTGAGTTCAAGGGGAAGAAAGGCAAAATACATGTTAAAAAGGGAAACTATCTTTTGGAAGATGCTTCTGCTTCTTTTCGTAGTGTCAGCTCTCTTTAAAGGACTAAACACTGAAATTCTTATCTAGGATAGCTGATAGGAAAGCTTTCTCCGTCTTTTGAATGTGCAGGTATGCTCTGCTGTGTGCTCAGTTGTTCTGGTTCCTGGAGACAGTATTTGATTTGAGCTGGAATAAAACCTGGTATGTGTTATGGACAAAACTTGAGTTTATAACCCAGTAGAGCTTTGATGTAATCCTGTATGTGTCTGTTTAGAGTACCAGGATGCAGAGGGCACAGAGTACAACTGCTGTGCAGAACGGACATGCCATTCAAGTTCCCGTGTTTCCACTAGGACTTTCTCCCCAGAAAGCAGAATATTGGTATCTCTACTCACACAAAACTCCCTTCTGCCGAAGTGAATAAAATCCTAGATATTTTCTATTTAAGAATACTTTTACCCCCACATAGGGAGGCTCTATTTTCCTGAGAAGCTTCCATTTTATTACATATAGATGGATATTTATTTTAAAGCTTGCTCATTAAGTATTCCATATAGTCAAAAGGAATTAAAATTTCTCATTGTAGAGGAATAGTCTGGGAGGTGAGTATGAGTTCAGACTTATGACAGTTACTCTTGAATTTCTCAGAAAAACACCCACCCTAAACCACAAGCAGTCACTGCAGTTTAGTATCACTTGTTTACTTGGATCAGGCTTGTGGTTTTATTTCTGACATCTAATAAATCTAAATACATTGTATAAAGTGACAGAGCTTCAACATGACAAAGTGAGAGCATTATCCTGGCGCACCATAGTCTGCAGTGACATGAATTTTGAATATTTTTATGCAGAGGAACAAAGGCTTTTTGCATCATAATGTTTGCTCAGGCGACTAATCCTCTTCCTGTTAGGTGTGTTCATAGGAGGGCTCAAATTAGGGATGACTTGTGAAGTCTTTTGGGGTACATATGAAGTTCAGTTATCTTGGTTTCTTGTGTTTAGAGTGTACCTATTGTATATTCTTATTCTGCAGAACTTAAACAGAAGGTATTACATAGTGCTTATAAAACCTGAAATGATGCTTCACTTAAATGCTTTATGCCCCTGTAGCATGATTTTCTGTGCATATATGTAGTTTTCTAGACTACTTTGCCTACAAGAGGTGTTAGTGCAAATAGTGCAGTGTCATTTGTAGAAGATGCCAAGTGACAGTTCCTCAAAATAAATGGTTAAAAGATTTGGTTCTGATTTATGAACAATTTTCTCCTTCTTACTGATCAGGATTGGTAAGAAATGCTTTGAGAATGAAACTTAAGATTTAAATATGGATGAAATCTGTGTAATATGCTCTTCTGCATGTGAATTTTGAATTTAGAGCAGTTCTCCTAGCAAACTGTATCTGCTTTTATGTGCCTGCAGTCCACACTATTGTGTAAGATCCTGAACAAAAAGATACCTCCAGTCTTTCAGGAGGTGTAGTTCTTTGGTGATGGTGGACGGAGAATCTGTGGTTTCAAGCTGACCAAGTCACTACAATAGTTGATAAATCTGTCAAACTGGCATTGCTGTACCAGTTTGGGTTAAATCTGGAAAACCTGAGTATCCAGAAAGTGGTGCAGAAAAAAACTTAAGTTTGTTTCAAATTTATGAACAGAGTAGTGCTTCCCCAAATAAATGATTCTGCTTTTAAACAGGATCAAAAAAAAAGTTATTAAATCCTTAACAGTGTTTAATGTCTGAAAATTAAGTAACTATGAATCACAGAATCACAGAATGCTTGGGGTTGGAAGGCATCTCTGGAGATCACAGAATCACAGAATCGACTGGGTTGGAAAAGATGTCAGAGATCATCGAGTCCAACCCTTGGTCCAACTCCAGTCCATTGACTAGATCATGGCACTAAGTGCCATGTCCAATCTCAGTTTAAAAACCTCCAGGGATGGTGAGTCCAGCACCTCCCTGGGCAGCCATTCCAATGCCTGACCACTCTCTCTGTAAAGAATTTCTTTCTAATATCCAGCCTAAATTTCCCCTGGCAGAGTTGAAGCCCATGCCCCCTTGTCCTATTGCTGACTGCCTGGGAGAAGAGACCAGTCCCCACCTGGCTAGAACTGCCCTTCAGGTAATTATAGAGAGTGATGAGGTCACCTCTAAGCCTCCTCTTCTCCAGACTAAACAAGCCCACCTCCCTCAGCCTCTCCCCATAGGTCTTATGTTCAAGTCCCTTCCCCAGTCTTGTTGCTCTTCTCTGGACCCGCTCCAGCACTTCAATGTCTTTCCTGAACTGAGGGGCCCAGAGATCATCCAGTCCAACCCACCTGCTAAAGCAAGTTCACCAGAGCAGATCACACAGGAATGTGTCCAGGTGGGTTTGAATGTCTCCAGAGAAGGAGACTCCACAACCTCTCTGGGCAGCCTATTCCAGGGCTCTGGCACCTCAAAGGAAAGAAGTTTCTCCTCATATTCAGATGGAACCTCCTGTGCTTCAGTCTGTGCCCGTTGCCCCTCATCCTGTTGTTGGGCAACAGTGAACAGTCTGGTCCATCCTCTTGACACCCACCCACCCTATAAACATTGAGATCCCCTCTCAGCTTCTGTTCTTCAGGCTGAACAGACCCAGCTCTCTGTCCCTCCTCGTAAGAAAGATGCTCTAGTCCCTTCATCTTTATAGCCAAAAATGATACAGTATAAGTAATTTTGCTAGCAGAAACTATTCCTTTGCTTATATTTGCCAGTGATGACTCTGGCAAGCCAAGATGCCTCAGCTGTTTAGGTATATCAATAAGATTAAGGAAATATCAATCATAATTTATTTGATAAATGAAATCTCTGGACCAAAACAGCTCTACCAGTGTGCTAACCCTGCTCACACAGGGTTAACTAAATTGCCTTGAAGTATTTCTTTGCCCTTTTCTTCCTTAGAATGTCTCTGACTCCTTGAATAAATCATAATGGCCAGAACAAGGGTCAGGCAGCCCCAGCTCTGATCCCATCAGCCTGCATTGTAACACCTGCTCACATTACCTGTTGTGTCAGGTATGTCCTCGTAGCTGAATGCTGTGCAAATTCAGCCTCATTACCTCTGCTGGCCCTGGAAGGTGACAGGTGAACTGCAGCAGAAGCGAGTGCAGAGCAGCTGGGTTTCTATTGCAAAAGAATCTGTTAGATTTCAGGTTCAAAAGTGGGTATTTCACTTCTTTGAGCTGTTTTGCTTTCCCTGAAAAGAACCTTGAGTTTCTGGTCTCCCTCTTACTGTAGAAACAGTTGTTGCTATGTTGATGTGCTTTGCTTGCCTCCTACCGAACAGCTCTTGGTTGTTTCTGTGGTGCTGTATGTTTATATACTTCAGCTGGGACCTCTTGTCTTGCTCAGACCTTGGCAATGTTAACAGGCCTAATACCTCATTGTAGAGCTAGTTGGCCTAAATGTGTTTTCATTTTTTTTTCCATGCCTGGACCTTGATAGAGTATGATAGAAGAATGAAGACAGCCTTAATTTTGACTGCGTTATGAAATAATTTGTCAAGATAGTTAGTCTCAGGAGTTAAGTTTGGTTTCTGCTTGAGGCTGGCTGTACATTTGAACTTCTTAATTTCTGCATTTCATTTGTTTTCTTTACAGGCTCCTATACAAATAAAAAACGCTTGAATCTTTTGATATGATAAGTCTTAAAACTTTGTGGAAACTCTTCTGTAGATTGCAGGTCCAGTCAAGTCTTTTCAAAATCCAATTATATACAATCTTGTTACAAATTTTTCAGGTTCGTCCAGCTGTACAGATTCCTCTGAGAAGTCTGAATTGGTGTGATATGGAAATTAATTTAAGGTATTTAGGTGAGGTCTGAATATGCTTTGGTAACGCTGTCTCTGCAATCCTATTGTAACTGGGATGTGCTACAAGCAAGGATTAGAGAGGAGAGGGATTAGTGGTGACCTTATAGGAAAATGGCAAAGTTCTTGAGGTAAGACTCAGTTCTAAATCAAGTTACGTGTGTGTAGGAGTCCATGTGAATGCTGGATGTCTAAACTGCAGTTAGTGGAATGAGATCGTGTCAGCTTAGGTAATGGAGTTCAGCGTGATTTAATTCACTTTGCTATTTGATCAGCTGAATACCTCAGTCGAGTTTAGGTCAAGCGTGAAAATGTGACCCTTAAACCTGTACTTCTGTTGCATTTCATGCTTGAAAATAATCTTCAGACTTGTGCGGACTTAAAGGCAGAAAAAGTGACCTGGCCTGGAAGGTCGTGATGTGGTTGTCTTGGTAGAGAGTCTTTCTTCATCTGTCCTAACGCTGCTATGAAATGCCAGAATGTGCGCAAGGTGTTGTGTATTAATAGCTTAGATATGTCCAAATGAGGCAGGAGGGAGTTACCCTCCTCCCACACATTGAATGAATATGCATTATGAAGTAGTTTAGTCTCAGAAATCTGATTTTGCTTTGACAGTTTAATGAACTCAAGTGTTCTGAATCTGGAGGAAAAATAGCTTCCATGGGTGATAAATGGAATTGATGATGGCTTTCCATGAGATGGATCAAAACTATGGGAACAATTATTTCCGTTTTGTGACAGGCTACCATTTTCAGAATTGCTCTTAGATTTACACTTAAATACCAGGTTAATCTCAGAAGTTGGTAAGACATGGTCTGCGTTGTGTTCCCTGAAGTGATACTTTAAATATAAATTCTCAAAGGTACTAACTTATGGGGCTAGTATAAGTTTAAGCCTATTAACTCAACATTTAGAGTGAAAATATCTATTTTAAAATGCCATTGTCATATACAATATATCTGCAGTTGTTACATAAAGTTATGGAGAGATTACTATTTCAATCACATGACTAGTTAAATAATAGTTGTTCATAATACCTTTGTTTTAAGGATTTCTTAGAGTAGGAATGGGAAAATGTAGTTGTATAACTGTGACATGAAGGAACAAGCATCAAATGTAATATCAAGAATTTTCACCAACTTTATAGTAATTGACTAAGCTTTCTTTTGTGAATAAATGTTTAAATACCTATTACTGTGTTGTATGAAGGAGAGAGTAGTTTGTGGTATAAAGTAGATGCTTGACTTATTTACCTTTCTGTAGGAACCTTATTTTCTTGAGAAAGAAAAGTCTGGAAGATTTCCTGGTTTCAGGTCACTATGAGACAAAGTGCGCTGTATCTTAATTTAACTATATTTTTTTCTAGTGACCCTGTCACCATTGCAGAAAACTAATATGCCAAGAAAGCTCTCTATGGCTTTAAAGAGAATAGCTTGCTTAGAGCTTTACAGGAAAACATTTGGTCAAGCGTTTATATTTTCACTAAGTATTTTAAGCTGGATGAACCATTCTCAGGAGGCTTGTCTTGGTGGGGATAAACAAAGATTACTTCTTCTATTATATCCCCCTTCCTGTAATATATATGTTTTAAAACTCTGTAGCATTGGCATTAATTCCTTTTTTCGCTGAAATCCAGATAGTAGATCAAATGCTTATGAAGACAATGTCTCACTGTGTGCTGTTTGTAGCTTTATTTTCTCCAGAACTGTTTTCAGGGACTATTTTCAAGCAGTGATCTGGTAAGGAAATAAATCTCCAAGTAACTGTTAAAGCCGTATTTTGATTTGGAGATTCTGACAAAACAAGTGTTAGACAGTGATGTCCATAATCTCCATTGTACTATATCTGCAGAAATGCTGCTTAAAATGATGATTTATGAATATCTAGAGGAAACAATTTTCAAGCAAAAACCTGATTATTGATTCATTTTTCTGTTTCTATTAATATAACTTTTTTTCTATGGATGTGTTTTAAATTGGAGATTTTGTAGTTACACAGCAGTTTAAGATAATCTGTGAAAGGGAAACAAATACATGCTTTCAGTATAATTAACCAATACTTGTGTGCTAGTGAACACCATCACCAAGGGATGGAATCCCATGTCTGAGGAATCTGAGAAGCAGCAGTTGCACTTCATGGTGTATCTTTACGCACAGAGTAAACCATAGGTGTAAATATGGGGGAATGTGCTTTCAGTGTTCAGAGATTTTAGGAAACAAGACCATCCTGTAAATCTTGCATCTTTTTCCTTAAACCAGCACGCATCTGGTGATACTTTCTAATGATGTAAGACTCCAGAGGGTACCATTTATCCCTGCTGGGGTGTTTGACTTGAACTGAAAAAATTTTTCCCATCTTCAGTTGTCTGTTAATCTGTATCTTGATACCAGTTTTGCAAAGATGCCTTGAGTGTTTTGCTTTAGACTTGTGTTTGAGGTACCTATTGGGTGCATGTTTCAGAGCTGGTCCAGGAGCAACTTTGAGTTGAGGAATTTATCACCTGTTTTCTATACTAATATCCATAATATCCTGATTCTTACATAAGACATCAGAAGCTGTCTTAATGTGGAGACAATACATATGAGAAGAGCTTCCAGGCCATGTTGTGCTGGAAAGCAGCGCGGCTGCTTTAATACAATGTTAAGCTGGAGCTGGTGAACTTGAGGACAATTTTGGTGATATACGGCGGTTTGGATGTGATTGTGCTGTACCAGGGAGAAGGATGAGACAAGAGGTGACCCTGGTGTGTCTGATTCTGAGCCAGACCTAGTGAATGTGCCTGGTCTGACTTGCAGAGAGCTGCTCTGTCTTCCTGTTACTATCCAGTGACTCTAATCCAGAGATGGTTTATAAACTTAAGTTTAATGCTACACCTGAATTTGTTTTTTATTCTTGTGCTCTTGAGCAAATAAATTCTAGGAATGGAAGTGTCCATGAAATGTGTACATGAGCTGTGTTGTGTAAGAGCTAACTTGGATCTGCCAGGCTTATTTGCTTTTGTTTCATTATGAGATAGGCTTGATTTGTTAAGTTTTTAATGAGAACTTGTCTTAGTGTGTGACACTTTTGTACCTTTAGGTTTGAGTCCTTCTGCTCCTTGACTGCTGGGGTTAAAGTGTGTAAATGATGATAGTAACTGTGGTTGTTATCTGAGTGTTTCTATGTGAAATATTTCAAACTAAGCATTTGCTAATCCGGTGTTTCCAACTTGATGTAAAAGGGAGAAACCAATAGTTCAAATGAAATCCAGTACCTGTTCAAAAGTAAATCTATTTTCTACTGAAAAGATTAATTCAATATCATAAAAGGGTTTTATTTATGGAATAATCAACTGAATTGTTCCAAAGCTTTTTAGCTTTGTTATGTATGAGCAAAAAGGCTTGAGGACTGCGTTGTAAGCCATTTTTTTAGTAACCTTCAGTGTTTGTCTTGTTTTTAAGCTACATCTTGATGTACTGTGCTTTCAAATCAGCAGAATTTCAGACTTGCAGCGCAGGCTTCTCATGCTTCAGACTTGTCAAATCTAATATTTGGAGCCTCAGTGCACAGGAAAGAATAGTTCAGTGGATCTCAGGATACAGCTAATACATTTTCACGTTCATTAAATGTGTTGTCTAGATCATGTCATCTGTGCAGCTGCTTGTGTCCAGCTTCAACACTAGAGATTTTTTGTTGTTTTCAGAAGACAACAACTTTTGGTAGTATTAAAGTTTTATAGGTCAAGTTTTAGATATACCCAACATATTAAACTATTCAGCTTTAATTAAACAATACCGCTGGAGTAAACAAATGTGCTTTGGAGCACCCAAGTTTTCTCTGAGCACCGAAGCCCTTTAGTTGCTTTGATTACATACAAATTGCATTTCACTTTTGTTGCAGCTATGCACTTCCATTTGTTATGATTTGTAGTTTGTATTTTAATTGCTGGGTAGTTGTTTGTTCCAGTTAAGAAGTGATATTCAGAGCCATGCAGTGTGTATTTTTGTTTGTAATAGTGGTAGAAATAAGAAAACTAAAACCTGCTCCCCCTTCTTCACTGACCTTGGTGTCTGCAGGGCTGTTTTTCTCACATTTTCTCACTTGTCTCGACAGCGTTTTTGCCTTTTGTTAAATGTGTTGCCCCATCGATGCTGTGTCGCTGATGGGCTCAGCTTTGGGTGTGGTGGATTTGCCTTGGAGTTGGCTCTACCCAACATGGGAGCAGCTTCTGGCATCTGCTCACAGAAGTCACCCCTGCAGCCTCCTGCTACCAAAACCTTGCCACATAAATCCAATACAGGAATAAATTACTGCTTTCAGGAAATGTTTACAGTGTTCTATACCAACTTCCAAGTGTAGCTTGTATTTTCCAGCTCTTGGGATTTATTTTTTTTCCGTAAAACAGTTCTGACTATTAAAAGTGAATCCTCAAGTCTTTAATTCTCCTTAAAATATTATATACTTTCCAAAATACAGTGCAGTGATTTGCCATCCCTGGAGGTGTTAAAAGATGCATAGATCAGGTTCTTAGGGACATGGTTTAGTGCCAGAGTTAGGTTAACAGTTGGACTGAGTATTGAGGGTCTCCTCCAACCAAAATGATTCCATGATATACAGAAGTGAACTACTGAAAATATGCTATATGGAGCAGTGCTTATAAGAACTTTCACATCCAGCTTTAATAATTCCAGCTTTGTGTCATTGAAGTGGCAATAGGTGGATTCTACCTTTGTTTTCCTTTATGAATGGGTTTTTGATACTTGTTTCCTTTAGCCTGCCTTCCCTCTGAGGCACCTTCTGGGCTAAAAGAGCACCAGGAATATGTTTTGGTGTTTTCTATGACTGGAAATGGTTGTTTTTTCCTTTTTTTGTGGCTCACCACTTTCTTCTCCCTAGTTATCTTAAATGTGTGATGCCATGGTTATGAACCTCAACTGGTTTTGTTAAACTTGAGTGATAATGGGGGTTGAGAGGTAGTTGGGAAGATCTTGAATGTTGATTCTGGTTTGGGACTGGATTTATATGCTTATGTTCTCTGGATTTAATTCCCTGCTTGTTTCTGTGTTTGTTTAGGGTATACTTAATGAGTTGCTGTATTACTTCATAAGTCTTCAAGTCAGGATAAGGCAATTAAGATCTTTTTTTCAGAGCTTCAGTTGCTTATCATTGTATCAGAGATTGCTGCCAGCTTTGTTTTTATGGCTTTATGTACCTGGTAACAATTGAAAATTGAATTGCAGTTTGAGCACATCTGTTCTCAGTGTTGAATGTGATAAATACAAAGTTCTCTTTATACTATGAGTTCTTTGAGTTCAGATACTTCTGTGTTTCTGTTGTTACCTGATGGAGCCACTGATGTGTCCTACACATTTGTACTTAATGACTGTGTAGTTTATGGTCTAATATTTGTTTGCACCTAGAACAAAAGTTATTTCATCAAAATATTCTATTTTGGGTGTTCATTTGTGCTTAAAAATCCAGTGAGGTTAATATTTTTATTTTCTTGCAGTTCAACTTTGTGGGAAAACTTTTGGGTCCCCGTGGCAATTCTCTAAAGCGCTTACAGGAAGAAACCCTGACAAAAATGTCTATTTTGGGAAAAGGTTCTATGAGGGACAAGACCAAGGTAAGAACTGAGGATGCTGATGGAAGTGTTTGATACCTGCTTTTTGTGATTTTTTTTTTTTTCCTAAAGACTTTGGAGAAGCAACATGATAAATTAAGGAGAAAATAAGAGGATCTCCTGGTGTCGGTTAGGTTCAGGTGGAGTCTCTTTTCTCTAAGGAGTCTTCTCACTATGAGTATTTTGAGGCCATCATAAATTGTACTTCATTACCCCCCCCAAACTACGATTCTTGGGGATGTAAGTGGGAATTACCAGTGACATGTTCTGGATTGATCTTGTGCAGCTTGTAATGCGCAAGTGAACATTGAGTGTTTTCACTTTTGGAGGAATGTGACTTCTAAATCCAAACATTTTCACATAAAATAACACTTAACGCTGAAACTGAATATCATTTAATAACATTTCCAGGCAAAGAGAAAAATAAACTACAACTAGAAAAGAACTCAGAGCTCTGAGGATGACATACACAGCTTAAGCATTTGACAAATGGTGATTGTTTCTATGGGAAATATTTGGTTATAGTGGATGTATCCGTTGCAAGAGCCCAAGCAGACAGCAGAAAGACCTTTAGCTTGATAGGTACTTTTACTAATCGCTTTCATTCTTTACTATCTGGCTAAATGTGTAGCAGATAATGGTACATCAGTGAGGAGATGTCACCTGTCTGGTAAGCTGTGTTTTTTAATTGGAGCATTCCTAATGATACAAATTAAAACACTGAACATATTTCTTGCCTGTAGCATAACATGCTTTATAGGCCTCCAGTGAAACCTTTCTGCGGTTATGTAATCTGAGACTTAAAAATACTGCGTGCTATAAAGATTGGTAATGACACACATATGGAACAGCGATGTAGAGGGCTAGCTACTGAATTTCCTAAACTATATATCTTTCAGCCCATTTTTCCACCAGCAAAATGTATACTATGTGATTTAGAGAGTATTTATCAAGAACTTGATCAGAGCCTGTAAATGACTTCATTCTGTGCACAACTCAAAAGTTAGCTCTCTTAATTCCTTCTTGAAAATATTTATTAAACAGAACTCACAGAAATATAACTTAGGTTTATGAAATTATAACGACTTGAAGATACAAAATAGATTATTTGAATGAGAGCTGTAATGTAATACATAATACAGACAATGCAACCCTAAGATTTAAATGCTGCACAGTTAGGAAAATCTGCAAACTTGAAATATGACACAGTTTGACTAGAGGTAGAAAACCTAAGAATATGAGCTAAATTTGCTACTAAACCGGGATGCCGAAGTAAACCTCCAAATACTGTTTTAAATGATGCTTGGTGAACTTTCTCAGTTCTTGTGCAATGTGTCAAAATGACAATGTTCTGTTGCTGAATTACATGTTTCTATATCAAAATACAATGTGTCACGGAGTAGGAAGTCCCCTGAGTTTTTCTAATGGCTCTGCAGTATAAAAGTTTGTTTTATTAAAAGCAGAAGCTCAAGCTGGAAAGTTCAGATTCCAACTTGAATCTCAGAATCCTGGGGAAGAATCTTAAAGGTTTACATTTGACTAATTTGAACTTCTCTTGTTTCCTTTGGTAATGCTTTGTTGAAATTTTTGACTTTTTTTTAATTGAGATGCTAGCCAGAACTGTAAGTAATTTTTTTTGTTTTTAAATTAAGTGGCAAATATGTTGTTAAAAGTTGGAGAGCTTTTTTTTCTTCCACAGACAACTTGAATACAATTGATCTTTGTGTTCAGAAACAGGAAGGTTCCTGTCTTTGTTGGTCTGGTTGGGCTTTTAAAAAGGAACGTGAAGAGGACCTAGTTGGGTTGGAATAATACAGCTGAAATAGCTTGTATATACCTATTTGGGTATCACTGGAACTGTCTATTTTTAATAAACTAAAGGATGAAGATATCTGGTGTTCGCTAAACACAATAAGCAAGGGGGGAATTATTAGGGCTTTGTTTTTTAGACAGCAGAACTGTTAGGATTTTAATATTATCTGGTGATACAATTAAATTATTTTTAATGGTGTCTCATTCTCTTGGAATGTACCAGTCTAACACACATGGGAGGGATGGGGAGCTGATCTGAGAGAACTGAGCTCCATTCCACTCCATTGAAATCACAGAATCACAGAATGTCAGGGATTGGAAGGGACCTCAAAAGCTCATCCAGTCCAATCCCCCCACTGGAGCAGGAACACCCAGATGAGGTTACACAGGAAGGTGTCCAGGCGGGTTTGAATGTCTGCAGAGAAGGAGACTCCACAACCTCCCTGGGCAGCCTGGTCCAGTGTTCTGTTACCCTTACTGAGAAGTTTCTTCTCCTCTTTCAGTGGAACCTTTTGTGTTCCAGTTTGTACCCATTACCCCTTGTCCTACCATTGGTTGTCACTGAGAAGAGCCTGGCTCCATCCTCATGACACTCACCCTTTATATATCTGTAAATATTAATGAGGTCACCCCTCAGTCTCCTCTTCTCCAAGCTCCAGAGCCCCAGCTCCCTCAGCCTTTCCTCACACGGGAGATGCTCCACTCCCTTCAGCATCTTTATTGCCCTGCACTGGACTCTCTCCAGCAGTTCCCTGTCCTTCTGGAACTGAGGGGCCCAGAACTGGACACAATATTCCAGGTGTGGTCTCACCAGGGCAGAGTAGAGGGGGAGGAGAACCTCTCTGACCTACTGACCACCCCCCTTCTAATACACCCCAGGTACCATTGGCCTTCCTGGCCACAAGGGCCCAGTGCTGGCTCATGGTCATCCTGCTGTCTACCAGGAACCACAGGTCCCTTTCCCCTACACTGCTCTCTAATAGGTCATTCCCCAACTTATACTGAAACCTGGAATCACAGCTTTCCAGTCATGTTGAAGTAGGTTGGGTAAAGCAGAACAAAAGAAATAAACTGTTCTGAAATAACTAGTGAACTATTTTTTTACCTCTAATGTCCTTCTCCCTTGGCTTATACACTGAATTAGTTTTCATCTCCAAATAGCACAGTTCTGTGAAGGTTGTATTCCTGGGATAGAAATCTCAGTGAGAACAGAAAATAAACAAGAAATATCTGAGCTGTGCAGTAATAATAAGAATGAAATAATATCGGTAAAAGGATTTTGCTCCTGTGGAATATTAAATCAAACCTGTTTCTAAAGACTTCTGAGAAAAGAGGTTTCAAGTTCACTTATGTTTCTTAGCATCTTCTATGTGAAACCGGTGCACTTGGCAAAACTCCTGGAAATATTTCCCCTTGTGCTACAGTTTCTGTATGTGAGCAGGAGCTGATGGGCTATTTTGTTTTACAGGTCACTTAGTGTTGATAAGCAAACTGATAATATTCTGGTATCGTAGCCATATGATTGGTTTGAAGTGTATTGGAAAAGTTTGTGTTTCTATGTGAGGAAACACTATGTGCAAATGCCTGAGGCAGCTTTAACATTTCCATTATAATATGTTTAAAATAAGAAGGTGGAAAAAAACAAAGAAAAAATAAAATCCAACAAAAATTCTTTCTTACCTTCTAGGAGGAAGAGCTGAGAAAAAGTGGAGAGGCAAAGTACTTCCACCTAAATGATGACCTGCATGTTTTAATTGAAGTATTTGCTCCACCAGCTGAAGCCTATGCCAGAATGGGACATGCGTTGGAAGAGATCAAGAAGTTTCTCATCCCTGTTAGTATTTTAATTTTTTTAACAGGAATTTTGGTAGTCTTAAGAAATTTTCTATAAAACTAAGTGTATGATATTGGTCAGGTCATGTTGCTTAATTTCTTTTACTTGTGAAAGTAGTGGTCATGTTTACAAACACTTTTCTTTCTGATATAGCAGTTATTGGGTGAATGCATAACTCTCCACATACACTTTGATGCTATGATATGACCTATAGTAAACCAGCAACTTATTCTTGCTTAACTGGCAATGTGCAAAGTATTTAAGCTTTCAAATAATTGTAAACATCTTTAAAATAAGAAAACATTTGCTTAAGGTAGAGCTTTTCTGTGTTCTTATTACACCTGAAGTATCAGCATAGGGTCTGTTTTACTAAGAATAAATAAGTTTGAAGTTTGTTTCCACCCATAATCCTGGTTATGTTCAGTGCTGAGAATCAATACAATTTTATCTTATAACTTTATTTTTCTCATAAAGCTAGTGATACATGGGTTATACTTCTGGTGTGTTCTTCAACTTGTGATGTATGGATGTATAAAACGAAATATAAATTTCCAGTATAAGTTTGCACTCCAGGTTTGGGATATGTATAGACACTGATGTTGCAGGGTTTCTAATGCCTTTTTGCGTAAGGTTTACTTTTTGCTTATCACCTCAGTTGTTTTGCAATATCCAACTGCTTGGAACAGTCTGGGCTCTCTTAAGCTGAGGCATTTGAGGTGGTTTTACTGTGTATAAAGCTCTTAACTCTATTCGCTCTTTGCTGAATGTCCTTTTTATTTATTGCTTATCAAATAACTGAACATGGAAAGCAAAGCATCCTCAAGATGCATTGACTTCTGTTTATTTTTACTGCTGAAAATTGCTCTCTGATTAGTGTCAGACCTTGGAAATGTGGGAGACCTGAGCTAAGGAAGCTTTACTACGGTGTGTATCTGAGTGGCAGCAGCACATAAATGTTTGAGTATAGTCAGAGTAGCTGTATTCAGGATGGGTTGGGATGGATACCTGTTGTATGGATATTACAACCTGTTGGGAACAGAAGGACCAGCTGTTCTCTAGGGTGAAGCAGCTGGTGCTGGTGACCTGACAATACTACTGTATGCATTTTGGAGTTTTTAGTTTGTGCTAACTCTAGTCTATATCCATGAAACTAAGTCCTCAAGTGACTGGAGTTGATTGTGTTTCTTGAGTGTCTTCTCTGGTTTGTTTTTGGATGAAAATTAGTTCTTGTGGCCCAATACTACTCTATGACATGAACCAAAGAGTGGTAAGTAACAATTATCAGGAGGCATTGTGATGTGAAATAACACAGTAATGTGGGTGTACCTTAAGACAGTTAAACCTCCCCAAAATGTCCTAAGCATTATGTTATGCTATAGAGAAACAAGCACCACATCATGACTCCATCTGCAGGTTCCAAATGCCTTTTTTCTTTGTGTATGAAGAGGTAAATAAACATACTACTGTTCAAACAAACTGATTATAGGGGATACTCAATAGAATATTTCTAGGAATGTTGGGCTGCCATAATGTCGAAGGTTATTGTATTTACATGATTCATTATTTGATTTTGTGAAGAGATGAGGGAGAACTGAGTTCTTGGCTATCCTAGTGAGCAAACAGCTGTTTCATTTTTAGATGAAAACCTGCTCAGTTGAAAAAGTGCTTTTTGCATGCACTGGAAATACAGAGATATCTGATTCCCCTGCCTCCTTAATCACATGGTATTTTTCTTCATTGAGCTTGATTGACCTAATGTCATCATAAATTAAGTAAGCTTATCAAAGCCTGGTCACTACTTTATCAGTCTAATTCTACTGGCTTAACAGCAGTAATGAGCAATTCCATTCATTGGTTGTACACTTTTCCATCTCAAATTTTGATCATTGCATCTATGTTGTACTGAGCTGAACTGATGCTACATAATCTCTTCTGAACTATGGGATCAAGCCAACACTGTTTTAATTTCCCTCTGGCTTTTCAGATGTAATCTTATCAGAATGGCTCTAAATGCCTTAATCTCTTCTGCCCCCGCCTTCCAGCAGCCATTTGAGGAAGCAATAAGGAGCAGCTTCGTCCTTTTTAAAACTACCATGTAATGAACTGCTGCTAAATACAACTTGAATTTTATTTTCTGTAATGTCTGTTGTGGCTTTCTTAGTACATTGTTAGTTTTATTTCAAATAAGTCCTGTTATCAGCATATATGATTATGACCATATTTGTGTTTTCCTTACAGTGTAAGCTAACCATACCTTCCAAGAACTTTAAATGCTAATCCTAGTTTAGGAATATGATCATTGTTCAGTTATCAGATCAGGTCTGAATATAACAATCACAATTGGTGCTAGAATGTGGGATACAAAATAATCTTGCAGCTGACTATAGCAAAAAATGCCTTGGCCTCTCAGCTCCTTCTGGATCTGTGAACAAGCACCTTTGCATTAAAGTTCAGCATCAAGCAGCTGCAGTGTTTTACTTTCCTTTAAACTATTGATTTAACTCAAGTGCAGACATAAAACCTTCTGACTTGGGGTTTTTTGCCTGTGCTTATGTTGCCTGTCTTCTGCAGGTGGGACTGTGGCTTCTGATTTCCAGTATATTCTTTTGCCCCCTGTTAAATTAGCTGGTCTCTTTGCTCTGGCCAGACCCTCTGGCCAGCAGTCTGTTGGACTGTCAAAGTGATGGATGTTGTGCTTGACATTTATCCCTGAATTTCTTTTGTCAGATAGGACAAAAAGCCAAGTACTTCCACTCTCACCTCCCTGTGGTTCTATATTATACCATCATTACCGTGGTTTTGCCCAATAGGACTTTTCATAGTCTGTTTTACTTAATTTTTGAGTAGTGGCAGTGCTGCTTTTGACTGCTACACCATTAATTATGCTTTGCTGTTGGTTACTCAAGTTCCTTGTTTTCCTTGTCTTGAAAGCAAAGTATAGAAATATCTTTGAAAGAACAATCTGTAGCAGTCCATTTACAACGTGAGCAGAATTTGCAGGTTTTTCCTGTGGTCTGCCTTGCATCCTGCAAGTTCACTTTGAAAGGTGTGGTGATGAAATAGCATTTAATGGCATTTGGAAGAGCTGATGGGCTTTGGAAACACATGTTTCTTTAAGCAAGCTGGCAAATAACTGTAAAGTGTTTGTATAAAGGTGGCTGCAAACCTGATAACTCTTGCTGACTGCCACAATAAAGGTCTGTGTGGATTTGCAAAAGTGCTTAGGGTTTTGCTGGGATCTGTCCTAACATTAAATAAAAGATGTTTTTACTAATAGATTGAATGATAAATTTGAATAAGGTCTTAAGTTACAGATATACAGGTTAGGGGTGGACCCGCTGGAAAGCAGCACTGCAGAGAAGGACCTGGGAGTCCTGGTTGACAACAGGTTGACCATGAATCAACAATGTCCCCTGTGGCCAAGAAAGCCAATGGTATCCTGGGATGCACTAATGTGTGTACAGAAAATTAACATGATTATAAAACTTCTAGGAACAGTCAGACAAATATACTGATAAGCAGCTTGTTTACATACGGTGCTTGTCCCCTTATCCCTGTGTTCTACCATGTTTGAGGGTGGTGAAACACTGGCCCAGGTTGCCCAGAGAGATGATAGATGCCCCATCCCTGGAGATATCCCAGGCTGGACGGGGCTCTGAGCAACCTGATCTGGGTGAAGATGTCCCTGCTCATGGCAGGGGCAGCACTGGATGAGCTTTGAAGGTCCCTTCAACCCAAACTATTCTATGATTCCTACAGAAGAAAACATCCTCCATGTTCAGAGAACACTAGTCAGTCAGGATGAGCAGCATTCATAATATGGAAGTACATCTCTTCACTTGAAATTCATCAGCAGCACTTGACTGAAATTTGAGCATTGTGTCTGCCTAAACTGTAAGGGTGTGCAGTCCAAAGGGTTTCATGTCCATCTCATGTTCTAGGTGAAGAGAGAGCCCCCTCAATTTGACTTGCAATGTGCTCTTTTCCGGCAGTGGGTATTTGTAAACTGACCATCTGTTACTTTTAATTGAAAGATCCATTTCAGAGCCTAATGGATTAATGCTGCTGCTTATCATGGCTCCTTGTACTGTTCCTTCACTCTGTGTCCTCCTGATGCTTCTGGCATATTTGATAAGACCATATTATCTCCTCTGTGCCTTTGTGCAGTGGAGTCCTTGTCTCTCACTAAGGCTGCTGCTATGTTGAGTAGTTGGCTGCAGGAAAATGAGAAATCATTAGGAAGAAAGAGGACCCAACATGTACACTGGCAACCTGAGCATGTCTCTAAGAAATCAAGTTATACTAATATCAAATAATGATCAAAGGTGTTTTTTTAGCAGCCCAATTCTGAGGAAGATGTCTTGTGGGGAAGTTATAAAGGGCATCTGATATATATCAGAACTCTGAAACTTAAGAATTGTTTATGTACAATTAATTCACTAGCATTTTATTTCAAAACTGAAGTGTTGTTCCATACATACCTTGCATAGATTTTTGTGTTTGTAGCCAGTTCTGTTCGGCAACAAAGCACAAAGTGAGTTCCTGTACAGTAGTTGGCCAGAATAGTACCAAATTGCCTGTTTTTATTCTATTCTGTATGGTGGCTTGGCTGTGAATTGGGTCCAAGCTGGTTTATAATGAAATGTTTCTTCAGTTACACAGTTTGAAACAGTCGATTCAGTTTTCCAGACTTATTTCTTCATCTTGTTTGTTGCTTGATCTCTGCTGCTAAGTAGAGGATGATCTGAGATGGGCAATTTGAGTTGAATTCCAGAGCCTATTCAAGGCAGTTTGGATGAAATGCCCTTACAGTGCCACTTCTTAAAAACCACTGACTGTATTCAGAAATGGCATATATTAGAAAACTTATGTCTTTTTGTGGAAGCTGAGGGAAAGCAGAATGTTTCAGGGATAACTGATATGTTGGAATTGACTGAACTTTTAACCTCCTTTCCGTGCAGAGTTGTGATGCAAGGGCTAGCTGGCAGTCTTTTGGTACCTGGCTAGTGTGTAAATGTAATACACCAGTTTTCCAATAAGAGATGTAGATCCTTTGTTCTGTAATTTAATTGTAAAATGGGTGGTATTTGAACAAACCTTCCTTCTGTGAAATGGGAAGACTTGTGCAAGGTAAGAGCTGTTATATCAGAACTATCACTTCACTCGTAGGACCTATGAATATTTTGATACTTACTTTGTATGTATACATACTGAGTAAAATACTTATTTTTGATTCAACTTTACGGATGCATTCTTTAGTTTACTTTAAGTGGAAGAAAAATGACACAAATATGGATAGTTCAAGGGTTCATTGCTATATCTATTTTATTCCTGTGTGGTGTGCTAGTTTTGGAGGGTGGTTCAAGGCCCCTGAAAAGTTCTGTGTATTTTAGAAGTACCGTATTAATTCAGTGTAAATAACTTCAGCTTTCTTTTTGATAGACCTTGAGAATTTGTACACAATCAGAAACAAGCCATGTGTCTTCAGCTTGTTCACTGTTCATATTCTAGAACTGAAATACGTGGAGCTCTTTCTGTTAGTTAATAGTGCACATGTGTATTGAACAAATTTCTTTGTTTATTCTTTAACTTCTGATTTTAAGTGTAAATGTCTATAATTTATTCTTCAGGAGGGCTGTGCTCAACACTGTATTTATTCTTTACTGCTTTGCAACACCAAGCAATGGGATTTTTCCTGCTTTTAACACGCATTGCTCTACAGCTGGAACTACAAAATGCATCTCAGCTCAGAATGAGACCTTGATTTTTGTTGTTGTTCTTTCCCTCTATCAACAGCATTTTAACACTGGCATTAAGTGGTAACGCTGCATGCAAATAATATGCAATGGAAAAGAAAACCATTCTTGAGCAAAAATTGTGATTAATATGTAGAACTCTTAGAAATGACTGATATGCATATAGTATTATTCTTCAAATTAGTTTTTCAGTGGGATGTTCAGCTTTTTAAGAGGAAACCTTCAGGAGCACTGTTTGCTGATACTAACTTGGTGATTGAACAGTGTGTTTTTTCTTTTCCTCACTCTGTTCCCTGTTTTAGGACTACAACGATGAAATCAGACAGGCACAGCTTCAAGAATTAACTTATTTAAATGGCGGCTCAGAAAATGCAGAAGTTCCAGTAGTTCGTGGAAAACCATCTATTCGAGCAAGAGGAGTCCCAGTTCCTGCTTTGACCAGGTAAGTGGAATTGCATTTGAACATATTTTAAGCTTCTCCCTTTATACAGAATATACATGCCAGAGCACAGCAGTAAAATTCATGGACTCCCAAAATATGATCAAAAGATAAGGGGAAAGAAATATTGGATCATTGAAGATAGTTCAATTAACAGTTCCTCTAAATTATGGAATATACATATTCTTTTTATACTATTAAGTTTTTGTAGTCATGCTGAAATGTTATGGAAGTGTTTTGGAGGTAGAATGTGGATTGGGTCTCAGCTGAGTGGCACTTTTTTCATAAAAATGTGGCTTTTGCTTGGGTCAGGAATAAGCAAGTCTACTGCTTTTGCTTTCTTTTTCTTTGGCACAGGAAATGTTTTATTTTTACTCTAGCATTCCCTATCTTCCTTGCAGTACTGAGATGACAGTTTCAACTCCTTTGAATCCTGAAGTGTGAAAACAAAACCTAAATAAAGTGCATAAGTGTGTGTGTGTTACAGTACAGAGAGACTGTGGCTGCAGCAGCTTGGTGTGATTGTTTCTATGGTGAACTATTCTCCTGCAGTTGTGGCTGTGGTTCTTATTGATGCAAGCTTGAAACTTATAAAATAATTTCAAAATAGTATTTCAAAGTGTTTTAACTCAGATTAAGCATGTTAGAAGAAAAAGCACTGAGGAATTATTCCATTTACAGATCTGCTTACACAGTTACATGTATCCTGATGATGATTGCAAATGCAGTGCAGAATGAACATTAATTTAGAGAATTTACACTTAGTGCTGCTTGTGTCCTGTAAGAATGTAATTATTTTCTCTAAATCAACAGTTTTTTGTTGTGTTCTTAAGCAATGTGTAATGTATCTGTGCTGCTTTTCTTGATTTTAATGCTCTTCAGAGTAGTGGTAATTATACACCAAGGTTCACTTCTTTAGAACTGCAATCAGCCATACAAAAGCGCTTCCAAATTAGAGATCTCATTTAATTTTGGAGATTTGGCTGTTTTTGCTAATTTTACTTCAGTTCTTCAATATCTGTTTTAACTTTGCCATAGAGGCCTGTAACAGCTGTACTACAGATGCTCAGTACAGGTACATTTGCAGTTCTATTTCATGTTTTCTCTATATATTTTTGCCTGTAAGGTGGTGTTTGTGATACAGAAGTTATTGTTTGATCTGACCTTATCACTAAAGTTTGATACCCAGTTTCCACTGGTATCTATCTATTTCCATTCGTATCTAGTACATGCATACATAATTAACTTTTTATAGTACTGAATTTCTACCATCCTCTGTTTTTTAGTAAATATATTATTTTAAATCTGCTTTTTATGCAGGACATACATACTGTTACATAGCTCACAAAACCCTTTGTAGTTAGCCTGCAGGTATTGAAGTGTCTTCAGGGTAAATGTAAATGTTCTTTGTATTTGATTTGGAGATGACGGGTAAAAGTTGTATTTTTGCCATCTCCATTTTCATGTGTTCTAAAGAAAACTGAAAGGTTGGTTTGATTGTCCTTACTTCAAGGCTTATCTTAAAATCCGTGACTTCTTCCCCTTAGAAATTAAAGTCCTCCATTAACATAAAAGATTCCTGGAGTGAAGCTTCATGCTGTTGGTTCTGAGATACTACGGTCATTGAGTTAAAGATCTCAAACTCAGTTCTAATACTCTGATTCTTTTTTATCACAAATTGACTTCAGCGACAAGTATTTTTGTTGAAGGAAGGCTTTGTTCAACAGTCTGAGTGCTAACTAAAATATCTTTAATAGCAAGCATTCCTGGGATATCCAAAAGAGGGTGAAGCAAAGCCAGAGAAGACTTGCAAAATGAAGTCTAAAGCTTCAGTCGTAACCTCGCTTTATAACCTACAGCATATTTTGACATACTAACATTGATCCATGAAACCTCTTGTTAAGGGTGCAACAACTGAGTTGGGGCCTTTTAGCCTTTATTATTCCTGAATAGTTTCACTAAAAAACATACTAATTTACACACTTTTTTAGTCCTTATCAGATATGTTGCAACTTGAGATAATGCATCATACCAAATACCTTCTTTTAAGAAGACTTGTTACATCTATCTTTACCTCCATAACAAAGTTTTATTTTGTAGAAAACATTATATTTATTGTACTTGCATACAAAATTCTAGCTTGTGCCACAGGTATTCCTTTATATGGTAAGTAATTACCTAATGGTTGTTGTTTGGGGAAACTCTTATTCTGCCATTTCTGGATTGTTCTGGATTTTCTTGACTTTTTTTCCCCCACGCTAGAACCAAGCAGGATTTTGGGGGCGAATGACTGGAATTTCCTGTAGAAGAGTTGTGTGTTTTGAGCTTTACCTTTAGGAATGTGCTGTTCTCATTATTTATCTTGGTCTTATAGCTGCTTCCTTCTGCCCTCTTTGTCCCTATTTGTAGTGTTTTCCCTCCTAATACTGCTAAAGATAATGAACTTTGGATGCAATTGCAACATTTCTATTATTTTCTATCATGGTTATGCTGAGCATCATCTCTTTAGGTAGTACCTGCCTCCACTGTGCAACAAAGGGACGTGAGAATCTTTTCCTGGCAAAATCCCAGTTTTCATTCTTTATTGTAAACTAACCTTGTTCTTAAATGGCTTCTTAGATGCGACTATATGAAATGAAGGATCATACCAGTTACTGTTTAATTTATTGTGCTAGCAGCCATAGAGGATCCATGGTTTGTTTAATGTGATGCTGTTACAGTGAGTAGCTAAAAGATGTTCCCCTCTTGGTATCAGTGTTTCTTTAATGCATTTGAATTCCCATCCTGAATCAGTGCAATATAAATGATAATGCTACTGAAATGTGAACTGAGACATCTGATTAACTAAAGGCTGTAAATAAACATGTGTTAATGTTCATGTTAGTGTACGCCTCTAAGGATATTTTGTAAATTAAGTAGCATTTCATCTCTAAAACTTCACATTCATACTGTAAGAGTAAGCATAAATAAGATTTAAGGATCACCCAGTTCTGACTCAAACCAAGATATAGTGAAAAAGTGACATTCTAGAGGATGATAGCAGTAAGTTGATAAATTTTCCTTTCTACCTTGGGGCACAGGGGACCAATCCATGTCACTTATAGCTAGAAATCACTGTTACTTATAGAATTGTTTTCATTCCAGCCCTTCTTTCCTGGGAAAGGATCTCTTCTAGGTTGCTCAAAACCCCATCCAACCTGACCTTCTGATGATGGGGCATTCACAACTTCTGTGGGCAGCCTGTTCCACTATCTCACCACCATTGTTATACACAATTTTGTTCATTGTGTCAATCTAAATCTACCCTCATTCAGATTAAAACTGTTGCACTCTGTCCTTTGACTACAGGTATTGGTAGAAAAATCTCCTTCTTTCTTATAAGCCCCCCTTAAGCATTAAAAAGCCACAAAGAGGGAGAGCTGCTTGAGTTCACTCCCCAGATTGAGAGAGGAATTATATTTGAAAGCAGATATTCTGGTTTCACTCAGATGAGGGAAGGAAAAAGTAATTTCTCATAGAGCCAGCATGTAGGAATAGTCTAATTAAAGAAACAGCAAAGTTCTGGTTCATGCTCACAAGAGATTGCTTGGGTTTTTTTAACTTTCCCATTAGTTTTTATTCATATTTGTGTGTATGCATGTCTGGGATCCTAATGGTTGAATTATTGTCACTTTGGGGACAAATAAAACTGTCAGTCTGGGGACAAATAAAACTGTTAGAGAAGTTGCAGGTCAGAATTAGCTGTCCTGTATGTCAGAAGTAAAGTGAGGTGATGTGGATCACTGCAGTAATGTGTTCATAACTTCCAGTTGTCCTTTGTTAGTCACCAAACTTTAGTGATTCCTGTCATATCTCTGGAATCAACTGGTTTCTTCTTTGAATAGCTCTTTGAGAACATGTAGGTAGTGTACTGCAGAAGATGCTGCAAATATATTTGTAAATTTGCAACTATATTTGGGAAAGCCAGTTCAGGATCCCAGGACAAAGGCAGATACCATATTCAGGGTGTTATGTTTCTTCGGTCTTGTGATAAGTCTCCCACTTCTCACAAAACTGAAATATGAACATACATATTACTGTTTTCAAATTAAAATCTGCATAAGTGTTAAATTCAATGGTGACTCTCATTTAAAAAGATGAAAAAGTTGGAGTCCTAGCTGTGTCTGTGAGTGGTATCTGGATATCAGTGTTCAATATTTTGGTGCTGAAACTTAAAAATAACAGGTGTGTTAGTTTTCAGATGTCTAATTTAAATCTGAACAAAAATATTTACTGTTTGAGGAATGTTGTAGTTTACTGTGTTCAAAGGTAGAAAATATCTCAACACATGGTAACAAAACTTGTTATACCTGTTTACTGAACAGTTTAAATCACTGCATGTGTATGGAACTATGAATGCTATAATTAAAGAATTCCAAGTGTTTCCTCATTGAATAATAAAGTGTTAGGCAACTGGTCCTAAATTCCGTAAGTAATTTTATTTTAAAGCCATTGTCGCATTTACTTCCCCTTCTGGAGCAGGGGGGATACTAAAAAGGAGCTTCATATGGCATAGACATATTCGATTTTTGTTTTTTACTAAAACAAAGTGAAGAAATCTGTGAACTGACCCTAGTTGTGATTTCAAGATGATGGGCTCTGATGGGATGCACCCATGAGTACTGAGGGAGCTGCCAAATGTTATTGTGAAGCTTTGCTCAGGCTTTGAACAATCGTGGGCATTAGGAGAGGTGCCTGAGGACTGAAGGAAGTCAAATGTCACTCCTACCTTCAAAAATGGCGAGGGGGACCTGGTGAACTATAGGCTGGTCAGCCTCACCTCAATCACCAGGAAGGTGATCATTTCCAGGTACATTGTCTACAAGGACATCAGGAGAAGTAAATATGGATTCACAAAGGGGAAGTTATGCTTGATGAAAATAAGATGCTCTTAGAGAAACTGCTGGTTGAGGAGATAGAGAGATTGAAATTTGGCTGAATGGCTAGGACCAGAGGATGGTGATGAGTGGTACAAAGTCCAGCTGGAGGCTAGTAAAAAAACAGTGTACCTCAGGGGTCAATACTGGGTCCAGTCCTGTTTCACTTCATTAGTGATCTGGAGAATGGGGCAGAGTGTACCCTCAGCAAGCCTGTGGGTGACACTGAACTTGGAGTTGTGGGTGATATGCAAGAGGGTTGTGCTACCAACCAGATGGACCTTGGGCCTGGGCCACAAGTCTTATGAGGAGCAGCTGAGGGACCTGGGGCTGTTCAGCCTGGAGAAAAGGAGGCTGAGGGGAGACCTTATCACTGTCTACAACTACCTGAAAGGAGGATGAAGCATGGAGGGTGTTGGTCTCTTCTCCCAGTAGTAAGTGATAGGACAAGGAGAAATGGCCTCAAGTTGCACCAGGGGAGGTTTAGATTGGATATTAGGAAAAAAATAGGTTTTTGAAGTGGTGGGACAGGCTGCCCAGGGAAATGCTAGAGTCACCATCCCTGGAGGTCTTTAAAAGGTGTATAGATGATGTTCTTAGGGATGTGGCTTATTACTAGAGTTAGGTTATGGTTGGATTTGATCTTAAGGGTCTGTTCCAACCAGAATGATTCTATGACCTTGACAGGCTGGAGAAATGGCCTGACAGGAACCCCATGAAGGTCAACAAGGGGAAATGCCAAAGTCCTATGCCTTGGGAAGGAGTGGCCCCATGTACCAATATGTGCTGGAGGCTACTGAGCTGGAGAACAGCTTGGCAGAAAAGGACGTGGGTGGACACAAAGTTGAACATACGCCAGAAATGTGCCCTTGCTGTAAAGGTAGATAATGGTATCCTGGGGTGCATTACGGTTGCTTACAGGCTGAGGGAGGTAATCCTTCTGCCCTACTCATTTCTGGTGAGACCACACCTGGAGTTCTATACACATTTCTGGGCTCCCTGTGCAACAGAGATGGGCATGTACTGCAGAGGGTTTAGCAGAGGGCCCCAAAGATGGTGAAGGGTGTGGAGCATCTCTCCTATGAGAAAAGCCTGAGAGCTGGGACTGTTCAGCTTAGACAAGAGGAGGCTCCTTTTGGTGGTGCCCAGTAACAAGACACTAGGAACACATTGCCCAGAGAGGTTATGGAGTCTCTGTCTTCGGACACATTAAAAAACCACCTGGACACAGTCCTGTGCAGTTGGTTCTAGGTGACCCTGCTTTGAGCAGGATGTCCAGCAGTCCCTTCAAACCTCAACCATTCTGTCATTCAGTGATCACATTTCATAGGAGCAGCCATAGTGGCTCAGGCCTTAGGGCAATCTGGTTTAGTATTTTGGCCCTACATGTTGACATCCCCTTGTTCTCACATAGGAAATGACTGCTGAATAATTCCTGTGGTACCTTAGAACATCTCAAGTTGCAAGAGACCCATAAGGCATGAGTCCAACTCCCTGCTCCTTGCGGAAGTACCTAAAACTGGTTTAGGTAGCATTGTTCAGATGCTCCTTGAACTCTGACAGCCTTGTTGCTGTAACCACTTATCTGTGAAGCCTGTTCTAGTGACTATCTACCCTCTCAAGTGAAGAACCTTTTCCTAATGTCCAATCTGAACTTTCCCTGATGCAGCTTTGTTCTTTTTCTCATCTCCTATCCCTGAGCACCAGAGAGAGGAGACCAGATCATCTTCCTCTGCCCAGCTTGAGGAAGGTGTGGGCTGTGATGAGTTCCCCCCTCAGCTTTCTCCATTCCTTTGTTTCCATTGGATTCTATCATATAAACCTCAGTTGTTATTTTGCAATATGAAGTGCCTTAATGTTCTTAATTGTTCCTTACGTGTAAGCTGTTCTATACTGTCGGTCATCCTTGACATGGTTTCTGATGTACTTCAGTTCTTATGTTCTTTCCAGGTCAGGAAGGATTGTGAATATACACAGTTGGGTAAAAAAGTTTTTGGTGTTCTTATATTTGCTAAAAATGTATTGTTTGTTTTTTTTTTACAGTCCTAACCACTGGGCCAGTATTAATTATAGATGTGTTATGGGTAGTGATAGCACAGAACCTATTACTTCGTATGATGTTAGGATATATAAATTTATATATATCTGTGTGTATTAACTCCCAAGTGCTTCCTCTTACAGTTTGCTGCCTTGAATTTTTCTTTGTTTTCCTTTCCTTAACATTCAGGTTGGGATTCAGCTAGTCTAAAGACCCAAGCAGCTGAACTCTTGATGTAGTTTATAGAAAAATAGCACAATTACTTTTATTTGCTTCCTTTGTTCTGTAATTTGTCTCTAAGACAGTTGGTGGCACCATCCAATGCCTTCCCCATAAGGAAAAGCTCTACCATGAAAACATTGTTCATTCTTGATTGTGTAACAAAAATCTTCATGTATACGTATATGTGTATATATCTTACTGTTCATTGGTGATTTGGCTTCTCTCTGGAGTTAAGAAACCTGCCAGAATGTTTGAAGGAGTTTTATTTTTTTGGACTTTTTACAAATACTTTGCATTATCTCTGACCTGCTTTTCTGAGTATTTTACATTTGTTTGATTAGCATTTTTCCTTTGAGGTTATAGATGGTTCAGCTTTTCACACAACTTGAATACCTCTCTTTACCCTGCTCTACAAGCATTGCTGAGCTCCTTTTGCCCTTTCTCAAACTTCTTTTTTTGACAATTGTTATGTATTTGCTTTGGCCTCCTGTGGGATTTCTTTAAATGTATTCCCGTATTATATATTTACACCTTACTCTTTTTAAACAATTTTTATAGCTGCCCTTTTTTTTCAAATTAAGCAATAGCAGAACCGATCTGTTTTCTTTGCAAAGGTTTCTATTTAAGTGGGTCCTCGATATTTCGAGTCAATCCCTGTTCATTGTTTGTGCCAGTCAAACTTCCGTAGTTCCTTGATAACTTCTTAATGAAATAACTTCTGGTTTCTAAAAATTTCCTCTTGGCATCATACCCTGATAAATTCATATCTGTATGGTGGTAATTGATCTCTCCTGTTACTGGGTTTCCAGTCTCTGCACCTTTCTAGTCTCTTCCAGCTGGGTGCAGTAACCATCTGAATGGTGTAATACAGAACTATACATCTCAGATTGTTTATTCTTCCTACAGCGACTCATAAAAGCATGTAATTGGTCTCCTAATATAGGAGAAATATGATTTCCCACCTATCACCACTCCAATCCTATTAACTGTTTTTGAAATGCAGAAAAGACCTTATGTGGGTCTGGTGTTCTAATAACCCTTCAAGAATAAATTTATGATGACTCTAAAGACTGTTCTTTTTCCCTTCAAATATTTTGGGTTGTTTTGTTTTTCAGCATGTCCCACTCCCTCCTGCTTTCACTTGCACCCTGTCTGAGGGATGCCATGAAGATTATGGCTAGTGATTCTTGAGTCTTTTTACTGAATTTTTTTCCCCACTTGGTATTGACTATTGTCTATGCCAATAGGTTCATTTCCCTTCCTTTGGCTTCACTTGGAAAGTATCACATTTGCTATTTCTTTATATTACTTCAGCAGGCTGTGTCTGGGAACTTCACTGCTCACCCCTGCCCCCACCACAATGAAGTCAAATAAGCAGCTGGTACCCTGTCCTGAGGAGGCATTCTACAGATTAGCCAAAACCAAGTAATAAACACAGTTTTGAATCACTTACTTTCTAGGCTTATTTAAAATACTTTGACTGTGTTTTGATCAGTAATTAAAATGAATAAAGTCTATCCTGGTTGTATCAAGTCTTTGTTTCTGCATTCTTCATTAGCAATGCAGTTTCTCAAATATGAATTATTTGTGCTAAAATGATGGTATTTTTTTCTGATAAGCTTGCCAATGAGAAAGTGGCTTATTTCAAATGGGGTAGAAAATCTTAAGGCCAAATCTGGATCGTACTTTAGAATATCGTTTAAGTTGGAAATTTCTCCTGAGATCAGGACAGAGTATTTACACTCTTATTACTGTTCTTCAGATTAATTAGATCATGGTTTGATAGGTAGAAAAGTAGTGTAGAGCTTGTGCTTGTTTGTTTTCTTCTATGTATCTGTTACAATATACAATAAGATTGTGACTTCCTCAGAACAAGTCTATGTGCCTATAGAGCAGTCACTTAAACTCTATTATAGTCCATAGGGTGGAATGATCTCCTTTAAAAAGGAGGTGTCTGTTAGCAATGTTCTAGACATTCTGTTTAAAAGAGGATAAAAGATGCACATTTCTCACAGGTTGTACCTCTAATTCTCTCCCTTTACTATAGGGAGATGGGGGGAATGCCATGTCTAAATGCATAAAATATTTTTGGTAATTGTTCCTGTTTAGGTCTCAGATTTTTCATCCATATGTTAAGCGTCCAAAGTAATAGAATGCAAATTAATGCTTATCCTTCTTTCAGAACTTCAAAAACAAATACACTGTTATTTCTTGTTCTTAAATACATATAGAATATTAGATTATATCCTATAATCACCCTGCACATTTGTTACATGTCTGAATGTTTTCTGCAACAGCTGAAAATTTCTTCTTTAGAACCAAAAGAAAATGTCATTTTTCTACCCTGCTCGATCTTACGTGTGATGTGATCTTTGGATTGCATTTAGTAGTTTACACAGGATCACAAGGGAATTTCAACTGGTTCCTCTGTGCAGGGTTTGAGTACGATATAGCCTGACAGCTTCAAATTAACCTCTTATTCTGTGATTGTGATTTCACATACTATAAGTTAAATTCTAGTGAAGCTGACTGATTCTAGCAAATGGATTTGCGTGTCTGTGTATGAAAGAATGGCTCAAGCCAGTGAGAATTTAATTACTGAATCACGTCTAGTTCGTATCTTTCTGCATTTATTGCATAATGCGTGTAATTGAATTAAAGCATATAAAAAAAAATTACAAACTATAAACCTCTTTTAGACTCTTTTTTTCTGGCTGTAGCAAAGCAAAGTTGTCGTGCTGTGCGGGAGGGAGCTGTTGGGTGGCGGAGGGTGCGGTATTTAATGGTAAGCGATCCATATGTTCGCAGGGGCCGTGGAGGGGTCCCCCCACCTGCAGCAGGAGTCCCCAGAGGGGCACCAGCACCCCGAGGAGTCCCTCCCAGTCGAGGACCAGTCAGTCGGAGCCGTGGACTCCTGGCACCCAGAGCAAGAGGAGTTCCGCCACCCGCGGGCTACCGGCCCCTTCCACCACCTCCGGCGCAGGAGACATACGGCGAATATGTAAGTCGAGCTCTTGGCCATGAATAAAGCATTTAACTTTGGAGGCGTTGTCCTGTCCCAACAGATGGGATGAGGGGTGAGTTAATGCTAAACGCGACACGCGCCCTGACTCAACAGATGAGATCAGGTGTGAGTTAACTCTGGGTTAATTCTGCGTGGTTATGTGAAGTGAATGACAGGCAATCACTCCAGGGGTCCAATTCAATTATGAGTTTTACTAAAAGTACATGTTGGAATACTAGTTACAGCAAATAGTGGCTTGGCAAAAGTATTTTATGATAGCACAGAACTTACCAATGCATTAACACCAAAAGTCCTACTACGAGCAATGTGTTGGCAACCATTAGTAGCGATAATGCAAGACTTAACAAGAATCCAACAGCAGAGCTTAAGATAATGTTACTCTTATGTTTAAAAGGAAAAGAGAGCGGTAGAGAGGGAAGGAAAAGTAAGGTGTGAGAGAGTAATGTATCACAGAAAAAGAGACAAAGAAATCAGGATATAGAAAAAAGGAGAGAAGGAAAGAGCAGAGAGAAAGGAAGAAAAGGGTGAGGGATCCAGCCACTCTTACGGCTCCACAGTGTGGATGACAGGATTTGTATGATCATGTATGGTCTCAGTGTCCTGTGGTGAGGATGCTGGGGTTTGTAGTTCAGTAGCGCAGCATCTTCCAATGTCGGGTCCGGTTGGCGAGGCTGGTGGGCTGAAGGTCCTCAGGGTGGTGGATTCCCTACCAGTGCCATTTTAGGTGAGCTTTTTTATAGATCTCCGGGTAAAGGAAAGTTTGGTGGGGAAGGGGTGATTGAGAAAGATCGACAAGTCTGGACAAGTCCTGGGCCACATTGAAGGGTCTCAGCTTTTCCCCTTTGTGTGCCAAGCTGGGCATATCAGAAGATGGGGCTATGTGCCCTCCAGCTCATTCCGCATCTCCCATATTGGCCAGTTGGCCTGGGCTGTGGCTCCTTAGCTTGTCGTCGATATGTAAATCGCAGTTCCCCCTATACTGAATGTGTCATCTCCTGTGGCTGGATGAATTAGTTTTGCCACAATGTTTTCAGCCATGATCCTTATCAACACACAACAGGGGTGACCCAAACTATCACTTTCAAACTCAATAGAATCTCTTTAATTAGTAATTAAGTCTTGAACCCAGAATCTGTGGCAAAGGTGGTCACCTTTTCAAACTTGAACTGTTTCACATTAATAAAGCTTTGTGTTATATATAGCACCATAAAGGCATTTGCAGTGCATTTGGCAAAATAGTTACACACCTCTTAAATGTATTATATTAAGCTTCTGCTTTACAAAAATCTAAAAAAATCACATTGTCAGTAGATTTTTAATTCTCAAATAAAGCTGGGAATAGTACTCCTAAGCCTTTGTGGCCATATAACTGTTCAATGATTAGACAACTAAAATATTTTTATGAAACATTCAGAAATGATACTAAAATTTTAACAATGTACACTGAATCTCGATAAGCCATACATATTTATCTTGATTTTATTGTATTAAAAATTTAAAAATATCAAAATACTTCCTATTGTACATGACTGAAAATTATAGAAGTTATGAATTGATAGGGTAAATTTAATTTAAACTGAACTTACAGAGCAGTGAGATGAAGAAGAAAGCTTATTAAATCAAAACTATCATAAAAATGGATTTAGTCTTACGGAAAATAACATTTTCAAGGGCAATGCTTTTACTGTTTTATATCTCCTAAAGCTTTTATTGTGCCCTCTTTACACTCAAGTCTGTCTGAACTTTGCCTCTGTTGTTCAGACTAGCAAAAAAGGAATTCCTGAGCTCCAGAAATGGTTTTGCTATTTAGACACTCTTTGCTTTTCTTTCAAACTTTCTTCCACTTATCTTCACAGAATCACAGAATGTCAGGGATTGGAAGGGACCTCAAAAGCTCATCCAGTCCAATCCCCCTGATGGAGCAGGAACACCCAGATGAGGTTACACAGGGAAGGTGTCCAGGCGGGTTTGAATGTCTGTAGAGAAGGAGACTCCACAACCTCCCTGGGCAGCCTGTTCCAGTGTTCTGTTACCCATACTGAGAAGAAGTTTCTTCTCAAATTTAAATGGAACCTCTTGTGTTCCAGTTTGTACCTATTGCCCCTTGTCCTATCATTGGCTGTCACGAAGAAGAGCCTGGCTCCATCCTCCTGACACTCACCCTTTATATATTTATAAACATTAATAAGGTCACCCCTCAGTCTCCTCTTCTCCAAGCTCCGGAGCCCCAGCTCCCTCAGCCTTTCCTCACACGGGAGATGCTCCACTCCCTTCAGCATCTTTGTTGCCCTGCCCTAGACTCTCTCCAGCAGTTCCCTGTCCTCCTGGAACTGAGGGGCCCAGAACTGGACACAATATTCCAGGTGTGGTCTCACCAGGGCAGAGTAGAGGGGCAGGAGAACCTCTCTGACCCTCTGAACACCCCCTTCTAATCCACCTCAAGTACCATTGGCCTTCCTGGCCACAAGGGCCCAGTGCTGGCTCATGGTCATCCTGTTGTCCACCAGGACCTCCAGGTCCCTTCCCTCTTTTTCTTCATCTCTTCTTTCACCCCCACAACACTTCTTAATCAAATCTCAACCATTTTCCTGCTGATCAGAAATGTGATTTTCTTTAACACTTATAGCTTTGTGCGGATAGAAGTTTGTCGGTAGTACAAACAGACACATACCTGAAGAACTCAGAAGTTAATGTAGTTTATTAATGTTATGAGAACTAGTACTTGAACAATGTACTCAAATGTTCCCTGGCTATACTTGACTTGACTTTTCAAGGTGGGTAATGCAAATAGGTGGTTATATTCACAATGTTTTCAAAGGAATTGGTTTTCATTAAACAGCCTGTTTCCATGGCATACATTGTGGAATGCATGGTGATGTGATCCAAAATAAACCTCTTTGAGTAACTTCATATTTATATATATGTATATATATATCTGCTGTTTAAATCATGAGTATATAGGAGTGGCACGGAAATAACAGCTGTTAGAATCAGTATCCGGATGTATGCTTCACTTCAAGAGAGAATAATTAGAAAATAGCGCTGTGCTAAATAACTTCTAAAAAGAATGTTCTCTAGAACTGGATCATTTATCTTCCAAACAAGATGTCTTAACTGGGATAGATATATTTAAAGCTGTTATTGACACAGCAATGCTAGGTCGCCCATTTTAAAATTACTATATTTTATGTGACTCCTTTGTTGAAATGGAGAGTCATTAGAATAAAGTTTTCCTAGGTTATGAACCACTAGTCTATTGTGTGTTAAGTTTAATGCACAGTATTTTTTACTTGCCCAGTTGTCATTCATTATCACAGTGCCTTAATTGTGTCTTTTACAGGTTAAGGTAACATGGGAGGAGTCATTACCAGTATTTGTCCTTTCCTTACTATTTGCTTTTTAGCTATATGTAGTATGAAGTGCTGGTTTGCTAACTTGAATATCTGTTTGCTGAGAAGCATCAGTAGAGTGAGAACATCAGTGAGATTTGTGTATCATAAGCAGTTATTTTAAGCAGAAAATAGTTTCAGAGCCTCGGAGATGGGGATATCCTGGGAAGTTACAGAACAGCCTTTAGAACTTTTCCATTGAGGACTGGAAAGTCTGCAAGGATTCATGAAGATTTTCATTCCCTCAGGCTTACGAGCCTCTGCTTTGTACTCATTAAAATGATGTGAAACTACGCTAGTTCAGAAAGAAGAAAACTATATTTTGGATGGAAGACTTCAATAACTTGCCTTCTGTAACTCTGCAAATATCTTTTTGATGCAGGGTTTTCAGTACATCAAGTCCTTGCCCTTTTCCTCTATGGTGTACTACTAAGTCGAATGAAGCCATTATTGAGTCAGAAACACAAACATTTTCCTTTACTTGCTTTACTAACTTTTTTTTCTGTGGTCTTTGATCAATGAATCTCTAACAGTTATGAGAAACTTACTCAGTTCTACTCCTGCCTATCCTAATCTCTCTCTCTTCTTCTTATGAATATCTTTCTTAAAAGATATCAAAATGGGAAGCAGAATGCTTACTTCATTCTGGAAAATGGGAAGGGTTAATTCTGGAGACGGTGACTCACACAGGGCGAAAATCAAGCTGCAGGCAAAAAATAATTCACTCAAATTTAGGTGCATTTTAATGTGGACTCAAGATTAACAAAACTGGGTGATCATTGCTGTCCTGTGCTTGGAGCCCTTGGGGAAGTTGTGTGGAGCTTGCCTGCTACCTCTGTGCAGAGGTAGATGACATCCAGCACAGAATCATTGAACAGTTTGAGTTGTAAGGGACCTTCAGGGCTCATCCAGTCCAACCCCCTGCCATGAGCAGGGACATCTTCACCCAGATCAGGTTACTCAGAGCCCTGTCCAGCCTGGCCTGGGATGTCTCCAGGGATGGGGCATCCACCACCTCTCTGGGCAACCTGGGCCAGTGTTTCACCACCCTCAGTGTAAACAATTTCTTACTCATTGTCTGACAGCTTGCTGGGAAGTTTGTAGCACTGACTCTGGAAGCTTGATGTGGCCTCCTCTGCTGCAGTTACACAACATATGGGACTAGCAGCAATATCTGCACATTTTTCCAGTTCGTTATAACTAGATTTCCCACCCCACTGCTGCTATTCTCACTTATGTATCTCTCTTACACCAAGACCTATTCCTCCTGGGACCTTGCCATATTGTTAGTACCATGATGAAGGTTTTGAAGCCACTAAATGACACTTCCTTATCATTTTCTGTGAACACTGGCTTTTTAATAGCTGTACCATCAGCTTAGGCGATAGCAAGAATTCAGGCCCCTGCAGCCAGCTGGCTTTATAATCACTGTTCTAACCTCACTGCTCTGCTTGGGGTGATAAACTTTCTCTGAAGACCAACATGGCTCACAGTTTTGTATCCTCAGCCACTCAGGTCAGGAGAAAGCCTGGTATGACATGTGAAGCATACCCAGGATTATTTTTATAACATTTGGATAAGGGAAATTATATTAGGTAGTTGCTAGATTTGTTGAAGAACTGAAAGATAGTTTCATGGACATCACTCTCTTAATTATATGAGAACTTTACTCATTGAACAAAACTGTGCAACAGAATAAACTGTCAACTTAAAAATACATGAAGATATTTTTTTCTGTTAAGAAAAGAAATAGAAATTGTATATAACTACTAGCTGGAGATTTTAAGCTTTTTGATAATTATCAATAAGCAAGACACTAACAGTATGCTAGCATTTCAATACATTTTACATGTCAATTCCTTAGCCTATGTTCAGTAAAACATAGATTAGAACATACCAGACAGTAACTGAGACTGAACAATTAACAGTTCCTGCTCTGCCTTTTCTTGCTGTCGTCTTCTTACAAGCTTCAAAACTTTGAGGCATTTTCTAAATTAGTAATAAAGCAATTTGGCTGAGACTTTTTTAAGGTTAGTTTTTTATTTCCTGCTGTTTTCATGTCAAGGGTAAATATTTTGCAAATATTTTGTAAATATTTAAATTCTGTACTTCATATGAGTATTTTTGATGCCATGTCAAGTCCTGTTTTGGCTGCTTAAATGTGTTAAATGCCAAGTGAGATTTATTTGAGCTGACAATCAGATTTTTTTTTTTTTTTTAGGCATTAAAAATTGGAGTTTAAATATATTTAAAACCTGTTGCTGTGGCAATGTGGAATGTCTGCACTGAAAAATAGAACTTGGCAATCTAGCAAGTTATGGCCAAGACTTCAACACTACTTGGGAAAGCGGCAATCGGATCTAAATGTTCCTCCCTAGTCTGGGGTGGGGGAAAGTTAAGTCAGAGCTTTTGTTCTGTTTCTGGCAATTTTATTGAAGTTGTCTTCTGTCCAGACAAGGGTTACCTCAGCGACAAGTTCTTCTAATGCCATGACCACATGTATAACTTCTAGCAGTTAATGCTTCAATTAGAATGTTTCAATGAGATTGCTTTCTGTAATAAGAAATTGAATTAAAATGGAATGTCTACCAGTAAGAGACCTAGGGGGCCTTTCTAATGTCAAGTAACTTGAAAAATATTATTATGAACTATTTCCGATTACATGCCAAGATTTTTTAACTTAGGTACAGACTACTTAGAAGGATGCACAGAACATTTGTATGAAAAAAGATACTGATAACAAACTCTTTAAAGTCTACACTTAGTTACTGCCTGATTCAGGAAAATCCTAAAGCTTAGGAATTGCTAAGTTTTTTAAGTTTATAGTTCCTGAAGCGTATGTTTCTGAATATTTGCCGAAATAATTGCTTTTGCTGGTGGACAAAGCAGCGCTTCAGGCTGAATTAATACTTAAGCCTGCAATTTTCACATTAAGTCTATACTATGGGACTACTCACACTACATATACTACAATACATATAAGTACTGCAATAGTATGAGGCTGTGCTCATACTGTTTCCAATGAGAAATGGGGAAGACCCAAAAACATCACTGTAACATGCTGGCTAACAAGACAATACAATAAGCGGATGATCAAAACAATAAGCGGATGATCATAGAATGATTTTGGTTTCAAGAGACCCTTAAGGTAGAGTCCAACCATAACCTGACTGTGGCACTAAACCATGTCCCTAAGAACCTCATTGGTGTCTTTTTGGCACCTCTGGGGATGGTGACTCCACCACTACCCTGGGTGGCCTGTTCCAATGCCTGACAACCCTTTCTGGGAAGAAATTTTCCCTAATATCCAATCTAAACCTCCCCTGGCACAACTTGTGGCCATTTCTTCTCATCCTATCTCTTGCTACTTGGGAGAAGAGACCAACCCCCTCCATGCTCCAACCTCCCTTCAGGTAGTTGTAGACAGTGATAAGGTCTCCACTCAGCCTCCTTTTCTCCAGGCTGAACAGCCCCAGGTCCCTCATCACACTTGTGCTCCAGACCCTTCACCAGCTTTGTTGCCCTTCTCTGAACTCCTCCAGCACCTCAAGGTCGGTCTTGCAGTGAGGGGCCCAAAACTGAACACAGGATTTGAGGTACAGCCTCACCAGTGCCCCGTGCAGTGGAACAATGGTGCTCTATGTATTTTCTTAATTGATAGCTCAATATTTCTCCAGCAGTGGAAGGCCTTTGGTTCCAATTCCTCTTGAAGGTGTTGACATTCCCTCAGTTCTCCCTAGAGATGTTGTGCTGACCACCAGGACACTGCCTGTCCTTGCATACACAGCATCAAGAGCAGTGGTTTCTCTCCTTTTGATTTTGTAAGAAACCCTTAGAAATTTGTGAGAACACTTACGGGAAGTTTGTTCACAAACAATATTTGTCTGGATGGCTAAGGACAGAAATCCATGTCATGATCCAGTGATTATTACAAAGTATGCATGTGTGTATCTGTTAGTGAAAAGAATGAATGCTAAGTCTTACTATTTACAAGTGAGAGCCCATTCAGCTGAATAATCTACAGCCTAGTATTTAGTGCACCTTTCTAGAAAGCTAATACAAATTCTATTTGGATCTCCAGTGCTGAGCTTGAATTCCATCTCCTCATTGAGATCATATTTAATTCTGATTTTGCAAGAAATCAAAATTAGGATTAAGGTGGAAGCACTTTCTTGGAGCTATTAATATGATGCTGATTTTGCGTGGTGAACTGTTTTCAAAGCAGACTTCTTTCTTATTAACATTTGCTCACTTACTGTTCATGGTTGAAGGAGGAGAGATCTCTAGGAAAAAAGCAGAGAAACATTCTATACTATATAAAAAAAGCAAGCTTTTTACTTAGAAATAAATGTTTCTTAGAGTAGAGGTGGCAAAATATTGGGTAAAGGGCTAGTCCAGATTGGGTTAGACTTTGAAAATAAGTTCTCCCTGAACAGAGCTCAAATATAGCTTTAATGTTATTTTGCAAGAGTGATACCATGTTTTAATTTACATTGGTATCCTGAATGTTGATAGTTTCTTAATGACATGCAACATTAATTTCAGATGTTTTTATTTGCTTAGTTTTGAGTGTGAAGCTTTTTGTTTTAGTCCCTGGAAGCTTGAGGTGGCTTCATTCTCCAAGAACTAGAGAAATGATCTTGTGTCCACTCTGTCTTTGTTCCCCCCTGTGGATAATGTTATGGTTTCCACTTAGGTAACACGCCTTTTATTAAGCAATCTATTTATTGAGTTCTGGCTTTTCTGAAGTGCTAAGACTATTCTTAAAGTCAGGGTGAATTCGGGTAAGACTTTGGAAAGCGTGTTCATAACATCAAACCATTATTTCTTGGCTTTTTATGCCAATTATAATGTTATTTTTCATGCTAAATAGTACAACCAAGAAGAAATAAATCTAAAAAAAAATGTAGTTTATATTTAAGCCACTCAAATACTTACTTCATTTCATTTTGAGTCTTTACATTTACAGTTTCTGGGGTTTTCAGGATGAGGTGGAAAAAAGCATGGAAGATCTTATCATTTTTCTCAATAATTCGTGCAACTTTGGTTGTAGGAACAGTGGAACATTTTGTAAGAAAGGCTGAAAAGCTGCCTATCTCCAAGTTGAAAGTTCACCTGTAACATGCACATAAAATACTTTATTCTCAAAGTATTTTAGTTTAAGCTGATCATTTAAGTGGACTATTTTCTGACTTGGTATTATTGAATGAACGTGAGTCGTCCTCCTGATTCGGAGACTGCTCTCTGCTGTTGTACATAGCAAACCAGAATTTTTGAGGGCTGACAGTAGCTTGGTTTAAATGTTACTGCCTATATTCATTAGCAACTCTTATTTTTTTGAGGTACATTAAAGACAATCTACCAGTACATCTCTCATTCCAGGAATATCTTATTTGTTCTGGTTGAACATGCACTGGGCTCCTTTTAGATTAAAGCAGATGAAAACCTACAAAATAAGAGCTTACAGTCTGTGCATGTTTGCTGCTAATGTCCTTAATGTTAGCGCTCAGACTTTAGATGGTTGTAGCTGCCCATATTTGTTTTGATTGCCTCATATTGTCTGTTGATTAAATGATGGGGAGATGTTGTTTCCACGTAACAAAATGGCTGTTCCTTCCCTTTACAATTCTAATTTGGCGAGGAGAAACTCTTCATTGCACCGCACTGATGTTGTCAGATGTTCTTTCTCCTTCAAGTTAATCTCTGCGCAAACAAAGTTTTTCAATGTGATGGTTTTTAGCTAAAAGGAGGACATTCCTGCACTGTTCTGTGATGAAGTACTGGTGCAAGTATTAATTTCAGAGAATGATGAGGAAAAGAAACAACCATACCTTAGTTACAGGGATAACAGCCTTATTTTTTTTCACTTGGATGGATTTCCTTAGTTGGGGGCAGCTGGAAAATTGATTTCTTATTGATTTCATGATTTTTTTTTTTTTTGCACTACAGATGGCCTTTTTGTTAAAATGAACTTTTTCGCTCTTCCTGTTTCTCTGTCTTGTTCTCTTAAAAACATTAATTTCCCCATAAGAGGGCCTAAACACTAGTCTGTCACCAGTAGATTATAATTTAAAGCCACCATTTCCCATTCCCTGTGAACAAGAGAATGTTTAGAGTATGGAAAGAAACACTGAGCCAGGCTTAGTGTGATTTATGTTTGGGTAGCGCGGAGGATTTAGCAAGGATTGCTTTTATTTCCTTTATCATTTTTTTTGACCTGTGATAGTAAGTTACCATTAATATATTTGAAGGGTGCATATTTACGCATTGCCTTTGGTTCTTTCCGTGAAAAATCTCTGCACTTTGCACAGAACAATGAGTGTTACCAGTGCTGCCCTTTGGATTTGTATCAACTGCAGGGACTTCATTGAGACAAATGCAGAAGCTCTTGAGGAGGAGATGTAATGTGGATCTGCCTTATAGGCTGGAGTTATTAATAAGTTTTGAGATGCTTACAGAATAATTTCATATTATTTTCAGATTGGCTGTGTAATTCTAGCAGTTCTGTTACTTTGGGCAAAGATGCTGAAGACTGCAATTAGCAGCAGTCAGGACAATCGCTCCTTATACCTTCCCGGTTGATACTCCAAGTGTTACATGAAAAATAGTTTGAGGATTTTTGAATTTTCAGCTCTTTTTGTTCTTCTACATTTTTGTTGTAAGCACAGCACACTTGCCTCCTTTTGATCAGACTAAATCCGATGAGAATTAGTTTATCCTGAAAAGCAGAATAATGAATAACAGAAACAAAATGCTCCCAGTCATGGCATGAAAATATGATCTTTTTTGGGCTTTTGTTTTTTGGAGTGGGAGAGGAAATAAAGCTTCACAAGCCATCTCTTTCCATTTACAGAATACCTTCAGGAAGACCTATCTATAGATTTATTTAATTGGTGTAAAGAGGCAAGTCTATACTATTGCATTTGGTATGTAGTAGGAATGCAAATGCTGTCATCCGTGTGAAGAATAATGGCTTTAAATACAAAACTGAATGCTTTTATGAATACCTGAAACATGCTGAAAAAACAGCAGGAAAAATACATTTAAAATATTCTTATGAAGGTGTTATTCCTCCTTTGTTACACAGAAATAAATCTGTATAGCAATGGTTGTCAGTGAATCTGCGATGTACTTTAGATATCTGTGCATTTAAGTTTTGTTCTGTTATCATTGCTTGTAAAAATTATACTTATTTTCATTTAAGTTAGCATGGTATTTTTATAGTACTGAATCATGTCAGATGGCCAAGGGTATCTCACCTAGATATAAAATAAATTTAAAGAAAACATTAGTTGAAGCCACAAGAGGTCTGTGTTTCAGAAGGAAGGTACTCAGTGTGGATTTAATCTGAAATATAAAACATTCTGCCTTGACCAACCTTATTTGTAACCTTCTGAAAGAGGAAGTTTTCAAATAGTGTATGACTAAGAAAATACTGTGTCCAGAGCTTTCCCTGAATTGGGTCTGACATACTTCAGCTGCCCCTGCCTAATTGCTACTTCAAAGGAATAAGTGCACAGTAAACAAGTGGTTTGGAATTTGAATGTCTTAACAGCACAAGCTATTGAGAACAGCCCTTTAAACGTATTCTTTTTATTGCAGCATGTTGCACATGAAGTTTATCTTGGTTTTAATGTTAATTTTTGGGTTTATAAATGTAAATACAGGAAGAATGGATCTGTTTAAGCAGTTCACAGTAATTGCAGCAGCACAGGTTGATCTTTTTAATACTAAGTGACAAGAGTCTCGTGTGTAAACTACAAACCGGATCTCTTTTCATTCAAAGCTTGGAAGAGCTGCTTTCAACAATGTAATAATGCAGGACTGAATTTCTGCAATAGTCAATTTATGAAGACAAAATGGTGAAAGGTAATGAGTTCTGGGCAAAATTTCTCTAGAAGAGAAATGCAAATACTAGAAACACTTAAGTCTATAGTATGGACTTCCCTGACATTTTCCTTTTGTTCTGCTGGACACCTTAAGGGAATTCCTGTTTCAAATTTACTTTGTCTTTGAGAAGTCATAGATATATGCCATAACTTCTCAGTAGTCTGTTTTCCCCTTGTCTTTCATGATATTTTTTTTAGTAAAATAGTTTATTATGAAGAATAAGACGGATTGCTTAAGAATCCACCAGGGATACCTTAGTGGCAAAGTTTTCCTGACACATTAAAAGGTTAATTTTAACCCTCTGCTTTGATTTGTTGTCATTGTTGGGCACACATGGCTTGAAGTTCGGGATCCCTCGTAGGGTTGGTTGGTTGGGAGATTCTGAGAGGAGACCAAATGTCACATAAATGTTCTGGAACAGAGCAAACAAGTTGGCTCAGATGGCGTCTGCTGTTGATCAATGCCCGTATTGTTAACAGATGTCTGTGTATTGCATCGATAAGTAATAAAGTGCTTGTTCATAATAACTGCCAGGAGGCAATGGTTTTGTGGGTTTAGCGTGTGGCTTATCGAGAAAAATCTATATCAGATGGGCAAAGAAAATGCTAAGACTATTCTAATTTTTAGTTTCAATACAGTGAATTACGGCAAGAAAAAACAATTAATTTCCTTTTCAAGTGGGGCTATTTATCCATGGATCTCTTTGCAACAGACAATTGGAAAAATCCTTGTTTCTTCTTCCAGACCTATGAATAGGTTGTTGCTCATTTGTGCTGGCAAATAGACACCCTTCTACTAATCACTGCTGGGAAACAATCATGTTCACTAATCTAGCGGTGGTGGGGCAGCATTGATGAGCACATTGCCTGGTTTTCCGTATAAGCGGTTTCAAATAACTGGAAAAATGCTCAAAAACCCTCTTAGCGAATTGAGTTTCCTGTCAGTTGTTATGAGGATGGGCGGTTTCTGCTGTAGAAAGCTTTCTTTGCAACATCTAGAAGGCTGTCAGATTCCATTCATTGGAGATGTTTTCTACTAGAGTCGGACAATCCATCATTTGTCATCTTGACCTAATTGATACTGCTGGTTGGGTTTGTTTTCTGTCGTTGCTGAAAGATTCTTAAAGGTTCCTTTTCATGGGGAGGAGTTGGTTCTTTTGTGAGACTTTATCTTTACGTTGCCAGGGTTTGATACACACTTCTGCAAAAAACACCATATATAAGGTGATGCCTGATTTTTAATTTCTCTGGGTCCCTGTATCTTCAAAGTGTCTTCTCATTAGGTCATTCTCATCTGGCAAAGCTGGACAAGATACTCATAGACACATCCATTGATGTCTTTGGCATATTCGGATTTAATTTGGATATTAGAATTTCCTAGGAATCAGTATAATGGAAGTGCTGTTTCTACTTCTCATGTGTTTAGCTCAGTTAAATTTATTACGGGATGAAACAATAAATTGGTGGCAGCTCTTTGGATTTCCATAGTTCATCCTTCTCTGGGAAAACACAGCAAAACTTATCTTCTGCTTCTATATGGCTGGTAGCTGGAGTTAGTGGTTTGTTGAACTTAATATTCAAATCCAGAGCTATTTTGGGAATAGTTTTATTTCACAGTATACTTAACCAGTTTGGATAATGTGGGAAGAGTAAGAAATCCTTACTTTTAGCTTTTTAAAGGATGCTAAACACCCATAAGTTGAAGAGTATAGAGCAAGCATTCAAAGAAGCAAACCCATCATTCTTAAGTCTTTTTTCTAGGGAATTTTTTTCTCATCCATATTCTACATAGAATATTGAATTTATTGTCCAGAAATAAGTCAGCTACCTAAGTCAGTTGTGCAATATTTTTCAGATGGTTTGATTCCTGTGGTGCTTGTCAGAGCTTTCTTGAGGATTAGTAGCTCACTTATCTCAAATTCAAGCGTGCAGAGATATGAAGCATTTGTTCTGTCTCTGCACAAGCCAGTGTTAACTAAAAATCTTTTTGGAACCACATTGCCAATGGTTCGAAATACCATTAAAGTAATTATAGTCTTAGATGTGTGTGGCCTCCTAAATGGAAGTAGTCTCTATTACTATCATTAAAGTTGTACGTATGTCATATGTTTTGTCTTTATTTAGAACTAGGTTACTCCTTTGTTTGTGAACTATGCTCGTGGTTAATATTACCTTTCTTTCCCATCATTTCAGGAGTATGATGATGGTTATGGAACTGCTTATGATGAACAAAGCTACGATTCCTATGATAACAGCTATAGCACTCAAGCACAAAGGTGAGTCTCCAGATCTGCTGTAATTACATTTTCCAATATTCTACAGCTGAGAAGTTGGTTTTACTTAAATATTTTTTTTTTCAATTTAAACAGCAAAAGTGTTATAAGGGGCTTATTAGAAATAACTTCTAGTGTTGTCTTTGTCACTTAAGTAAAAAAGTAAAGTTACTGAGTGGTTGAAGAGAAACAAAAATGAGAACTTGAAACAAAGAGTTTTAGTTAATGCCAAATCTTAAATCCAAAAGTTTTCAAAAGTTCAGGAAAATTTTATTCAGATTCACTTCATGGGGTGGAGACACGGAGGTAAAAGGAGGAAAAAATGCTATAAAAGGTATTAAAACATCTGAAACACAGCTGATTGCATTTTCTTACTACTTAATCATGGTTATATTCCAGTGTAGTTTGTTTTACTCCTTTGTGGAATTCTCTTTGTGACAAATTGGATGCTTTTGCCATTTCCATTCCTTCCTCCACTTCATTCCCAGCAGGATTTTTAAGCACTTCTGATTTATTTTCTTAAAGCTTTGCTCCTTTCATAGGAGTTGCTTTTTGAAAATTCCATGAATTAGAAGGAATACTTATGTGACCCAATGATGGGGAAAAATGCTACGAAGAACAAGCTGCTTGTCTTAGTTGGTAGTTAGAACTTTAATATGATATGATACATTATTTAGCAGCTTGGCTGATCATCCCCACTATTAGGAACTTTTAATGCACACGTCTGGAAAGGGACCTTCTGTGTACCTCTAACTGAGCTGTAATTCACTCTCTTTTTCTTTCAGACCAAGCATTCATAATTTGAGCAGTAGTAGATTTTGTAATGTCATTGAGAATTTCTTTAAAGTTTTATGGCAGTAAACTTCAAATGGTCAAAACAAGAATGTCAAGAAAATGGTGAAATAAACCCAAAAACTCTATTTCTGCATGACTGCTTTGGTTATTTGGGGTGATTAGAGCTTCAAACCTTGCCCTCTGGGAAAAAGATGATGATAGGAAAAGGAGATAATGATGGATATTGTGATGTTGATAAATAGATACTGATTAGACTGTTTCACCTTTTGAATATTTAAGATGTTTTTACCATGTGTCCTTACCTAAAATAGTACAGAATGGTTAACAAAGTTGAGAACAAAGCTCGTTTACACCTGACATCTGTTTTGCTGTAGTGTCGACACACCCAACTAAAATGTTGTTGTATAGATGAATATTGTCCTGTGCCTGACAATTTAGTCAATGTGAAAAATCTTAGTGGAAAGTTTAAATGTCATTATGGTTGAGAACTAGCAGAATGAAAATACCTTTGTGTGTTACACTTTGCTCCTGCAGAGTCTTGTAAGCTACTGAAAACTGATACAAATAATCTGACTTTAGAAACCAGCAGTGTAGGACCTTCCAAATATGAGGCTTTGTAGGATGTTACAGTTAGAGAGCAGCTGCTAGTAATGGACTTTTTTTCAAAAAGAAGATTACCAAAATAGTTCTCAACTTTTATGTTGGTAATTCTGTTCTGTTTTACTGCTTCTAGTGTTGGTAAATGGGTTTATTGCACACAAACATTTGGACTTCATTACAAAGTCATTTGCCTGAGTCAAAGCTAAACATTACTTGGATTAGATTTTTTCTATGTTAAGGTCTTCGTCAAGATATTTTTCCTTTGAACTAAAATTAGCAAAAAGTAAATCTCCCAAGAAATTGCTCTTGCAAAGCACTAATAGATAAGAATATATATAATATCCTTAGATGTAATTTGTACAGATGCTTAGCCCAGTCTGGAAGGAGATTCTTCATAAAATGACTGCTCTGCTTTGTATTTTACCTGTAAATTCACAATAGACGTATGGTTAGATTTTGTTGAATTCATTATCTTCTGAACGATTACTTCATTTTTTTCCTCTAATTTTAAGTGCTGCATTGCAAAAGACAACAAGCAATGATTCACTTGTATGTTTCTCACAGGGTATTGACACTCATTTTCTGGCTTGGCAAACAAGATTTTTAGGATTGTATTGGCAGGCAAGAAGTAATAACTATAAACAGCCATCTGAGCTACCTAGAACAGCATTCCTGTCTTTAATCTGAATATTAAATGGTAGCCCGTATTGCAAAATGTCATTTGGTAACCACTAAGAGATACTTATCATATTTAGGTGTGTTTCAATGTCCTTACTGTGAAGGAAATTAGGGAAAAGTGTATTGTTTTCATAGTTTACTCTTGTATCATTCTTGATATTTTGCCCTCATAAAGCATGGAAAGAAAATACATTTGCGCATTGAGGGCATTCATGTGTTTAAATGCATCAATTAGTGACTAGTGTGTGTAAATAACTCTTTTCTTTTGTAAGTTGATAGTAGTAGTAATCTTAAAATAATTATAGATCTTTGGGGGGATCTAGATCCTGGTGTACTCAGATTTTATAGAAATTTAGATTGATAGGTGTTTCTCTTCCCAGCAGATTATTCAGTAATAATCTTAAAAAATAATAGCATTTCTAGTAAGTGTTAATTAATTTCTCTAGAAGATGGTAATATTCATGATAATTTATATTGAAGGGGAAATTTGATAAATATCTAGTAAACTGAAAAGATGGGTTTGCTGATTAAGTTATTTTCAGTGGTTCCTCAGTATATGAACCCTCTTCCTGCACCTTGTAAAACTTGGTTAATGTTCACAAGTGGATGTTGTGTATTTCCCCAAATTGGCCAAATCTGAGGTGCTCTAAGATGTGGATGATAATATTGAAGACCAGCGTGTTGTATATATGTTCTATAACCGAACTGCTCACTGCTACCAAATCATGGGTGTTTAATAGTTTAATGGCATTTTATTTGACACTGTGAAACTGTGTCCTTGCTAGTGCTTGGCAATCTGAAGCTTCAGTTAAGACCTGTCACAGCACTAATAGGAAGAGAAAGATCAGAGCTTTTTACAAGTTCTCATCTATCTTAATGCCCTGTAATCCTATAAAAACTAGTTCTCCTTTAGAATATCGTCTTACCCACAGTTGTTTGTTCATGCAACAAAGCCCCAAATAGTGCCTCAGGATATTTTTTAACAGAATTCCTTTTTTTATGGTCAAAAAGACTTTAAAAATATCCCTTGGAGCTGTACGGAGCTTGAGGAGGTATCTTAACTGATTTTTAGAAGACACGTGACTAAACTATATGTATAGTTTTCTGCAGAGGATTGTTAGATGATATTTTTACTGGTAGAAACTGGGATGGTCAATCTATTGGGCTGTTCGTTATTGTTATTAAAAAAAGACAATCTAAAATTAAACAAAATATTTCTCAGTTTCTGAAAATCAAAGGTTGGCACACACTTAAAGCATCCAAGACAATTTTACCTTAATAGAGCACAATGAACATGGTCAAAGGCTCCGATCATTCCTGGTCAATACTCAGCGCCTTGGAAAGGAGCAGCAAGGTGAGGATGAACATTATTACTCTGTCATGCAGGGCAGATTTTCAGTAATTCCTTCAAAATGTCTTCTATATACATATGTAGCCATTTAACACATGCAGCTGTATGTATGCTAAATACATTATAGTAGAATGTGAGTTAAAGTGTGAAACCCCATGCTCGTGGTGCCTGGTGTAGAGGAGAATATTGTGGAGGAAGCAGGAGCATTTATTTCATTCTTCATTTAAATTTGTAGATCAGTTTAAACATTTTTCAGCACGAAGAAAAACTCTATTCACGTTAAGCCTCTGAAATATGTTTCAAATTGAGCAAAAGTGCCTTTGTCCCTTAGTGGCTTCCATACATGATCCGCACAAGTGTTTGTGAAGACAATAATAGGGCAGAGGGAAATGGATGCTAATAAATCAATTGGCACTGTCAGTTCACTCTTTAATGTTCACTAGAATACATAAGATTTATCACGGAGGAATTGTAGAATAATGGTAGTGTATGGAAGCCGAGTCCACCGGGGAGATGTACTACATCATTCGGATTTAGCGCTGCCATCTGCTTAATAGCACTGAGATGACTACAGAGGTACTTATGATCAACCATTCATAGCAGTGACAGATGCTGCGGAGAGTTAACACGCCAGAGAACGAGGTTTCTTATTAAAATTCAGATTATGTGACAAGGTTGCCAAGGAAGGGGGCTGGGTTCGTTACCTCTCCAACAGCGTTAAGGGTTTTTGTGTGCTTTTGAGTTTACTATCAAGAGAGAATGGCTGATGCGGTTACTGTAGCACAAGAAAAAATGCGGACAACCCCATCTGTCTGCATCATGGCAATCAGAAGTTCCAAATAACTTCTTTAGGCTTGTCTGCTAGCATTTAAAACTGGATACTTCTTTTCCTAGAGAAAAACAAAACCAACTTTATCTTTGTTTTTACCTAGAACAGAGATCAGCAGTCTCAACTATAAAAAGAATAATTTGTATAACTATGTGCCTGTGTCCATCATTCTTGTAGTAATGTAGCCCATCTGTGTTTAATTAGATTTTGCAGTTTAAAAGCTGTCTGAGGTGTTCAGTCTTGATCTCACCTTCACAGAATCACAGAATCGACTGGGTTGGAAAAGACCTCAGAGATCCTCGAGTCCAACCCTTGGTCCAACTCTAGTCCGTTTACTAGGTCATGGCACCTTCACTCTATTGAGGAGATATTAATCTAAACATTGATATAAGAGGGGAAATATTAGGACTTTCGGTAATTGCTGGGGTTACCTACAGTTTTCTGAAATACTTTCTGGTTTCTGCAGTTATTAATGCTCTAGATCTCTCTCAGTAACAACCATTGTGCCACTGGTTTAAACACGTTGTTTCTCAGTTGCTCTTGTATATCTAACAATAATTGCTGCCATGTCAAATCATACCAAAAAGTGATAAATTCAAATACCTGTAAATTACCTGTTAAACCTTAGAGGCATCCAGTCAAGCTAATCTGAATTGAGACAACTGGCAAATTCTCCTTACTATACTTATGTTTATTCAGTGCATCTAGTTCACTCTGTGTTTATTGGTTAAGGCGTTGGGAAGCGATCATACATTCTGCAACTTTATTTTAAATTATTTATCTAAAAGCACAAAGAGAACTGCTCATCTGGTAATCCCCAAGCATGTTAAAAACCCAGCATTACCAATGCTATGCAGTGAGGCTTTATTCTTACTGTTTGTTTTGACGATGACTGATTCAAGATGTAAAATTTCTTTGAAGACTATGGTTTGAGAAGCTTGAGGAAATTTGCATTTCATGAGTTATGGTAGTTACTTAACAACTAAGTAACTGGATGTCAGTTTGAAAAGAGGACTTTAAAACAAAAGCACACCACGCTTTGAAATCCAGCAGTGGCCATTGTTCAGTGATGCCTAAATAAAACAACTAAATTGGTTTCCTAAAATCCTTCGAATCTCTAAATCCCTAATTTTGTGCCACACCAGGGGCATCTCAGTTCTGAGAGGAACTGATTCCTAGTGTGTAGTTCTTGGCAAGACCATTTTCCACTAGGAACTCAAATTTCATGTGCTTAATAGTTATAGAAAAGATTACATTACTGTTTATAAGAGGAGGATTTTCATTAAAAGCTGAGTATGGGTTTGTAATTGGCTTATGAAGGTGTTGCTATTGGTATTTGAAAGTTAATTGCTAACATTTTGTTTGTGATGTTCAGTGTTTTAAATTTACATTGTGAAGTTTGTCAGCAATCATGCATTTCCAGGATGTATAAATATGCATTATATGCAAAACAGTGCCTGTTACTGTAGCTGTTCAAGATGTAATTCTCTCGATTTTAATGCTAGTAGCTGTTTGTATTTCATGCTCTGACTTATAAATCAAATTAATCCATAGCAGTTTGATTTCTGGAGATAGTAAAAATGGCTAGTATTTCACAATTGTTGTTGCTTATGAACACCTGGTATGTACAATCTTATTGGAGATTATAATTCTGTGCAAATAAAGACTCAAAAGCATTAGCATAAACAAGCTAATGTATCTTTTAACCGAAAATCCCTGCCATGTGGTTTCCTGCTTAATTTTTATGCTCATATTACTGGAAAAGATTATTTTATGCAGTTTTCCAGATCTAGTTATTCAGGTTTAGACAGATGTTTTCCTTTTTTGTTACCTTGTTAAAATGTGAGAAGTTAAAATATTCAGAAGTGCCCTGAGAGCAAAGATAGTTTTAAATGTAAGTCTAGCGTGTGTATATATATATATATTTCTTTTTGAGTTACAGAAATTTTGTCTGAAACCTCAATAAACAGGAATAAGACTAAGGCAACTCAAGTGTAATGATGTAAAAACCACAAGTATATCACATGCTGCACTCATTTAAAAATAAAAGGTTTTAGAATCCTTGTCATGTTGACATTACTAGATTAGTTCACTATTTAAGAAATGTTAGCATTACTTTTCATTTGTACTCATTACACTTAGTAAAATGCTTTTTAGGTACAAAAAGGTTTTGGTTTTCTTAATGGCTTTGCTATTAAATTTAACTATGACCTGTTGGAGAAAACTTATGCAGAGCTGTTATAGTACTACAAAAAGTATTAACATGAATTTTAAGATATTTGAGGAATTAAAGAAAAGGATTTATTGAATAGAATTAGTATTTATTTTGTGTGTTTGTTTTAATTTTACATAGGTGATTGTATAGCACCTTAAACTAGGTGGTTGAATTACCACAATATAATTAAAGAGGATTAGTATTTGGTAGCATTTAAGATTTTTTTTTCCTTTGCTGATTACACAGGTGAAAACTTGAGGAAAGGGCGGGTCAAATAGCATCTTTTAAGAATTCCATAACAGGAAGAAAAAGTCATTAATAGTGAATATTTTTGAAATATTAAATGCTATATTATAGTTATTAATGGTAACTTGTAGAATTAGTAATGTTTTTTTAAATATCTTAATTATATGAGGGCTTCAATTTAATTACAATATGTTAAAAAAAGGTACTTTAAGCTGGGATGAGAGCGGTAACAAAGAGGAAGGAGAGGATCCAGTCACTAGGCCTCAACAGGTGGCTGCAGCAATGCAGTTGATGGTCTTTGGAGACAGCGCTTGGATAATCAGGCTTCCAAGTCTTACAAATTAAAGTCATTCCATTAGAAATAACTTTTCAAATGTCTTATGTAGTAATTAACTTTCTCCCAGTTTCATTATTAGGTACCAAGATAAGGAAGAGGGACTACACAGTCTCTCTGGCTAGAGAAAGGGCAGCATCATAAATTCACACTTGCAGCACATAGTGAAGAATATATATATAGGGAAGATTTATTTTCCTGCAGTGTTGGGAAGGAACTTCACTAGAAACTCGCACTTGGAAGCCAATATTAGTTGCACGAGAGGCTTGAAAAGTCAAGCTTTACCGGTTCAGAACAGATTTTTGTCACAAAACACCTTATTGTAGATGATCTGATGCTATTTTGCTGGTTGACAGCCAACGTAGTATGTCTGCAGTAATTGAAAATTGTGGGTTTCTCTCTTAGACTATCCTGTGGTATTTAGTTTTCTTTGAAGGGAAGAAAAATCTTGTTTCTTTTTGTTTGTGAGAAAATATATATTTAATTGGGCAACTTCAGAAAAGGGAGATGGTTGCAAGAAGACTGCAAAATGATCTTGTTTCTCCTCCTTATATTTTATTTTAGTAGAAATACTGGGAGCTGTAAATTGTACTTGTAAGCACAACTTTAACATTGTTCAGTTTACAGACAATGAAAAATACGGTTTAGTAACCATCACAACTTGAGGTTTATTGTGGTGTAATTGTCAGGTGGAATGTGTTTGGAATGTACATGTTGATATTTTAAAAATAATAGACCCTACATGAGCCCAGCAAACAAGTATTAGCAGTTAAGTGGATTGTAAGTGGATTGAATTATCTTTAATACAAGAGGAAGAGATCTACAATATTGTACTTGGACAGGCAAGGCTCAAACCTGGAAAAATCTCAAACATGGTAGAGCATTACTTTGATATCTGTCAGATGCTTATGATTACGCAGCCCTAAAACCAGATAAATATAATCTGTCTTTAGCCAAATACATTCCTTGGTGGCACTTCTACTATTTTTGAATTATAATTCTATAAAACTTGGATGGAGTGATATTTTTTTTTCTCTCAAATGCTCTTCAGTTTCCACTGATGAGCAAGGGTATCAGATTTATAGCAAATTGATGAAAGTTGTACTGCTCCTTCAATAAATTAGAAAGACAAGAAGGGTATGATGTATATCTTACTGAGTTGTATTTCTTATGACGGAATGGTGACATACCGTCTGTGCAGTATTTGTGGATGCTGATGTATTGGAGACAGTGTTCTCTTGTATTCCAGTCCGTGGCAAGAACATCATCTCAGATCTGACATCATCTTATGCAGGACTCAAGAAGGATAACTAAGAATTACATGGCATAAACCCCACAGCTCCTTACAGTATTGCAATGGATAGATTTTGACTGATACCTGTCAGATCTTCATTATTCTCTGCTGCTTCCACTGTCATGAGTAGTCTGGTCTGTTTGGAGGTGAAAAGGAAAAAACCCACATATTTTGCCGAAGTTCATGCTGGTTCACATCTCTGATCTCAGTTCAGCATTTGGAACACATTTGGTACACACTGAAGTTTAGTTTCCACTGTCTAGTTCACTTCCCCCAAACTGCTTTGCAAACCAGATGTATGTGATGTGGGGCTGGTTCTAATTTACACACCAAACCAAAATGCTGATGTTTGCACAGCCTGAGTTTTTAGTTTGTGGTTTGTTTTTTTTCTGCTGGTGTTTTCTTGCTTGATATAGCGAATTTTTGACATTTTATTTAGCATGTCTCATGTTTAGGAGTGAATTGTTGCTGTATTCTGTAGTCTCAAGGCCAATCTATAGGTCCGTGCTGCTGTTCCTGAAGGGATGCCTTATTTGTGCTGTGTAGGTCAGTCACCTCTGCTACTTGCCGTTTATCTTTCCTGTTCTGAGAAATGGGGAATGAGAGTGAAATGGGGGGAGAAAGACTGAGTTCAGATACCCACAACTGGACATTTCAGATGGTAAAACCGTTAGCTTTAGGGAAATGTGTAGCATTCTGCTAGGAATATATAGACAGACGTAGTTCTGTGCCTGGTAGGTAGCATCAGAATAAAGATGCTTCTGAGGGCATTTAACTGTTCTACAGATGTTAATTTTATTACAATTTCCTACATAAAAAGTGATTTCTAAATAGTGATATCTAAGGGAATCCTTAAGGGGGCACTCTGGTCATCTTTTAGGATTACAGGAAATAGATTTGTTATTTGTATTACCCATAAGAGAGTACAATAGGATTTAATTTAAGGAGGATTGCATCATTCTTCTGTATTTTATGAAGCTTTCACATATAGGTCTCTGCTTTCTGAGATCATTGTTTTACAAACAAACCAAGATGCAGGGAGGAGAGTATGTATGAAAGAAGCTTCTGCTAAGTAGTATTGGAACTGGGTATTAAATAAAAATTTGTCTGCAAGGTGCAAGAAGAGAGGTGTATCTTGATATCTGTTTTTATGCTATCTTGCTGTAATCTGGGTTACAGAATATGGTGTTCTAAAGACCCAAAGAAGCATTAAGAACAGATACTCAGCTCATGAGGATATGAGAAACTTGACTGCTGTGATGGTTGTCTTGACAATAACATTTGGGGATGCTCTTCTTCCTGTTTAATGTTGACAGATATTTTTTGAGATAATTTTTGATATAAGTTGAGTGTGAAGATCTGGCATGAGTCATAAAGAGGCAGGTCTATGTAGAAAATTTCTGTTCAGATGTGATCATATCACTCAGGATCTATGGTTGAAGACCTCTTGCTGGAGAGATACTCGTTTGTTCTTTCTACTTCACCATTCTGTGCAACCTTTATGTGGAAGGACGAAGATTATACATGTGGAGCTCTTATCAGAAAAGGAACCCTTTGTTTCGGAGGGTTTTATTGTCACTTTCTGAATCTGCCATGGCTTCTGTCTAAAGGAAACAGTCCCAAAGTTACTTATGTTACCAATATTTGAAAGGGAAAGCAGATATTTTTTTACCTAGTAAGCATTACTAGAAGCTGAACTGGTTGTAAAAGCTGTTTTTCATCACTGAAGAGGAAGAAAGTATCAGTTCACTCAGTGCATAAACCTGGTAACCAGGCTTGTCAGTACCTAAAACTGGTCTTTACCAGTAAATCATAAGTTTTTAATCAGAGGCCTTTTACTCTCCCCTTAGCAATCAGGCTCCATGCCATACTACTGTTTTCAAACACAAAAATACCATAATGCTAATTCTAAAAGATGCCTGTATCAAATCTAAAGAGCTGTGGCAATCGCATTCATTAATCACGATGTGTTTTGACTACTTTTATTCATTTTTTGGAAATAGAACAGAACACTTCCACCGGGTGGTTGACATGCCTGTCATATGATTGTCCCAAAAACAGAATAATGACCTATTCTGGTATCTTCATGAGTGTTAGGTTGAAACATCTACCATTCTGTTGATATTTGTACCAAGAGAACATTCCAACATCTCCAAACAAGCTAGTAGTTAATATAGTATAAAAGATAATAGTTCCTTCATACTTAACCATCATGTCAAGAGCAGTTACTGCTATTTGTTTTTTTTCATAAAGATTTGTCTTCTGTTATAGTTTGAGATATTTTCAGAAACAATCAGCAGAAAAGCCTGTGAAATTCAGGCTTTGAAGGCTTATGTTGAATACCTCTAAATTAAAGTATTTTAAGACACTTCTCGCAGTATAGTGGTTCTAGAAAAATGTCAGGAGGATTCTCAGTCCTTTGATTTACTACATAAAAAAGCTTCTCTAAGGCTGTACATCATCAGTGATGCAGTGATAAAATCTGAGGTTGCTCCTCTCTATCTCAGGCTGTTTCTTGGACAGAGAAAACAGGCATTTCCCCCTGGCCTTATTTAAACTACTTAAGCTTCACTTCACATGTCCTCTAAGCCTTGTAGGACCAATGCCCAGCCCTCAGCAATTAGAAGCTATGTACTTCTTAAGTTTATTGTTGTTAGCTAATCCTTCCATACTGTGAGGTGGTTCCAGGTTTTTATGTTGACACGTAAAATCAAAGCATTTTTTTCTTTGCTACCTCTGTCTTCTCCCTTGTCAGCCTGGAGACAATGTGCTGGAATGGGGATACAGAAGAAATTAAAGAGTAGATGCAATAAGGGCTCTGTATATACAGAACAATCTGATTTATACCTAATACTCCAGTGTTGATTGCACTTGTGCTTTTTACTTGATGGGTAGGAAAATGCTTGAAAACTCACCTGATTATGCCATGTAATGCAATTATCCATCTACAGAGCAGACACCACTGAATTTTCAGATTCCACCCCCATCTGCTGCTGGGGGAAAGCTACTTGCAGAGAACTGGAGAAGTAAGGAAAAAAATAAGAACAGAAAATTGAGGGAAATGGCCTCAAAAAGACAATTCACGTCGTGAAACATATGAACTAAAACCAGACTCAAGGTGTAGTCTTCCTGGGTGAAAAATGAAGGGATCCACATAGTGTTTTTACCTTGTTCTGAAAGAAGGGAGGTGCATGAGGTAAAAAAGAAAATGAACCTGGTTTGGGGCTTTTATTCTCCTTTCTATGAGAGGAAATTAAAAGAATAGGAGGAGTTTCCAGAACAAATCCATTAATAGGAAATATAGAGTTTGAATAGTCTTCAGTCAGAATGCAAAGATGCCAGATAATGTATATTAAAGGATATAAACATCAAGGATGCTTTTAAAACAAAAATGGACATGACTTCTGTCCAGAAGAAGAATTACTTAATAAAACTAAATTTCCCACAGTAGAATTAACCTCTAATTTCTCAGTTAATGAGTTCAAATATACAATTTACAAATGAGTTTATTGCAGGTTCCTTTGACTAGTTTTCATTTTAGTGGGTGATTGAAGAATATACAGTTCTGTAAGCTGCAACTTCATTTACAGTACTAGATTTTTCTGGATATCTTCCCCCCCCCACAAAAAAAAAAAAAAAAAAAAAATCAGATATCTTGGTTTTGACTGAATTTCATGGGCTATTCAAACTGTTACCAATGAAACAAGCCAAAAAAAATCTTAATGTTTTCTTTTTTTTACCCAGAACTATTATTGTACTACTATTATACTATTATTATACTACTATTATGTTATTATTTTTACCTAGAGTTATCTGTATGTACCCTTTTCTTTGGGTCATAGTTGAAGTTGTCTCACCTGAAGTTTTCCATTTGTTTAACATGCAGTTGAGTTGAGGGAGTGTTGTCTCTGTTCTTAGAGCAAAAATCCAAGTGCTTGGAGTAGAGTATTGCACTAGACACACAACTTCACATTGTAACTTGTACTTTTTGGAAAGAATATTAATTTTGACAGGTTTGTCCATTAATGAAGATATGGGCCATGTTATTCTTTCAGTATAAGTAGATTTTTCCTTTCTGATGTTCATTCATTTTGTGGTTGACATGAGTCATTTTTTGTTTAATAGATGTTTTTGGTCTATGCAATGAAACCCAGCAAAAGTCATTCTGACAGGATTGACAGATTTGGGGATTGGGCTCAGCTGCTCTAGGATTCTACATTTGATGACAACCTTAAACTAAATACTCAAGTACTGTTGAATGTCAGTTTTAAGTTGGCTGTCAGAATAAAGATTGTTTTATCACTGGCTGCTGCGGGCAAAATTATGTTATATCTTATGCTTAAACTTCACCCCTGTTGTTCTGGGATCCTCATCACATGGACTGACAAACCACAGATGACGTTAATGTTGGATACAGATAACTTTTTGTGGGTCTCCATAGTGCATTCTGGTTAAGATTAAGTTTAGGAAGCCTTATACTCGCAATAACAAATATTAATCCATGCTTTTTAGATACACATTTGCACACATACCAGAACTTTATTATTTCTGACCAGGGTTATTTTGTGGGATTTAAAACTAGTTAAAAACACAAACAAGGAAAAATCTTTGCCTTGTGTCAGTTTAGAATGATTGTGGTATATTATTTGTTTTATATTAATGCTTTACCTGCTAATTCATGTTAAGCCTATAAATTGCCTTTTCTCACTGGTTTCTATTTTGCTTGCAATCAATCTAATGTTAGAAACATTTTGTCAATATTAGTAATTACTTGCTAGTGATCACATATTGCAGTGATTTCCTCCTTACTCTGAATGAAATGATGTGTAGCATCAGTTTGTATTTTCTAAACATAATCAGCCCGGGGTCTGGCTGTGGTTAGAAATAAAAGGAAAGAAACAATTAAGAGACTGGCTTTCCATGTTCTACAAACATGTCTAATAGATGTTTGTTCCATCAGCTATATAAAAGACTATACATAGCTCTACTTATATGAAAGCATAGTAGGAAAATAGTGTGTAATAAGGCTTCTCCTTTGGTTTCCACTCAGTGGTCTTAATAGTCATAGAATCATTTTGGTTGGACTTGCACTTGCATTTGTGTGCAGGTACCTTTTTTGAAGACACTGGAACCTGTATGTGTATAGAAACTATGTAATGCTCTGATCAACAGGTTGCTTGTCCATTAGTGAATTTTTATCAGCAGATTTAGAGATGCAAAGACAAAATACTAAGCAACAGTAGGTAATGAGAAGAAGTTCATAAGACAAAGGAATTGGGTTCAATACCTACAACTCCTACTCTTCTTTCATTGGGACTCATAGGATCTTAAAGCTTCCCATCTATAAGTATAATTATATAAATATAAATTCTTGCATCCATATCTAACACTGTGTACTAGGGGCTCAGTGATTAAGAACAAATCCTAAATGGGGTTTATTTTCTTATTAATGAACAAACAGGACCTCAGCTGTCATTGTGTCACATGGATGCTTACGTTTCTTACCTTGGGGCATGTCTATATCCTTCAAACTTTCTTCTTTTCAAAGGTAGAATGTGTAATGATGAGTTTTGCTTCTTAAAACATAACCGCTTTGTTTCTTTTTTCTTTCCTATTTCCCTCCTCCCATGCAGTGGAGCAGATTACTATGATTATGGCCACGGACTGAGTGAAGAGACTTATGACTCTTATGGTGAGTGGTTTTATGAGCTGAATGACTACAGTAGTAGACTCTTGAAAAAAACATAATCAAAAGAAGAATCTCCATAAGGCAGGTTTCAGTTTTGCAGTGGGTAACAGCTGCTCAGGGATTCTGGTCTGTCACAGGGCTCCTCATGTGGTTATTGAGAAAAATACTGAAGGAGGGTTCTGTGGTCTGTTTGCTAACAGAGTCACGAGAAACTAATATCAAAGAAATCAAAATAAAATCTAAATCATACTGCAAGTACCCTTTCGGTGACACATTCAAAGAGATTTAAGGAGAAATATGGGGGTGTTAGGGCCTCTTTTCAGGAGCCGTTTCCAGCTGAAAGCAAATGCTTCTAATGTGGCACAACTGGCATTAAAAGTTGGTGCAAGGTAAAAATACACTGAAGTTCTCCGTTGAAGCCTAATTGGGTGCATTTTGGACTTGTATGGTCTTTTTGTATTAGTTCATTTTCATGTATCAGTCTTGTCAAATCAAGCAGGGAGTCATTATGTAAAGGTTACGAAAGTATTTGAGGTAGTAAATAGACATGAGGGCAGTGGGTTACTCATATGGAGACAAAGCAATGCATAATGAAGCAAAAAACATGTTAATGGTAAAGATCACATTTTTTTTTAAGGCAGAAATGTGGTAGTGACAGGATTAATTAAAGAAATCTGTTACGGATTAGAAGCATAAATCATGTTAAAAGGCACCTTTGCTTAAAGGATAAATGTTAAATCTCTGGCTAGAGATCAGAGAAATATAATCTAGATCACTCAAATCTCCAACATTTGGGGATTACAAGTAACTAGTGTAAGAGTTGTGATTCTGGGTAATGGATCAGTGATTTTAGTGCTCTGCTTAAAATTCTCTATGGTGAACTCCATTTGGAAGAGCTTCCTGCTGAAAACTAAAATGACCTCAATGAAGTTGTTGTGATTAATGCACCTAATGCAGAAGTTTGCTCAACATCGTCTGCTTAAACTAATTATTTTGCTTAAGGGAAAAGTCAGTTCATCAAAAGAAGAGGTCACTTGAAATTCCTCTGTTCCTTAGCACTTTCAATTGGTCTTGATAGATATATAGCTTAAATCTGTATTTCAGCATTAAAATAAACTGCCATTATAAGCCTGATATTTCTAAGACTATTTCATGAAAGCAAAATTGATGGGGGAGAAAAATGTATGAAACTGCTTAATGTAGATAGAGCTGACTGATGGGGGGAAATATGGATTGTGGTATTTAAGGTTGAAAAATATGGATTTTTCATTGCTTTTGCATTTAAAATTGGTTTTCTATTTATCAAAGCCCAGCCACTCAGAATATTAAGTGATGCATTTACTCAAGCTGAGAGGAAAACTATAAATACCTTGAAGAATGATTATAGGTTACGGCCGCTGACATTTTTGCACGCACAAATAAATAGTTACACACTTTATTTCTTAACTAACTGACCCTCAAGTACAATCTTAAATGCGGAGTTAGATACTAATAATCATTCTTACAGTGTGTAAAGAACATTAGGTGCCTCGGACTAAAATTCATAAGACTGCTTAGTGAGCAGATAGTTGCCTAGTGCTGGCCAGGAGGAAACATTCCCAGGAGAAACCTGAGCTTTTCCTCTCCTGAGAAGCTCAGGTGCCAATCTGGAGGATGTAGGAAGAATATCAGCATTTGTAGGAGTCAGAGCCCTGAATGGCACCAAAAAGAAAACTGATAAAAAGGAAGGTGACTCTTTACCCTACTGTTTTGACCAGTTGCTTGAAAAGAAGCAAGTATTCCCCTTAAGCTGTAACCAGGACTGATTTTTCACGTTTCAACAGTTCCTTGCAGTGATGTTTAAAAGCTAGAATAATTTTAATTCTTACTTCTCAGCCAGCCTCCTTTACTTCTAGGCGAGGGTTTCTTTCCTTGCTTAATATAAGCAGCACAAGAGGTTACTTCCCATGTATTAATATATTATTCTGTTATCAGATTCCTGTGGAACTTGCCTGAGGTGCAAGTTTAATTCTTTCAGCCTTATGCCAAATTTGAACTTGTTCCTTTTATCTCCCAGGCAAATGTTCTGACCACATAGGTATGATATATAACCCAGACTCTGCAGGCAAGCACCTAGATCTTTAAAAACAAAGGAGCTAGGATGAGACTTCTCTGAAGAGACTGTGAAATTGGACCCTTATGGGATTCTTGTTACCTAATTTCAGATATCTGCTGTCTGAGGAGGTTATCTTTCCATTCAAAGTAGTACAGCGTTTTTTTGTCATCTTTTATTTTTTTTAATTGACTAGAAAGGCAGAAGGTGATGCCTACATCATAAATTACCGTAACTAGTCATTTGGATTCCACCCTTAGTTTCTGAATTGCATTGGGTTCACTTGGACACCTGTCTGCTTAGGGCAGAGCAATTTTCCAAAAGCAGATATGGAAGCACATACTGTTTTCAGGTGTGTTTCTGTTTGGGTTTTTTTTTTGTTCTCTCGCAGGCAGTACTCAGATTCATTTACTTGATTAAAGTGTACTTAAATACTATTTCATTAAACTCTACATTTACTCCTGTGTCTTTTGTTGTAAATGCGTGGCACAGTAGGTCTTATTCTCATTAAGACAATACTTTTTTTAATTTTTGTTGATATTTACTACCTCTAAAATCTGGTAGGATTATGAAGCATTAAATATAGCACAAGCTTTTCACAAACTTACTTTGTTTTCAAAATTCAAACAAGCAATCTCCCTTGCCCTTTTAGTGTTTTCATAATCTGCCTTCTATTTCTTGCATTTTAGAGGAAGCGTATGTTCACAGTGAAGTCAAATATAGCCCCTATATTATTAGAAGCCACAGGTGTTTGCAGTGAAACTTGAGGCTTTTTACTGTTGGATTGTGTATTTAAATTAACCCTAAATCGCTACTGATGCAAATCAACTTATTTCTGAGGGCAGCTTGTTTGCTTATACATAATTCATCTCCTCTGTTCATTTTATCTTAGCATAATTGTTTGTAGGTCTGCCCCTATAGCTGTCACTTCTGTGTATTTACAACAAGCAAGTCCAGCTGAATGCCAGAGCCCTGAAATCTCTTTGTCATTACCCTGTCACGCTCCCTGCTGTTATGTGCTGAAAAAGCATCGTGGGGTAGCTCATCAAGATGTTTGGTACCCAGATTTTTTTGGTTCAGGTGTTAGACTTCACTTTGTGCACCTTGGTTTCAGTAAATACAGTGTCATAATCTAATTCACAATTAATAAGGGGAAAAAAAAGTACAGCATCTGAGAATATTGGAAGGGGTCTAACTGTATTTTCCCTTCTTGTAGGGCAAGAAGAATGGACCAACTCAAGACACAAGGCACCTTCTGCAAGGACAACGAAAGGAGTCTACAGAGACCAGCCATATGCCCGATACTGATTGTACTGTCTGATGTTGTGAAATATCCAATCTCCACCAGTCCTGTATACTGTTCAAAGTAATTTTTTCTATGAACAATCCCTTTTTATTAAATCAAAGCGCTTAAAATTCTGAATGGATGGACTGAACTTAAAATATTTTGATGAGAGAACAACCTGGACATAAAGATATGTAAAACAAGGAACTTTGTTATTTCCAAACTGTATTTGAAAAAATAGGTGATCAAAAAGAATAACCTTTGATTAACTAGTGTTAAAAAATAGGTTTACTAAATATTAGTCCATTCTTTTAACATAAGCGTAACCTTTTATTTTAAAGGTTTTCAACAATTTAGTTTTTAGTTTTTATTTTCAGCCATTTGCTAGTTATTCTCTTTGCAAACATGCGTAAAAAGGGAAGCAAATTACAAATGCAAATAATGTGGTATTTTGTAACTCCAGTCTTGAAATGTTCTGTAGTGTTAAGCAAAGTTTTACCCTTGCTTGATACTAAATAAACTTTTGAAAGAAAATCAGTGTGTGTGACCTTAATTTTATGCTTTATCTTATAATAAAACAACATAAATAGTAGTAAACAGGGAGAAATACTTTTAACAGTGATCAGCATAAAAGGCTCATATTAAACACTGCGCAACTTCTTTAAAAAAATGGTATAAACCTAAATGTATATATATATATATACTCACAGTAGATATAAATGCTGTTTAAAGTATCCAAATGGTATGGATCTGCTTGAGTGCCACATTAAATCAAAATTTTTTTTTGTTAAAAATGCTTTAAAATAGGTAATGAATTTTCTGAAAAAGATGTGACTAGTTTTCATCTTGTTGAGCATTTTTTCACTAGTGCAACTTTGGAATTTTTATGAGAATTTTGGCATGTTAATGACCACCTCGCTCCGTGCTGGAAGCAATAAACCCAAAGCTTTTAAAGACTTTCTGACTTGACTAATTGAGGTCGCTTTCGTCAGAGGCAGAGGATGTGTAACCCTTAAAACGGTCTTCATTTGCAAAGGTAAATAAATCAAATAAGATTTTAATCTCACTTAATTTATCTTAATATGACCGATAAAAACAGGGAGGCTACAACTTAGAAAGTTTCATTTTAGAATGTAGGAAAGACTTGAAGGACGCCTAAATTCTCATTTTAAAACGTATAATTTGTGTTAGTAATCTAAAAAGCCTTAGCTTAGCTAGTTAAATTTGGACAAACTATGCCCTATTAAACAACTGTAAAACCTCATAACCAATAGTTTGTAGTATATTATTCTTTCCATAAATTCTAGTAACTTAAACATTACAAATGTTATCTAAAGCTTTTTTGTTAATCGTTATGTATCTATTAATTATAGTTTGATTTATTATTGTTCTTTTAGTTTTTATTTGAAAGTCTTTGAGTAAAAATACCTATATTTTTTTCTCTTGTCAGGAAACCCACCTCCTTGGACAGCCAAGAGAACAAAAACCTTAATCTTCTGATGCTTTGGTAGGTGTCTTTACTCATCTGTGAAATTATTAGAGTAATAATGGAGCTTTTCATCAGGTCCTTAATTCTTTATATGCAAGGCTTTAATTTATGTCATGATTACAGGCACTGAGCTGGAGGCCAGCAAAAATCAGTGGCTATGTATGCTCAGATTATGTATATTTTACATAGAACATATTTTTTTCTTTATCTCCTATTTGGTAATTCCTCCTGCTAACCTCATGATCTCAGTGCCTTTAGTTGACATGGCTTAGATAAATAGAGCTCTATACTTAGAAATATAGCATGCATTGCACTGCCTCTGTATACCACAGTAAATTTAAGAGACTCCTGTCACAGGCTGAAGGAACTTTTTGCACATACAAGATGGCTTTATAACAATTTTGAGAGTGTTTTAAAGATTTAAAGTGAAGAACTGTTTTAAGGTTAGGAGAGCTTGGAGATTTCTGCATTTGGAGCTCAAAGACTAAAGATTCGATACCAGCTGCTAGAACTGCTATGGCAAAACTGAGTGTAGAAATGTATTTTTTTAAAATATTTATAGTGGAATTGACTAAACCTCTATTTTCTGTTCGCATCTTAAATCATGTAATATGATGAGTTACGTAAGTCAGAACAAGTTTTCATTTGAAAATATGAAGTTTTCTATTAACCCATCGACTTTGATTATATATGGTTAAAACTCAAATATCTAGTAGCAGAGATGGCTAGTAGATTAATAAGTTAATCAGAAGTAAATTGAATATTCTGTGATTTTTATCCAACTTTTTTTATGCCATTTTTCCTTAGTGCCTCCTCTGTGGAGGATGAATGTATCAGCGTACATTTGTGCCGGTTTTCTTCTGCTCTGCAGCCCTATGAACCCTTCAGTTGTTCCAGATCCCCTTTTGGTATGAGGGGAAAAAAGAGTGTGTCCCTGTCAAATCATGCAGAGGCTGTTTGGATGCACCGTTGTGTGGCCATTTAGTTGTGGCCCATCTTGGCAGAAACTAGTGTATCCAGTGGAGTCCCTCAGGGGTCAGTACTGGGACCAGTACTATTCAATATATTTATCAATGATTTGGATGAGGGAACAGAGTGCACTGTCAGCAGGTTTGCTGATGACACCAAGCTGGGAGGAGTGGCTGACACGGCAGAGGCTGTGCTGCCATCCAGAGACCTGGACAGGCTGGAGAGTTGGGGAAAAATTTAATGAAATAGAATAAGGGCAAGTGTAGAGTCTTGTATCTGGGCAGGAACAACCCCAGGTTCCAGTATAAGTTGGGGAATGACCTATTAGAGAGCAACATAGGGGAAAGGGACCTGGGGGTCCTGGGGACAGCAGGATGACCATGAGCCAGGACTGTGTCCTTGTGGCCAGGAAGGCCAATGGTACCTGGGGTGGATTAGAAGGGAGATGTTCAGTAGGTCAGAGAGGTTCTCTCTACTCTGCCCTGGTGAGACCACACCTGGAATATTGTGTCCAGTTCTGGCCCCTCAGTTCCGTAAGGACAGGGAACTGCTGGAGAGAGTCCAGCACAGGCCAAGATGCTGAAGGGAGTGGAGCATCTGCCGTGTGAGGAAAGGCTGAGGGAGCTGGGGCTCTGGAGCTTGGAGAAGAGGAGACTGAGGGGTGACCTCATTAATGTTTTAAATATGTAGAGGGTGAGTGTCATGAGAATGGAGCCAGGCTCTTCTTGGTGACAGCCAATGATAGGACAAGGGGTAATGGATACAAACGGGAACACAGGAGGTTCCATTTAAATATGAGAAGAAACTTCTTCACAGCGAGGGTGACAGAGCCTGGAACAGGCTGCCCAGGGGGGTTGTGGAGTCTCCTTCTCTAGAGACATTGAAACCCACCTGGACACCTTCCTGTGTAACCTCATCTGGATGTTCCTGCTCCAGCACGGGGATTGGACTGGATGAGCTTTCAAAGTCCCTTCCAATCCCCCTTGTGTGAAACCTTAACCATTTTAGTCCAATTTCATTTGTTTTTTTTAATGAGCTGCAAGATCTTAATTTGATACATCTAGGAAAAAGTCTGCATATATTGAGCATCATAGTGGTATGAACTTTAAATCCATTAAGTCTTCTTTCTTCCAGTGTTCCACATTGATACATCTTATTTCTCCCAAGAAAATGTGTTTTAATACCTCTTGAAAAAAAAACACATTATCAGTTCTCATGTCCTATACATCAAGCTACATCAGTTCCAACAGCTGGTATTAGGTATTCTTAGAAACTACATATTTCCAGTATAGAACTTCTCTTGACAGTTCCTGAAATAACATGCATGAGCATTGTGTTCTGCTGTTGCATTTCTGGTTTGGTTTGCTTTTTTCTTCAGGGTAATCTATGCAAAGAAATCTGTTAGGTTTTGAAAAGAAGGAAAAATAATCTAAAAAAACCCTAAATTTTAAAAAAATATATCAATGTAGAAGGCAGCCTTTCTTTTATTGTAACAAACTAATCTAGTAGTGTTTATCCATTCTGGTAGGATTTTGTGTTGTGACACTGTCAATTTCTGTGTGTTACTGGTCAAACTAGTAATGTTAATGATAATAATTAGCCATATAATTTATTTGCCTTTATTGAACTTTATCACAATTGCACTGAATTTCAATGGTAGCAGTTTCTGCAATGATTTCTATAAATCTACATACATTTATTATGAGTAATTGCCTGATCCTACTGCTCGTAATCTGACAGTATTCAGACAATTCATAGCTGCTAAAGATATGTACAAATTAATTGTATTTTGCTCTTTTGCAGGAACTTCTGCCATGTTAATCACGGACTGCTTAGAGCATTGTACTTACCCGTGTGCCTCGCCAGCAACGAGACAGGCTGCGGAGTATGAAAACCCTCTTCTGTATTTCTTGTATTAAAGCCTTAAAGTGTATATTATACACTTTTTAAAATGTATATTTAAACTTTTAATTGTTTAGTGACGCAAGTGTTTTTATTTGGAGCTCAATAAAGAATTTTCATCTAAGTTCCTGTTACAAAGCAATAATGCAGCCTCATGGTCATTTAGTGATTCTTTTTAGCCTTATGCAGCAAGTGTAAGAGAGAGTGTGTGAAGTGTCATAACTAGAGTTTAAGTGCTTTGGAAATAGTTTGTCTAATGTACGAGCAACATGGATAAGTTAAAATGAAGGCTGGGTGGTTTTTGATTAAGCTTTTCTTAATAGCTAACTATAAACAGGTCTTCTCTAAACAAGGCTCTTGGGTAGAAATAATACTCCAACATCCATTTCCTTCAGAAACTTGTATAACATGGAAGTGTTTTAATCCCTGTCAATTATACTATGCTGCTTATTCTCTTTCACTTGGTGTTTCATGCATGGAACTGTTTTCTGTAATATGCAGTCACAGGTTTTCTAGTAGTAGTCATGGGTGAGGCTTTTACACCTCGATAAACCTTGTATCTAACAGTCAAGTTTTCTCAGTGCTTTCTCTGTTTTATATTAATTGTGATTGTGATAATTTGTAACAGAAATAAAATTCTGATAATTTAATTTCTTGTGTTCTTTTTCTTAAATACTGCTTGCAAAGTCTGACTGTCCTACGCTTCGGTTTTCTTTCCATCAGATGCGTATTTTTTTCACTGAATCTCAAATTCATCCCAAGAAAAACATAATTTGGGTCTCATTTCATTTTGAAAATAAGCAATATCAATAGCAATAGCTTCTCACCAAATGCCTGCTCTTCAACATATATTTATAACTTCTAACACCATATACTATTGAAGATTGGTTTTGAAATTTATGGATATGGAGAAAATTAAGATTTCCTATTAACCCTGGCACTGATCAAAGTAACATATGTTTAAGAGATGAAAGAATCTTTAACAGTATTAAAAAAAGTCTAATTTTCACCTTCCAATATTTATGATTTTATGAGTTAATCTCAGACTTGCAAGAGATTTTCTCTGCCATCATCTCTCTGGTGTAGGACAGCGCCTAATGTTTTTAATGCTAGCCAAGTATAAAAATTGCATATAGATACTGTGGGGGGAATTTAGATAAGCAGAATGCTATTTCACTTGCTGTAATTTGGACCGGACACCAGGATTTACTGACACAATCTCATTTGAGGAGTGTTGTGAACTATTGAAGGAGTGAAGTTTCAAGCTGCCTACTCTGGAGTAATGAAAAAGAGCTTCTTAATGTCAATACTAAAATATGTTGCTAGTATGACTTAATTTGTGACTGTCAAAGCTATCTAGCAAATCCAGGTTTGTTTTTTATTTTCTTCTGAGATCTTGTCTGATTACTGAATGGCTTAACACAAGAACTGTTGGGATCCAAAGCACGTTGACTGCAGACAAAACAGCTCCTTGTCTTGCAAGTACTTTCCTTAGTTTCACCAAAAACTGAAGCATTGACTATGTCTGTGCTTTAAAGCCTGAACTTCATTTCTGCTGCTTTTTATTATCACTAGGTAGAGATTTATGTATTTCTTGTGATTGTCTTTCGAGTGAAATCTGGGTCTTGTTGGAATAGTTTTGTCATTGACTTCAAGGGACTACATGGTATGTGCATTGATGACTTTAACCTGCATGGAGACAGTCCTGATGCCTTGTTCTGTGATATCAGTTCTATGTGATATTGCATTATTTAGAGGTTTTGAGCAAGGACATGAACCTGCTGTTTCAAATGAATTGTCCAATCTGCATCACAGTCTTTCCAATGGTGTTAATGTGGGGATGTCCCCACATTTAGGTATGTAATGAATGTCTAAAATAATGTTCTATGGCTGTATGTATTAGAACAAACCTTGAGGTTGTACATCTTCTGGAACTTGTCCTTCTGGGCAAATGAACTGAGAATAATTTAAAGATCAAAATGCAAAGTTAAACTTATATAATGATTGGTGATAGATATGATCAAATCTGCCCTCAAGTAGTTCTGCTTCCATTTCTCCACACAGGACTTTGATATCTGTTCTACTATTTTAGTATTATAGTTGGATTTTTGTAGCAGGTTCAGAATTGTGTGCTAAAAGGCCCAAATTATAGTAGAGTTTCCAGGTTACCGATGTCCAAGAATCTCAGTATGTCTGTAGCTGAGTTAATGTACACCAAGAATCAGAATATCTTTAAGTTTATGAAAAAGATTAATTGGATGAAGGGGCTGAGAATTGTTTTCACAAGCTCAGCAATTTTGTCCAAGACAACTGCATTTGTTTAATGGGGAGAAAAAACCCTTTGGTAATGGAAATTATCGAAGGTATTTAGTGTTAAAGCGCATATTGCTAAGATGATAAATGTTTGTGCAGCCTCAGATATTTCAATGAGTTTGCAGTGCATTAACCCTTGTCTTCAGGCAGGCTTTCTATACGATTGCAAGTGAAGAGAACATTTCTGGGAAACTTGGATTTAAAAATGCTTAGAAATTGTAGCCAAGGGCAGAAATAAAGCTGCTTTGCTGTGTAGTTCTTTTTTAGATTTCTCATTGGGAAAGTATTAAAAAAGTATGAAATGTCGACCTTCCTAAAAATAGTGAACTAGGGAACAGGCTTAATGGAAACATCCAGTTTTCAGTCAAGGATGTACTTGAAAATTATGAAATTAAAATAATTTAGATTTAATAAAGGCTTATGACATAATTTCTCATGAATCTTTATATGCAGTAATCAAAATAACTCATGCTCTACAAGATAGAAAGCTACTCAGCCAAAATTCCTGACTAAACAAAGTTCTGCTCTTATTAGCCTGGGAGAAGGCAAATGTAAAGCAGTCCTTGGAGCTGAGTTTCTGCTTTTGCAAAGCTAAACACTTATCCAGTTCTTAATGCCTAGAACCATTTGGTATGACAGAGCTTAAATGATCTTATCTTTATATTCTTACTGAAATTTAGAATCAAGCAAGAAAGTTTTCACCTGAAGTGAAATTTCTGACCCTTTGTGAAGATAAAGGGAAGTTGTTTTTTCTTACTGACGTCCATAGATGAATATTTTTTTTCCCCTTGTCCTGGTTTTGGCTGGTATAGAGTTAATTTTCTTCCTAGTAGCTGATGTAGTGCTGTGTTTTGGATTTAGAATGAAAATAATGTTGGTAATAACACTGATGTTTTAGTTGCTGCTAAGTACTGCGTGTCTTCTCTGGTTCTTGTGCCATGCCAGATGCACAAGAAGCTGGGAGGGAGCACAGCCAGGACAGCTGACCCAAACTGGCCAAAGGGATATTGCATTCCATGTGACGTCATGCTCAGTGTGTTTTTTGATGGAAGGTGGACAGGGGAACTGCTGCTCAGGGATGGGCTGAGCATCAATAACTAGTGGTGAGCAATTGCATTGTGCATCACTCATTTATGTTGTTATTTTCTTTGACATTATTATTTTTGTTATTTCCCTTTCTGTTCTGTTAAGCTGTTGTTATCCTAACCCTTGAGGTTTAGGGTGGTTTCCACCCCCCCCCCCCCCCCCCCCCCGCCCCAATTCTCTCCCCCATTGCAAGGGGGTGGGGGAAGTGAGTGAAAGCCTGTGTGTGGTGTTGACCTGCCTGCCTGGTTAAACCACAACACCCTCTTACGCAAAACATAATGAACTGCTCCAAATGTTTACTCAGGCAGCAACCTATGAACTCAATAGCTCATTGGCTTCTACGGCAAAAGAGCGAGTGGTAACTTGTGCTATTGCTGTTGATATGTTTGTGAAAGATCCTGGTACCCTGAGCATTTCATGAAGATGAAACACTTTCTGCTCATTTGATAAATCGCCTTGTTTCTTCACTCTTCTAAGAGTTTGGGTTTCTTAACCTGGAGATAGCTGTTTCTTAGTGAGAGAAAATATGCACACTCCATCTCACAAAATTCACTACTCTTATTAAGGTTATATTAAAAAACTAACAAAACCAACAACAAAGAAAAGCCCACATTTGTCTCTAGGTTCATTTATCTGAAAATACAATTACCAGTTCAAAAATCCATGGATGAAGATGCTTTTGCTTCAAATGGTAAGACTGCTACAGCATTACAGTGCTAAACACAGTTTGGGCTTTTACCAAATCATTTTGCAATGTTCGTATCACAGTATAAATACTTACTGTTGTAAAATGTGGTAGACTTTTCAGGATAGTTAATTACAGGCTTGAAAGCAAATGAGAAGTATAAATGATGGTGAATGCAGTCTATATGCATATTGGAAATCACCTGACTGATGATGATCATCAGAATTATCCATATGTGAAAATTAACCTTATTCTGATTAGTATGAATCACTTTGCAGCACTTGAGGCTCTAACTTGAAATGGTTCGAACAGAAAATTCCCTTAGAAATTTAGAATATTCCAGTGATGATTTTCTCATGCAGCATATTAATAACAAATTTGTATCTGGGTTTTTTTTCATTATTCAGTTGAAGGCTACATTATTATTACATCAGAAATAGAGTCCTTCTAAGACTGATAGAAGTAAGGCAGTATAAGCCAAGGAAGCAGAGATGATCCTCAGGCAGTTACTCCTCTTGAAAGAACTGCAGGATTAATAAATTAGGGATTGTGGTAAACTTTTGTGTTATGTTTTACGGTGCTGATCATGAGTTGCATTTACTTTTTTTATTACACTCGTTACAGAATTGAAGAAATGAAAAAAAAAATAGAAGCATATTACACAAGAGGAAACTGGATGAGGAGTGGGAAAGATAGTTTATTAATGGCTTTTAGTGTTTGAATGACTTTTTTTGGATTTCAAATTTTCGAATGGAAGAGGAAAGCCTCTCTATTCCAGAGCATATCTTCCCTGAGCTAGCTTAGGAAGCCACAGAATAGCTGCTAATCTTTAAAATGTAATTTTTCGGCATAGACTATTCTGATAATTATTCCCTAGAGTTCACAGGTCGCTTAGACATATTTGATGTTAGGAAGTTGAAGTGATGTATCATAGGCCAGAGAAACAAAGGTAAAAGGCATGGTCGATAGCTCCTACTTTTTTTTTTCACATATCTAGCTAGTCTGGCACTGGAATCCCTCACATAGTAGGAATAGCTTCTTTAATTCTTGGTGATATCCTTCAAAGGTATAAGCAGGTAATTTTTGTAAATGCCACAATCAATACCCCGTTGAAAAGTCACTTTGTATACTCCTGGATAATATTTATGTGCATGTGTATGTAATTTAACGTGTTTGGTAAGGGTTCTTCAGAAGAATAATTCAAAGGACAGAAGATGATATCTTACTGTGAGAGACTTAAAAAGCTTGATTATGGTTTATAATTGCTTGCATAGGGAGAAAATAACAAGTACTAAATGACTCTAATCTAGTAGTGACAAAAAGAAAGAACTAATATTGAGTGTAAAAGCCCTGCAGTTTTAAATGAGAAATTAAGCCCAAATGAGAGTGATTAACCACAGCAGCAGGCTATGTACAGAAGAATGGGCTTCTGTTGGTTTTCTGACATAGCAGGCTGGATTGAATGGTCTAATAACTGTGTCTGAACTTGAAAATTGTGGATCCATTATTGTATAAATACTCTAACCATCACAAGAAAGCGCCTGACTTGCAGGCTAATAAGAGTAATCTGTGTGGGTTAATATGATCAAAATACATTTTATTTGATACAGATGAATTCTCTATTTGTCTGTATATGTTATGCATGTCTCGCTGCCTCTACAAACAGCGAAAATGATGATAGGTGGATATTGACTCGGTACTAACATACCAACACAACTGTTGTTCCTCATGCAAGCAACGTTTAGAACTCATATATTGCTGTGGTTAACTTGCAAATGACATTTTTTGAAAAACAGCATCTAATTATTAGGTTAAGAGAAGTCTCTGAATTTTGTTAAAGGCAGGAAACAGGTTGGATTTTTCAGTTCTGGTGTATGTATCTACAACTCAGATGACAAACTCTTGACTGGTTGCTAAGGCTTCCCTTAGAGGCAACCAAGAGAAACAAGCTCAAAGGATAATTCATCTTTTTGAGACAAAAGTACATTGAGAACAGGTGGCTCACCCACTGAAAGCGCCTGCTTCATCCTCCTTGACTCATGTGGGTGATTAAACTTATTTGGATGTTTAAACTTTAGATGTCTGCAGCAATGCATGATGCATCCCACTCATATTCCTGTTCCGAATCCAGCTTTGGTGATACCTTGAAAACAGCAACAATTGATGGGTTCTGGAAATAAATAGATACCTGGCGAAGTTCAGAAGATGTGGTTCGCTACGCAGTATAGAGGGGACTATTCCAAAAAGGTAGGAGTAGGTGACAGGATGTGTATGTAACTATGTTTGTTACCTCCTCTCTGTCTTTCTCTCCATCCTTCATCCTCCATCTCTCCATCCAAAAGTTTTATGTTTTGCTTGTTGTAAGTAGAAAAGAAAGACAGACTGTCTTTTGATGGCCTCTGCTCCATACGTTTCTATGACATAGCCTACTTAATATATGTATTTATCAGGACATTTTCATACTCAGTGTTCGTTTCCAGAGCCTTCTGTTAAACATGACTACGTGTTTTTGTTTGTTTGTAAGCATCTCAAATCTAAGGAGCAGCTAGAGTATTGGCTGACAGGAGTTGTGTAAGAGGGAATTTCTCTTTATGCTATAGATGTTAGTCGCTGCTTAAAGGAAAGTTTTCAATGGAATTGACTGAAGGGAATTCTAGAGACTAGAAAAAGCCCTTGAATTTCTATGCATAAGTACTTAGAACACTAGGAAGTAAAATATTTCCTATTTCAGTCTAGTGTCTAAAATATTAGTATCCAGCCCTCACTAATAACCATTAGATGCTACACAGAAGGAAAATTAAAACCTCTAGTGTGCTTATCCAGTAATCCAGAGATGTATAAATAAGATTCTCTCTCTGTTGGAATATCTGCAGGAAATCTTTTAACTAAGAAACAGAAAATATACAACACTTCTGCTAATGGAAATCTAAGACTTCCTACTTCTGAGCATTTAAGGAATTCACTAACATTCAAATGCTGTTGTGTTAAAGAGGAGGTGATGCAGGTTGATAATTTTGCACTATACAGAAGAGCCAAACCAAGCCTGACATTTATTATTGGTGCAATATTCCTCAGAAACTCAAATTTTCCCAGAAAAATATTAGTTTGCAGGAAAACCCGTATTGCAAACAGAGTCACTATTTCACTTTAATGTAAATTCTTTCAAAATATTAAAAAAATATATAGTTTTAAAGCATGATTTTCAGGACATGCCTTGAGTTGCTAGGCCACTCAAAAACATGTGAAATCAATTGGGAGGGAAAAAAAAACAAAATAAATAAAATAAATAAAATTAGAAACAAGAATAGTAGGACACTGACACACAACTCTCAAAATGTAGTTCAGTTCTCTGTATTAACAAAGTCCTGGGCAAGCTGTTGTAGGTGGCCCTGCTTGCAGGGAGGATGGATAAGATGACCTCAGAAGGTCCCTTCCAACCTCAACCATTCTGTGATTGTCACATAGTGTCACTGTGATGGAGGTCTACCTGAACAGAATCCCTGTCCTGCAATGTGTTAACAGTGTCCCCATCCCCAGTCTCTACAGGTGTACCTGTGGTGCACTCTGTCCTGTTGTCCAGTATTGGCCCCAGTGGAGATCCATGAGTCATGCTGCAAGGAACTGGCCACCAAATCTACAAGCCAGTGACCACTGCCCTTGGTGTCCAGCTGTCTAGTTATTTTTTCAATAGAGCCTTGTTTTCCAGTCACTATGAAGTCCATCCAGCCACTCTTGGTGTAATATCTCCAGGCTGACTCAAGTTCGCCACGCTTGATAAAACACGACACTGATCTCTCCAGGTCTAACAGGCCAGTCACTGCAGAAGGCAACCAGGTGGGTCAGGTGTGATTTGCCCTTGGTAAATTCATGTTGGCCGTTCCTAGTGACATTCTTGTCCTTCACATGCATGGAAATATGCTTCTGAGTGGATTTGATCCATAACCTCCTCAGAGACCAAGGTTAGTTCAGCCAGCCTGTAGTTCCCCAGATTTCATTCTTGATGATGGACAAGACATCTGGGCATCAAGAGCATCATTCTTTTGTGTTATATTTTATTTTATATATGCCATCGGGAGACAGGGAAATTTGGGATGAATCTTCCTTCAATCTTCTTCATTACCTAGTACACTGGACTAGTTAATCAGCTTTTACCCAACTGAAAGTAGTTGAGAGAAGCCTAGAAGTATAGACGTTCTGCTTCCTTTCCCATCTGTAAAAATGCATGAAAAAGAGGTTAAAAATATGCTACATTCTTTCTTGTAGTTACTTTTTCTTCTCAGGTCAGTCATGGTAAAAGAAAGACGCTTGCACATCTCTTTTTCTCCCTCAGCCAACAGGCCTTAGAACCCCTACAACAGTGTTGCTCAGTGCAGTCCTGAAGGATGCGGTGAGCATCTGTGGGCTTTTCAAGGATGCTCACGGCATCAGGGAGTGTAAATCCCTCCACTGTGTACCAAGGCTTACATGTTTTGAGTAATTTGACCTACATAATGTGAGCATAAGTCTAGAGTGTAGTTGCTCTAGGTTCCTTTATAGACAGCTGTGATAGGAAGACATGGAAGAAAGGGAGGGACAGGTGTGCCAGGCATAGACTCATAGAATGCCCTGAGCTGGAAGGGACCCACAAGGATCATTGAGTCCAACTCCTGTCCCTGCATATGACAACCCCACAGTTCACACCATGTGTCTGAGGACATTGTCCAGTCTCTTGTTGAACACTGTCAGGCTTGGGGCCGTGACACCTCCCTGGGGAGCCTGTTCCAGTGTCCAGCACCCTCTGGGTGAAGAACCTTTTCCTAATGTCCAACCTAAACCTCCCCTGGCAAATTTTCCTGCCATTCCCTCAGGTTCTGTCATTGGTCACTAGAGAGAGGAGTTTGGTACCTGCTGCTCCTCCTCCCCTTGTGAGGAACCTGTAGCTGCCATGAGGTCTCCTCTCGGTCTCCTCCAGGCTGAACAAACCAAGTGACTTTAGCCACTCCTCATATGGCTTCCGTTCAACCAACTTTGAAGCCCTTTTCTGGTCACTCTGTAGTAGCTTTTTATCCTGTGTCCCCAGCCCTGCACACAGTGAATGCTCCAGGTGAGGCTGCCCCAGTGCAGAGCAGAGTGGGACGATCGCCTCCCTGCCCGTCTGGCCATGCTGTGCTGGATGCACCCCAATTGCATGACCTGGCTGGCCTGAGAAACATGATACCACTCTTCTCCAGTGCTACATGCCTCACTTGGTTGCCTGAGGTTAGCTGGCACCTCCATACCAACCCCCACATGGACTGCTTTTGAAATAATTACAGTTGTTAATATAGTAATAAAATTAATTTAGTAATGAATATAATGAATAAACACACTAAAGACTAAGTCTTTGTTCCCCCTTCTGTCTTCTCACTTGTGCAAACACAGACTGTGAGTGAGCTGATTATAAAGAAGTTCCCAATGATCAGCATACATTAGCAGGGAAGAGCTGACTTCCTCATCCTACCCCGCCACCGGACTCGTTATTGTTATTCATCAACGGTGCCCCGTTCTGTTAATTCAAGTGGAGGATTGTGTAAATGAGAACGCTTTTAATCAGATAGTGCTTGAGAAACAGTGCTACTTATTAATCATCCCTGCAGATCTTTTGTTCTACCACATGTACATATAGAGAGCAGGCAACATTTTCAATTACATGCGGGAATTTACTTTTCAAAGAATTTTTCATTAAAAAAAAAAAAAACAAAACAAAACACAAAAAACCTAGTGAACTGCAATTTATTATTTACTTCCTTTCAAGCACCTGCAGCATTTCACATCGACTTGGCAGAACACAACACTGCATCAGTTCATGTATCTGTGAATGTATTGTTCCTATTAGCTCTGTGTAGCAGGCTTTAAAAAGCCTCAGCTATATTTTAGGATGGCCCTCCTGATCCATCTGTATCCTTCAAAGGAACAATAGTCAGGATTTTAAGTACCTGGCCATAATATATTATAGTTTGATCAGGATGCAGCAAGCCTTAGAAGACTTTCAGCTTTGATTTAGACAGCTCCTCATTCAAGTACAAGTCACCAGTCTTGAATCAAATAGAGTTCAAAATGTTGCCATTAGGGTCATATTTGCAAATTAGGGCTCCTGTATATATCAAAAAAAAAAAAAAGCAGGTCTCTTAAGCTCAGGGGTCAAGATAAAGACGGGAGGATCACTGTGGTGGGTTGACCTTGGCTGGCCACCAGGTGCCCATCAAGCTGGTGTATCACTCCCCTCTTCAACTAGACAGGGAGAAAATATGATGAAAGGCTCATGGGTTGAGATAAGAACAAGGAGAGACCACTCAGTAATTACCATCACAGGCAAAACTGACTTGACTAGGGGAAATTAGTGTCATTTATTGCCAATCAAAATCAGAATAGGATAATGAGAAACAAGAACAAATCTAAAAACATCCTCTCTTTTACCTCCCCCTTCTTCCTGTACTCAGCTTCACTCCTGATTTCTCTGCTTTCTCCCCCACAGTCGTGCAGGGAGATGGAGAATGGGAGTTGTGGTCAGTTCATCACATGTCTCTGCTGCTCCTTCCTCCTCAGCAGGACGACTCCTCACATTCTTCCCCTGCTCCAGCATGGGGTCCCTCCCACTGGAGACAGTCCTTCTCTGAAGGAAGCAGCATCCTTGTGAACATCCACCTGCTTTAATGTGGGGTCTTACATGGGCTACCAGTAGATCTCTGGTCCACCATGGACCTCCATGGGTGCAGGGGACAGCCAGCCCCACCATGGTCTGCACCACAGGCTGCAGGGGAATCTCTGCTGTGGCACCTGGAACACCTCCTGCCCTCCTTCTTCACTGACCTGGGTGTCTGCAGAGTTGTTTCTCACATTTTCTCACTTTTCTTTCCCAGCTGCTTCTTCATAAACATATCACAGAAGTGCCACCACCACTGCTGATGGGATCAGCTCTGGCCAGCGGTGGGTCCACCCTGGAGGTGGCTGGAACTGGTTCTATTGAAACAGGGGAAGCTTCTAGCAGCTGCTCACAGAAGCCACCACTGCAGCCCCCTGCTGCTAAAACCCTACCACATAAACTCAATACAATCACTTATCACTTTTCATCACAGGCAGAACAGACTTGTCTTGAGGAAAATGAATTTAATTTGTAGCCAATTAGAACAGATCCATGGCTGAGAAAAAAAAAAATCAATACTTTCATTCCACTCTCTTTCCCATTCCCAGCTTCACCTCCTCCTCTGCCTGGGCTGCCTTTGGCCCTTTCAGAAACATGTTTCCCCCCAGAGAGCACAAAGAGTCAGGAGCAGAAGTCCCACAGCCTTCAGTGTAACCATCTTCTGCTGGCCCTATGAGTGCTCTGCCTGAGGGGACGTCTATTGTTTCTCAATCCTCTTCAATTACTCTCTGAAATTACTTCTGATCATGAGTTCCTTTTATTTACCGACATGCCGTGCTCCAGGATTGATACTCTATTGTTAGAGTACTGCTATGGTCATGCATAACATTGTGCTGCAATGGTATCCTGGGGGTTAAATAAACTTGAAAAAAAACACAAACAAAAAAAAATATGTAAGGGGTGTTGACTTGTAGATGACATTGGTTTGGATAAATCACCCACTCCCATCTCATGTACTGAGGTCTGATTAAGATATCTAAGCACTACTTACCATGCAAAGCTAGACATGGATGCCCAGAGAGGCTGTGGAGTCTCCTTCTCTGGAGACATTCAAACCCACCTGGACACATTCCTGTGTGATCTGCTCTGGTGAACCTGCTTTAGCAGGTGGGTTGGACTGGATGATCTCCAGAGGTCCCTTCCAACTGTAACTATTCTGTGATTCTGTGACTCTGTGAATGCCTTGGTACACATGGCTGCCAGACCTTGGGTCCACATGCAGCAGACAACACGAGCAGGTCTGACTCCTGTGTTGTTGCAGATGATGGGTTTGTGGGTGGGTTAGATCAGGGCTCCAGTGGGACTCAAAAGCATCTGTGTAACTGTCTCTAAATCCTTCACTTAAGCCTAAATTTTGCACATGGATGTCAACTCTTTGTCTCCTGAAGAGGTCCGTAGGTCACTGGCAGGGTGGTGTACTCCTTGCCAGCCAAGCAGGTCATGCAAAGGCGACCTGTGCAAAACAGTAATCTCTTTGATGACTTAAAACCTGTGGGAGGTAGTAACAGATCACCTGCCTCTTATTTATAGTGTCAATTTGTGACCCTCACATGAACTGCTGCCGTATTCCCTCTTTGGATGCCTTGTATATTTACCAATGCTTTAATTACATGTAGCAAAATTCCTTGATGGGCAAACCCATCACTACCTCCTAAGCCTCTCACAAAGCTCGTTGTCTCTTGGATTTCCAGCAACTGCATTGATTTTTCACCCTTCACTTCCCCCTTTGAGAAGTGAACCATATTGTTAATACTTCCAATGTTCATCTAGACCCAGGTATTTATCATCTCAGTTCAGGTTCCTGCTGACTCCGTGGGTTGCACAGCTTGTGATTCATATTTGGATTGCTGCCTTTCCTGTTTTATTTTTTTTTCTTTCTTTTTTAAATATTATTATTTCTTTTTCTCTTCCCCTTTCTGGAAGCAGCCCAAGTTACCAGCACCAGCACACTCGGTACATAACCCAATGTTGCTCCTCAATGAAAACGTATCTGTTGTTATGACACTAGAACAGCACTTGCAGCAGCAGGATCAGAGCAAAGGGCCCTGTAAGGTGGTGGTTGCCAGGCTTCAAATAAGACATCAAACTTCAGTCTTTTCCACATAGGGGTGTCTGAAGGCCCTGTGGTATAGGAAGCCTAATTCCCATCTCTCTCTCAGTAATCTGAATAGGTAATGACTGCACAGTTTGTCTAGCTAAGTGCCTGGCTGGTGTGATTTCGCGTGTGATTTTTGCTTTCCTGTCAAGTTCCTGTGTGGCATCGCTACGTGGTGTTACACAGCTGCTTCTCTTTACCCAAGAGATAGCTGCATTTCAGCAGAAGACAAAGCAATTGCTGTTCTTTGAGCATGTGAAATTCCCTGAGAGTAAAAAGCTCCTAATCTTCTGCCTTATTTGACTTTAAAATCTTTTTCAGATGTCTGCAGATTTAAGAGCCATGGTTTGGATATTGGTAGGGATGTATCCTTAAATTACTATATCCCTGCAAAGGACTAGTTCTTTTCACCTCCCCCGACCAAAAAAATTATTTACTGATCTCTTCTAGAAGAGACAGACTTTCAGGCTTACTAAATCAGACTAAATGTTTGCATTTGAATTTCAGTGTACTGGTGCTCATTTGTATTTGAAATTGAAAAAAAAGAAAACAACAGAACACAACAGCCTTAACATTCTACCAGATGTGCTCCCTTTTCCCGTTCTTGGGATGAGTTATATTTAATTTAAGTTTGCATTTATTCCAACTGTAGTTTTTCAGCTGACTTCCACAGTTTATACCAGAAGAAGATCTGACCTAAGTGTTTTGGTTAAATTAGATAATAAGCAATCTATGATGCAAATGAGGTGTTAAAAAAAAGCACTCGGAACACAGCCAAACACCAATTATGTGTTTTCTCAAGAAGGAAGATGTCACCACTTGACAATTTCACCTAATAGAGAATGAGGACAATGAAGAAGTGACATTCCTGGTGTAGAGAAAAATCCAGTCATGAGCTGTCTCTGGTTATCACTCTTAGCCAAGACAACTCAGAAAATTCTCCTCCAAACTCACGAATGTGAATTTTCCAGATCCTCAGGACTGGTCTTCATGTACGTGCAGCTCACCTAAAGAAAAGCTTTTCACACAAAGGTTCTCTGTGCATACGAGATTCTCTTTCCTGCTCTGTAATCTCCATAGCCCACTTCATTGTATTTCTGGAGTGTATTCACATATGTGTAGAGTTTTATGTCCTGAGTTGATTTTATTTGATCTGAGAAGTTTAAGTGGTCACTCTAACTCTCATGTGAACCAACTCTAATTGCAGTTTGCTCATTACTAACTGTAAAAGCAAACACTGGAGACAAGGGTCACACCAAGCAGGCCGGTTCTGTGGATGCAAACCAGTGGAGCACAGTAGATCTACATCTGATGCTTTTTTCCTTCGTGTTTTACATATATAGTTGAGAAAAATAAAATTATTCCATCTAACATTTATAGATGATAATCTGACATGTGAAGATCTAGTGCAAGAAATTATTAACTGCTAGCTAAACTATTGTGTTACAAATACATTGAGGGCAGCACAAGAAATCTCATTCCTGCTACTGCTGCCCACAGCCATTCAGCAGAGGAGGCTCATAGGTCCTTTCCCCCTCATAAAATGCAAATCCAACAATTCTTTCCAAAGTTCGATAAAGGGATTTCAAACCTTGTTCTAAAGGCCACGGGAGACAGTGCCTGCCCTCCCTTTCCTTGCAGAAGCATTGTGTCAGCTCTTGGCAGTACTATTTATAGGAAATCATCACTGATTTTAACGTTGAATTTTGCAGTCTCAGACTTTCTTGTTATGCCCTTGTTAATAATGTCAAAATAAAGTTTAGAGTGTTTACATGCAAGCCTGTGAAATTAATTAGCCCAGATCTGTTACCAAGTGTTTTCATTTTGCACTAGAAAAGCGTTAAGTGATGAGAATATTGGATTCTGTTTGACTTGTAGAAGCAAATCTAGAATGTGGCACAGTGATACCTTTCCTAAAATTGCGCAGCATGTCGCTTCTCAAGTGCCAGGAATGACACAGTAGATAAAGCTTTTCGAACTGAGTAAGGCTTGCAGAATCTGGCCCCAACAGCACAACTGTGACAGGCTATTAGGAAGATAAACTGTAGTGTTAATACATGTGAAGGCTTTAGGTGGGGTGGGGGGGGAAAGAAAGAAACAAAAACAAACGAACAAACCAAAAAATCAAAAACCAAAGGGTGATTCAGATAAAAAGGTGTCCTGGTATTCAAATTTCCCTGCACTGTTCATTATCTAAGATGTTCACAGAGCTGTCTGTGCAGACAAGTAGATGTGCTGTGCTCCATCTCAGCGAACTGCATGGGGGACGAGGGAGCAGCTTCACTACCCTAGTGGGACTGAGAGCTGTGCTTAGCAAAGCCAGCTCTTTTGGTCCTTTTAATAAAATGACAGTAATTTGACAGTAATAAACATTAGGCTGTCACTGTAATGTAGCCGTTTGCAAATAACATTGACATTATCTTATGCTTCGTGGCAGAATGTGGGTCTGCTTTATCAGCTGATTAATGGGGAAATTGGATGAAATTCTTTAAATCTGACAAAAAGGAGCTTGGAGTGCACTGGGAATGAGTTGTCTTTTGTTTTCCTTTGTTCCTTTTGAACCCTCACAGTTCTTTTTCATCTCCTTTTTGTTTTTGTGTTTTCATTTTTTTCTCATTCTGGGCATTTTTGCAAAGCTATGACAAGTTGAACATAAACAATAATGTTGTCTAAACTACTGCAAGTACCATTTAAAGCAATCTCAGAGTTTTTTTCTAGAAATACACAGTTTAGAAATAGCGAAGATTTGGGTTTTACTGTGGGTTGTTTATGTTTGTTTGTGATGTGTTTTTTTTATTGTTTGTTTTGATTTTGTTTTCCAAAATGCCTTCATCATTAACTTCATTAATTTCTGTCTGCCTCTTGTTACAGATTGTGGCTATTCCTACATGCTAGAGACCTAATACAAATGATTACTAGCTTTCCAGAATTTGTATTAGGACTGAGGGAATTATGAACACAGAAATTTTCCAATGCCATGCCAGGGATTTCCTCTGTCATTACAGCCCATCATTGTGAGCCTGGCAGTCTGTCACATCAGAGCCCTCTGAACCACATCCTTCTGAATCTTATACTTTTCTTTTGTTTGGGCTTTCCTAGAAATGTATCTGACTCTAACAGGCACTGGGAAAATTTGGACTTTGTATACATTTTGTAGCTGTATTTGATCCATGTGTGCATTTCATACAACTGAAGATGATGACCAAAAGCAGGCTAGTGAACAGGCAGGCAAATGCCAAACAAAATTGTCAACCAGCTTCTTTCCAGAAGAGAAAGTGTCACCATCAAGTATCTCCCTTCAGACGTGTTTAAGGAAGCTGCTGGGAATATATCTGTCTGATAGTGATTTCTGTGTGTGCTGGATGTGGAGAATGATGGCTCTTCCCATCTATCCTTCCTCTCAGAGGGCTAACACAATGGAAGTATCCAGCAGCAATGTACTCATTGCAAAGGGTCATAAAGTATTCAGGTGAAATGGGACCTCAGCACATCTCTATTCTAACCTCCTTCTCAAAACTGGGTCAGCTATGGTATCGTATAATATTGTTCAGAGCTTTATGTATTTGCGTCTTGAAAACCTCCAAGGTTGAAGAATGAACAATGTACCTGGGCAACCTCTTCCATTGCTTGGCTGTCCTTGTGGGGAAGAAAAAGTTTCTCGTTATAACCAGTCTGAGACTCTCTCAGCTTGTCTCTCATCCTTCCACCGTGCACCACTGTGAAAAGCCTGGCAAAGTCTTCTTAATGACATTCCCATGGGTACTGAGGGCTGCTGTAAGGTTCCCCAAAAGCCACCTCTTCTCCAGGCTGGACAACGCTCGTCCCTCAGCCTCTCCTTAGGGCATTCCAGCTCTGATCATCTCAGTGGTCTCCATTGAACTTGTTCTGTTTTGTTGATGTATTTCCTGTATTGAGCTACTTAACTCACATCTAAGCTGAAATATAATATGAGCTAACCACTTAAAACCCTGTGGACCTGGCACCAAGTGCTCAAAGCAGTTCTGTGAATGATAATAACTTGCCCTTTCCATCTCTGAATCCCACGGGCAAGAGGACAGAATTGCTTTCTAGACAAGAGATGCAAATGTATCACGCAACTTGGACAGAGGTGGTATAGTCATTTGGTGGCAGAGTCATGATTATTACCTGGATCCTTAGTCCTTTTCCAGCCTTGCTGGACTGGATCTCAAAAATCCATCTGATTTTGCTGGTGTGGGTGGCAATTATGGGTAAGTTTGGGAATGAGTGTCAGTAAGTACTCCCGAGAGGCACTTGACTCCCTCTACAGGAAAATTAGCAGCCAATATTAAAAATCAATTAGTGTTTCCACAGCACAACCTTTGCTATACAATATACAATGACCTTTACAGGCCAGAGAAGAATCATTTTAATGTACTATATAATGCCAGATGGTAATGTCTTTGCTCACTTAGGTGGCTTGTGATTAAACTCAATTTTCTCAGCCAGCAATTGACCTTTGTCCATCTCCTGCAATTTAGTGAATGGAAGTTAGTAAAAGCTAACAGGGTATATACATCACGTTGTCACATCTCCTTATAACAAGATACAAGTAGGCAGTGAGGCACATCTGAAATGCAGTCATTTGAAACAAATTTTATGTTTGTCCAGATAAAGGAAAACTTTCAGAGATGTAACCAAGTTACTTTTGTGTCCATCACGTCCTACATGCATATTTTCCATTCAGTGAGAAAGTGGTTATAACTAGTCCTCTTTTCACTGTCAGGCTGTGTTGGAGGTGTTCAGTAGAGAAATATTTTCCATTTAACAAGAAAGGGTGAGACATTTTTTACACCCCAGTTAATGTCCCAGTAAACATGGAGAGAATTTACCTTCCTTCTCCATCTTTGGAGATTAGTCTGTATTCAAAGGATAGTTGATAGACTAATCTGTGGAGATTAGTCTGTACTCAAAGGATAGTTGTTGATACCGTGCAGAACCAAAGCACAAGAAATGGCCTTTGCAATAGTTCTCTACCTCCTTGCTGATGCAATGTCTTCCCATGACAAAGACTTTTGCTGGCCCTACAGGTCTGGTAGATATGGATCCAAGATCAGTAGTAAAATAAAACATCACAGTACAGTCTTTTCCTTCTCTCATGATCCAGTGTATGTGCTACCCCAAATAGTAGTGACAAATACATTACTTCAGCTCATCTTCCCCATTGGTAAATCCATGCCAGGGGGAGGACTAGCTGGTATTTATTTCTAAAACACATATTTATATTTGCTCAAACTCCACAGTTCAACCTGAAGATCTATTTATCATTTACAATTGCCATTTCACAGGGAAAGTTTGAGTTTTACAGAACCCTAGCATACATGTGGAATATTTGCCTTTCCTGGTAAGACTTCTTAACAAAGTATTTCTGTTTCTTGTAAATGTTCTGCATAATAACTGTGTCCAGGACACAGAACACCAGATCTGAAATCTGGTTTGAATGAAAGCTAATTTGAGCTCTCCCTATGGAACAGGCTGTGGTTAACTCTATAATCCAGTAACGGAAACGCAGCATTCAAAGGGTATATTTGAAATGAAACAGCACATCTTTGTAAGTTAATGAGTATTTTGCTTATTCAGCTTTTCACCATATTTCCCTTCTTTTGAAATAGTCTGGCAGGAAGCAAGGGAAGTATTGTTTTATGATGCCTCATTCCTGGGGGCTCATGTTTTCTTCCCTTGATCATCTTCACTCTGTTTGCAGCGTCATGAGTGATGCCTGAAATTTCTTCCCTATTGTAATTGTCTTTTAGAGCTTTCCTTTGGCAAGGCTGTCCTTAAGATGGTTTTATTTTCTGTCCAGACCCCAAAGATGCCAGCATATGGCAATGAAACACCGCCACTGAATTACTGTCTTTTTTCATGGTAATTATTTTAGACTTTTGGACTACATCTATCCGAGCTAATTGAGTGGCACCAGGGAACATTCCCACGGATGGGAACTTGATTGCCTGTCCCATTAAATGGCTCCTGTTATGATTTTGGCCCCAGCCAGCTGGCACTCTCCCAAATGCATCCTGGACACAGTTTGGGAATCAGCAGAGACCAGGGACCATTCCCAGTTAGCAACTCAGATGTGCCCACCCTGTTTCACAGACTAGGAGATTTGAACAGTACAGATATAAGCAAATCTGTGCCAAAGAATGATCCCAGACACATATAGCATAACTATCTAGCTATATTGTAATCCATGAGTCGTGTGTCCCTTTGTTTTATTTACGTTAAAAGAAGCCCAATTACTGCTAGTCCTTAAAAATCTTATGTGTTTTTTTTTAACATGTATAACCCATGACTATGGAATCACTAGAACTATTATTTTGTGTGACAGCTGAGCTGGTGCTGTTCATAAATATATAATGCCTTCCAGCCATTGATTATGCAAATACATGCACATATTGCATGTATATGTTGGACCTGCTCCACAAATGAATCAGGACTGTGTAGTGAAAACGCTCCACTGTCTAGACAAATTGCTTATTGCAGCAATTAGAAGGTATATGATGAATAAGAAAGAGAATAGAGGGAGGGAAGGGAGGATTTCTTGGCTATTGTGGTTGAATATCAAACTGTAGAACTGGATACTATCCCTCCACCCAGAGTGGAGCTCCCAAGAGACTCAGAGCTGGTAGGTTATCCTAAGGTGGAAACTTTTACTGTTATGATGACACCTCATTGTCTGTAGGTTTTAGTCAAATTCAGGCTGGGCCACAGAGGCAAACGTGACTCATTCTCTTATTTAAGAAAAAGGTGTGGAGGAGAAAGAAATTATGTCTTTGTGAAACAGTCATGTATAGCTTTATCTAGATTGATTTTCTGGGTGGTCAAGTAAACTGTATCCTACGAGATTTTCTGTCAAATCAGGTGTCAGGTGTTTTCATTCAGAGACCTTTCCTTCTCTCAGAAGACCTATAGGGACAGCCCCCTTCCCATGGTTACAGTTCCACGTGAGGCTTTTCTAGGTGACCACCTATTCACCCTAGAATAGCGATTGCTTGTAGTGAAAGACAACCTGTAGTGTGCGCCAACAGTACTTTCATACAGACACTGTGGCCTTGACACCAAATGCAGCTATTGGCTTAAAATTATCTTAATTTGATTGTAAACTCTCCTGGTTTCTATGCACTGGCAGGAAATTTGCAGCAATAGCTAGAATTTCAGTTCAAAATTGGGAAGATTCTACAAATGATTCCATTTTCATGGAATGTGTAGTTCTGGATTAAAAGTTGTATTACATCAAATGTGGATCCATTTTTATACCATCAAAAATGGAATAAAATTTTTGTTTTTCATTTCAGACAGCTATTAGCATTGACACATTGTTAAAACAACCCTGTGCTCCAGAGATGTACAATTAAATGATCACAGAATGTACTATCAAGGATAGCAAGTATTATCGATTAATTTCATGATACAGGTTTCAGTATTCACTTTAGAGAGTCACTCAATACTAGTTATCAAAATATATGCAGAGGACAGGTGAAGGTTATGAAAGTGCCTGGAGAACACAGCTAACAAAGTAACCTCTGAGCTATGAGCTCTGTGCATGACTTATTACTTCTAATAACGTAAGTATGTGCATATTAGAGGCCCTATTGATCATCGGTAGCTACATTTCAAGTCAGAATTAACAAAGGTAGTAAGACAAACACAGAAAATAATAGCCCATTAATCTCAGTAACAGAAGTGAACTGCAAAGCTTAGTGCCCATTTGAAAGTCACTAGTAGAAAAAAGTTTTATTCTCTCCATATACTAGCTACAAGTGGAAGAGAAGAAAAATTAGTATCTTTCTCACATGTCTGAGATTTGTACTGCGATAGGTAATACTGCAAACCCACATATTTTCTTTTTGGTGCTCTTATTATTTTTCTCAGTGTCCTTAACAGGTTACACATATGTTTGTTTTCATGGATGTACAGTAAATTCCACTACAATCAGTTTACTGAATGGAAGGCAAATATAAAGACTCTCTCTCTGACACAAGGATGCTCTAAAACCACAGGCACTTTGATTAATCCTTCTCTGCTTCTGTTTTTCCTTTTATCACCTTTCCTTTGCATTAGAAACATTTATCCGGAACAGCTACTTATTTCATCTTGTTCCAACTGATCTTTCCACTACAGCTGCAAGCTCTAATACCTTATTATGACACAAATGAAAAATAGCTCTTACATACCAAGAAATAATTTAAGAACAACTTCCATTTTGGTAAAAAACAACCTCCAGCCTTATGAACAAACAAGAAAAAAATCCTCCCCCCCGCAACTTAGCATCAGTAATTAATTGTTAAAGTTTAATATCTATGAAACTGCCCTCAAAAATCAGACTATTTGGAAATTAAAATGGTTTTGATATGTGGTAAGTTTAGTGTTAACTATACTAATTGCACTGAATTTACATTGGTGTTTGCAGTTATTTGAGGTGACTGGGACAGTGGCAGGTGGACAGTGTCACCCAGGTGATGAATGTGGTGGAGGTCACTCAAGTGTCCTCCTGCCAGCTGAAAGGAGAATTCCCTCCTTTCCACAGATGGATGTGGTCAGCAGCCACCTGCAGTTGTGGGCTGTTACACCCGCCCCAACACACCAACTTGCACTGTCTGTGAAGAATTAGAATTCTTTATTGCTAAATAGAAAAGAGAAGTAGTCATGGCCTATACAATGGGAATTAGCACACTGAGGGCTGTCACTGTGGTGACCATCTATGTCTGGCAGGCTAGCAGATTCATTTAACTGGTGGAAACACATGATGTCCTGAATTACAGGAGGGAAGAAGACAGAAACTTGAATCCACCTGAGCCCTGTAAAATTACTTTTCTCCATGATACGGCAGCTTTGTCATCTTTTACAGTGACTTATGGGTGATAACAAACACCCTCTATGTAGAGGCTAGTCTAACTCTCCTATTGATTTTTCTCAGTCCTGTGTGCTTGTTTAATAAGAAAAATGTTGCTGAAAACTGGGTCTGATAATCTTAAAGACGTTATTTACTTTTTGAAAGGTGAGCTGGATTATGATTAATATGGTGAATAGCTAAAACCTAATAGAGTCAATGCTTCTTTATATCTCACAGTGGTCCAGTCCTGGTGCGGGGAAGAAAGTAACAGTCAAGCCTGAATTAAACACTCTCAGCTTTCATGTTCATGCAAGGGATTTTGATTTATTTTTTTTATATCTATGTGTAGTTCCCTGTTCATCACAGAAGCTGATGTTATCCTACTGCACTGAACGGGGATGAGAAACTCAGCCATCTGCCAGGCACAACCTGCTTCCCCACTTCCCCTGCCCCTTTCCAGGATTAATCTCAGCACTGGGCTCCTCACCACCCCTCCCTTTCCATGATCAACTGAGCAACATGGTGCATGTTTTTCTTTGAGTGGATCAGAGACACTCTTTACAGGACAATGTAGTGAATGCCTTAACAGTTCCTCTGTCACTTGTTTGCACTGGGGGGCTGTGACAGACTGGGACCTCATGGCATCAGTGTAGCCTGGGAGGAAGGCTGCAAGTGAACCGTGACACCCTACACCTATTCCCATCCCTCTTTCCTCTCCTTCTTCCTTCCCTTTTTAACCAAAATTGCATCCCATCAGTGAACCAAGATTTTCAGCAACGCCCTTAGGAGTCACCTTAGGATGGGACTAGACACCCACCAAATATCTCTTGCTCTCCTCCACTGGAAATGGGGGATCATTTATCACAAGCCTGCAGAAGACATGGCTTCTCCCTGACAGGTGAAGCATGATGGATCACAGCCCATGAGTTTGCTTTTGCTGACTCTCAGCAGGGCTCCAAAGCCTGCAATCAACCATGAACATGTTCTAGGAGGTCCGAGTGGAGTCTTTCCTGTAGAAGATACTGGAACAGGAGTTCTTCTTGCTATTGATTAGCAACAGCTCAATATGAAAGTGTTTCAGGTAGCAGAGCTTTACTGGAACTGCGGTTGCTCCTACTGCTGCTGACTCTCAGAACACCGTTCATTACACACTTCCTGAGCTCATCTTCCTTTCTCTTGAGATAACAATGTACATTTGTCATGTTGTGCAGGAGACTACAAACACCAGTGCTGGCTTTGATTTTCCTCTTGGCATCCCAGCTGGGCAGTGATATGTTGTCTTGTCATGCTGAACTACCACTTTGTTTTGATATTTTTTACACTGTGCACAATATGTCCCAACATCTTACCTTGAAAATGGAGCTGGGCCTAAATGGATGGGAAAAAGCATTGTTAAAACTTCCTTGTTAAAATAGAAAAAGATATTAAAATAAAAAATGAATAAGTCTTTATATGTGAACACTCATAAATAAATTTATCTACAGCTTGGTTTGAACTTATACATTTGAAGTGATGGTAACTTTTTACACTCTTAAAAATGTACAAAATTACTTACCAAATTTATTTTAATAATCCATCTAATCAGTACAGTAAAATTTCTTCAATTTTCCAAATGATATTAGAAAGAAATTCAGTCATTCTAACAGACCACTGAGTATTATTTTTTCTTATTTATGCTGGGAGGAGGTTGTGATACATTTTGTGAATTCTCACCCAAGATGTTTGACACTTGTTTGGCTCATTCTACTGAAGGAGGCAAGCTCAATTTAGTAACACACCAGTGACACTGTGATGCAGTCATGAAGCACAACAAAAACCCAAAATAACTCATCGTCACTGGTCATCCCTCCTAGAGATCTGTGATTAAAAACATTGATTGCAGGGGTTATTTTGTTTGTTTGTGTCTTTTATCTCTCTCTTCTGCTTTCTCAAGAATAAAATACACACCAGAAAGGTAGCAATACAAAACCAGAACTGATAAATACTGTAAGTGGTTGAGTCTATTGTTTTAGTAAGTGCTGCTGTGAGCAGTGAAATATGCGTGACGGAGCCTCCACTTTTGTGGACTTTCATGTCAAGATAATTGGTCTTATGAAACCTGTTTCTAGTGATGGAGAATTCATAACATTCCCCTCCCATGTGGATTCTCTGTTGCTTAAATTGTTGAGGTTGGAGTTCACTATTCCTTGGGGAGGAAACTAACTTGGGTCTTCCTTTATGTATTTCCACAAAACATGATGAAATTTGGTAGTTCCTTCCCCCAGTCTTAGAGGCAGGAGAATTTCATCCACTTCCCTCTTTTTTCTTGCCCCAGCGACTCTCCCATCTTACAAGCGTTTCCCTGTTGGCCTATCTGCTCCTTTATCTCAGATATCTTCAAAGCAAAAAGAGAGAAAGAAAGAGAAGAGAAAGAGAAAGAGAAAGGGCAAACAAACCTCAAAAAACAACTAACCAACCAACCAACCAAAAAACCCAAACAAAACCGACTAATTGCCTTTTCAACTTCTCCCCCATGTCCCTCTCCTGCTCTTATTAAAGGTACTGTCTACAATAATTTTCTGAGAGTTGGAGTTGTTCAGACTGGAGAAGAAAAGGCTCCAGGGAGACCATATTGTGGCCTTTCAGTACATAAAAGGGGTCTATAAGAAAGATAGGGACAAATTTTTGGCTGGGCCTTTTGCAATAGGAGAAGGGATAGTGTTTTTGAACTAAAAGAGCGTAGATTCAGATGAGATTTAAGGAAGAAGTTTTTTACAGTGAAGCTGATGAAACACTGGAACAGGTTGCCCAGAGAAGCGATAGATGATTCATGCCTGTAAACATTCAAGGCCAGGCTGGATGGGGCTCTGAGCAACCTGATCCAGTTGAAGGTGTCCCTGCTCATTGTATGGGAGTTGGACTAGATGAGCTTTTAAGGTCCCTTTCAACTCGAACTATTTTATGATTCTATGGAAGGGTTTACTATGGACCATCCCACTGTTCTGTTAACCTTGCAGGTCCTTAGTTATGTTGAAATTTAGGTCTTCATTGTTCCTAAGTTAAAGGCTTTTGCATCAATTCTGATGGTCCTGCCCAGGTTTTGGTCAGCTCTTGATTTGATAAGTAACATACTTCTCTGTCACCCCATCATATACAAGTTTGCCTTCCTCATATCCGTGTAAATCACTGCTGTCAGGAGAGCTCCCCCAGACTGCTACTTTGACCATGTCACCCCTCTCACGTCAACTTTTTCCACTTCTCTCAGGCATCTCCTTTTTTATTAGAACAAAATCAAAACAAAGCACCTATTTGACTTACCTGAACTTAACTGAACTATCCACCTAGCCTTTTTCAATCAGTTTCATAATGTCAACTCCTGCTTCTGGTCCACCCATGATCTGTCAGCTTCCACTTGTTGCTCTCTCTCTTGCTGCCATGCATTTCCCATAACAAGCAGCAAAATTTATGGCATCATCCCCTCAATATAACCTTGAGGTCCATCCTCATCATGAACTCTATGAAGAACTTAACATTATGCAGCCAACCCTTCTGCATCCTGAATTTTTGCCTTTCTTTTCTTGGTTTCCCCATCTCTACCCAGATATTCAGGTTCAGCTCTACTGTGAGCAGTTTTGGGGTAGAGGATGTTATTTTGGTTTTCTGTCTGAGCAGTATGTGGAAAACCAGGATACTGGACTATCATCCTGGTGAGGATTTCCAAGGATTAACAAAGATAGCAAAAGGGTAAAGGGCAATATCTGAAAAAAGTAGATACTGCAGAAAAACAAGCAGAAAAATGTTTTGAACTTTATTTGTATTTTCACCCAGGACCAATGACTTCTTATATACTTTGAGGCCAGAAAGAATCACTTTCATGATTCCATGTGTTGGATCTTGAGGTGCAAAACTACAAACCTACAGTAAAATTTCAACAAAAAATTCCCATTTTGATGGAAATTTTTTCTTGGTAAAATATGTTAATGTTTCACTACCAATTTTTATTGCCGACTACAATGTCATATGGTAGTTTCTCACACTGCACTTCCAGGAAGCAGGCTGTGGGTGCACATGAAGTTGTGATGGGACACAGCTGGGACAACTGACCCCGGCTCATCCAAGGGGTTTCCCATGCCATATGATGTTGTAGTCAGCAATAAAACTGGAGTGTGTGTGTGAGAATCACAGAGTCAGAGAACATTTAGGGTTGGAAGGGACCTCTGGAGATCATCCAGTCCAACCTACCAGCTAAAGCAGGTTCACCAGAGTAGATCCCACAGGAATGTGTCCAGGCGGGTTTGAATGTCTCCAGAGAAGACTCCACAGCCTCTCTGGGCAGCCTGTTCCAGGGCTCTGGCACCTCAAAGGAAAGAAGTTTCTCCTCATGTTCAGGTGGAACCTCCTGTGCTTCAGTCTGTGCCTGTTGCCCCTCATCCTATCATTGGGCACAACTGAAAAGAGTCTGGTCCATCCTCTTCACACTCACCCAGGAGATATTTATAAACATTGATGAGATCCCCTCTCAGCTTCTCTTCTCCAGGCTGAACATACCCGGCTCTCTCAGTCTCTCCTCATAATAAAGATGCTCTAGACCCCTAATAATCTTTATAGCCCGCCAGTGGACTCCCTCCAGTAGTTCCTTGTCCTTCTTAAACTGAGGAGCCCAGAACTGGACACAGAACTCCAGATATGGCCTCACCAGGGCAGAGTAGAGGGGAAGGAACAACCTCCCTTGACCTGCTGGTCATACTCTTCTAAATATTCCCCACGTACCTGTTGTGGACCTGAACTCCCAGGTCCTTCTCTGCAGTGCTGCTTTCCAGCAGGTCCACCCCTAGCCTGTACTGGTGCCTGGGGTTATTCCTCCCCAGATGCAAGACCTTACACTTGCCCTTGTTAAGCTCCATCAAGTTCTTCTCTGCCCAGTCCTCCAGCCTTTCCAGATCTTGCTGAATGGCAGCACAGCCTTCTGGTGTGTCAGCCCTTCCTCCCATATCCTAGAAAGACTTTCTTTTTTAGAGTTTAATTATCAAAAGATATTTGGGAAGATAAAACAAAACAGCTGTAAATAACCTTAAATTTAAGTCATTCAGAGCTAATCCACAAGATATTTTTGGTATGTGATTTCTCCCCTTGCCTTAAGTCTGTGGTCCCAGCTCTTGGGCCTCAGGTGCAAGCCCACTCTCCTGCAGCCCCACCAACAGCAACCCTGCTCTGCTGATCTACATCCAAATTGCTGATGTAAAGAACATTTTACTAACATGTTTGCCAGGACTTTTCTAACTTTTGCTCTTCTGATTCCCTTCCCATCCCCCTGGGGGAATGAATGAGTGGCTGTGTGGTGCTTCACTGCCCACCACAGTTAACCCACAACAATTTGTCCCTGAGGCAGGAAGATAGCTGGCTCAGACTGCATGGGGCATGTCAACCCCTTCTTCTTCTGCTGAGGTGGATGGCAGCTACCACATGGCAAATGACTGGTTCACTGGTGATCAGTGTGAGACTTTACCTTTTGAGAAATAATCCACCAGTCTTTCATTTGTTTTCCAGGGCCAGAAATAAGACCATCAGTTCCAGCAATCGAATGATCCAGGAATTAGCAGTGTGTCAGCAGTTAGGTCTACAATTATTAGGGTTAGGGAGATAGCATTTCTGGAAGGCATTGAGCCTTATTGGAGCATCTATCACAGTAACCCTGTAGTGAACAACACATTATTATTCATATATTGAGTATGTTTTCAAATAGACTATAAATAAAAACTGTGGCCTCCAATTAATCCCAGTTCAGTGCCTTTATTTTCCTTAAATTTGTGTTAAGTGAAGAGGATCACATTTAGAAAGATTAATTTAGCTTGCCTTTTTTTTTTTTTTTTTTCTTTCTTGAAGTTCATAGACTATTTGTGGTCATTAAATGTAAAGAGAAATGAAGTGAGGATTTACAGCTGGGAATGATTAAGAGCAACTGGGTTAAAATATGAATTGGAACACCTGTGTTGGCTTTGTGGTTGGAAAGCAGTCTGACTTCCAAGAGTGTGAGAAGTTTTTCCCCAAGTGTCCCAAGTCTTGCTTGTCATGGTTTTGCATTTTAGATTTTAAGGTTTTTTTTTTGTTTGTTTCCTATGATTTTAATCTCAGAACACTTAGCTTCAAATTGGAGAGACTTTAGAAAACCAGATTCACCTAAAAGACTGTTCCAGATGACAAAGAACAGAAGATAGCCCCACATGTGTTTCTCAGTTGAACTCTTCTTCAAGCTTACCGATGCTTTCCCTACCATAACTCCCACATGTGACAAACCGCCATGTCAAGATTCTCAAGCCTTTTTCATTTGACCTTCATTCTTTTTGTTATCAGAGCCATTCAGCCAGTGCCTGTTCTTCTTTTCGCTCCCCTGTCTGTCTGAATGGCTCATCTGTTGTATCCCTCTGGCATTTAACTTCTGAGTTGTCTGGGCAGGGACTCTGCTGTTGTGATTTAGCTTTATAGCATCTGGTCCTAAGGGACTCTGATCCCCAGCCATGGTCTTTCAGCATTCTTGCTTTCCAGTGATTCTGTCTTATTTAACAGGCAGCTCAGGAAGTACCTGAAAATATATTAAGCATAGAGCAGAATAACACATCCCAAGAGAATCTGATTTAAGGCCAAACCTTTGTTTTTACTGTATACTTTCTTGTTGAACAGTTCAAGTTAAGGACAGTGTCAGCCTAAATTTACCATCTTTGGTTATCTCATGTCACAGTCTTCATGTTATTTTTATGCAGTTTACATAGACACGCAACAAATAAAGGTCATTTCCTTCTACTTAGAAGAAGTTTTATTGCTTTGTTTTTAAAGGTGACCTTATTGATACTGAAGAGACAGATAGACAGGCAGCTCAGGAGTCTGGAATAGTTTATTCCAGAGTGTATCAAATATGGTGTGCATGCCATTGATAGGGCACAGGCAAGTGCAAAAGGAACAAGGCAGCTACTCCTCGTGGGTTCTTCAAAGAGATTTGTCTGAGCCGAGGCGTAAGAAGACATGCACTTCTGTCTAAATACTTGCTTGACAATTAACATATGAGAGGATAAGGCACAAAGCACGATGCAAGTGCAGATGGGGAAAGTATTGGGATGGAAGTGATGGCTGTATGTGTTCAAAAAGACATAGCTCTGAGTGCTAGAGGATGGGAGGCTTGGACACAGACATCAGGTTTTGCTCTAAGGGAAGGTATTGAGAGTGTATTAATATGTGGGTGGAGAATAGGGAGGACTTAGTCTTCTTACATGTGTAAATTGTCCAGAACAGAGCTCAGAATGGACTTACAGTCATGGTGGTACCCAGACAGCCAGATCTGGGAAGTCCTTACGTGCAATCTTCTTCCAGGACATGCCACAAGCTGACTGGAAAGATTGAGGTGATTTATCCCCCACTCTCTGTGTGCTGGCTTTATGGTGGTTCTTGTCTCTACCTTGCACAAGAGATGATGCTGTTACACAAGGACTTAAAAAATGGCTGCTAGTCTGCTCCTCTGCTGTGAAGGTGGCATGATACTTATTTTAGAAAAGAAACAAGGAGAGGGGGTAGCTGTCATGGGGGAAACTGTAAGGCAATCTGGCATGAAAGCTGCATCTCACTCCTGCAGGAGGTGGTTCTACAGAAGGGTCAGCAGGCTTGAAATAAGAGTGTGCCAGAACATCTGAAAAATTTAACACTAGACTACTTTTAACATTAAAAATAGGCAAAAGTCTATTAAAAGAAATGTCTTGAAGACACACAGAAAGACTGCTATTTTTAAGTACCCTTAGGTCTAGGTAAAATACAGGGAGTTTCATATAATGGGATTTTTCAGTGTCAAAGCCTAAAGAGAATGAAATAAATATGCAATGTCAGAATTGTAAAACCAAACCAAACCAAACAAACAAAACCCACCAAAAAAACAACCAACCAAACAACAACAACAAAAAAATCCTAAGAATGACCTCTTCTATCTTGGGTTTTATTTGACTTTGAAAGACATTTTTAAACAGTAGTTTTGACACCATATTCCTTCCTCCCTCTAAACCAGAGTTAAATGTAAAAGGTTTTAAGGTTTGTTCTGCAATTGTTCAGGTCATCCTCAGCACTGTATCCGTGTATCCTGTAACAACCATGACACTGTGTAGTATGTGGAGTATAGTAAAAGCAAATAACCTGTAGGCCAAATAGCTGGTTAGAGAAATCTGCACCAAGGTTTTCCTTGTCCCACAGGTCACCACCTGTATGCTTGGTGACAATTACAGTGATTGCACCTGAAACACATCACTTGCTATTTGGTGCCTGCATCATTGGCAGCAAAATCTCTTTATGCATTATCTGGAATAGTGAAATTTCTAGAAAGGGACGAAGCTTCACAAAATGAAGTAAGGATTTGTTTCTCATATTATTACTTTTATGAGTGAGAAATAGAAGTAATAATAATACTTGCACAATAAGACTGTAGTTAATAATGCAAAATATGGATCCTTTCAAAAAGGATCCTATGAGCCCTTAAAAAACCCACAGGATAGATTTACTGTGGAAGAAAAGAAAAAATAATATTTTTCAAAATAATTATTCTAGACTCAAGTGACACAACCTGCTGAACTGAAGGCTGAAAAAGTCACTTTAGTATGAAAAGTGACACAATCCTTACAGAGAAGTGTCACAATCAAATTTCTCTGCTCTGTACTTAGACACATTCAAATTTGTTCAACATGATACAGTACAGGAGGTCCTGCAAAGCAGAACTTCTTTGCAATTTCCATGGCATTGAACCCAATAGATTGATGATTTAAACAAGCTCTCTAGATTTCCAAGTAGATATGTAATCAGAATGGAAATGCACTGGAAATTTTTTTATTCATGCTACAGTGGATTTATCTCACCATAAAGACACTTTGCAATGTCCTTTTCTCAGGATCAGTGCTGAAATGTCATTTCAGCTAATGCTTTGCATAAAAAAGGGCATATTCTTTGAAACGTGAAGTTGGCTCTCCTACCAGTTAGAAGATGGAGGATAAAATGCTAAAAAAGACAAACCTACATGTTCTTGTCGTGGAAATGTCAGTAGTGGCTTTTGCTTTGTGAGTGTGCAGAGGGGAGGGAGAAGTTATTTTAAATTACCTAATTAAACAAAATGAAAATGGACATGCTGGTGGCAGCTGTGAGAAAAGGATGCTGTGTGCAAACATTGCCTGTTACTCTCAGTCCCTGCCCATACTGCTTTTGCAGAACTGTTGCCTGATAATGGCTAAGAAGATGCTAAGCTGTAATTGCTGCTACTGATTGGGCAAAGATTGCAGCTGCAATTTGTTTGTGCTATAACAACAACAGCAGTAATGATAATAATAACAATAACAATATTGCTTTTTTGATTGGAACAGGCTGCCCAGGGAAGTGGTGGAGTCACCATCCCTGGAGGTGTTCAAAAGGTGTTTAGATGAGGTTCTTAGGGACATGGTTTAGTGCCAGAGTTAGCTTGTGTTATGGTTGAACTTGATGATCCTGAGGGTCTCTTCCAACTGAAATGATTCTATGATCTCAGCCTTACCTGCCCTTTTCCACTACTTGTAACTTTTTTAAGTGAAGAAGTGATATCAATCAATGTAACAAAAGTACTGTAAACACATCAGTTTAAACTAATTTCACATTAAGGCAGCTAAGAATAGCAAATATAATGAAATGCTGACACTGCTGTTTTGCAGTACAGTTGATGACATAATTATACACAGATTTAGCACAATTGGTTTATAGGTGTTGCCAGATGTGTACCTGGGTTCACATCTGGGTAGTGTAAGGCATTAGTGCATTTTGACTAAAGGTTGCTGACCTTTTAGCTGAGATGTCTAATTCCGCCTGTGAACCCTCCTTGACTCTTACAATGCTGAATAAATAAATAAATACTCCCCACACTCCCATTGTTTTGTCCAGTCCACTTCAGATTGTGTATAAATGGATCTGATACGGCAGTAACTGGGAACGGAGAAATGGCTGCATCCGAGCCCATGCAATGACATTGTTTGGCTATGTCCTGAACAAAATGATAGCACACAGCCTGCTCCCAGGTTTTGGGTCAAGGAGTTTGGGTACGGAAATCTTTCACATAAGATCTGATATTTTGAAATTTTGTTTTACTGCTTGCCAGAGGAAAAATAATAATTGAAAGTCACCTGTGAAAGGGGATTGAGCCCTAACTCTGGAGAAGATGAACAGGACCTGTGGTAACCCTGGAGACACCCTAAGGGCATGATGGTCTGCCTGCTAGCAGACAGGGCGTTTTGGCTCTTGAGGATCCATGAAGCCTCTCTGGGCTCTGATCGTGCCATGTCTGGCAAGTGGGCTACCAAGAAACTGGGAATCACTAGAAACTTTGGTGACTTAGTGGACAGGCAAGTGGACTGAAAGGTTTGAAATAGGCACACTGGAAGGGTACACATGAGAAGCTTGTAAAACTACCCATCTCCTCAAAATTGAACAACTCTGGGTAATCAGCAAATAAGAAAGAAAAATTCAGCCTTACTCTGGTCACACTCCTCTTGGTCTATACCACTACAGAAGCAAGAAGGAGTTATTCTCATTTTGTCCAGACATTGCCAAAGAAACAATATTAAATGCCATTATCACTCAAGACTAGTGTCCTTGACGTTAATGGACTAAAGCATCCGTTGACTTTAATGGAATTAAGTTCAGACTCATCTGTAGTTTGTATTCACTCCTTGTATCACCCACAGGAATTGCTAAAATCTTGCTAAGAGGTTAGATTAACAGAAGGGAAATGGAGACACAGGAGATGAGATCCCATATGGGTGAGCTTGACTCACCAGAATACATGATCAAGTGTTTGTCTACTTTTGCACCCTACCCAGCTATTCCTAATTCTTTTTGATGTTCACTTAGGTTCTGATTAATCAGTGTAATCAATCAAGATAAATCAATTAATTGATCAGATTTTTGTTAATGGTGATATTAATAGAAAAGAGGCATTGAGGACATGAGTCTGGCTAATATAATCCTAATATGGCCACAGACATTTTTCACACAACATCCTGCCCCTGTGAGAAGGAGCAAGATATCCCACCATGTCTTGTTACGTACAAACTCTTAAGAGAGGACTTTTGTCCTTCCCCCTAGAGACAATTATGGCTCTTTATCGACCATGGAGTTTTATGGCCTTTGTACTTTTATTCCCCATTGCTTTTGCATTCAGATTACAACCAGGTCTCAAGGGCATGTTGCCAAATCAACTGCAGGCAGTAAAATTTATTTTCCTTTAATGACAGTGAGACAATATTTACATATACACTAATATAGTACAGGATATCAGACTGCTCAATTCTGCATACCCGACTCTGAAGAAAAAAGGGTTGCCTGTGCAACTTGATGGTACTTGTTAGAGTCTTATGCGTGCTGTCTACAGTCAGCTCCACCTTTGTTAACTGTGTTTAACTTTGATGATTCTCCACATTGTCCGTGTACAAGATCATTTAGTTATTCCACAAAAGACTCTGTTTCCTTTAATTTGGTAATGCTGTAAATGTATACTTTCTCTGAAATCCTCTGCATCTGTGAACTGTCCATTTTCAAATAACCTTTTTAACTGTGGATCATCCATCACCTTGTATTTTACTTCAAGTACAGATTAAGACCTGGTATACTTTTTCTCTTTTTCTTTTTCTTTTTCTTTTTCTTTTTCTTTTTCTTTTTCTTTTTCTTTTTCTTTTTCTTTTTCTTTTTCTTTTTCTTTTTCTTTTCCTTTTCCTTTTTCTTTTTTTTCTTTTTCTTTTTCTTTTTCTTTTTCTTTTTCTTTTTCTTTTTCTTTTTCTTTTTCTTTTTCTTTTTCTTTTTCTTTTTCTTTTTCTTTTTCTTTTTTTCTCTTTTCTTTTTCTTTTTTTCTTTTTCTTTTTTCTTTTTCTTTCTTTTTCTTTCCCTTTCCATTTTCTTTTCCCTCCCCTTTTCCCTCCTCTTTTCTTTTTCCTTTTTTCCTTTCCCTTTTTTCCTTTCCTTTTTTCCCTTTTCCTTTTCCTTTTCCTTTTCCTTTGTTCTTTCCTCAGGTCTAGTTCAGGATAGCCTTAAGACACTCTTGGTCACATATATTTTCTTTAAATTACCAAGATTCTCAGCATCCCTAGAAATCCAAGTTACTCAGCCGTAGTGAAAGAATATGTATGTATGTGGATGTGGTGCAACACTTCTCCAGTTACTTCTCTCTACTATATATCTAATTACAACAATGTTCTTGGTATTTTCAAACTTGTTTAATATAATTTATTCATGTCTCTTTGGGCTTCAGCTTAGCACAAGCAAAGATTATCTCTTTATCTGGAGAAAAGCTCTCTGGTAGACTTTGTTGTCTTGTCCTACCTCCTGCTGCCCAGGGCAGAGGCTGAGGGGATCAGGGGGCTGCTGACAGTGGTACCTGGGGTTCCCAGGGTTCCCATCTGCTCCAGGTTGTTGCTAAGGAACATCTGCTACAAATAACAACAGCACCTTCCCCCACCTGCTCCCACGCTGGCTTCAAGGGCTTTGCTCTCTCTCCTTGGCTCCACAGACTGGGAAGCACCAGCTGCTGCTGCAAGATTGTGTGGAAGTTTATATCTTGCCTTTTTTTTTTCCTTTTCCCCTCTCTTGCTTTCTTTTTTATTTTTTTTCCCCTTCCTTTTATTTTTCTTAATTATTTTTTTTTCTCCATTCACTCCTTAAATCTTTTAGAATTTAAGCACTTGCTGCCATCCCCAAGGCAGCCTTTTAGTGTGCCCCCTCCCCACCATGGTAATATCAATCATTACAGATATTTTTCTTCACTTCCTCACCTACTTTTCCTCGATTCACTGTACTACATCACAATTCAGGCCTTCAGACCCAAATGGTTTGTTCATGGATTTAAAGTGAAAGGGTGAGAATTCATGTAGCAAGTTCCTTTCCCTCCCCTCTCCCTGCACAAATGCATTAACTAGTCCCTTACAAGAGCTGTGATTTGGATCTCATAATTCACGTATGCTTGGAGGAAAATAAAAAAACATGTGTCAGACTATCCTCATACTTTAATGATTACTCTGTTTGAATTAATTATACCCCTTTTGGTATTTTTTGAAAGGTCTGTGGCTGATGGTGTGAGGTTTGATTTTATAAGAACAGAAAAGCTGACCACTCATGTGATTATGAAATGATATACAGTTGAGCAAAGATTCTCTATCTCTACTGAGAGCTAAGAAAAAGTTCATAGGCAAAGCACCCTACTATGAATAATCTTCTTATTTCTAATGCCACCCAGCCATGCAGACTTAAAGATAAGTACAGATGAACCAAGAGAGGCTGAACTTATTAAATGTAATGGAAATGGACTTTAAATTTGGTGAATCAAAATTTTGCATTAACTTTTTCTTTAATACACTTAAATTGCCACTATAGCAGTTCCATTTTCCTCATCAAATTAGTTAAGTGGGAGATGAAGTGATGCAAGTTATGATCTATCAAGGAATCACAACCTCCAAGATGAAACAAGTGAAACATAGAAATAGCTGTTGCAAAGCCAGGCCTGATGCCAGGGGGAAATGAAGGCTTTTATTCTCCAGAAATTCTTCTGAAAGGAATCTTGTATCTCCAGTAAATACAGAGTTATCACAGAATCACAGAATGTTAGGGATTGGAAGGGACCTCAAAAGATCATCTAGTCCAATGTTCCCTGTCCTTCTTGAACTGAGGGGCCCAGAACTGGACACAATATTCCAGGTGTGGTCTCACCAGGGCAGAGTAGAGGGGAAGGAGAACCTCTCTGGACCTACTAACCACCCCCCTTCTAATCCACCCCAGGTGCCATTGGCCCTCCTGACCACGAGGGCACAGTGCTGGCTCATGGTCATCCTGTTGTCCACCAGGACCCGCAGATCCTTTTCCCCTACGCTGCTAATAGGTCATTCCCCAATTTATAATGGAAGCTGGGGATATTTCTTTCTGTGTAAGGTCCTCCAGGCCTTTTGGTTCCCTATATTGGACAGCGCAAAAGAGTCTTGGGACATCCATCAGCTGGGAGAAGAAGCTTGGAGGAAACATGTTCTGCATCAGAGCTGTTGCAGGCCTGAAGGACCTGGGGAGGCTGGAGACCTGTCTCTGAGGGTTTCGGGGAAAGCTATGGTACAGCATGGACTTTGCAAAGACCATGGAGGGAGAGACTGTTCAGTCTCTACTTGCCCCCCTGGTCAGGGCTAGGAAGGCCGGAGCCCTCTCTTGGAGTCAGTGGTCTTTGTAGACACGACCATGAGGTTCACAACTCATGAGCAGCACTAGATGCAGTGGGGGGAAATATGGGAGACCCATGTTTAGGAGGGATAACTATTCCTCCTGATCTCACATCTATCATGACATGCACACTTATGAAAATCTTTTTACTTGTTACATAAGAGTGGAAGTACCTTGGCAGCAGGAAAACAAACCAAACCAGCCAAGACAATTCCAACCAGACGTGAACTGATAATATGCACATGGCAACACTTCAAATTCAAATAATTATCTTCACAGGAGAGGCTACATCAGAGGAAACACAAAGGCTGGGTTTTTTCTTTTATTCCCATTTAATTTCCATTTCATTTTGAAAGCAAACCTCAAAAATCCCAAACCTTTTTTTTTCTTTTTAAGTAATTCCTCTATTGTCAATCTCCCCAATTAACAAGGCAGTACAAATTTAAAATATTGGTGAAATCAACAAAATTATCTGAAAGTTTTGGCCTTCAATAGAAATGCTTCTCTATTTAAAATCTATTTGGTCTCATCTAAGCTGTCCAGAGTCATGATTCCATGAATAATTAAGTGTGTGAATAACTTGCCTCTGGTTACTGTCCTCATGAGTCAGATGTCCTTACGTATTAGTAGGTTTGGGGGCTATAAACACTGTGATTCTTCTCTTAATTGAATCAATGGGAGTTCTGGTAGTAATTTAATATTTTTAGGGTATCTCCAAGTCTGTGGGAGGACTCTTTTCATCTTGCCTATACCTTGAGCCCAACTTTAGGTGAAAAAAAGTCATCTTTTGAAGTACATCCCTCAAGAAAGCTGATACTGTATAAGTATCTCTGTTTAGCCACTAAGAAAGAGAAGTAACCCAAATTGAAGCTTCTCTATGAAAGAATATGTCACAGAAACACCCCATCTGGCCCCAAAGGACTGAGATGTAGGTCTGAGGGTCTGGAGCACACTGTGTAGAGATCTCCATGCTGGGTTGTATGGGCTGGTTTTTTATCCAGAGCAATCTATTATCTATTTAGATTGTCTGTTCATTAAACTTCCAGGTGCCCAAAGACGTATGTGAAATGTGAAAATGACAGATAAAATATCAGTCTAGTTGGAGGGTGAAGATTATTGTGATATTCCAGCTCACACTCCACAACAAATGAGGGTTGTGGCTTTTGTCTCTGGTTGCTCTGATCCTTCTTCCACTGCTATAAAGATGGAAAACAAAATAATTGTGCATTAAGGCTGCCAACTCCTTATTCCCCGTACTTAACTAAATTCTCCTAATATTCGTGCTAAGGAACTGATTATAGGGTATGCTGTTGATTGTTGTTTTTTATCCTCTTTTTTACCATCTGTCTGCTGTGAATACATCTGAAATCCCTGGCTTCAACAGCTAAAATGTACTCAGCAACTCGTTTTTTTTTTTTTTTTTCCTCTTCTAATTATCCTTTTAATTTGCTTCTGCTCAGCTCCCACACCTCCTCCCCCTTACCAGATTGTTTATATTTTTCCAAAGAGCTTCTGAGAATTGCTTATACTGCTCTTTGCACCCTTTTCCTGCTCCTCGTTCCAGAAATTGCTGTCTCTTGTCCCCTCCTTGTTGTGATCTTGCAGGAGTGAGTTTGGATCACAACCTTCCCAACTGTTTCTGACAAATTGCCCCATGGAGCAATAGCATATTATATTAAGAGAATTTTCTTGTTACTCAACCTTCTCTGTTCTGCATTAGCAAGTGGGATAGATTCCAGGGACTGCAAAGAGGTGTGGTACAAACCAATAGTACTTTATTCCTGGAGATAGATACTTCATCTAATGACATCACCATGCTACACAAGCAGCTGCTGAGATTTGACTCCAAACATGCCTGTTAAGTAATATTTGAGTGAGTGGAAAAGTGCAGCCCAGAATGAAATAATGGAACTGAACCTGGGAACAGTGTATCAGTGAAAGATTTAGGAATAAAACTGTCTCTCAGCTTCCCCATCTGCGGGCTTGATCCAGGCATAGATGCAGACAACCAGGACTAGGTCTAAGCAAGACTGATGTGTCTAGATCCAAAATCTCATTGACACAACTCTCTTTCAGGCACCATTCAAAGCTGGTGACATTTGAACTCTCCTGCCTCTTCCAATTTCCTTGGGCTCAGAACAGCCGGCGCTGAGCCCCTACCTCTTGTCTAAATGTAATCAGGATGCAGGAGCGAGGCAGCGCGAGGCTGATGTCTCCTGAGGAACTCCGTACTGTGTTTCAGACCTTACCTAACATACAGTGACAGAACTGGGTTCCTCAAGAAGCTGTTGCTGGTGGTTTTATGTAATACCCAACTTCATAAACACATTTATAGATATCTATAAAAAGCATTTGCTGTAGTGTCTGCACAGAAACTGCTGTGAATTTCATGTAATGCATCATATACATAGAACACAATACATACGAGACATTTGTAACAAATTGTATATAACAAATATTCTACGTAATTGCATACAAAGCAATATGTATATAATACAATAATGTATGTTTTATATAATACAAAAGCTAAAAAATCCCCAGGTGATTGGAAGATCCATCGGAGAACCAGATCCTTGCCTCAGGCTCAAGTATCCAGTCTCTATCTCCAGGTATGATCTGTCCTGTCTGTTTTGGAAGGGCAGAGAAGGAACCATGGTAGTGACAAACTCCAGTCCCTTGTTGAAGCTGAGCAACTATACAGAATACAAGAGTAATTTTATCAAACAGGCAGCATGAAAGTGGAGAACACCATTGCCACCCAAGCAGTGGAGAAATCACTGGCAGGAAGTGAAGAGAGATACAATCTAGTCTGCAGTTTTGCTTTTATGGTAAGTTTTTACTGTATAAAATATGAGAGTGTTCTCTGCTATAGGTTCTAGCTCCCAGGTTGTTGTTCTTGGGAGCTAAGCCTCCATAGTGATTTGAACCTCCACCAACCCTGAATCTGCTCCATCAAGGGATTTATTTTCCTGTTTTCTAAATACTGCTTCATTGTATCTGCAACAATAAATGTGAAATCAGCATATATGTGCTATCATGTTATATTACTATATGGATAACAATGCTGGAGAACAGCAAAACTTAATGATAAAACATATTGACTTAAAAACGAATTGACTAAAGGTATGTAGAGAATTGAAAGACTGCAGAGAAAAAAGAAGTAATACAGAGAACACTAGGATAAGACTTTGGTGTTACAGAGTGATGATTCTAATAGTTTAGGTGTATGTCAAGAATAACTTTGATGCTATTAAGATAAAAGTAAAAAAACAACAAAACAATAAAAGCAGAGACAATCCAAAATGCATTGGATAGCTCTGGTAGATAGATCAAAAGAGGTCCAAAGAAGCCTTGAAGCTGATATAAAACTGAAAGCAATGGAAAGACATGTTTTGAGCACTTGTTGTTCAAGACATGCACCTTAAAGCAAAACAATGGAGGACAGAAGGAAGAGCCCATACCTGGATCTCTTACATGAACAATGAAAAGCAGTTGAGAGGGAGAGACAGGCAAGACGCCAGCTGTACAGTAACGCACATTTTATTACAGTACAGATGCTGACCCTGAATTCTCCTACCAACCAGGGTTGCTGTAGTATCGGCTGTGCAGTCAGGGTTTCAGCAGAGCAAGGACCCTGACTGCAGGGTTGATCAAATGGGCCATCAATCAAGTGATTCGCATTGTATACTTAAACCTCCTGCTCAAAGTCAGGTTATAATTCATACAGCTCACAACCTCCCAAAACAGATGTTTTAAACTTAAGGCAAGGACTGCAAAAGGAGGTAAAACAGCTGAAAAATAAAATCTCTTGTTACTAATAATAAACATCAGAACCCCTTCTCCTGACCTTCTCCAAATGGGCATCTCATAAAATCATAGAAATGAGTTTTTTAGCTCGCTGGGGATTTCCCATTTATGACATTACAAGGAGGAACATTAAAAGATTACTGACGTGGGAAATTGCTGACCACACAGAGTGGGCAGTGAACGTGGCTTTAAAAGAGACTAGCCGAGTGTGAAAGACAGGCATTGTTTCCTTGTGTGACTCTCTGCATCAGCTAAACACCGTGGGGCTGGCTGGATTCAAGCTGGAGCTTGATTCAGTTGCTTACAAACAGGTTTCTGGTGCCACCTGAGATGACTTGGCGTGTCTGAACAACTGCACAAGGAAGTCTGAAATGAGACAGTACTTTCACAGACTGACAGTTCTCAAGATCAGCTACTAGAAGTCAGATGGGAGACTCCAGGAAATCTCAAATGGTTCTGCCATGATCAGACATAGGAGACATCTCTCGAGTATCTCAGGTGATTCCTACCTGCTTGAGTTCTTGCACCACCAGTGTTACACTGCAATTCCCCTTTCTCTAGTAGTCTGTGACTAGCAGAGGGGAAGCCTTTAATGCAACACTGCTGTTATGCACAGAAGATCTGCTGCTATGTTGGTTTAAACAAATCTAGTTTAATGGAAGAGAGAAGGAAATTATCGTAATGCTGTAATTTAGATTCTAGAGTGTAATTCATGTCTGTGGCACAGAGTTTGTGTATAAGTCATTGCAGTGTTTTGAGTTCCCCTCCTGTGTACAAAATGTGCATAACTGCATTTTTCCTCCTTTTTGAAAGTAACCTGACATGGGATGCATTAAACAAGAGGAGGAGCTCTGGTACCCAAAGAGAAAATATTGCCACAGAGATGGAGCTGATGTGTAGTAATGGCACGATTATTGTCAGATCTGCTTTGTAAGAGTCTTAAATGGAATCCAGTTGTTATGAATGACTGTAAAGGTAATATTCAGACAGCTCCCTAATGTTGCATTCTGCAGGAACAGGGGAATAATGGCTTGCTGGAAACAGCACCTTACTTCCTTAAAAGACAAGGGATCTAGAAGTTTTCTCCAGAGATCCTTGTTTTCCAAGATGTAAATCTTGTTTTTCTGTAGCTGTTGTACTAGAGCACCTTAAAAATGAGAACAGGCTATGTTAAGACCTTTGCAAAGGTAACAGGAGCTGTTTGGTAGCAGCTCTTTAGAGAGACACACTGATGTAGATCTGTCTAGCGGACAAAAGTGGAAGATTCTGGTGTTTATATCACTTAGAGTGAGCATAAAAGGAAAATTAGATATCAGGATGCTGGTTTTAATTGTTACATAGTTTAAATCAAACTTACAAAAGTTCTGCCAGCATCGTTGCCATGGACAGTACAGAATTGTAAAGTCAGAGTATAAAGCAGACCTCATGAAATGCCCATTGTTTAAGATATACACAGCATTAGTGAGGTCCCACCTCGAGTAGTGTGTGTGGTTTTGGGTGTCTGGATACAAGAAGGACATCAAACTATGAGAGTATGTCCAGAGGAAGGTGACCAACATGGTGAAAGGCTTCAGGGGCAAGACTTAACTAGAGTGTCTGAGGTGACTCAGCTTGTTCTGCTTGGAGGAGAGAAGGCTGAGGTGGGCAACTCAGCCTACAGCTTCCTCAAGTTGGGCAGTGGAGGTAGAGGTGCTGATCTCTCTCTGGTGACCAGCGATAAGACATGAGGAAATGGAATGAAGCTGCATCTGGGGAAGCTCAGATTGGACATTAGGCAAAGGTTCTTTACTTAGATGGTGGTCAGTCACTGAACAGGCTCCCCAGGGAAGTGGTCATGGCATCAAGCCTGTCAGAGTTCAAGGAGCATGTGGACCACGCTTGTAGTCATATTATTAAATTGAGGTAACAGGAACAAGGAGCTGGAGAGAGATCTTCATTGCTTGATTATACAGAAGACAGGGTCTATGGTTATATCCTACATATTTCTGAAAATGTTCTCCCTTCTGTCATCCCCTTTTGCTGAGACTCTGAATTTTTGGAATGAAGTTTTGTGCTGTCAAAATCCTATCAAGGGCAATCTTTGTGTCTTTCTAAAGCAGAAGGTACTCTGGAAGCTGATGGTGCAGGGTTTTATAACTGGAACATTGTTCGATTTTTTTTCCAGTACTTGAGGACTGCTCCTGTGACACAACATAGTTCAGGGATATCCAGGGATACTTTTGTTCCTACCTCAGAAGTCTCCATTCTTCATAGGATTTTTCTCCACCATGGCAGTTGTAAAAGGGCAGGTTTAGGATTGGGTCTGTCCTTGCAGGTCCAATGTCTTGCCTTTCGTCCCTGAAGGATGTCTTGAAGGTCTTTGTTGTGGTTCTCTGTTTAGTTACAGATTTCTTTTTGACTTTGGGAAGATGGCATTATCCCTCTTAAATACCAGTTTTTCATTATAAGACAAGGCTATGCATTGTGTAAGCAAACTTTGCAAGGGAGAATGCTGGAATGTGTTTTTCTGGATATGGACTTTAAACAAGGCAATGGAAACTTGGTCAGCACGGAGTCACACTGCCTCTCAGACATGGTCTGCAGTTTCTTGATGTTCCCAGATCTTGTGTCCCATGAGGACACCAGGTCATGAGGACCTGGTGGAAGACACTGTGTTTCACAGATGGCTCCTCTATGATCTGCCCTGAATTCCTGATACTGTGCGACACCCCAGATCTTCCTGTGTGATCTCAGTATCATCCTTTTAATCCATACTGGAATTACTGATGCCTATATTCCTACGGTAGCACTGGGGAAATGCGTTGATAAATACATAGGGAAGAGAGAAAAGGACATTTGCTCCCCTGGGGACCTGTACCCAAGGGAAAACAAGAGAAAAATTTCAGTGACTCAAGTAGCATATTCTGCTCCTGTACAAGGTAGGTATAATATATCAGGACTGCATATTTGTTTAAAATGATGGCAGCTATCACTTCCAAAATAAGGTTTGCTTTTAAGTATTGGTGGTCATATCAAATTCTATTACTATGTCAACACTGGTTTGACAGCTGTCATGAAAAGCTGAAAGCTGATAAAAAAGAGAACTTACCAAAATTGGTTTTCAGTAAAATCAGTGGAGAAAAGAAAATGCATGTCAGTAAAGACTTTAGGATAATTTAAGATAAAGAAAAATATTTATTTTCCTTTAGCTGGTTTAAGTTTCTGCACTAAATGCATAATTTGGATTTATGGGCTTTTTAATATTTTGTACAGTAGATTCTGCACAAACCAGCCACTCATTGTATTATCATGAAAAGAGGTGGGAATCCAAAATTGCTTTAAGAATATAATTTTCTGAGTTAAAGGAGTATTTTTAATATGGTGTTTGTACTTATTGTACTTTCCTTGTCTGAAATTTTATTAAGAAAAATGTTGGGAGAGAGAGAGTGAAAAACAAAACGCAAATTTCCCCCCAGTAAATGGGTTTAGCTGTTGATGTTTGAGGCTCTAGGTGAGGTTCTTCTCTCTTACTTCTCTCAGTAGATCAGCAAAACTCAATGGAGAATTATGGATGTAAATTTGGTGCAATTTTTTTTTAAGTACTATATTGTGTGGTGATCATCCTTCCTAACACCTTTTCTTACAAAAGACCCAAAACTTTAAAGAAAAATCTGAATGCTATACAGCAATAATTGTATTTTGCTCTTTCATACCTCTTTCCTTTCAAGATCTTTAAGTTCTTTCTGTGACAGTCTCCATTTCATGACAGGACAGATCTCACAGAGAGATCAAGGGTTTTTTTCAGACATGCCTAGAGGATGTGAGAGCAAAATATCTATGGAAAGTACACTGGTCATTCATCTCTTGTGCTATTAAGAATTACAAGTAACTTTTGAAGAGGTTTTTGTCTCTCAGATGTGAGTGCTAAGAAGCCCTTCTTTCCCTTCACAGGGAGATCTTTTATGGCTGTCAAAATTAGGCAGCAGCATTCCTTGAATGGGGTATATTACAACTGCTTTAAGGATGCGTTTCCAAATGCAAGCCAGGTGAAATAAGGAAGGTTACATCTTTACCAGCACACTGGCCTTGGGGAGAGGTTTGCACATTTCAGATTACGTCTATGTGGCTAAATTGCCTTCTCCAAAGCACACATTTGCATTGAAACTGCCTCCAAAGAATGGTTTGTGGTCTGCACTGTTCCCTGGACCAAGGTGACCACTGTCTACAAAAGTACAGTATGCAGATAAATAAAAGTCTGTGTTACAGACTGTGTTGGGGCCCTGGTCCTGTGCTGTTCTGGGCCTGTTTATTACTTTAATCAGGATGCAGCCAAAGAGACATGTTGGGACTTAAGAGCACAAATGGGGGTCAGAATATTGGAGTTTCATCTGCCCTGCTAAAATGTCAAGAAATCTACTGAACACTGACCAGGTGCTTCATGTATAAATAGACAGTGAAAAACTAGGAACTATTTTCAGCTAGTGGAAAATTTTTACCTTATCTGACAGGGAAAGATCCTGCTGGAAGATGAAGATGTATTACGTGAAGAAGGGAAGTTCAGTGCTTGTTGCTCTATGTAAGAACAGGGCAGTGCCAAGCTTACAGCAACTGTAGATCCTCTGGTTCAGTCATACTGTAGTAATCTAGATGTCTCGGGTCAAAGCAAGACCTGCTGTAAATCCTCGGAACTAGCACAAGTCTGTTGCTCACACAGTAAAATAGAAAACCAGGGAATGTGCTCAGAGGGACAAAGTAACTCATTCAAAGTCCAAACCCAAGTCACTAGCAGGATAAGAAAACTAATTCTGATCTCCTGCTTCCAGATGACCGTGTTGTTTGCTGGCTTTATGCATAGCAATAGCATGCTGTTAGAGGGAGATCAAATCTCAGTGTGAAACAAAAGCTTCTGAAATGACCATTTTTCTTTCCTTGTTCAGACATGAGCCAAGCTTCTAAAACTTGGAAAGAAAAAGCTTAAAAAATCCCCCAAATGTATTTTCAGAAATTCCTATACTTTCACATAGAGGGTATAGGTGTGTCTCCTGCAGAAACTGAAATTTGACTTACAGTCACTCATTGAGTCTAGTTAGGTTTGCATTGTGCAGTTCTAGGTCAGTTTTACTCATTTCTAGTATCTGTATTGTTTTGACCCATATCTAACTTGAAGGAACTTCACTTAACTCTTCTTAATTCTTTTGAATAGTCTAAGAAATACGTGTTTCTTTTTCTTTAAGCCTGATCCCTCCTGGCTGTGTTAACTACAGCTTTCTTGTGTATGTGCTGTCTAAGATTTCAAAACGCATTGTCTCTTCTGTGGTGATGGTGAAGCCATCTCGGAAGGTGAGCACACAGATAGTCTCAGGTGGGATATTCTTGAGTCCTTTTGTATATATACCTAAAAAACCTTTTCAAACTCAATCTCCTTTCCTGTCAGTTGCAGTATCCTCCCCTACCCCCAATTCCCAACCTCAGTGTCCTAATTTCCTCCCTGACTGACTGCATGAGCCTTTTTTCCTTCTGCTGCTGTTGCTACTGTCGTTGTTACCCTTGTTATTTGGGGAAGTGTTCTGCAGCTCAGTTAAGCATCCTGAAGCGAAAGAAAAATGTGTTAGAAAGTCACAACAATTGGGAGGGATTCAGTGGGGCCATCTGACAATCCTGTTAGGTCAACAACCCATGGCGCTGACAGTCTGATAACCCTAAAACTTAGAAAACTGAAATAGTGGAAAGCTGACAACTTGTGCTGCCAGAAATCTGAGAATCAGTTGTCATAGCAAATGCACACGCAACTCCTGATGAGTCAGGGTAAAAAACAAGCCTAGAAGGTACTGAATACCTTTACCAGCTGCTATGTGCAATACAAATTGAAAATTATCAGACTGTAGATGGAGTGTGTCTGAATTGTCTTATGAGACGACATCTAAAGTCCTGTGTGCAGGGCTGGACTCCCCGTTGCAAGAAAGACATTGAAAAGCTGCAGGGAGTTCAGTGAAGGGCCACGGAGATGATGGGGGCTGAAGCACTTGCCTGGTGAACAGAAGCTGAGAGAGCTACACTGTTCAGCCTGGGAGAAGAAGGCTGAGAGGAGTTCTTATTGTCTTCTTAAATTAATGAACATGAGGGTATAGAGAATATGAGCTAGATTATTCTTGGGGAAACAGTGAAACCCTTGCAGGTGACATGTTAGCACTATTTATTAGGAAAACCTTTTTCATCATGAAGGTGTGCAAATATTGGAAAAGGGTCCCAGAGAGGTTGTGAAATGTCACCTTGGTAAATTAAAATAACCAGATGGATGAGGGGTTGAGCTGTATGATTTTAGCTGGCCTTTCTTTGAGCAAGGCATTGTACTAGGTGGCCTCCAGAGGTCATTTCCAACTGTGATTATCCCATGACTCTGTTCACCAGGAGGAATATCTAATAAAACTCTGGCCATTGACGTATTTTCTGCTTTTGTACAAAGTTAAAAAGAATAAAAGTTTAGAAAGAGTTAATTGTTAAACCTGCTGATCAGTTAGTGGAAGCCACTGACAAGCAAATGTTCTATGGACAACGAAAGGAAACAAAAATTTAACAAACTTAAGCAAAAATACAGCATTTTAAATTCTTTTGAAAGAAGAAAAGACTTTCAGGGGACTCAGAATAGCCAATGATAAAGAAATAAATTCACTGAAATAATTTATTTCCAAAATCATGTGATTATTTGACTTTTTGGATTTTAAAATTTGAACTGTGACTTAGAATTCAGTTTTTCAGTTTTTGGAGGGAAAGTATTTCAGCTCCATTTTTCCATCTGCCTCTAATCCATGATGGCAGAAATGATCTTTAAATACTGTGAGGCAGAAGAAAGTTTTCTTTATCACCCATTAGTTGGCTAGAGCATTGTTGTAGACATCTCTGAAGGAGGCAGCACCAAAACCTTTTTATGGTTATACTGTGTGAACCAGCAGAGCAGAAGTGTACAGTTACCCATGGATCCATGCCCTTCCCTATTGCCAAAAGGTAAAATTGCCTTTTTGTTCCATTATCGATTGCAGCCATTTGTTATCTTCTGAATCTCCAGTCTTAGAGTGAAATTTGTTAGGCTTATCCTCTGCCAGAAGGTCACATTCAAAGCAAGTTCAGCTATTTTTTTTACAAAATGCTTATTAGGTAAAAATGCTATATCTCTTTTAACCATCCTCTCTTCCTTCTCCAGTCATTCATATCAAAAATTTGTGTGGACTATTGTGTGGACAATTTAAAAACTGTTAGATTGAAGCTGGATATTTGTTGTTTACATGTTATTGTCCTTCCTCCATTAAGCTAAGGACAAACTGATTCTATTTATGCTGCCTTTGAGCTTTTCCTTTTCAGTTCTTGCTGAAACATACTTCTGTTCCCTGCAAGGCAATTGGGGTAGCTTAGATTTCAGGATGCACTACTCCCAGCAGAGTCCTAAAAAAGACCTCAGGGCCCAGCTATTTGTAACATCCGTCACTTGTTCATGAGGTGGCATATGCAGGACCTCAGCTAATCCATGGGACAGAATGATTCGGAATGGCTGAACAAAGACTGTGGAAGGGCCTGCAAACAGGATCACTTTTACAGCTCAAAGTAAAATGTCTTACAGAACACTACAAGAACACCTACCTTTTTTTTTGGTATGGTTGTCATGACCTTGTCCCCTTCCTGTGCAGGGACATCATGGTCTCCTTACAATTGCCACTGGAAGCACTGTAAAACCCCATACCAGCTGTTCCATCTGGAGGGACAGGGCAAAAAAAAATCCAGTTAAGTGTTGTGCCAGGGCTTCAGAGACATTCATTGAACTGGGAATGCTTTAGGAAAAGCCTTTGTAGACTTTAAAGTCTAAGTGCTCACCCTGACAGCCAGTCAAGCCCTGACAGTGCTTTGCTACCAGAACTGCATTAAAAAAGGCGAGGGGGGAAAAACCTTCCCACATGGGAATCGGCAAGTCACTGAAAGAAAGAAGGAGGTGCCTTCCTCAGGCTGCACCAGCTGAAGATCTGACAAAAAGCTGCATGAAGCATGAGCTGAGGCTGTAGGAGCTGTTGCACTGTTTGACGTTACTTCTTTGGATGAACAAAGCATGCCCAGTTGCAAGCCCAACTGCCTGTAAGCGTGGCTTATCTGTACATTTGGGCATCTGGTGCATGTATGCGTGTACACATACGTGGAGAAAGGCAGAAGGAGAATTCATGTTGGAATAGCTGCTAGAAATCAGAAAGGTAGTGTGTATAAGGGGTATTAGCTACGCTGTCACTTGGATCTAAAGCAATCTCAGACCAAAAGGTCACTACCATTTCTAAAGATGTTAAGTACCTTCCAGCATGAGTGGCTGCTCCTGCAGATGCTTCTTGTTTCCTGTGTTCGCTGAAAAGGAAAATGATTCAGTAAAGAACTTTCTTTCCTGCAGCAAGAAAAATAACTCTGCCAAAGAAAATAGGGCCATGCTCCCTTTCAGATTGCTTAATGACGTAAGATAATATTCAAATTCACATCAATGATCCTTGGTCTGAATCAGGCAGAAAAAGACAGTTACCCTTGATGTTTCACTCTGTATGAGTGAGTAGCCAAATCATTTACATACTAGCCAGTGGAGCAGAGCTAAGAGAGGCTCTCAGAGACGTTTTTAAGCATCTCTGCTATGAGCTGCCACCTTCCAGCAGTGAGATTGACCGTGAAAGAGCAGCATCCTGTCCCCATCCACCCACCCAAACCTCTGGCCGCTGTGTAGTGCAATGGGGGTGGCACCAATACCTGGGTTTTTTTTGGTGAACTGTTTTATATAAATTGCGTAACTCTGTATATATCTGGAATACATTAAGTCACTGTGGTTACTATTGACAAGATAGTTTCAGATAAGGATACCACTCCAGACCCGGCTCTTGCTAAGGAGTGATAGTGCAGTCCCAGGATCTTTCCTTACCTGGAATCACTACAGCACATCCTATGGAGCAGTCCCATTCTCGACTTCACTTTTAAGGATTTCTTGTAAGCGCAGGCGTTTTCTTCTTGTCCTGCTTGTACATAAGTAACCAAAAAAATCCATGTAGGAAATCAATACGAATTAAGATTGTTAACTCCCAGGTATTATAAAGAGAATGAAGAGAATACAGTGAGCTGGGTAGCTTAATTGTATATCTTTCAGAGTGTTCAGAAAATATGGGCTTACTTGCTACACTTATTGCCTTTATTATCCAGTGCAATTTGTAACCAGAAATATAGGAGAGTCAATTAAGGTTTTGAAGAAAAGTTTTCTTTTCTTTTCCAAATGGAAGTGTCATATATCATGCAATATCAACTCCAGTGTTAGACTAGGAGAAATTTACTGCACTGTGTCCCCGCAGTGAAAATTTGCAGCTAGATTAATGTTCCTTTAGCTGGCATTAAATCAATTTCATACATATGCTCGTATTTTCACCAGAGTGACATTCCGCAATAGCTGATGTTTTGTAGGAGCAGCAAAGAAAAAAACTCAGCAGATTTTGTTGAAGCTTCATATACATCTATATATATGCGTATATATATACACACACACGTGAACAACACACTTCAAGCTTCACGTGCTATGAAAAAGTCTTGAGGTTTCAAAGTTAGCCAACTTGCTTCATGTTTTTCATGGCATACACTCTGCTTATTACCAGTGCAGCTTCACATAGTTGAGAAACATCTAGTGTTACATATATTTAATCTAGCTAGAATTTTTTTTCCATTTATTGAAATTGTTCTTGTTATGCAACTTACATTTCAGCAATTAACATATGGGGATAAAACTGATGTGTCTTCCTACATAATAGTCACCACACTATAGCTGAATTCATCCAGGCTGGTTCCAGTAGATCAATGAGATAGCAGCTCTCTCCATGATAAGACATGAATACTGTTCAAGAAGGTTCTGCCTGTCTGTGAGAGTTTGTTCCCTGGGCTCAGAAGACCTGGCTGACTGGGCAAAAAAGCTTTTCCTGAATGTTCCTTCTGAAGAAAGGATATTGAGGAGAACAGGGGTCAACTTGCTCAGGCTGTCCTCATGGAGCAGCCATGGGGGCAAAGACAGTGTCTCACTTTCTTCTCCCATTATTTGACAGGCACTTGGGGTATGAGAGATGGTTTGCATGGCAGTGCCATCACTGGTAAACAAGCCACATGAATTTTCTCCTCTCATTTGCCTGGTGAAAGATAAAACCATACCAGCTGCCCATCTTGTGTTGAACTGCTGTGTCATCTGTTGCTTCAGAAGACTGCAGGTGGTATGAATCTTCAGGAAAAAAAAAATATTCTGTATAGGCATCTTGATTAGAGGATCTGACCTGAAAAAGAAGACCTCATTTTATCCCACAGTAACAGAGGAGGAGTAAGCCTAATAGGTGGAGAAACCACTGCTAGTGAAAGGAGTCTGGCAGGGAGAGATCTGGGGGTGTTGATTGACAGCAGCTGAACATGAGCCAGCAGTGTGCCCAGGTGGCCAAAAAGGTCAACAGCATCCTGGCTTGTATCAGGAATAATGTGGCCAGCAGGACCAGGGAAGTGATTATTTCACTCTACTTGGCACTGGTGAGGCTGCCCCTTGAATCCTGTGTTCAGTTTTGGGACCCTCGTCACAAGAAGGACATTGAAATACTAGAAAGTGCAGAGGAGGAGATGAAGCTGGTGAGGGGTCTGGAGCACAAGTGTGATGAGGAGCAGCTGAGGGAACTGGGGCTGTTTAGCCTGGAGAAAAGGAGGCTGAGAGGAGACCTTATCGCTGTCTACAACTACCTGAAAGGAGGCTGGAGCATGGAGGGTGTTGGTCTCTTCTCCCAAGTAACAAGTAGTAGGACAAGTGGAAATGGCCTCAGGCTGCACCAGTGGAGGTTTAGATTGGATTTTAGGAAAAATTTCTTTGCTGAAAAGGTTGTCAGGCATTGGAACAGGCTGCCCAGGGAAGTTGTTCGAGCCACCATTCCTGGAGGCATTTAAAAGGCATTTAGATGAGGTTCTTAGGGACATGGTTTAGTGCTGGAGTTGGGTTGTGGTTGGACTCGATGATCCTGAGGGTCTCTTCCAACTGAAATGATTCTATGATTCTATGAGTATCAAACCCATGATGTGCAATTAGCTCTACTGTGAATTTGCAATTGAGGAATTTCCTGAGATTTAAGGATTTACAGGCATTCAAATACAGTTTTATTTCATGCTGAGACATGCATGAATGTAGGGATAAGGTAGCAAAGACAGTCTATATATATATGGATATCTCTAAATATGCCTCAGGAAAAAAATATTCCTTTTCCAGCATTACTGAGGTGAGACTGTGAGATCTCTTGGAGTGACAGTTAATGTCAAGTGCTGATCTTTTGAAGGCCACCCTTGGAGTGCAAGTGAGCTGATCTAAACATTTTGTCACATGTTCTCCATCCTATAATATCTAAGCATATCACAAGCATCGCCAGCTCTCAGCCAGATGGAAAACACTCATGGTATTTACAGTGGAGAAAACTGAAATATAGGGAAGACCACTAGTGAAATTCTTAGTCAGCATTAATATCCACGGGTCCAGGTGATCAGCCACAACCCTGAGGTATTTTGGCTTTCCTTGTATAGCTATATTTTATGGCAGAAGGACTCTTGCCTGGGGAAGCAGCTCTTCCTACACACTGACAGTCAGTGGATAGTGTTTCTTTAGGATGTTGCTCAACATTGATGTGTTACCTGTGATGAATTTCTGTGAGTAACTAAGGTCATGTGTATATCCGTCACTAACCTGGGTAACAAACTCGAGCTGCCTGAGTGTCTGTTTTGCATGTAGTTTTCTATCTTTCCATGTCTTCTTAGCTATGTTGGTTAATATCAGCTCAAACTCAGTCCTTGTGTTTCTAAGTGGCATCCAGAAACAAAGTCATTCTCTATTTTCTTCCAAGGAAGGATTCAAATTACTTCTCTGCAAAGTTTCATGTGTCTTTTCTCACTTATTTCTTAACTCTTTGCCCTGTTGTCCTGAGTACCTCCTGTCAGCACAGTACACAGTTAACATCTAGTTACTGAAAGAGACAGGTTTGGTGTTTTTTTTTTTTTTTTTTTCTGATATGTGAGTTAGCAAAATTATAAATTCATACCTGGGTCAAGAAGAAACCAACACATTAAGCATTTATTGTTGCAAATTTCTTGAATGACTTGCTTTCAGCTTTGGTCAGCAGTGTTGAGTGGAAAGAGAGGCCTCTTACATAAGCATTAATTATGGAAAATCAAAATGAGTACCAAACGAGGCCCTATGAGCATGTTTCCATTTTAATACATACATTTCGGGCCTTGCTTTTTTTTTTTTACCTCCCACCCCCCCTCAATTATTATTTAATCTTCAATGCAAGGTGAACTCTGCACTAGCAGAATCATAAATGAAAAGCTGATTGCAACAATCCTGAAAGATTTGACAGCCTTGGCAGACAGTTTGTTTTTAAATGAAAGCCAGCAGTGTGCATGGAACAGCCAGTGCATTGGCTCATGTACCTTCACCTGCTTTATTGCTCTTAGGAAGGATTTTCACAGTTTCCACGTAGGGGACTGTCTCTCCAAATCTAAAGGGAAGCTGCACAAGAATTTTATTTCATAAATTTCTGTTTAGGAATATGTGTGATGTGTTGTATCTATTGATTCTTTAGCTCTGTTGTGCTTTGAGGTTTTATGAGGTAAGAGTATAAGAAAATAAATTTTGAGCATTATATTAGTTTCAGGCTTTGTTCTTCAAGTGTTCAATTTTTTATTTTCTGTGCTACTTCTTGTGTTTTTTTTTTTTATTTATATATGCATACACACACGCTTCTTCTATCATCTCGATTCCCTATGATGCCTCTTTTATAAATCATTTTTAAAAATTTCTGACTATTTTCTGTGTCATATTTCATTTAATCCAATATTTATAACCACGGTAAAATGAACAATCACCCAGTGCTTTTCTGTGCATGGTTTGAAGCAGTTTTCATAAATAAGGATTTAATAAAAAACAGGTTTCATTTTTTACACTCTAATTAAAAATTAAGAGGAAAAAAATAAAAGAAGAGCAATAAAAATGGACCAAACTCTTCTCTCAATTGCATGCACTAACCTGATTGCATTCATTGGATTTACTCTAATTTAAAATGTGCATAAGGGGGAAAATCAGTGCTTGCTATAACCATTTATGAAATGGTGAGCTGCAGCAGTAAGAGGGTAGTAATTAAAGACTGCCTTTAGCACACTCTTTCAAAGGAGCTCATGTGCCTTTGCTCACTCTCTGGGAGTATTACCTGAAAACTCATTAAACACATCACTTAGAGTTCAGCAAAGCAGCCAACAGATAAGAAGAGACCAGGAAAATCATAGTCTCATAGAACAGTCTGGGTTGGAAGGGACCTTCAAAGCTCATCTCGTCCAACCCCCTGCCATGAGCAGGGACATCTTCACCCAGATCAGCTTGCTCAGAGCCCCGTCCAGGGATGGGGCACCCACCACCTCTCTGCGCAACCTGGGCCAGGGTTTAACCACTCTCATTGTAAAAAATTTCTTCCTCATGCCTGGCCTGAATCTCCCCTCCTTTAGTTTAAAACCATTACCCCTTGTCCTGTCATAACAGACTCTGCTAAAAAGTCTGTCCCCGTCTTTGTTATAGGCCCAAAAGTTAAGTACCAAAAGGCCACAATAGGGTTCCCTGGAGCCTTCTGTTCTCCAGGCTGAACAACCCCAACTCTCTCAGCCTGTTCTCACAGCAGAGCTGTTCCATCCATCTGATCATCTTGGTGGCCTCCTCTGGCCCTTCTCCAACAGCTCCATGTCTGTGCTGAGGGCTCCAGAGATGAATGCAGGACTCCAGGTGGGGTCTCACCAGAGCGGTGTGGAAGGGCAGAATGTTTGCCGCTATTGAATCACTGCAGCTCAACTGACTAACAGCAGCGGGCTGTGGTGCTTTGGCCATGGTGACCACCCATCCTTTGGTGCAGCATCACAGTACTTGTTCCATATTTCCCTATCGCTGCCCTACACTGTTGTGGGGCCTCTGTCAGGGACTGGGGAATTTTGATCCATTGTGGACTTCTCTCTCCTCAGGAGCCCATTCTCACCCTCTGGAGACAAGTGTGTCCGAAATGGCATAGTGCAGGCTGGGCACTTTCCACTGTAAAAATAAAAAATAAAGATTGTCCTAAGACTTTTTGGTGTTTTTTTTTTCAGCTTCTATAGAACAGTTTGGGTTGGAAAGGACCTTTAAAGGTCATCTAGCCCAACCCCTGCAGGGCGGGTTATCTAGTCCAACTTTCAGTGTATCTGGTGCAGCAGGACACTTAATTCCAAATGAAAACATGGGGAAACATGGGGTTTTTTGGTACATGTGGCAGTAAAAGTGAGTGGTACATTGGAGAACAGCATTTAGGTATAATTAAGTGATCTTACGTCGCCAGAGATTTGGGCTGCGAAATTTCTGATGTGTTTTTCCAGTATACTGTTGCATGATGACTTTTCCTTCTTGGTAAAATGGTGTCTCTTATAACTGACAAAAACAGTGGGAATAATGCGAGGGTTTGGGAAGGCAGATGCCTCTATAGATACCAAATCTGCTCTCTTCATTATGGGTAATAACACCTGAGAGGTGTTCAAGATTGTTTATAAAAACATAGTCCTTTCCTTTTCTGGGAGAATAAAAAAAACCAAACCAAAACATAACAAAAAAAATCCAAACCTCAGACTCATTTTCACCTTGAAACTTGTCTGATGTTGAATTATTTTTGGCGTACCTGAGAAAACCCAGGTTCACTCCTTTTCTGGAAAGAACAGCTGAGTTTAAAATGATGTTTGAATCTAATCCCAGTACCATAGGAGACACCTTACAAGTTAGTGTGGCTTGTTTGAATCTGAAATGGTTACTTTGGTGTCTGGAATTGCCATTTGTCCAGTTCTGAGAAGATCTTTCCCCAGTGCAAGTAAAACCCCACAATTATCACAGTGGAGGAAAACGTGTAAGAGTGAGGGAACAGGGATATCTCACATTTTAAAAACCACAGTATTCCTTATGGGACAGCACATCACATGTGGAAGTGAAACACTTTTGATCTGTTAAATGCTTAAAAGTGAAAGTCTTTGTCCTAAGGGAAAGAACTCTCTTACAAATGTTCTCATTTGGATTATCAAATAGTTTCTCAGTGGGAAAAGAATAAAATTAGAAACAGTATTTTTAGTGTGAAAATTCTGTGTGTTTGTTTTTTTTTTTTTTTTTTTTATGAACTGCTTTATTTTTTGGAACAATGAAAAAGATGTGTGATGTTTTTTACTAGATCTTGTAAAAACATTGATTGGTCCGTCCTCAAAGGGTTTTGCGATTATTATCTATGTGACAAAATGATGCGTCTGAGGGAGACAGGCAGTATTTGGACTGAATGAATGGAGTATCAGAGAGGGAGCCTGGGGCTCTTGTGTCCCAAAATGATTGGCAACTTGGAGGTGATGTGTTAGCTCTCATAACAATATGGCTGTGAGGCTAAACCACTTCTGAGAATGGCATTGAAGTCATTTATTCCTTTAATGCTTTTGCAAAAGGTGCTCATAATTTTGCAAACACAGCTTTACCTGGATAAGAACTGGAGACAGTGAGAGACTGGAAGAAACAGAAAGTTTTTCCTCAGTTAGTTATTGTTAAAATGGAGGGTTATAATAAGAAAGTCAGCATATAACCACCCAAAAAGTATATTTGTTTATGCTTTGTATACCTACATATACTGACATTTGTTATTTTCTATTGCAAGCAAGTAATAATCCTGTGTCTGGTTTCATAAAGTCTATGAATTTGCAAATATGTCTGTATCAATATATAGCCATACACAGTCAGCTAGCATTTGTTTGCATCTAGCTGTTATTTCTGCAGAGCTAATCTCATCTCCTATCCGATATGAAACTGTCATGTTGTCTTTTATGCTAGGAGACCATTTATGTTTCCACTTGTGCATAGTTAAATCATGGTTTGCAAGCAGCTCTTTAGGTCTAACTCATTTATCTGTGCATGTACATGTTCTAGCTCTATCTTTCTTTAGTTCTTTGGATTAACTAAAGCCGTGTTGGGAACTGCTCAAGAAAATTTGGGTGCTCAGCATCAGATCTCTCCCATAACTAAACTGTTTCTTTTCAGGCATATAAAGACATTGAGAGGTTAAGTGATAATTTTTTTTGTTTGCTTATGCTGACTCTGAAAAAGTTTTTAATAAAGTCTTGCGGGATTAGGAAAGGGGGCTAAAAAACTAGTCTGATTATATCAGAATCGATTAAATGTGCTGTAATCCTCGTTCTCTGATGACAGACTTTTAACAGACATTAATTTCTCTCCACTGCACTTTAAACAAGCTTTGAGAGCTTTTTGTAAGTGAGGCAACAGAATTACAACCTTTCTCTGACCCCTAAACAATAAGAAAAAAGTATGATATGAGAAAAAAAAAGAAGTACATATTAACAAAGTCATTATTTTGGTACTTTTATCACAGTATAAACAAAAGCTCAGGTTTCTGAATATTCACTGATCTATATTTCTTTCCCTTTTCTGCATTCTTTAATTTAGGTCAGGCTTTCAAAGCAAAGTTAGTCATCCTTCTCAGAGGCAAAGTACTATTTAACTTGTCTTTTCACCAGCAGCTCAAGGTGTTTCATTGTTGTCTGGAATGTGACAGTACAACTCTTCTCTAACAAAAAAATTTAATTTTCTTTTAAAGCAAACCCCAAATTCTAAAGACCTAACAAGAAAAGAAAAAAAAAATAAATAATTCAAGCCTCAACTAGCAGACACATGCAACTTTGCTGCCTATACAGTAATTGCCAGTGAAGGGCGTTTCAAACATGTGCAAGATTTTCATCCTTCTCAATGTAATATTTATGTGAAAAGAAACCTCCCATGCGTATGTCTATTGAGTGTAGGCAACAGACACCTCAGACTGGAGGCACAGCCTGTTTCACCCAGCAAGTGGAAACATGGCAGATGATTAAAAGTGGATTTCTCCCACCTGTAAAACAATCTCTCTTTTGCTTATTAAATGATTTTAAAACACACCAAATCCTGATCCTGCTGAAGCCTGTGTTGTTTTTTTTTCTTTAATCCCACTGGCAGTGAATGGAACGCTGGTGTTACTTAAGGAGTAGCTTGTGAGTAGTTTTTGCTGCTTCTTTTTTGTATGAAGCAGCTCAGATTTGCTCTTGCTAAGACAGTAGTGATGATTAGCCAGATCTCTGTGAGATACAGACCCTTCTTTGTTGTAAAGATAAGCATAGATGCAGTTTTCTCCACTGATAGAATTGGTGATAATATGTCATTCATTGATCTGTTTGGCCCAATAAATGGCCCTGAGCACAGCATCCTGAGCATCCCTGTGCTCATCCTCTAACAAGAAAACACTGGGACACAAAGAGTTGCCCTGCTTTTCCCTCCATGAAGATCTCTATCTTATTACAGCTAAATTTGGAAAGCTTCAGCCCTGACAAGAACAGATAAAACCTGTTGGCCCTGGCATCATGTATCTTCCCCATAATCATGTACGCATGTGTATTTCCTATTAGCTGTAATAAGGGTTATGTATTGAGAGCAGATGCTATTTAACCAATAACTGTCTCATACTATTACATCTGGATTTATTTAAATGCTGTTGTCTCCCCATACCATGTAAACATTAGTGCGCAGATTTCCACAACAAGCCATTGAGAAAATGCTCAGTGCTGCTGATCATCATAGTGAAAGGATGTGTTTCATACCCATAAGGCTGACTTGTTTTCTGAAGCCTTGAACTGCAGAAGATGAGTGTTCCACTTACAACAAAACTGCAGTTCAAAATCATCTTGGATATGAGAAGATGCACCTCAGTGTTGCACATGCACTTGGGCTGGCTTGTGCATGGGTGGGTTTTTGACCGGAGTTAATAAAAAGGCAGAGGTTGGAGAAAGAAAAAAAAAATTAAAAAAGAAAATTAAAAAAAAAAGAAAAATCTGTGACAAATTTGCTCCTGGATAGAAAGTGCAATTTGTTGTGAGCTGGTTCTCTCTCTTCTCCATCTGTGGTCAATGTCCTGCAGTACAACGAAGCTCACTTTGCAGCTCAGGTCAGTCAGGGCAACGGGTTAGAAAAACCTCTGTGACAACTCGGAGAAAAGTAATGGGAAATGCTGTAAAAAAAAAAAAGCAAAGAAAGAAAGAGTCAGAGAAGGGAGAGTGTTGGAGAAGAAAACCAATAAGAAAATACATTTACTGTGCAAGAGTAGCCTGGCTTAGGGAACTGAATTGAGTCAGGGGAAGGCAGGGATTTTCTTACCACACATGTTTTTCATTTCAGCCCTCATCTCTTCCTAAAAACAAAGGAGAATGGATAAACAATGTCTACACAGTACAGGATTTCACATTTCTCCTTGAGCAGTGGCTGCAGATCTAGAAACTGCCCTAGGATGTCTCTTTGGAGGTTCCTTCCTTCACTTCTTGAGCCTGTGGACCTACTTCTTGATCTGCTCCAGGCAGAAGGAGCTAGATTATTTTTAAGAGCTTCTTGTGAACAATTAAATCCCCTGCTCCTGTGCAACATGAAGTCTCATGAAGCAGAACAGTCTTTGGGTCACATTTAGCGCTCCTGCAACCTTGTTCCTGGTCAGGAAGTTTCAGGTAATGCAGAATGTAGATGTGTCATTGCTTTCTTCACCGCTGAGTCCTGGGATTTCTCCCTACTTCGGGGAGGGGGAAATGGATAGTGAAAAGATCACAAACTCTAAATTGCCCCATTATGTGTATTTATATGAAGATACAAAACTCTGACTTGTTTGCTAGGTAGAAACCCTGGGCTCTGCACTCCAATGGCCACATTTCTTAATGAGAAGGCACTCAGAAATCTAGTTCTGTTTCCACAAAGACAACAGCATAGTTGTCTGGATACATTCACATGCTGCTGTGTGAGTGGGGTGACAGTCCTTAGGGCAGCAAAATTAGGTTTTACGAGTGTCTACCCAATGCACAGGGGTCAAAACCTTTCTGTTTCATAGCCAGATTATGTTTTCTCCCTAAGGTGATCGGGAGTCATCTTTGATGGGGACCCTAGTCTGTATGAATCTGTAAGAAAATACCTTATGATATGTGTTCAGCCTATGGCTTTAAAGCAGCTCAAGTTCACTCAGTGGCAGTTGCCACTAAAAATTCATATTTATCCATGCGATTCCTTAATGTTAGTGCAAATGGGTGGCTGAGTTAGATCTATAACACATTAGATCATTTTTAAGCAGCTAGTTTTAATCATGTGGCTGACCCTTTGCACACTTTTTTTTTTTCCTGAATAATAAATAATGTGATGTGGAGGGTAAGCACATGTCAGTAGTTAAATCTACTGGACACTCTAGAGCAACAGAAGAAATGACCTTCCAGGCTGGGTCTTTAGGTGAAGAAAGGAATGTTGCTTTAGTGTTTCTGTCTGGTCTTTCAACCTCATAGGGTCATTTTTTTGCAGCGCAAGTGTCTGACCAGCCCTGCGAAGGCTGAGGTGAGCAGTTCCACAGGGGAAGCAAGTCAGGCATTCGAGAGAATGTTGTTGAATTAATGGTACTTTCTGTCTGCTTTTCTAACCCAAACCCAGACTTAACAGATGGGTCCCAAAGTCTGTTTTATGACCTCCCGTGCTGTCATTGAGATCGGAAATCCCTACTGCAATTACTAGAAAGTTCCTTTGTCCTCATCTGTTATAAGTGTTGACTCCCTGGAGAGAATATGGTAGCCAAGAAACTGAGTAAGACTGACATTGAGCTAACAGGACAGACCCAAAATGTTATCCTTTATTTTGGTGTTTTGCTTGTTTGTTTGTTTGTTTTTTTAATCATCTTTCCTCGTCCTTCCCAACTTTAAGCACTAAGCACAGTAATGATATGCTTAAAAGCTAACATTATACTGCATGGAGGAAGGTCAATTATAACGAAAAACAAAAAAGGAAAGGCAGGAGATTGATCTACTTTACTATGAACCTATCAGTAAACTGTGCAAAATATAAAATGCTGCAAGCCCCAGAAAGATTCCAGCAGTAGCCCCTGATCTAAAGCTGAGTTGCTCTATCTCCACTTCTGCAATTTCAGTCTTTGCTTCAGTTACATTATTCCTCCTCAGCCTATGTTTTTCTATATTTCCCCTGCCTGTTTTCTGAAGAGGCAATTGTTGTGAATGGTGGAGAAGGTTGAGTGCCTAACTGAAATAAAGGAAAATTAGTTTTTAAGGAGAGTAAATTGGATAGAATAGGACCCGTAAGGATAACAAGCTGGTGATAATTCAGTGTAGTCTTCCTGTTCTGCTCCTGTTTATTAAATATTCTTATTGACTTCTGCTTCACAGTACTCTATGTTCTGTAGTGTGCTAAATTACAGTAACTGAATATTCTGTCTACATATGCTGACTGGTCATTTGAGAAATGAGTGTACTTAAGACAGAAATGCTTTCCTTTAGTCCTTGCATCTTTGAAATACCTATTATAAAATGTACACGTGTGAGAAGGCACTTCTCCCCACCAAATGGAATTTAATGCAGAAAAAGCTACGGAGCTAAATAAAATAATAAACTCTAAGGAGGAACCTTCTTTTTGACTCATGGTTTTCTTCCCTAGCCACCAGTAGAATTGTGAGTAGGAATTAATGCCGCTGCCTCCACACTCGTGCCCTCCCTCCAATGAATGAATATTTACCACACAAATGTTCCAGAAAGCTTAGCTTCCCTTTGGTATGACCTGAAAATGGTGATGGACTTTCTCAGGCTTTAAAAATTTTGGTCTCTCTTGCTTGGAGAACAAGATGCTCTAAATGTCAGCCTCTTTTGGCAATTAATGGTAAACCATACTGGGCCAAGGAATGCTCTCAAGCACAAGCATGCATTTATCCTTGACGTTTAGCTGTTATTACTTTCCCTAGAATAGCTTTGATGGCTACATCTAAAAGCCTTTTAGATTATGCCTGGACATTGCATGGGGAATGAGCCAGTGACTGCTCTGGGTGGACAACACAGATGGGACACCATCCCATTCTAGAGTGAGAAGTCTTGCTCCATGGATTCAGGATTTATAGCCAGACAACAGAACTTGGCCAGTTTTCTTTACTACTAGAGATTACATTTAATGTTCCAACTTTCTTCCCTTTTCTGAATAAGGGGAGGGGGAAATACTGTTTCTTTTCCTTCCCTAACTATTTGGGTGAACAATCCTATTCCTGTTAATGTTCTTTTCTGCTCTTTTCTCAGCTAACAGAAAGGTTTTTTTTTCTTTCTTCTTTTTTTTAAATTTTGCTGTACAGTGGCAGAGTTTCTTTGCCTTTCCACCTGGCATGTCCTGTTCCTGGGAGACATGGCATTTGCCAGGAGGGTAGAACTTTGAGGTTCCTCCTCCTGATGAAATAATTGAAACCAAGTCTCCCAAGGGCCAGGCAGCTTTGTGACCATTATAAGATTTTTACAACAGTGTGAAATTTCCTCAAGCTGTAATTTTTTTTTAAAGTGTCACTTTTATCTGGTAAATTGGTTACACTCTGAGAACTTTTTTTCACAAGAAGCTCCCAGAGGAGAAAAATGGAGAAAGGAATGCCTAATTTCTGAATCACAGTGGAGCTTTTTGGTTGATCAGATGTTGAACTACTCAACAAACTACTCAGCAAAAAATAAAGTGAACCTCCATTTGCTCAGAGATAGAACTTGCAGGTTCATGATATATTTGGGACTGAAAATAGTCACATTCGTAAACTTTAGTGCCTCCAATTATGGATGGAAGAAGTACATTGCTTTAGGAATGTGTTTATTAAAATTATAACGTATAAACATAAATTCTATCCCTTGATGCCCTCATGTTATAGGACTGCCTTTATTTTGCATATTAGTGCTTGAGATTTGTCCTTGCTTCTCCTGCAAGACCGTTCCTTGTGTTCCATTTGCTGAACTACTGAAAAATATAAGTGCTCAGTCTTGCTTATCTTCATCCAAAAGGGAATTCAACATCTACACAGTCAACATGCATTAGAGTAATTTGGAGGCAGCAAACAGTAACTGTTCAGAAAACATTCAGCTTGCTGTCACTGATCTCTCTTTTCTATTTGGAATACCGGTCTTTTTAACCAAATATAACACTCTCCCATTTACCTGGGGTCCACACCTCTCACAAAAGCCCAGGAAAATTATTTTGCTTTAGAAAATCATATAGCATATACAGTCTTTTATTAAGGAGAAAAATATTTCTTCCAGGAAGAAATAGTTGGTTTGTTATCTGCTTTCATCCACTTTATACAAATTATATACAGTTATGAGATAAATGTACCTATCTAATTACTGTAAGATGTCATGCCTAGCCAAGTACCTGAAAACTGATACCTCAACTGAGAGAAATGGTTGGGAGTAGAAAAAGTAATTCTGTTTCCTCTACATATTTATACGTCTGGGGTTCTTAAAAACAATTAAGGCCATGTAAATGTTTTACTTTATTTTTCCCATGTGTGAACCTATTTAATTTTTCTTTGGTATATTTTAAACAATAGACTTGGGATTATTCTCAGTCGTCTCAGTTTAAGGTGTCCCACAGCTCTTCAGAAAAATGGTAGATGCTGGTACCTGTGTTTGTAAGAGAAGATTCCTTGTGAATTATGAACCAAACCTGTTTGGCTCAGGTCTTTCTCAGGGTTGAAGTCACACCGTGTAATTAAGGTGACTATTTTATAATGCTGTTATGGGAGAAAAAGGAAATGAAGAGAATAGAAGTGACTTGGGTGACAATAATCACTTAGGCACAGTGGATTTCTTTCCTTTTTTTTTTTTTTTTCAAGATGAAGGATTTCAAGACAATTTGTCACTTGTTTCCTTCTCATGAGTCACAGGGAACAGACCTGGAAGAGTTCTTCTGAGTCATTCCCTCAAGTCTGCTATTGCAGAAAACCTCACCATCTAACCTGTAATTTAATAAACTCACAGAGAACTCGAAGATATGTAGGCACCTTGTAAATAATTGATTTTCAGTTCAAGATCCAGAACTCTTGGAAAAAAGTAATCTAAAGAATGTGTGTTCTGATGACATAGTTGACCTTGGTTTAAGTTGGACTAAATGACATCCATAGGTCCCATTCTTGAATTATTCTATGTTTCTATCCTCCCAGCGTAAATGGGCACTGACTGAGGCCTGCAACTACCTAATAAGATGCACAAGTGACACCACTAAGGGATTTAATTGGGTTTTCACATCTCGTAACCCTTCTGGAGAGAAATGAAAATTTGATAAGACTGTTTCTTTTGCTAGACCCCTAATGGCTATTATTTTTTTATACCACATTCATTACACTGAGGTACTTCAGCTTTCTGTGTTTATGCCCCAAAATGATTCAAAGCAGAAGTTCTACAGAGATCCCAGCAGCTGGAACAGAAAGAGGCAGGGAGTAGTAAACATCTGTTCAGCAAGAGAAGAGGATGGTGAAGGAAAAATGACTTTTTATTTCCTTTATTACCACCACAACTGTTTCTTCATCTCCTGTTCATTACTAAAATTGAACACTGCAGAGCACCAGATCCATAGCACAGGGAATAAGTGGAAAAACTGCCGTTGGCTTCTTTTCTTTAGCACATTCTGGATCTGTACAGGAATAAGGATGCACATATACTGGCAGGAGTGCACCCCATCACCAGATCCACTAATGGTTTGTTAAGTGCAACGCTGACCAGGCCACTTCACCTCCGTGGCTCCTTGTCCCCCTACCAATGCAGAAGCCAATGCCAAGCAAGGCATAACAAAAGCACCGAAGGTTAAATACTTGTCTGTAGCATGTGGGCTCTCAGAGGCCCCACAGCCAAAGGGTAGAGTGTACTGAAGAATAATCTGCTTATTAGATCATGTGTCCACTGTCAACAGGGCATCTGACCAAGGCCTCTAAGCTTCTGTTCTTTTTCCTATGCCCCTTCTCCACGTATCTCTCAGCGAGGAAGGAAGATTGATGCTACTGCCATAGTCAAAGTCTCATTTTTGAACCTTTTTACATGTTGGTAGCAGAAAGGAGTGCAAAGAGCTAAGATCAGTTTTGCTATGGAAGTCAGTCAGCTCTTCTATTTGTGTTAGAGAGACAGAATAACTATTATGAGACTCCTCATCAGGGTTTATCAGCTTAGACTTGGCCACGCAGAGCAACCACATCTGCCTGTTGTATGTTTTGCAGATTTTGTGGGAGAACCCACCTCCAAGTCTGCTCTTAGGTCTATATAATTATGCATTGCTCGCAGTATAAAGACTGAGGTGAAACCATAGTCTTTCCTGTCCTTGTTAGGTATTATTCATGTGGTGATGGTGATTGCAGGGAGCTTTCAAAAAAACCCTCTCTGTCCATGCCTTTACTCAATTAGCAAAGTGAACACAGTGACAGATGAAGTAGAGGATGCCAAGGAAGGGCTGCTGCATATAGCAAAACCCTGACACAAGTCAGCAGGAATACAGATATCTGCACAGCAGAAGTCCTGCAAAGACTGAGAGCATTTGGGCTTGGATTTCTAGGAAATAGAACTTTATCTCATAACTGTCTCTTTGTGTTTCCTCAACTTGAGGCTGTGCAGTTAACTCCTAATCAAGATGCAGTAACTTTAGCTATCATGGAAAGATGTGGGTATAGAAGATCCTCTCTTGAATTTCTGCTTCTTTAACATTTCTCCTATGAAAGCAAGTAACAACAAGCATTATATTTCAATGTCATTATTAATGTAGTGATATCAGTGTAATCACTGATGTGATGACTGTGCACTGTGTACCAAAGAAAGACTCAGTGAGACTATAGCCCGTTACAGCAGTAGCCTGTTCCTGACAGCTGGTGAAGGAAAGAAGACAAAAAAAAACCAAGGGTGACATTTCTCCTGACACACCTTCATAAATCTCAGGAATCAACATTTTGGGTGTTTATCTATCTGAGCACCGGATCTGTGTATTTATGTTTAATAGCTGTTGATGGACTTTGTTTTCAAGAATCTGTCAAATCACATTTTGGCATTTCTGAAATTGTGTTTCAGTGAGTTCCACTGTGTCCTTGGGCACTATATGAAAATATAAATCCTTTTGATATTTGCCAAATACCTGCCTCATAGTTTTACCTGTGTTCCTACTTCCCCTTATTCTTAGGTTTCGAGAAATGGTGACTATTTCCTTTCTCTAGGTTTTTCAAAACCATCTTCTCTTTTTCAGAAAAAACACATCATCTTCTGTTTATTATCTGTTCATATAGAAAGACAGCCCATCTCTTTGGTAATTCTTTTTTCCCTTTTTGTATTTCTTCTAGTTCTAGTACACCCTGTTTGTGATGTAGAGATGAGAATTGCATGCAGTATATAAGATAAAGGAGTATTAAGGTTTTATAGATTGATATGATAATGCTTTCTCTTTTGTTCTCTCTGCCTTTTCCCGTAACTTCTCCTGTTTCAGTTGTCTCTGTCTGTTCTTGAGCACTGACAAGACATTTTTCATGAAGGGCAGCAGTGAGTCTACGTTATGAGGGATCCGTGTTCAATCTGATTCTATCAAAACACAGTATTTTTTGTAATCTACATGCAGAAATAATAGGGTCCCTCTCACAAGGTTTTTGTATAAAGACATAGATGGGGTAGACAAAACAGAATACAGATCAAAGAGTGTGTTATGAGGTCTCACTAGGTACGCTCCTTCCTGGACTTGAGTAGAGGTTTCTGGTTAAGAGAGCTGGGGTTCCTTATTGAGTGGGGGTCTACAATTTACATTCCTGGGGTGTGAACATCTCTAAGAAAACCCTAATTTTGAGAGATGTGTGGAAGAACCAGATATGTCTCTTTTATATATGGTTGCAGCAGCAAGATACAGCACTGTTAGGTCAGTTGTACATGGGAAGCTAAAAACAGTTTAAAGAATAAATAAAATTAAAAAATCAATCAATCAATCAATCAAACAAACAAACACAATTCTAAAAAAAACCCCAGGACTTTTCTTTCAAAGTGGTTGTGTTTCTGTGTTTCAGAAAATTGTTTGCTTGAGGTTTATGGCTAATCTGGGAGTGGAGTTCATGGCACTGGTTCAAGATTCCAGGACATAGAGTGTTGTTCAGAGAGGGATGAAGCTATCCTTTATCAATAACTCCAGCGCATTCAATATAAACAAGCTTATTCCATCTGTGCAGCATCCTGTCATTGCCTGAACAATGCTGAAAGGAAAATCCTACACCCCACTTACTTCCTGCTCTTGACATATGAAGCTCTAAGAGATTGAAGGCAGCACATGGTTGAAAAGAAAGAAAATAAATGAGGTAATGGCCAACAATAACACAACTCTCCCATTTTACTGACTCCTCCAGAGATGAAAGAATAGACCTGAGGGTGACTGTCCTGAAAGCTGTGATGCTGTGAATTTTAGGTATTACATTTTACTCTGGATATATCACAGTGGGAAAAGAATGGCAGGTGGAGGTCTTCTGTTTCCCAGTCCCAGAACCCCACACACTGAAGAACAAAAGCAACACACTGTTTTTACAAGTGGTGAATCTGAGATGCCAAGGTGAGGAAAGCCAGCCTTGTGCTTCTTTTGAACATGCAAGATGGGCATTCCAGCTTGGAATGAGAAAAGGAAAGACAACTGATATTTGTGGACCTGAACAAACTAGTTGTAAATGAGTAACAAGAACTGCAATGGAAGGAAACTCTGTATTACAGCAACTGCAAGGACTATTCCTGTCTTATTCCTGCTACAAATACCGAAAGTAATCTCACTGACTCCATTGACCCCTGCTCTTGCTGAAGATAAGCTGTTATAAGGATGTGGTTACTGCTTTCCCCCCTGCATTCTGAAGAAGTTCTTTTTTTTGAGGTTGTGGCAAGACTGAGGCAAAGCCTTATTTCCCCAACCTGTCGTACTCACAGTATCACAGTATCACAGTATGTTTAGGATTGGAAGGGACCTCAGAAAATCATCTAGTCCAATCCCCCTGCTGGAGCAGGAACGCCTAGGTGAGGTCGCACAGGAACATGTCCAGGCAGGTTTTGAATGTCTCCAGAGAAGGAGACTCCACAACCTCTCTGGGCAGCCTGTTCCAGTGCTCCGTCACCCTCACTGAGAAGTTTCTTCTCAAATTTAAGTGGAACCTCTTGTGTTCCAGCTTGGTCCCATTACCCCTTGTCTTATCATTGTTTGCCACCAAGAAGAGCCTGACTCCATCCTCGTGGCACTCACCCTTTATATATTTATAAACATTAATAAGGTCACCCCTCAGTTTCCTCCAAACTAAAGAGACCCAGCTCCCTCAGCCTTTCTTCATAAGGGAGGTGCTCCACTCCCTTAATCATCTTCGTTGCCCTACGCTGGACCCTCTCCAGCAGTTCCCTGTCCTTCTGGAACTGAGGGGCCCAGAACTGGACACAATATTCCAGATGTGGTCTCACCAGGGTGGAGTAAAGGGGAAGGAGGACCTCTCTTGATCTACTAACCTCTCCCCTTCTAATACACCCCAGGATGCCATTGGCCTTCATAGCCAGAAGGACACAGTGCTGGCTCATGGTCATCCTATTGTCCACCAGGACCCCCAGGTCCCTTTCTTCTACACTGCTCTCTAATATGTAATTTCTCAACCTATACTGGAACCTGGGGTTGTTCCTGCCCAGATGCAGGACTCTACACTTTCCCTTGTTAAATTTCATCAAGTTATTCCCTGCCCAACTCTCCAGCCTGTCCAGGTCTCTGGATGGCAGCACAGCCTTCTGGCGTGTCAGCCACTCCTCCCAGCTTAGTGTCATCAGCAAACTTGCTGATAGTACACTCTATTCCCTCATCTAAATCGTTAATGAATATATTGAATAATATTGGCCCCAGTACTGACCCCTGAGGCACTCCACTAGATACTGGCCTCCAACTAGACTCCGCACCATTGGCTACCACTCTCTGGCTTCTCTCTTTAAGCCAGTTTGCAACCCACCTCACTACTCTATTGTCTAGACCACACCTCTAATGGTACTGGTACCATTAGACAGTGTGATGAAATACTGGTATGTTTTTCACAGGAGAAGAAAAAAGTGCTGTATAGCCCAACGTTTGGATCCATACCCATGTGGGTAGACCCTTTGCCACATTATCTAGAGCCACAGGTACCTCAGACCACATATTGCAGACTGTCACTGACTGAATTCCTCATTCTTCTGCAGAAAAAGAAACAAATCTATTTCTGGAGATCTAGGAGAGACTTTTCTTCAGGCAAGTGGCAGTAAAAGCAACACAATCTCATGAAAAGTCAGCCTTTCCAACTCCCAGCTCCAAATAACCTTCAACTCCCACAGCTTCTCTGGTGAACAGAGGTTGTTCAACCCCTCGCGTGGCTGAAGGTAACGTATCTAATGGATGCAGTGAGGCTTGACATGGAAGACTGATATGTCTGGGTGAATGGCACTAAACTCACTGGCCTTTTGTACTCCTATGCCTGCTGAGAAGATGAACAGTTCACTGCACTGCTAATCGGGAGTGCAGTTTTGGCCAGATTTTCATTCCCCAGACCTGTAGCTAATGATGTACATTGTACCCAGAGGAAAGTGGTGTTTTAGAGTTATGTAGAGTGCCTGGTTAGTGCTTCCTTAATGGGGAGAAACATACACTGAAGCTCCTGTGTAATAATTCTTCTCCGCATTAGAGAAGCATCCAGACTTAGAGGGGTATTTGAATTGAGGTCTAGTACTCTTCTGGAAGTTCTGAGTTTTCAAAACAGCACCTCTTCCTCTCTTTCCTGAGAAAGAACTGGCATATGCACATAAACAGCTGCAGACTCAAGGTTGTGTCTCCACGGGCAGACCACATCCAGCTGTGTCCCCAGTAGGAGGTGATTGCCTGATGAAGCCTAAGGGTGATTGAAGCCTAAAAACACTTAAGGTTCAGGAAAGAAAGAGACATTCCTACTCCTGCCTCAACTGGGAGGGTAGCTTTGTGGAACCTGTTTTTAATATCTCCCCAGGCATTGTACAGGAAGCTCAGGTGCTTAGTTCAGGGTGGATATTTGGCTGAGAGCCTGCTAAGACTTAGGTGTTAAGAAGCTGCCTTTCTTGCCTTCCTCTGAAATCCTTTCCCTCTTTTAGGGTCCCAGCAACTGATGGTCTTTGATTATCTGTCTGCAGCACCTGCTGAAATGTTTGCATTCTGCAGATAAAGAATGGACAAACAGAGCCTCTTAAGACTGAGGAGTCTAGTGGTCCAGCAAAAGCTTCTGGTGAAAGAAAATGTCCAGCCAACAGTTCCCCTCTTTCCCCTACTTCTTAATAGCCAAGGGCATTAGCCCCTGCTGTTAAACACGAGGAAATCTCTTGCATGGCAGAAAGTTAAACTCTGGTGTCCTCAGATCTATGACTTTTATGTGGCTGATTATCCAATAGTTTCCATCAGTATGAGGATATAACTTGCTGACAGTGGAGCTACATGTGGATAATGCAGACAGAAGTGACTTAAGAGAGAAACAAAGTTTCCTAGGTCTTCTTCTAAGTGGATGAACAAGAACAGCAACAACAAAAAAAACCCACCCTTTTTATTGATGTTGTCTCATAGTAAAAGTAAAACCAGTTAGAAGTTTCAGTTCTGACTGAGGAATTTGGTTTTGGGTCTAATATGGCATTGGATAATCCTTATTGAAGAAATCAGTACTATTGCCAACAGAACATGGAACACAGGTAGAATGTGGTTAACAGTAATATTAACAATAATAGTAACAACAACCACAATATTAATACCACCTTCGGTTTTAGTAAGGGACAAATAAACCTCAAGCTGACACAGAATTTAGGGCAAAGGAAATTCTATCCTACATTTTGTTAATGGAAGTATAACACTGTAGGAGGTGCTAAATCGGGCTTTAAAGTGTCTGAAAAATTAGAAAAGAGCATGCATCAGAATCTGCCCTCATTAAAAACCATGTTACTTCTCTGACTCCTGCAAAAGCAGAATATTGGTTTCTAAAAGCAGATTTTAGCCTCACAGATGACTCTGATCATATACTTATACAGTGCTATAAATTGCTAATGGGCTTGTGGATTTTGTGAAGCAGGAAGGAATTGGTTGGAAAAGTGCTGTCTTAAAAAGAGCTTTTGAAAGAGGAGAGAAGGGAACATAATCAGGAGTATTGCAGAAATCCAAGGTCACAGGCAGGGAGCAGAACTTCAGGGAAGGAAATTAGAAGAGAAAGAAAAGTTAGAAGGCTGAAAAGTGGTGACAGGCAGAGAAGGGGTTAAAATGATGGTGGAAATGATAAGGATGTCACAAAATGTTGATCATGTGGCAGGTATTTCAGATGTCCCTAGCTCTATGTCTAAGTCACTTTGTTTTTTCACCCCTTCACAATGTGTAGCTGGGACCATCACTCTGTATTTGTACAGACTTCAGCACAATAGGGATCTGCTCTCTGTTCTCTTAGATCTCCAGGCATTATCATCACATAACTAATTAACAACAGTAATAAATGATACTGTATTGCCTCTTAACCTTCTGCATTTATTTTTCTGTGGGTTGCATTAAAAAGAACAATTTTTTTTTTTTTTTAAAGGAAGATTAATAATCCTCAGTCAGAATGAAACTCCGGAGAGATGACACCATCTGGATGATTAGTACTTGTTTCATTTGCACATTGAACTCAATACTCTTCCGGCACTAATTATTGCATACCCTTTCCTTATATCATGACTTCTGGGGCTGTGTGTGTGATATAAATAGCAGACTAATGACATGCTGCAGGTTGCTCAGGAGACCTCATGTTAGTTTACAGCATTTCTCTGATTATTACTTTTTTAATAGACAGAAGATAAAATACTGATCTTGCAAGTGAGATGTGACAGCCTTAATGTGCTCACATATTTCTAAGAGCCAGTGCATGATGAAATATTTATATGTTCCTCCCTGACTGCAGCATTTTGAATGTACTCCATTGTTTATTGTTGTAGTTCAGAACTGATGGGGAAAAAAGTGCTGGAGCATTCACTAGCAATATGTCCATGTCAATTGTGAAAGTAAAACAGGCATAACCATAGCAAGCGTAACTACACATGGTGCTATGGGCCTGGCCTATCCCATACAGGTAGAGAATTTATTAATTTATCAATTGGTGGAACATTTGTAGGGGAAGTCACAGAGCCAAACACTGCTCCTAATACCTGAAAGTCAAGGCAAACGTAAGGTCATTAAAATGACACGTAATGCCAACTAAAATAATGATGTTTGCTATCTTTTGAGGGTGTAACACAAACTATGTAGAATGGTCAAGAAAGGAAGCAAAGCCACAGATTGACGCAGAATTTTTGAGAGAGGAATGCCAGCTAAAACATGGACGATGCTGATGAGATGCCCATCCTTGGTTAATCTAAACATGACCTAATGACACATTATCTTGTTAAGGTTTCCCCCTGGCATGTTCCTTTCTAGCTGTAAATTTACAATGTACAGAAATGAGTAACTGATGATAAGCACAGTAAGGCTTTGTGTTGCATTTCCACTGTCGCGGTGAGATTTTGGTGGGTTAACTCATCCCCCTAGCGATGAATTAATAAGCTTTGATTGTTATTCACTCCTTGCTTGTATTTGGACTAGGAAAGACTTCTTCCTAGCTGTACAAGGCAAATGTTTAGTAAAGGTTTAAGAAGTGCCATGGCATGTGAACAAGTGTGTATTCTAGCTGAAAGACCAGACTGATAATCAGAAGTAGACTGAAGACTATTTCTGATGATCTTTGCTGTAATTCACTCACTTGGCTGTTGTCTGCCCAACTCAGCTCTCACTCTTTGCTCAGAGCCACTCTGCTGTGTCTGCAACTCTACAGAAATATACATTTGAACCATGGACAACTCTTCAGCAACAGTCTTGAAAAGAAAATCTCTGTTCCTGACTTATAACCGGAAACTTCCAGCCTGTCCTTGCTTTGCTGTTTCTCACAAGCCATGGGAAGGAGAGATGGGTAATCTGTAGGATGACTGCCAGCAGAGATCTGCAAGAGAATGCAAAACCCACCTTAACATTGTTCTCGAAAGACATAGACAGAACTGAATAGAACAAAAGAAAAAGACAGCTTACAGATTTTGAACCGCTAAGTATTAGGACAGGATTCCAGTTTTCAGTCTTTCCTGATGCGTTAGTCCTCAAATTATCCAAAGTCTTTCCTGAAAATTTAAGCCTACTGAAAGCAGGTTTAGTTTCCTTAGCTATCTTTTGTAGTTTACAGACCCTCAGAAGGCTGCAGCCCAGTTTGAAATGTAGTACTGAACATATGCTCTTAGAGACATTCTGGATTTGTGTTGAGGTGGGGTAGGGGTTTAGAGACTCCATGAGGACTGAAAATGCTCTGTTAGAGCAAGTAAAGGTGACATATTCATCTTTCCCTTCCACTCTGCTGTCTCCCCACAGACCTTGCTCTGTCAGCTAACACAGGAAATGAAAGGACTATTACCCTTTTCTACACTCCTTGGGGTTTCCAGTCCTTTATCTCTACTCAAGTCTTCACATCCACAAAGTCCAAGGACCAAGAGCAAGGTAAGGAGGGGTAGGCTCCTTACAACCTTCTTTTATCTTCTTGTTCGCCCATGCAGTGCCAGCTGCAGTCCTGGCCCTCTGTGATTCATAAACTCTCTAATTCTCTTTCTAAAACTCTCTCTTAAATCAAAGAATTTTGTTTCATCATCTTCTGCTGCATGAAGGTCAAAACCTAGTGGTGCATACTTCACTGATTCTTTATAACAGTGCCCTCTTCAAGATCTTTTTCATTTGCTGTGTGTCGATGGTTTCCCCTCCTGTCTTCATATAATTACAGGAAGGTGACATGAACAACCCCTCTTCACCTGCATCGATGTCTGAAGCTATCTCTGGATGCCTGCAAGTAATTAAGATTTGAGTTAGCTGTTCATGTAAAAAGCCTTTTCTGGGTGTTTTGTTGTTGTTGTTTTGTTTCTTTTGTGGTGTTTCTTTGTTTGTTTGGGTTTTTTGTGTGTGTTTTGTTTTGTTTTGTTTTTCTTGAGAAGTCTTAGGTCTCATGGCTTAGATTTTACAGCTGGGCATGGAAAAAATCAGTGCATGAGAAAAGTTGAATATATCAGATATGATTAATTTGAGAGAAAATGTTTCCACTTCTTTTTCCACAAATTAGTTTATCCTCCAACAAAAGACAAACAAAGAATCAAAACAACAAAGAATTGCTAATATTAGAAAGGAACTGAAATAAGTCTTTTAAAATAACAAAAATTGTATGAGTTAATACCTATACAGTGCACTCAGGGGAAAAACGCAAGGAATTATAATATTATCTCTCTATTCAGAATATAGATTTTGTGGATTTCACAATGCATGTAAAAAGCCACATGTTCCATTATATTTACAAGGCTCCATTTTTATTACATACAGTGAAAAAATATGATGCAAAATGAAATGGAAAGTTCTCTAGCCTAGTTTTATTTGACTTAGTCTGACTTGCTATTGGAAGTAGCCAAAAATGTCACAGGAGATAATTCCAAAAGAAAATGTGTGGGCACTGTACAAAATGTGCTGGTAAAAATGCTACAATTTTCATCTTAAAGAAGTGACATATCAAGATATAGAGGACTGTAATGAATGATACTGAGAAGTGACATTGTAATTTAGTCTGGCTGACCAGAAACACATTTGGTCTTCTTGTATTAAGCAAATTCTAAGGCCGTAGATGAGCATGGTCTGATTCACATATGCTTTTCCAACACCTATAGTTCCCGCTATCTCAATGAGCAATACAGGTAACCTGATGATCTGAATAGTAACGTAGCTGTCTAAATACCGATGGAGAGCATGTTATATGCATTGTCAGGTGCAGACAGATCCAGCCTGAGTCTCAATAGGAAAAGCCTGTATGAAAAAGCTAGTAGTCCAGCGCTGTGTTCAGCTAATATTCTTTTTTCTTCCTCAACAGGTCAAAAGACAGTATTATAGGAACCTGGACATGGGGCTTTTGAGTCACATGCAGCTGGCTTGTGTCAGACCATCATGAGGCAAAGACATCCATGCTAATATTTGTGCTCAGGGCACAAACCCCATTAACTGCTTTCCTATAGGTGTTACAGGTCAAGAACCTCAGCATTCACTCATCTTGTTGCTTTTCTTACTGTATATGTTAACATACCATTTTAAACCAGTTTTCTTGAATTTATTCACAGGCTACAAACACCCTGAGTAAGAAAGGATTTGTACATGGAAAAAGACCTCCACTGACACTGAGGTGGCACAGCAGTACCTGGAAGGCTGTGGGCTTTCCTAGAGCAAGGAAGGTTTGCCCTGCCATGGGAATAATTTGGTCTTGCTGGAGGATATGACAAAACTTCCATCAATTTAAATGAGTCAGAATTAGGGTCTTGGGAAAAAAAAGATGCTGTTCTTACTTGTTAGATTTTGCCTCTGCTTATGTTTCAAATAATATGCAAATTCAGGTACCACGTCATGACATAACATAATGCATACTGTAGTAAATATAATACTTTATAATGCATTATATAAATTAGTAATCATATCATACATATGTTATAATAAAATCAAAATATAATGCATAGAAAGAATTATAATACATCACAACTTATACCAGAATGCATGCAACACAATCCCGTGGCATACTTAATAATTTCAAAATACCTCTTTTCTCATTGCCATCAAGTGAATGCATGATCAGGAGTTGACGGGAGTGTAGGGTAAGAGCTAAGAGATGATGACATTGTAAATAAGATGTATTTAGCAGCAGAAAAATCAAATATCATGGCCAAATATCAAGAAAGCATCCCAATGTATCTTTGGAGGAATGCAAAACAGGAAACGTCCCTTTTTCCCTGACTTGCTAATACCATCTGCCCAAATGTCTTTGGCAGAACAGCCTTCGAAGGAAAGTGCTGAAACAATTAAGACTCGACTGGACCAAATCCAAGAAACAATTCTGTACTGCAAAAGTGATGGACAGGACATTTAAAAGGCCTTTTTCTTTTCTGCCTACATGCTATTTAGTGACTGTGGATCTGATCTGTAGAGCTTAATATTTAATACTGAAATATTTTGAAAGCTGTCACAGAAACAGTATCACCTTCATATCTCACTGCTCAAAACAGGGTAACAAAATAGCCAGCTCAGTGCACTGATGCTTTTGCAGCATTTCCTTCTCTGTTTTTACACTGAGATCTCTGTCACTGAGTAGGAAGGAGGAGCAGCCCTGCTAACTGTGCTTGTGCCCGTGTTTTAAGCCCAGCCTGGGCCATGTAGAGGTTTTTGACTGAGTATTAATTTTTCTAACGATGAAAGAAGCTTGCAGGGGAGAGGAAACTTACAGAAGAAGAATGGGAGGAAGAGTGAGTAAATGAAGGATCTGATGGCAAGGAATTTAAGTAGATAAAACAATAAAAAATAATATTATATGCACAGTGGGATGTTGCATCGTATGTAGAGTGTCTCCAGTTTTCTCAGCTTACTGCCTTGACAGCTCTAAGAAGAGTAATGGTCATTCAAGTGAATTAGCTGATGTGCACATCCAATCCTGGGCAGGCTCTGCTTGCACACACAAGGCTTGGCTCCAGACAGTGCTGTCACTCTTCAATCATGTGTCATGTTTCTGTTGATCTGGCAAACAACCAATTTTAAGATACTCAGCTTTCTTGCCTTCCATTATTTTATACATAGACTTCTTAAGCACACTGTAAATGCAGGAAAGAAGAGCAGAAAAACTCTTAAAATCACTGCAGCAAGTATATTTTCTTTCTGAAGAAGCAAGCAAATAATTTCCTAAATTTTATGGGAATCAATTACAAGTGGTCACCTATCTTGGCATTTTATTGAAAAAAATGTGATATGTTGAATATACAGCATGAATCTGTGCTGGAGGGCAACTTTGCCCATTTCCATCACCAAGCACTGGGCATCACAGGGAAGGTCCCTATTCCACTTTCATTCATGGTTGTGTCATCCAGTCCAAGATACAGGGGCAGAGAATAGATTTGTGAGTGGCAGGGATTTCTCTTAGACTAATTGTTCCACAATTGGTTGGTGCCAGTGATCAGCACAGCAAATGCTCACCCGCAGCAACCTACACACCTGGATAACCCCTACAAACCTTCAATACAATGCGCAATCTTTTCTAAAGGTATTAACTTACTGACCTGGAAGCATTTTGTTTGCTTGTCTGTTTGTCTGTTTTTCTCTCACATACTTTTAAAATCCCTTCACTGTTTACAGAACATGCTGTCTCTGAAAATTATGATTGATTTTTCATTTATTTTCTCAAGATATCCCTATTATTTATCCCAATTACAAGCTTTCTTGAAAAGTGAAATCACATTTAAGCTTTCTTGAACAGTGAAATCATATTTAAGAGGTAAGATTTAGTGGCTTTTGGGTACCTCATATCTTTCTTAGCATTAGTACTGAAACTGTTAACAAAAATAAGAGCTGGAGAACCCAGCAACGAGGTTTCTCTGACTTGGGTAAGAATTTTGCAGAGTGCATCAATGTTGACCGAATTTCTGCTGTCAGCTATGCAGGTTTGCTACTGACTTCAGTAGGAGGTGGGCTAAGTACAAGGCAAATCATGGCAGTAACTCCCACTCACAGGGCAATCGAGCTGTTACTAAGTCTGTCATGAAAGACTCTTGGGAGCCCACATGTACCACATCCAGCAGCTCATGCCATGTAGCTCAGTAAACAACCCCCAGTTGGTAACAAATGCTCTTTGAGTCTCTCCAGTTGGCATTTTAAGACACTCCTTGATGATTTATAAGATGTTCTCTCTTAATCAGTAGGACCTGCTTGTTCCAACAGCTGCATCTTTTTGAAATTGAAGCCTGTTCTGTTTTCAGAGTACAAAGACATATACAATAACATAGTGATCTGCTTACATTCCAGGTGAATGGTGAGAAGAACACAATGGGATCTAAGGATCCAGTTCTAAGCAGAGAAGGCTTAATTGAAAATGGGTCTGGAGAATCTCCTGACCCAAGCAACATAAAGAGAAAACTGACATTAAAAGGTGCCAAGAAGATAAGTGTCCATGGTGGTCATCACTGGTGAATACAGCCATCATAATTTCATTGCTTTCTGAACTGTTGTCAGAGCATTGCATTTCTCTCTGCGGTTTTCTCCGTTGTCTTTTCTTCCTGCTGCTTTCAACTTTTTGATGTGCATATGATTAGCAAAAGAAGTAGGGGAGTTGAGAATAGCTAATGCTGAGCAGTAGAAAATATCTGGGAGGGAAAAATAAACAGTGTTTCAGATCTGAAGCTCTCCAGTTGCTTTCAGTATCTACCACAGCTGCCTTTTCCCTTGGGAATGCTAAAAAACTGTACCAGTGCAGGAGTTGTGGTCCTTCTCTGAAACACTTGGGAATATCTCTTTTGTCTCTAGATTCTTCAGTTGTTGCTCTGATAATTTGACACATATAGTAGTCCACAGCTCAAAACTTGAAGAAGAAAATATTTTTTTTCCAAATAAATACACACCAGGCATGGGTGATTCTTGTTTTGTATTAGAGAAAGGAAAAGAGATTCTCAGAAAAAGGGATGGGTGAAATTCTACACATCAGTGATTTTGACATTTCATTTGCCCAACACTTTTGAGCTGGTGGTGCCTTCTGACCTCTGAGTGCTACTGCCCAATCTAATTTCTTCCTAAGAATAACTGGTAAAGCAGAGACCTAATAGGAAACAGAAAAAAAAAGCCCAAAACCCAAAATGAAAAAAAATGGAAAAAAACCCCAAACCCTGAACAATAGATTGAGCTAATCATTTAAAGAGTCTAATTTTAAAGAAGCTACATATTAAAGAGAAATAAAAAGGATCATTATGTGTCAGTAAGGAATACTAAGCATCTGTGACCCAGGAGAAGAAAAAGAGAGATTGAATTTGACATCTGAGTGAAAATCCTTGGAATAAAAACAATTAGGGCATTAATGAAAACAGATTCAGCATTTTTTAATGTAATTGACCTTTGGATCCCTATGAATTTTTTTTTTTCTTTTTTTTTTTTTAAGTTTGCAAAGCATCTCTAAGAGCCCTTTTGGGAATATGACAACGTAGGAAATGTAAAATGCGCTCCTTAGCCTAAGTTTAGTGCGGTTTCAGCCCCCAGCATTACCCATGAAATAACACTTCGGTGGCTCCTGTTTTTCTGTTTCCCAAACTCAGACAGTTACATCTCCAGATGGGTCTAGGAACCCTCGGTGTTTGTGCATCATTATGCTGTCTGCCTTGCTCCTTCCCACCCCCAAATTGGATTAGGTCCATCATCCTTAAAGGCAAGGGACAGAACATGAATCATCCATTGTACTAAGTTTGAGAAAACTGTTAAGTGCTGTAGAGGTTCAGAAGCTGTTCTTAATATATCCAGGAGATCATCCTCAGATGCAGCCTGATGTAGTCGTTTCCATTGACAGTAAATGTGCTAATGAAACTATAGATAATAAATAACAAGATCCTAGCAGGATATTACAGTAATAGAGGGTTTGGGCAGGGCGCGTCAATCCTGTTGACAACTGTTTATTAAGCTTAATTGATGCAAATGTAGCAAAGCATAAAGTGGGATGAAAATCCCAGATGACTTCTCTGGAAGTTTCTTAGTGCACTTTAATGTTAGTGTATAACTTAGTGCCATTTGGTCATCGAAAGGACTGGGTTCAATTTCTAATGAGACACTTACTGGGACAAACAAAATATTTTCAGCTGAAGTCATTCCAAGATTCGGGTAATATTTCTCCTCTAGAATGTAGTTGGTCTGTGGCTTGAAAATGAACAGGACTTCACTGAAGTAGAAAGGGACTGCAAAGTCAGAAAGGCAAATAATTACTTAAGAAATACCATGAGAAACTGCCATTGCTGAGTGATCCCAGCAGCAGTCAAGGACTCATTTATCTTCTTTTGTTGATGAGTATCCACTGAAGGGGCAGAGCAGCCTCCACTTTTTTCCCTTGAGCATTCCTATTCAAAGACATGTAATTATGCAGATTTCATTCAAGCTAATTACAAATAGAAGATCATAATATCTGAATCAACATTTTCTTTTAGTCCACCACCCATACTGTTTTTTTTTCTTACCCATCTTTCACCTTGACCCTTCTTTCAAGGTGTCAGCTCCTCCTGACACAGAGCCAAGTGTCCATTTGTTTTTAATATTCCAGGTATACCTACTCTGCAGTGCACAGACTATATTGTATGGAAGAGACAGCTGAGCTAGCTTTACATGAGCTCATTTGAATGTTTGGGACAGCACAGTATAATGCACTGCATAAAGCACTTGAACCCTCTTTCACAATCCTACTTGCTGTGTATGCTTTTTTAATCAATTAATCTCCAATTAATTTAGTTAGGTTTGAACCACCTTCCTGTGTCTTTCTTTCTAGACACCAGTCTTCTCATATCATCTGACTGGATGGTCACATTCAAGGAGCTGGAGTCAATGGCTCAACCTCCAAGTGAAGACCAGTGACAAGTGGTGTTCCTCAAGGGTCAGTATTGGGACCAGTGCTGTTTACCCTCTTTGTCAGCAACATGGACAGTGGAATTGAATGCATACACAACAAGTCTGACAACAACACCAAGCTGTGTGATGCTGTTGACATGCTGGAGGGAAGGAATGCCATGCAGAGGACCTTGACAGGCTTCAGAGGTGGGCCCTGGTGAACCTCATGATGTTAAACAAGGCCAAGTCCAAGGTCCTGCACATGGGTTGACTATCCCAACCACAAATACAAGGCTGGATTGAAAGCAGCCCTGAGGAAAAGGGTTTTGCAGTGTTGGTTGATGAGAATCTCAACATGACCTGGCAAGGTGCACTTGTGGCTCAGAAAGCCAACTGTATTCTGGGCTGCAGCAAAGAAGTGTGACCAGCAGGTTGAGGGAGGTGATTCTGCCCCTCTAAGCCATGCTGGTGAGACCCCACCTGGAATACTGTGTTCAGCTCTGAGCACCCCATCATAAGAGGGATATGGACCTCTTGGAGCAAGTCCAGAGGAGGCCACAAAGATGGCCAGGGGGCTGCAGCACCTCTTCTATGAAGACATGCTGAGACAGTTGGGGTTGTTCAGACTGGAAAAGAGAAGCCTCTGGGGACACCTTGTAGCAGACTTCCAGTACCTAAATGGGGCCAGAAGAAAGCTGGGGAGGGATGTTTTACAAGGTCATGTAGTAGTAGGACAAGGGGTGATAGCTTTAAACTGAAAAAGGGCAGATTTATATGAGATATAGATTATCTAGAGAACCTGTGGATGCTCCGTCCCTGGAGGAGTTCAAGGCCAGGTTGGATGGGGTTTTGAGCACCCTGGTCTACTGGAAAGTGTTCCTGCCCTGGGCAGAACAGTTGGAACTAAATGATCTTTAATGTCCTTTCCAACCCACATCATTCTATGACTCCATGATTCTATGATTTGGCCGTGTACAAAGGGTCCAATTTTGTCTTTGACAATATTTCCATTTTATATAACAAGACAGGAGTCTGTAGGGATCAGTGGAAATTTAGTCTTAGCAACAACTCCTGGTTGGACAGGGTGCAGCAGTAGTGAAATTATAGTGTTGTGAAGAATTAAGGCTTATTGGACATCCACAGGTCTGTGAGTGGCTTTGGATAGCCTGTGAGGACATCTAGGGGAACAGTCAAAGAACTGATGTCTGTTTGGGAATAAAAAGCTTGTCTGGAATTTCTGTTACAGAGCTAGTCCAATCAAGAAACTGTTAAGAAGACTGTTGATTGAGATTCGGTAGTTTCTGTCAGAGGAGTGAGGGTATTAAAACCTTTTACCCTGAAGGAGAAAAAAGTTGCCAGTCATCCTTTAAACTTCTCAGTGACCAAGAGGATAATGAATTGACACATATGTATGTGCTACCAGGAAGGGGAAGTAAGGTGGTTGCTCCACCATGCCTTATTTTAAACTTAGTTGTAATGTTATATGTATCATAGCAGTAAGTAAATATTTACAAAGTGTTGCTATGAATAAATGAGGCGAATTAGACTACAGCGGGGTCTCCCGGAGGAATTGCTGAAAATGTTGCATCTTGAGACCACAACTTGCAAACCACGCTAGACATAACCTTCCGTAATATATTAAAAAGACATATGTAGTTACGAGGGAGAAGAAAATGTGATTCAGCAAGGTCTTTATCTTAATTTCTAAGCAACAAAAATGAGAACTGGACGATACTATGAGGCACTGTCTCTCCTTTAAAAAAAAATAAAAAAGAAAAAGTAATTAATTTCCTTCAAGGAAAATGACAAATTGTTTCTGTACACTTGGTATGAATAATTCACAAATAACCCTATTCACATAAGTGAGAGGATTCATATTGTGCAGTCTTATTCATATAAACAGTGGAGTCAGTTTATCTGAAAGTAATTAGCTAAGGCTGCTTTGGAAGTCTATATCAGTGCCAAAGAATAAATCTGAATGACTTGGATCCTGACACAGTTCCTTAAGTTCAGGAAATTTATCTTCTCTTTGTTTGAAGCTGATCCCTTTGTTACATTGCAGTGGTCAAATGTAATGATTTTTTTTTTTCCCAAGAAAGAAAAAAGAAAATATTTAACAATGGTAGAAATTCTCACACCTATTTTCTGTAACTGATGAATATAAATGCTTTTTATAAGATTGAAATCTCTGATTATTTACTGTATTTCAAAATAAGATTTTTTAGATTCTATGGCAGAGCTTTTGCTTGCATTCATATAACAGGAAATCAATTTTAGTAGGATAACTTAGGAACCCAAAGATATTTTGGTATCTTAAGACCCTATGGAACAACTCTTCCAAAGATAACCCATGTTATTTGTGAGTCTCACTGTTCCTTCTCTTTTCACATCTTTGGGATCATACATTATCTGTTTTCAGAAAAAAACAAAATCAAAAACCAAACCTTAAACCAAACCCAACAAAAGCTCCCAGAAAATTGGGAATGAAATAAATGGGCCATCAAAGACTGTAAGCATAAAAATACTAATGATACGCTGACTCACAAGATTCACGACTGGCTTATGGGGAAAGTAATAAGGAATTTTATGTTTGTGTTAAATTATACAATATTTTAATGTGGTTTCAACATGAATTATCTAAGGAATTATGCTGTCACACTTAATCATTCAAATAAACTCAGTGGGTAAGACAAAAAAGAGTTATATCGATGAATACATAAATGTGGGAATAGTTCACTTTAGGTAAGGGTATGAATTTCTTCCATGTTGGTGGAATTGGTTTACTTCCTATTTAAAAGAAAACAAAAAAAAAAAAAAGTCAGAATTGTCAGTGAAAAACAAATTTGCTTTTTCACATTGTTTATAAGTAGGTAAAACCCCACTCATCTTCTAGCCATTTTCTGCTCTGTGAACTGAGTAACTCCATGATCCAGACAACTTACATAACTTCTTTTAAACTGCAGCAATGAAATTATTCATAATGATAAAGAAGGGAACTGACCCAGTTTACCTGAAATGAGATCCCCTTCTTCCCCCCAGCAAGAGCTGACACCAGCAAGTTCCACTTCAAACTGGGGTTAAAGCAGTTTGTTAAAACAGAAGAACAAACTTATAGAAATAACTGTTGCAAATGAGAAACGGGCGTTTGTGAGCAAATGACAAGCTTGCTTTTTTAAAGCTGATGTTCTGAAGCTGATTGCACTCCGTGGTTATTTATATCTAAATGCCTCTACTCTTTAATAGTGTCCATTTATATTTCAAGTGGCCTAGATACACAACACTGGTGTTACATAGCTGCTCCATGTGCATTGTAATTGAATTACTGGAAAAAAATACAGGCAGGAGTTGTGACTTCTGATGCCATGTAGTGCTTGTAGCCTAATAAGGTCAGGGGAGATTAATTGTGCAATCAAAGTCTGTTCCATATGAGAAGGAATACACCCCAGATGACAAGAATAAAGCACCGTCCCTTATTGCTTTTCAAAGATGTGGCTGTTTTACCCTCGTGCGCTCCTGATTTTGTGCAAGTGAAACTGAAGAAATGATGTGTTGTCCGGCACTGCATTGGCTGGTGCAATTTCCCAATCTCTCTTGCTCACTTGTAGATTGTAAGAGCTTGCTAGGAAAATGTTCTGCATTTTGGGGAGGAGTTTTTTGCTCTTTCACTTCAGGTTTAAAAAACATGTTTGGAAATCACAGAATCTCTTTCGTATGCAGCTCTGGGGAGGAAAGAACCAGTTGTCTGTGATGTGGTTAGTCCATGGTTAAAATACTCACTTGTAACATGGAAAATGTCAGACTGGGACAGAGAATCCAAATTTTCTTCAGCTGCAGAGATCACTGAGGGCCTAATCATCAGCATATTTGATGCTGTAAAGTAGGTTTTGTCTCACTGGGAATTTTACCCTGAACACAAAAAAATCTGTTCTGATTAGAATTCATTTGACACATTTTGTCACGAAGCGATTTGGTTAAGATGGAGTGGCATATTCTAAGGAGAACAATATCATTAGAAAGACCTAGCCAGATCTCTGTGTCTCTGACAGTAATCAAAGCTGTAATCTTGCAACCTTCACAAAAATAGCTCCACAACAGGCAGATGTGGGATCATCTGTTTCTTCCATCCCCTGCTGTGTCCTCTTTGAAAAAGTTACAGTTTAGGATATAATACAGTAGTGCCTCACTGCCAGTCTTACATACAGGGCATCATTCAATTTGAATGACTGTAACATTTGAATTTGCATCACAATCTTGAAAATACAAGGAGTGCTTTTGTGACCTCTGCTTTCCTAGAAATAGTTTTCCTAAGGTAACTCCTGTTGTATCCATAGTGTCTCCAGATAGCTACTTTCTGTGCCCAGTCTGTTCTCCCAATTTACCATATTCTCTTTCACTCCCACAGGTTTTAGTCAATCAGTTTGTTTTCCTGTTATTTCAACTCAGAAATATAGATGTTTTCTTAAGTAATATAAATTGCCTTAATGATCATCTTGTTTGAGAACAAATATCAGCCTATGACTTACTCAGAGGTAGCTGTATTGTGGATTAATTTGTGGTGGGGTTTTTTTGGTTGTTTTTTTTTTTTTTTTTTTTTTTTAATTAGGGTGGTAGGAGGTTCTTTCACTGGCAGATACAATCTGTAACTTTTCTTTCTACACTGATTATCTTCATGGCCATATGCATGGCACAAATACGTGCATGGTGTATACATCCATTCTGATAAATGGATAGGCATTACAGCCTGAAATAGGGCATCTCACAAACTGAATGACATTCTGGTGGCCAAAAGGGCAAAAGAAAAATGACCTGACAGATAATTCATTTTTTAAAAGTATTTTATTTGGCTGATGCTACATTTTTAACTTTAGTAAAATATATACAAGCTACTGAGGGAGCTATTTAAAAAGATAGTAATACATACTAGTGCTCTTCTATGTAGGAAATTTCATGAAAGCTCAACAGAGGGTGATCATGTGGCAACTTGTTGGGTATAAAAGGTTGCAAAGAAATTGAGTTTATAAGGGCTAAGAGATAAGGCCATGTTTCTGTAGCTTGTAATTGCAGGTGACAAACCTCTCAATTGGCAGGTCTGGGAGTCCCTGAGATCTATAATGAATAATGTGTGACATGAATTTCCACTAAGATATAGCAGCAAAATGCTGAGACCACAACAGGATGGAGTCTCCTGCTGGTGTAACTCACCCTCAAGCAATCCTTGGGGAAATGCTTTGAAACGGTAGCTGAATAACAAGGAAGCCAGTTCTTTGTATGTCAGTGCTGTTTCAGACCCTGACTTAGCAACATTTAGAGCTGTTTCTTTGCTCAAAGTTTCATATTCCACTAAGATAGGACTATTGAGGAAAACAGCAGCTTCACATGGTCATTGTTCTTTTTCAGTTTTATTCTTCCAAGGTGAAACAATCCCTATTTTTCCTTGAACCGCAGGCTCTAAAAACATCGCTTTGTCATAATGACCTAGAAAAAAAATAAAATTGACTTGTTCACAAGAATTGCTGGATCATGGTTGTCAAGGGCTCAAAAATCAGTTCTCAGTTTCCCACAGTGTTGTGGAAAGATATCAACAAAAGATGAAAAAAAAGCATGATAGAAAAAATTATGAGTTTCAAGGTCTTTCAGAGTATTTTACATTTACCTTTATATAAATGTAATTTTCAGAATAATCATCTTAGGACAATATCAGGCAATACAAATGCTTATACAGTTTTTTTTACCTTAAAACACTATAAATTCTGACAATTCATATCCAAGAAAAGAAGTCTAAACACCATGAATTATAACTGTTTTAATAATGTAATGAAATATAATTGTTCCTTATTTCTTACATGCTTAAGATGCCTTTAAGGAAGCTTTTCCTTTCAGGGAAACATAAGATTGGATCCCTGTGTTTATCACGGGATTGTTGAAGTTGTCTCAAAGAGTATAGGAGGAGCTGAATACAGGTGTTGACACTTTATCTTGCGGTATTACTACCCAAAATGCAAGTAAAATTCCTTTAGCATCTACTGTTATACCAGTTCACTCAAGCTTGGAGGTATAACAAGGGAATAGAACATGCATTAAATGGGCTCATAGACATAAATTCCCTTGCAAATATTAAGGTAAGGAGATAAGGATTCTACATCCCACCTTTTCCTTGTCTCTCTCTTTTTTTTGAGAAGGATGATTTCATTTAACTGATTTATATGGAAGCAAAGGTGTGGGAAATTGGTGGAAGCACATATTTGTAAACCCACTAAAATCTAACTTCTGAATTTATGCTGTTCTATGGACTGTGAACTTTTTTGAAGTCAAGTCTGACTAATACTTTTTTTTCTGTTTTACTCTATGTAGATTGCAACAGGATTCATTTATACAGTGACTCCCTCTCTCCCAGTGAAAAACATGCACTTTTGATGTTCACATGCACACTTTATTCCCTTTTGCTTACACAGTGGACTGCTGACAGGATTATCCTTTGACAATTAGGTTGCACACCCACCTTTCTCCATCCCTTTTGCTTCCGAAGGCACACGTAAACAAATTGAGACGCTTCACACAGCCTGTATTTATGGACAACATTGCAACTCACGATAAGAAATAAGGAAGAGGTCAGGCAACCGCAACACCTCCCTTCATCTTCTCAAATCCTTTGTCTACACTTTTGTTCATCTTCCCCATCTCCCTTGCCCCTGTGACACATCTCCGTCTCGTTGCTTGGTAACCTCCCAGCACTGCTGTGCACGCCGGCATTAACCGCTCCGCGCTCCCCCTTCGCCTTGCTCAAAACACTAAGAGACTGTCTAAAATCGGATGAGATCTTTTTTCTCTCCTGTTTTGACAGACAATTCGCATTCAGAGTAAGCGTTGAAAGCTCTGTTAGAGGGTAAATTCTCAATTAAGAAAAGGAAACAGAAGAAGATACACATTTAGAAAGAGTTGATTAACACATGGGACTTCTAAATGTCAATTATTTCAGATAGTCAACGAAAACCCAGCTATTGTGAAAGAAAAGTAAAAAGAAAAAAAAAAAAAACACAACAGAAAATAAGGATGGAGAAAGAAATTGTTTATTACTTGCATAACACCAGTGCCTGAAGATCCGGCTGGATATGAAGCCTTAATAAGTTAGCTATTACACAACAAAAGTAAATCAAATCTTCTCCTGGAGAGGCAGCACTCTAAAAGATTGGTGCAATGTTTTAAGCATCAGGAAGTCATCTTGCCACAGGACACTATATCTCCCCTTTCTTTTTTCAAAATAAATTGACAGCTTCTGATAAATTTTATTCTTGCTGTTAGTATTAATATTATTGTAGAAAATTATAGATAAGCATATTTCTTTCAAGGACATCTTTTAAATTACACATTTAACAGCAAAATAGCCAGATTGAGACACCTGCAGGTAAAAGTGAGGAACCTTTGAGGAACCTGAGTGTTGAAATTGGACATTTTAACAAATCAAGATGCTTCCAGATATCACTCAGATCCAGGCTGGGGTTAAAGCATAGTTTTGGATTAATCTCTGTTTTGTGGTGATGTTGGAGCTGTCTGGAACCACGTATATCCAGCATAGGGCAGCCCCACGCCTCTTCCCACACAGGCCATTTCCACAGACCCCCATGCCAGCACCTGGTATTGGACACTGGACACATTGACCTACAGGAGGGTCAACACCTAAAGGCAGAGGAGGTTACACAAGGAAGTTTCACATAGCATTAGGCACCTGTATCTCAGCAGGTAAATTGTACCTCTAGAACTAGATCTATTATCAGAGTAAAGTAATTGAATTTTAGTTCTGATGTATGCAACACTGCATACTCTATCTAGGACTCCACACTCTCATTATAGTAAATGGAGATGGAGCAAATGGACCTCATCTTTCAGTAGGTACATATGTTGGATATTTCGGGCTCTCTTGGCTATATTGACTGCAGGCTAGGTTCAGTAGCCCATGTATGTGCACAGGAACATCTCACAAGCTTTAAGCTATCTTCCCTCACCTCCAGATGGGTCTCCAAACAAGTTTGGACCTCTTGCACATAATTTGTCACCGTTGTCCACCTCATGGACATGCCTTAAATAATCTACAGACTGTTGGATGGTACCACATATGCATGTTTGAACCAAGGTTGCCATGGTATCTAATGGGAGCTTGGACATCTAGCACACAAGTAGATACTTGCATACAGAAGCCTAAGTTTAGTTAAATCAGTCTGGAATATAGTTGAACTCTTCCTTTTCATTCATTTCTTTGGGATTTTTTTTTCTCAGAACCTGTATCCCATAAATTGCATTTGTACAGTGAAATTGAAGGAACACTCGAAATCTTATAGTCCAACTTAGAGATTACAGAGGCATGCTGCAGGGTTTTCTGGGCATAAATTTTGTAGAATTCAGAAGTAATTTAGCAGTAATAAAAGGAGAAAATGACCAGTGTCTCAGTAATGAGAATGAAATCTCTGTAGTGAGATGGACCTGGAGATGTATCTCTCTCTCTCTCTCTTTATATATATATGTATATAACATACCTTATTTTAAGTGTAAGACAGAGCCAAACCTACTCGCTTTTTATATTCAATAGATATTACAGTTTGCTCCCAGCAAGTCCTGGTTGCTGCTCAGTCATCTCAAAAGTGAGATACAGAGAAGCTGATGAGAGGTCTGTGGGACTGTCAGTGAATGAAAGACCAAATGATTTGTACTCCCTTCTTTGGTCAGTAAGTAGTTGAATCTTTATTGCCCTCATTTTCTTACACTCCACAGACTGTTTTTAGCATAATTTATACTTCCCTCCCCGCCCCACGCCCTCATTCTTCCTTTATTTGGTGAAAAACACACACATGTAAACACAAAAGGTGGACTTGATTTTTATTTTTCATAAAATTATAATAAAATAAAATAAAATAAAATAAAATAAAATAAAATAAATAAGGGAGTGGGGAAGGAAAAAAGACAAACAGTATTATTTTTGTAGTCTTTTGATTAAAAGCACTGACAGCAACTTCACCTGAGGAAAGTTGCATTTTACAGAGCACCTGTCTAAACACCATATGTTTATAGCCTTTCTCCTTCTAAGTTTCTATCTTTTTCTAAAAAAGCTTATTTGATTGTTTCAAACTGTTCCTGTATCTCATGACACTAATTCTAGCTGGCACCATGTGAATGTCATTAGAGGTGACGAAGGACCAAAAGATGCAAGAGTATAAAAACAACCTGCTTGCTTTCAGAGAAATGAAGTGATTCATACCTCATCAATTATTCCTCTGTGGGATTTTTGGCCTGAGTAGAAAAGGCCTCCTTTCTGGAACATATGGGTGAGTCAAACTGCAATAGGAAGAAAGCACGTCTCAGTAATTTAGTTTCAATTGCTCGTTTATATCAATAAAAAATATTGTAAACAATGCAGGTTTTTTTTCCTTTTTAGTAATGCACCAGAATGGCTGTAGATGTCTGCATGAATATACAATGGGATCTGTCTGATACATCTCATTTATGCTTTTATGATTTTGCAGGGAACAATGCAAGTCTTATTAGATTCTTTAGCATTAACTCAATGGGGAAAAACAAAATCCCCACATCTTCCTTCACTAACAAAATCTGACTGCAGACTGCTATGGGATAAAAATAATTTGCAGCACATATCAACCTCCCAAATTTTCTGCCATATTTAACAAATTCCATATTGACAGAAACAAGCATTAATATGGGCTGACAATCTGATGGGAAATAAACTGTACAGTCACAAATGACATCATGAATATCCCTGTTCTCTGCAACTCTGATAAAATTATTCATCTGAAGTCTTTTCCTATTATCTGTATAACAAAATGTATTCTACTTAGCCAAAATATTATAATTCTACAATCTCAAACAATAAAACTAAATATTTCTCTTCCTATAAAATCAGTTTACTTGGCTAAAAAATGGAAGAAGTAAACTTGTGATATTTCTGGAAGATATTTGCAAATCAAGGAGGAGTTAATTATTTTATTCTGTATGCACTGAGTATGGCATAAAATAAGTAATTATAGTTAAAAAGACTAGACTTCTTGTCTAAACTCAGGGCCAAAAATAGTCGAGGACATAAAAAGTGGCTGTACTGGTTCAGAAAACTATCAATTTAGTCATCCTGAAAATAGCTGAAAATGGATGCATAGGAACAAGAATTAGTAGAAGAAGGAATTCTGGTGCTTCTGTCCTATGTCTATGTTTAGCCTATTTGTTAACCCCTAATGGAGCCTTCCTTTAATTTTCCAGTCTCCCTTTAAAGTGGTGAAACTGTCTTGCATCCATAGATATTTTCTCAAGGAGTTTCACAGTTCTACAACCTATGATGTGAAGAACCAAGTCCTCCTATATTCCTTTTGAAATTTACTCCCTGTCCTTTGCTTCATGCCACTCACAACTTTGTAGACCTCTGTCATATCTCCCTCGCATTACCTCTTTCCCAAGCAGAAGAGTTTCAGGCTACTGCAGGAATCCTCAAGCCACTATTTCTCATGAGAAATCTCTGCCATGTCTTTGATCACACTTGTTGCTTTCCCTGATTCTTTTCCATTTCAATATACCTTTTGAATCAGGAGAACAGAAACTGCACACTGCACCTGAATTTTGGGTTAACCACAAATGCACCAAAGGAGCTTTCTAGGTGCTATCATGGACCTATTCATAGCATCAAGGCCATTGAATTCTGTATTAACATCTTCAACTTTACAAACTGTTCTCTAATGTGGAAATTCTGATTTAGTGATGAGAGTTTTCCCATTGACTTTAATGTATTTTTTTTTTTTTGTGCGATGCCCTCAATGTATATGCTTTGAGAAGGTTATATATATGTATATCAAAGTATGGGAAGGTAAATGCTGGTTAATGAGGAAACGTTGGAGAGTGTGTGACCTGAGCATAGCACAAATGGTGTGGAATAAGAGGTGGAAACTGTACTGTTTTTCACTGGGGTAATTTTCTTCATGATAACTTGAATAGTGGTATGTTGTGGATTTGAGATAAAAACAGTGTTGATAATACAGGGATGTTTTACTTGCTGATGAGCAGTGCTTACACAGCATCAAGGCCTTTGCTGTTTCTCACACTACCCCACCAGTGAGTGGGCTGGGGGTGCACAAGATGTTGGAAGGGTACACAGCTGGAACAGCTGATCCAAACTGGCCCAAGCAATATTCTGTATCATATGATGTTGACTCAGCAATAATAGTTGGGGGAAGGAGAAGGAGAGAATGTTTGAAGTTGTGACGTTTGTATTCCCAGGTAACTGCTACATGTGATGGAGTCCTGGTTTCCTCGAGATAGCTGAAGACTTGCCTACAGATGGGAAGTATTGAATGAATTCCTTGTTCTATTTTGCTTGCATATGCATCTTTTGCTTTACCTATTAAAATGTTCTTATCTCAACTCACAATTTTTCTTATTCTTACCCTTTCTGCTATCTCCACTGTATCACTGCAGGGGAGTGAGTGAGCAGCTGTGTGGTGTTTTGCTACTGAGTGGGGTTAAACCACAACAATCACTCAAGACTTTGGCAGACAAGGACTGTCCCCCTCTCTCAGATAATTGATGATTTTTGGTGGGAATTTTACAGGTTAAGCTGCCGATTTGCTTTTGTCTAAATAATCTCTCTGATCACATGTATGAAAGTAGCCAGGCTGGGTAACATATTTGGTAGAGTCTTGGGTTTTTTTTCACTGTTGCTGAAAGTATGCCAAACCAATAACTCTGCCGTGGGTTAACCCATCCAGCCTTCTCCGCATGCAAATTTACTTACCTTCAGTCAGATTTCCTTGCCTGAAGAGTAGTTCTAAAATGCCAAAAAGACTGGTTTGACAATTTTCTAATTATCCTTGAATTTGTAAGAGCTCATGATTCCCAGATGTGCTCAGATTAAGGATGTGTTGATGAGAACATCCAAATCCCTGGCAATCCTGTTTCAATATTAAATGAGCATAGCCTTGTTTGTTTGTTTGTTTGTTTGTTTGTTTTTTTCCCCATGAACAAAGAGAGTATTAAGCTAAGAAAAGGAATACTATCTCCCCTGTATATTTTTCTCTTTCACTTCACTTTCTTGAATTCATACAATGAGTTTTACAAGTGTCTACTTTTGATCCAGACTTCAAGTTTAAGATTATATCCTTCAAGTATTTCCTATGGTCTTCTGAACTAGCAAATATCTTAAAACCACTCTGTCCTTCTAAATCATCTATCTCAGATTATTACTATTTCCTTAATAATGTCTTCTACAGTGAATAAAAGACTATTTGAGTTTTTATAACTCATTATTGCTTTACTTTGTGTTTTTTCTTCTGTAAGCTGTAACTCCATAGTTCCTGTAGGACTGATTCTTCATATATCTGCACAAATAAAGCAATAGAAAAATGGAAGGTAAAAAGAGTTTTTATGTCTGAGATAATTGATTTGCCATACAAAATGATATATTTCATAAAGACAGGAAGATATATGACAGAGTACAATAGAATCATGGTGACATATAAGCAACTACCCTCTGGGTTGAATTCACAGTGCTGGGGTACTGATTTTCTAGTATAATCCTTGAACAAAACTATGTAAATGAGTACTTCTTCCAATTTATTAGAAGAGCAAAGTACCATTAAAGTTAGTCCTGCTCCTAGAATGTAACAGTTAATATCCTGGCAAGTTATTTTTTGTGTTTTAAGGTAAAAAAATTAGTTCAATTTCCTTAGCCTTTTTCGTATGACCACAACCATAACACTATGCTAAATGCTATTCATCAGAAAATCAATCTTCCTTCTCTTCATCAAAAGCCAGTTTTGAGCTTCTCTAGGTAATGCAGGTGTTACATTGTACACCGTGATCACCCTAGGGGAGGGTAGAGTTTCCCAACAATTGTCGCAAGACAATAGTTAAAATGCTGAAATATTTTTCTATATTTGGAAGAGGAAATTGAGTATTTCCAGTCAAGCAAGGGTAATGCAGAATTTTTACTGTGACTGCTGCGTTAATGATAAGAGGAGTCTAAAAATGGGCACAACTAAATCCTCATCTGACATTAGTCATCAGAACTTCATTGCTTCTGGAACAATAAGATAGAGTGATATGAATTTGATTAATAGATTTTTTTCTCTCTCTTTTTTTTTTAATTAGGCTTTTTTCTCCTTTCTTCTTTCAACTTCTACTTCCATCCCACCTACATATGCTTCCTCTATATGACACAGAAACCATTGAATATTCTAGCCACATTTCTGATGTTCAGCTGGTTTTAAAGTTAAGCAAAACATGTTCAGCCAGCCTTATTTCCAGACATTACTCCCCTCCTCCCCGCCAAAGTAATAACTTTCTATTTCAACAGCTCATTCCAGACTACAAAACCAGATGGATTGCTCTCTACTCCATGAGTGAATGTATTCTTGATCGGAAAGTAGCAATCATTGAATACATCATGTACAATGACACCAGGGAGGGAATTGTTCTTCATTCTGCCCAGCGAAGCATGTTGGAACACCTGTTTCCTATCTTGAAAATGTTTACACCGCCTGCCAAAGAAGTTAGTGCTGAAACAGCATCATTAAACCAAGTTATCCTGCTTGGCCACCTGTTGAAAAAGAAAGCTGCCGAGGCAATTTCAAACCTCAGCTGGTCCCAGGCATGTTACATCTCTCCCTGAAAAGAAAAAAATCTGCTATTTGAGGAAAAAGAAGGTAGAAAGGGAAATGTTCTAGTTTATCAAAGCTTTCTGTTATTGCAGAGTCTCCTTTAGTGGATAATGTTCACAGAAAATACCAGAAGTGAATCTGAGTATGGGTGTATTTGAAGGGCCTAATGGGAGCTCCATTCCTTCCAGATGGAAATCATATACTTTGAGCCTGAACTACAGTTATAAGTGGGATTCCAGAAGTTTTCTTGATACAAATTTGTGCATCTTTGGTTTTATTGCCTATGTTAACTAACTGTCCATTAGCTATATTAAAAGCAGATGTGTATTTAATCAGATGAGTAGTACTCCCCACACTGACTGAATGAGAAACACATTATACTCAGAGTATATAAGAAAAATTCACACTGAAACTTGCTGGTAAGGTGAGATGAGGTCATTACCTCTGCCACTTAATATGTTTTCCCCCTGAATGGATGAAAAAAAAAAAAGTCTGGTGATACTTGGCCTTGGAAAATCCCACTAGTTCAATGGGATGAGTTGGAATAGAAAAGAAGAAAAAAATCAGTTGATTTAGAACTAAATTATTCAACTTTTCCTGTTAAAAATTAAACTCCTTGCACTAGATTGAAACTTGTACTATGACATAAAACAATTTCTTGGGTAACTTGTTTGTCCCTTGTCTTATTAAAATTTAACTTATTTGCAGTCAAATATTTTGAATAGTTTCCATTATTTCTAAGCTAACGTACCACTAAATTTACAACTTTCTTTTTGACTAAAATTGTGAAAAAAAAATCTTAAGCCTATTTAACCTCAGGACTTCACAACATTGTTTTTTTATAAGATCATTGCATACAATTAGAGTAAGTCAACTAAGTGCTTTCTCTGGCTAGACAATATACCCCGTCTTAAATAATGATCTATGGGCTTTGATACATACGATGATTTTCATATTGAAAATAGCTACTTCTGTTCTAAATTTTGTGGAAAATGTTTGAGATCCCAGGCTTCAATTACTACTGACAGGTGCTAATGTTACATTTGGACCACTATATAAAGACAGAAATCAGTTGTTTAGAAAGATCAGTTGCACAGCTGGGTATACATAGAACTTTCCTGACAAATTTTTGAAATGTTTTGATAGCGTTTATTGTACTGTAAGACAATAAAACTTAGCTGTCACAAGCAACTGAAAGGAACTCAAAACAAAGATATAATATTAGGATTTTTTTTTTCCTGAACTCAATAAACTAGTAATTCTTCTACTAGAAGTAATGTGCATGTCTTGTCAAAGAAAATAATTAAGTAGAATTAATCCCAGCCTGATTGTGATTATTCTTCAACTTTTTATTATTTCTCGTCATCTGTTTGCTTCTTAACTATTTCTAAACTCTTCCCTGGAGAGCTCACAGGATAAATAGGCCAAAAAAAGATTGCACCCATTTCATAGATGCAGAATCAAATCTCATTTGTGTTATTCAGTGTGAGGCAACAAATACATTACTAGGTTTAAAGAATGCCCATGCCTTAATTGCAAGTCAAAATTACACAAATCTTAAAGCAATATGCCAAGTGAATTTGGTATGGCATGCAGCTTTGATTCATCTATGTTGATTGCATTGATAGAGTAAAGCAAGCAAAGGCAACAATAGGGAAAAAAACCCTAACTAGTAAACTAACAGATAGTAATTAAGAAGCAAAGTGGTAAGAAATGGAATTTCACTATACCCCTCTAGAAGATCAACTACTACAAGTATCTTATCACTGTCATATGAAGAGCTCATGAGGAAACTTTTTATAAATCATTTGGTGTACATTTAGTTTGTATACTAGGGCTTAGTTCCCAGCCATGAGATCTGTTGTGTTGTGGAATGTTCTTAGAAGAAACATGATAGACAAGTTATTGCTTGAAATATTTTGAGATGAGATTGGACAGATATCGAAGAAAATATATTGTGAAGAGCAATATTTCCTGTGAAGGGAGATAGACTAGTTGGTCAACAAGGTGTCTCTCCATCTCTGCCTTCTCTGGTTATATTTACATCTTTCCTTCTCTTTTTCTTCCTCTTTCTCTTTTTCTTTGATAGATATTTGAAGTATACAAATATGCAAGTGCTTACTGGGATAGAAGATATTTCCTTTTTTAAAGAAAAACTTTCAAAAAAAGTTTCCAAAATTGATCAGGGAAAGGAAAAAGAGAGAACATGGCAAATATAACAGTGTTCAGTGACCAAACTCCTCTCCCTTGACCATTTCCCAAACAATTAGCTCTAATAGTCATCTGTCGCAATGATGGAAGTGTGGTGGGTGAATTTATTATCAAGAATAAGAAGAGAAATTAACTGGAATGGCTGGAATTTGCAACTGCCAATAATATGGACATTCCTGATTTGTCCTTTTGTCGCTCATAAGGCAGAGTTGTGAAGACCCAAGTTTGGCATGTCTATTGAGCAGGTCCTTGTTATTGGCTGTTGGCAGTCAATGGTCATTGATGTATGAGTTCTCAGAAATGCTGAGCGTGGTATTGACTGGCCACTTCTGCTGATGAACCGGCACCTTAGCCTTTAGTGTCAGCCAGTTCATTAGCCCAAATGCATCTAGTTCCACCAAATCTCTTATTAAAATAGATCAAATGTCTGGTTATTTGTTTCAAACTCTGAAAGACTGTCAGTGCATGGGAAACTGAAAACTTTGTTATATGAATGAAGCGGAGTGAATTCAAGTCACTGACTTTTTTACAGTACTGAGTCCTCTGCCCTTGACATTTCAGAAAAAAGATTGGTGAGAAGGTGCTCACAGGGAGAAAAAAAAAAAAAAAAAAGAGGCTAAAAATCTGAATTTCTCAAGAGGAAGAAGGAAGAAAGTTAGTGCTGGTTTGATTTAAATTCAGAATACTGAATAAGAAAAGTAAAAAAAGAACACCTCTGGGAATGACATTAGGCAGTAAGTCAGAAAATACTGACACTGGACTCAATTTACATCATCTTTAATTGGTTACTGAATGTGTGATGTAAGGTGGGTTTCATTGTCCTGAAAAGAAGTGAAATGCAAATATTGCCTGAAATTAGTGACTGCTATTTGATATCTCCCATTACAGTGATCTTTAAGCATTTTTTTTCTTGAATAAAGGCTGAAAATTCTAATAAAAAATAGTTTTTGGTATCACCGTGCATATATAGACTGTGATGCATAACTTAAAGAATTGGAAAACATCTGGGTGTGATAATACAGTGCCAGAGCTGCTACAGTCAGACGGGAATTTTATTCTGTCATGGCTATTGACTCTCACCAAACACACAAACAACTGATACAGACCATCATCCCAAGCCAGGGATGCTGTACCATCTGAAAAAGAGAAAGAAAAAGAGAAAGAAAAAGAGAAAGAAAAAGAGAAAGAAAAAGAAAAAGAAAAAGAAAAAGAAAAAGAAAAAGAAAAAGAAAAAGAAAAAGAAAAAGAAAAAGAAAAAGAAAAAGAAAAAGAAAGGTCATTAGACAAATAAAACTTTGTGAATATTTTTTAGACCTCAATAGTTTATCATTACAAGATTACATTGGTTAATATGCATCTATCATCACTACAAGAAGCTAAAATGAGAGCTAAAGTTATGTTTGTAATATAGCCAGGTTCCTGTTACGATTCTCTTGAATCTGTGCCACTCCATTGCAGCTTCTCAGACCACTGGAGGCCCATAATAATTATAGAAAGAGTCTTGAAAGTAGGTGAAAACTATCATTATTTTTCAAAACACACATGCATATACATTCCTGAAGTTGGCAGAAGTGTCACTGCTGGCTGGTGGATGAAACTGGGAGATGACCCCTGATGATTGCTAGAGTGTAATTAGAGTGCTTGTAATTATAACAATAAAATTAAAGTTTTTGTAAAGCAATAACATTTTGATTATGAACATTATCCCTAATCTGCAACTATCAAGCCGTAGGAGGATTTCAGATACTTTTCATTTGAAAAATTGGAGACTCAGTGACATAGAATTAATTCACAGCTCTTTGAATCCTGAATATCTTGTTGGGGAGGAGTGTGTGTTGTTGCTTCTGTACAAAGTGTGTAGAACTGTAACTCTTTGGAATCAGTGGAGCCCTTTTTGACATTGGCTGAGGTTTTCAGCCAGTAAAGCTTTGTTTTTTCACCTACAATCAATTGAACTTCGGTCACTACAGTCTAGAGTAGGAAGATCATAGAATTATAGAATCATAGAATATCTTGAGTTGAAAAGTACCCCTAAGGTTCATCGAGGCAAAGGCTATGCTCCCCACAGGACTACCTAAAACTGAACCACATGACTAACAGCATTGTCCAGATGTTCCTTGAACTCTGACAGACCTGGTGCCACAAGTATTTTCCTGAGGAGCCTGTTGCACCCTCTCAGCGAATAACGTTTTCCTAATGTTCAATCTGAACTTGCGCTGATGCAACTTCATCCCACCTCCTTTTGCCTTGTCGTTGGTCACCAGAAAGAGGACATCGGCACTTCCTCCTCCACTACCCAACTTGAGGAAGTTGTAGACTGTGATGAGGTCACACCTCAGCCTTCTCTCTTCCAAGCTGAACAAGCCAGGTGATCTCAGATGGTCCTTGTAAGTATTTCCCTCCAGGCTTTTCATCATCTTGGTCACCCTCCTCTGGACACACCTTGTGTCCCTCTTACCTGGAGGCTCCCAAAGCTGCACACACTACTCGAGTCAGGACTGCACCAGTGCACAGTGACTTAGGTCATGCTGCAAATAGTCTTGCAGGGTTTTACTCCGGTGCACAAACAGAAGTGTTGGTGCTGTTTGGGAATCCTGATGTATGCATGACACCTTCATAGGCCAGGCACACATGATACGAAACCTGCTGGAGACTTGTGTCCTTCTGGAGATAAAGGCAGGATACCTGAGTGCAGTGATGTTGTTGCAGCACTGGTGTCCTAAAAAGCACCCAGCCATACGGCATTACAGTCCTAGTATGTGTAATTGTCACGGAGGCACCCCAAAGTTAGTTTTAGGTGGACAACAAGGTCCAAACCAGACTTTAATTCGGGCCGGAAAAGTCCGGCAAAACAACTGACTAGAAACAGGGTTTATACAATTAGTTAGCACTCCGGTAGCATAAAATATAGATTCAGATATCAGTTGAGGAAATTATTGGGGTGCAGCAAATAAGAATAATGGAGATCCATGGCGTGCATACATGCACTTACAAGAAACAAAGTCAGAGCTCTCTGACTTCGAGATACTACAATTGCCTGAATTAAGCTAGGCATACACTTACTTATCCAGCAAGGAAATACACTTGCTTATTTAGCAAGGAAATACACTTGCCTGATTTTGGCAAGGAATTATTCAAGGAGGTATCTAATAGGTCATCACTCACCCACATGAGGAGGTAGGCATTCCCAGTCTCAGGAAGTTACCTTAGACAGCATCCCAGTCTAAGGGGAGGGCTTCTTGGCTTCGGGAGACCCGTGGCTCTGAGAAGACCACACAAAGGGGATCCTTGATAGGCACCCCGTTTTTATAGTCTGATCAGATCTGGCTATGGGCACCCCAGAAGCTTCCTGACTTCTCAGCGCCTCTCCTTCTTTCCTGGATAATCGACTCGAGGGTCACACAAAAGAAACTATTAACTGCCCCATTGAAGGAGAGTGGGATGTCTTGAAGGAGAGGAGGTTGTGCATGCAACTGCCATATCCAAGGAAAGGGGGATAGGGGGAGAGTGCAACTGCAACAGTAATACAGTAAACAACCAATGTATAGCAGTTCCCGGTGAAGAGAAGTTATTCAGCTCTCCTAAACATGGTGAAAATAATGTGTTTGCTTTTCAGTGAAGAAAAAAAAAAGGCTACCCTTTCCATCTCTTCCAGCTTTCCTAGTATAAGAGCTCACTCAACTGCTCACTCACCCCAGGTACCCCGAGCTTCTCTTAGACCATATAAGCTGTGCTGATACGGAGACATGCTGATTTTCAAAAACGAGGTGCCATGCTAGCTATGGCTACAACCTAAGGCAAGCTGTGTTTTTGTTTGCAAAGGATGGTTTAAAATTGCCAAAGTAAGATCTCAGAAAATTGTGCATTTGTGAAATGCTTTCAAGGTTTCTTTGCAGTGATTGTTCACAAGTGAGTATATGCCACTCTCTAAAACTTATACAATTTCTTTTACTCTCAAAAAGTAATACAATTCAAATAAGAAATCAGAACTCTGCATTCTAACCAACTAAGGCTCACAAATATGTAACATTAAATTTACTGGCCGACAAACCATTGTGACTGTGGTGCATCTATGTAAGATGTGTAATTATTAAGGCCTAGCCTATTAAGCACATTTGAAAATTGGCTGAATTGCTTGATTTGGTAAAAAATTACATGCTACATTTAATCAGCCTTCCTTTAAGGAACAAATGTCATTAAACACCACTTAATTAGCTGTTCCTACATCCCCACTGTGTGAAAAATTGTATCCTTGATGACTACAAAACATTTTTAAGGTCAAATGTGGTGAATAAAAATATCATTGAATGCCCTCTGGTAATAGTCTACATAAAAGTGCAGCTCATTTGCATTAATTGAAGAGATTAGTTCTGTATCACAGTTAATCAGAATCTGATGTCTGCACTGTACAGATGGAGAAGACCTTCTATAGTTAAGCTTACGTTTTCTTTTTTTTTTTTCTTGTTTATAAGTCTGTTAATTTGTCATGGTGGATAGATATGAAAATACCTTCTTGGTCTGTTAAGTTTAGATTCCTGCTTTATACTATGCCAGCTTGCAATGTATGGAGAGTGGAGAAATGGACAGTAAAAAAAGGAATTGAGAGGAATTGACCATTTTGGATTTTTTTTTCTTTCTTCTTTTTTCTCTCTGTAACTAATGTGATTTCTCCTTCTGTGTCTGCATGAAATCTGATATTCATCTCACTCTTTATCATTCACTCACAAAAGCATTTCATGCATATTTACCCCCTCCTTGCTTCTCCCTGCAATGCCTTGTGCTTGAGACTCCAGCCTGGTTATTCCACCGGGACCTCTGAAAAGGTATGTCAAGTGCCAAATTTTTGGCAAGCTCCAGTGAAACAGTTGAATAATCCAAATCACTGATGTCATCCCCTGATGTATAAAACAAAAGAGTAAAGAAAAAAAAGAGATACGAGGATCAGATTTTATTTTTAGATAGGAAGCTGTGGCAGGTGTTGTGGCTTGTGACAAAGATTTGCTCTCTAAACAAACTGTGGGAGGGATGTCAGCAGGATCCCTGGCAAGAACTGCAGCAGAGACCCTAGCAGGCTTGCAGACAGTCAGATTTCCTTAGCTGGTAAGAATGAGTTCAGTATTACCTGGAAAAATGTGCTGATTCAAGGTTTCACAGTGACATTTGGTTTCACAGGATGCGCATACAACAAGACCATTTTTCTTCTGGATATATTCCTAGAGACATATCCACTGGGGCAGCGAGCTTGCCAGGGACATTTAATGAAAGAGTTCTCCCTGATGGGCGATACTCTGTGGCTTTATTTCTCTCTTGAGCTCAGAATGAATGAAAATGTGGGGAGAACGATTTTATTCCACCTTAATGTCTCCGGTCTTTTGGGATTCTACCAGAACTTTCCTAAAACAACAACAACAAAAAAAACCCAAACCAGAACAAAAATACCACCCCCCACCCTGCAGTCTTACTTTAACTTAAGTTTTTCAATGCCCTTGGAGATTGGGCCATTTGTGGTTACGCTGGTGTATAAGACTTTAGTAACAGCTCTACAGGTTGGACTGTTTCTCATTCTCAAGGTTATCTTGGGTCTTTAAAATTGTGACAACACAGTATTTCTCTGTATCTGGCATAAAGCACTGAATATTATGTCATGGACAATCTTTTGTATTCACAAGTGGCACATGCCTTTCAAGGGACCTTCAGAAGATTGGTTATTTTACATAGTTTCCTTTTTCCAGCTGTAACTTTTCCTAATTTCTTCAGTTTTAAGCAAAGCTAAGGGACACAGGTGAGCTAATTCGAATACTTAGCTTTAAGGTCCCAGAACATGTTAATTTTATTGCAATCTCGAAAAGAAAAGAAAAGAAAAGAAGAAAAGAAAAGAAAAGAAAAGAAAAGAAAAGAAAAGAAAAGAAAAGAAAAGAAAAGAAAAGAAAAGAAAAGAAAAGAAAAGAAAAGAAAAGAAAAGAAAAGAAAAGAAAAGAAAAGAAAAGAAAAGAAAAGAAAAGAAAAAAGAAAGGAAAAGAAAAGAAAGGAAAAGAAAAGAAAGGAAAAGAAAAGAAAGGAAAAGAAAAGAAAGGAAAAGAAAAGAAAAGAAAAGAAAAGAAAAGAAAAGAAAAGAAAAGAAAAGAAAAGAAAAGAAAAGAAAAGAAAAGAAAAGAAAAGAAAAGAAAAGAAAAGAAAAGAAAAGAAAAGAAAAGAAAAGAAAAGAAAAGAAAGGAAAGGAAAGGAAAGGAAAGGAAAGGAAGGAAGGAAGGAAGGAAGGAAGGAAGGAAGGAAGGAAGGAAGGAAGGAAGGAAGGAAGGAAGGAAGGAAGGAAGGAGAAAGAAAGAAAGAAAGAAAGAAAGAAAGAAAGAAAGAAAGAAAGAAAGAAAGAAAGAAAGAAAGAAAGAAAGAAAGAAAACAACAAAAGAGCAGCTACCAAAAAAATCCATATTTCTTTCTAAATTTAGAAGTCAGATAAAAAAAAGAAACAACAAACCTCTCTTAAGAAAATCAATATTTTTGTAAATACGGTAACCCACAATGGAAAAAAGTTCATTTTTTTAGTTATTTTTCTATTTTCTTGTCATTGTACAACTTTCTTACAAATATGTACACCAAAAATAAAATGCATAGGGTTTCTTTTCAAAGGTAAAGCAAAGTTTAGTGCTCATATTTCTGTTGAGAGCTAAAAGGTAATGTTCACTTTAGATCTAGAAGTAATACCTTATGTTTGTAGTGATTACAAAAAAAAATATATAATATTCCTGACGGGGAGATGCAAGGGTTGAAAGGTGGGAGAGGCATACTGTGAGGACATTGTTTAGCTATAAATTTTATGTTATAATAAATAAGTTTGTTTTGGCTTATTTGTTTGTTTGGTTGTTATTTGTTTGGTTGGTTGTTTTTTGTTTGGTTGGTTGGTTAGTTGGTTTTTTTGTTTGTTTGGGTTTTTTTGTGGTTTTGGTTGGTTGGTTGGTTGGGTTTTTTTCCCAACAAAGTTGAAGGACACGGTTTAAGGAAACACAAAGCATTAATATATATATGAACAGAGACCACACTCTCATTTTACCTCCCCAGGAGGGAGAGTCCCAAGCACATTTTTTTGCCAAGCAGGCAAGTTGATCCCAAATGTTCTTCAGTTTCTTACAGGGCAAAGGTCTGACCCCCGGGTCCTTGTTATCTGCTGAGCTCTTCTGAAGTTAGCAAATTCCTTTAAGCAGGTCTTTGGCTCCACTCCAGTATAATTCCACAAAGACTCTAATAGGAGTGTTTCTAACTAGTCTCTTGAAAAATAACTAAGAACAAACCTTATCATATTAAATTGTAACAGATTTCTCTTTCAGCAGCAGAGTGGCCTCAAACTGTCCCGTTGGTCTTATGATGATGCACCACTGAATGTGACAAAATAACGGTTAAGGCCCAAATATTTTGAGGCTTAACAGTGAAATTATTTGTGGTATGAACTCTTCCTTGCCTCTCTGCTTTTCTTTAATGTTCTTTCTCTCTTCTATAATGGCATTTCTTTTTTCCTTGCATACATAGGCATTGCTAGCTTAATTTGGATCCTGTAAGCAAACGTAACCTTCATGTAGTAAGTTTCTCTTTCTGACTTTTGCACACTTGCATTACACTGTGTTTTTTGTTTTCTTTAAGTATCTAAAAATATTTAGAATCAGAAATTATCTCAATAAAACTCTGCTCCTTTGAGCTCTGAGAACTCTTTTTTTTTTGTTGTTGCATATATTGAAATACTGCAGAAGTGTTATTTTTTCCATGGTACCATTGTTAATTATTTCATATGCATATACAAACATATATGCACACAATATTGGATCTTACAAACTTTCCCTTCCATTGCATTACATTATTTAATTAAATGATGTTTACTTATGAAAATATTTCCCCATGTCCAGTCTAAACCTTTGTCACTGTCTTCAGTTTCCCAGCATTATCTTACACTGTCAAGCTCTTTTTCATTAAGAGCACAGACAAGGAGCCACTGTTGCAGGTACTTTACGAACACAGATAAAATATTCTACAAAGACAGGCACAAAATTAACAGCATCTTATCTGTGGCCCTCAGCAGAGTAGTGAGTGGATATGCATCAAGTATTTCCCATTCCCATGAACTTTCATCCCTCTTTATCATGATTAAGGTATATTAACATAATATGAGGGAGCTCTTCACTGTTATTTTTATACATGAGTTAAACTGCAGCCTTTTATACAAATACGATAGCTCTATTCACATTCTAGAGATCAGTTCATCTCCTTCCAGTTAGATTAACTTTCTGTATTTGTTTTTTTTAAATAAGATGAGACAGAACATGCAATTGATCTAAGCTTCACACAATCCTCTGTCATATGTGTGTATCTATCAGTGTTTCACCATGAGGCAGAGCCAAAATTTCCACTAGTAGAGCTGGATCTGGTTGTCGAAAATTATGAGCATCTGATGTGATTGAAATTAAGCATTAGACGTTCACTGATCGCTTAAGTCATAATCTCCAGTCTCATTGGACTATGCCTGGCAAAAAACATAGAGCAAAAAAACGTATTGTATTTGGCCACAGGTTGAAACAGAGTCTTATTTGTAAATAACTAAAGTGTTCATGGAGGTTCACAGTCTGTATCTGGAAGAGGTATCTGGGAAGCTTGCTGTCTGTCCCTGGCAGCTCGAAGTCCAAATTTAAGAACAAATGCAGCAATAATATATTAATAATTATTCTGACCACTTTGAACCATGAACTGTAGGTACCAAGTTATTATTTCATTTGGTTACACGAGCATTTCAAGAATAATATTTCCAAGATGTTATTATTCCTGATGCATGACTCACAGCTGGGGCAAAGCAGGACAATTCCATGAACCCTCTTTTCCAGTGAATTCCTGATCACCTCCATCCATCCAGTAATGTAGAACACTGTGATATTTTTGAAATATTGAATACTTCAAATATTTTGTGAAATAACCAAACACATTCATATTCATTTCCTGTGTGGTTGCTGAATCCATCACCTCACCCAGGCTTGTCTGCTATCATGTCTAATATTTAACTAATAACTCTCTTCTTAAACAATGCTATTTCTTGACATTTGCCAGTATGTGCCAGAATAAGGTATCTTTTATCTGGTTTTCACTTGAAAACTACTCAAAGCCCTTTACTTTGATTGATGTTGATGAGCTACCCTGTGAACAATAGCACTGAACATGACTTTGAGACCTCAGAAAATAGTTTTGTCTCAGTGCTTCAGGACATTTTGTTTTGGAAAAAAAAACAAAACAAAACAACACAAACCTCAAAACAAATTCAATCCCCTCTCCCCTCGAAACAAAGACTTTCTATCCTGTTGTTCTGGTAGACTAGCAGGTATCAGAAAAAACTTGCGTAATTAATTTGTCTTATGATCATCTAACTGAACCTCCCTTCTAGTGTGGTTCCTGTGGTATTTAGTGGGATAATCACTTTGCACTCATTCTGTAAACTATCTTTTTTTTACATCGGCAAACAGCTGATTTATCTTCCTTTTACTTTAAGGGCTGCAGTACATTTGAAGGCTGATTTATTTTGTCTGTATTAATATGGGCAACATCACTTGGTCTAATGATTAAGTATTCATGTCTGGATATAAATTACTTTCTTTGCTCTAGATAATAACAGATTATTTTTCACCCCTGCTATACGTGAATTATGAAAGATAGTTATTTCTTTAATCTCCAGCATATCTTGCTATGAAAGGGTTTATGCATTTAATTCTGGTTCAGGGAAGAAGTGATCTTTCAAGACAAACTAGGATGAATGTATAGCTGCTGTCAGAAATCTTTTTCCTTTTTAAACATACTTTAGAAGAAAGAGAGAAATTACACAAAAATAAAACATTTCTTTTGCCCTGCTTTCTTAAAAATTAAATTCCAGTAGATACACAAAAGTGTTTGGAAGCCATTGAGAACAGGAGAATATCTATTTGCTCAGCCAAGGTGTTCCATTCTGCTGTGTTCAGTATCCAACCCTTCAGCAAGCAGATGAATCTTCCCTCCCCTGAGCTGTCTGATGAGTTGGCCTTGTCAACGGGCCCTGAATTAAACCTCAGAAAGGTAGGAGTTCACCTCTACATTGAACTATGTGAAAACTCTGTAGCTTTGAACACTTCTTGTAGTCTCTATAGTTGATTCTTATATGTAGAGATTATGGTAACAACTCTAACTTGTCATGTGGAGAACTATTCTATTGTTTTTAAGATAAGGAGAATTCCACCTTGTAACCAATCTGACTTGATTTCCTTTGATTGTAAAGGAAATCTGAAGTGACTCAGGTATAAATATATCGGCTGTAGGCAAATATGTTTAATCAGGTGAATTTTGTCCACCGTTAAGGTCTAAACAAGTGGCTGGATGCTGTCAGCTAGTTCAATATATTGCTTTTAGAAACTGATTTTCTGCAGTAACAGCTGATGAAACCTGCTCTTTCTGCTTTGATTCTCTTTATAAGGTAACTCCTCATACAGGCAGGAAGAACCACCAGTCATTTGCTTACCTGAGCGTCTGCATGTGCGCAGTTACATAAAACATTCAACCTACCCACTCCAGTGTAGTATCCACTATTGCATGCTGATATATTTACCTCAGCAATGTATGCTTGGCTGAGTATCTTCCTTCATCTTATTGGCACTTCTGGGAACCAACATGACATCACCCACACATTTTAAAAGTAAAATAGGGTGTCAGAGATCTGTGCACAGGCAACAACAGCCACCTTAAATTCATCGCTTTCTCTTTAAATTAGGATTTCTTCCCTTGGGCACCATGATGTAGGTAATCTTAATATGGCCTACTGGTTCTCAAATTGAAAAAAGGTCATTATGGAGTGCAAACGCTGTTGGTAACATACTGCTATATTAAACTTCCAGATGTCAGTTTTGGCAGAGGAAGTCATCAACAATTCATGACATTGTAGAAACATTTTTCTTGCCGATCCATTTACGATGAGGTATTATGTTTCCCCCTTGACAAGTAATGCAATATTATGTTAAGTATAAATAAATCAAAAATACAGATGTATTTGCTTGAATGACAATGACCACCAATGGCATTTATGGGAAGAAAAAGCAAATTTAAAATCTAATTAATGTCTCTGGTTACTCCTGCCCAGAGTTTCTGGGGTGCTCTGAAGTCCGCAGTAGCAGAATAGAGATTCAAGGGAGCAAATGTTTGTGCTTGTTGGGTAACTCAGCTGGAGAAACGTTCCTACACATTTGTTAGTCCTTTTTAACACTGATGGGAATTCTGGTATGTCAGGACCACTGACTCTCCTCCAACACGTTCTCAGTTTCTGAGGGTACAAGAGTCCACCCACCCAGACTCAGCTTGGTGTACTAGCATGATAATCTCTTCCAGGCAAATGTTTGTGGTGATGCTCCTGAAAACCTTATCACAATTTGTTCCAAATTGATTTTTCTCTGGCAGTGGAAAAGACAGTATACACTATATAAACAGATCTATCTTTAAGCAAGTGTAACCCTTTAAGAGGACCTTGTTAACAGAGAACCAGCCTTTTTCTGATGTTATTTGCTTTTAGATGGATACCCATAATTAGAATCAAGAGGTCTTTTTCAGGACTAATCCATTCCACAAGAAATGAAAAAGTGCAGTTAAAAATGATGAATATTTCTTGGGAACAGGCTAAAAAGGGGTTTGAGCTGTAACTTTTAAACTTGGTGATTCATGACAGCAGAATACTTAAACTGCATAAAAATGTACTCATCTTTTGAACTTCTTGTTTTGCTAGCATCTAAAATGATGGATTCAAACATCTTTATAATCCACTAGTTTATTATAATATCTTCTCAGTGTTTTGGAAGTACTGTTATCTTATTGGCTTATTTATTATTATGTGTAATGCATTAAAAAAATGGATGTTCTGTTGACTTTAAGCTATGAAAATGTAATATATAAGGGTGAAAAAGCAATAGTTGGAATTAATTATAGATGTAGACATGATGAAGGACTTTCTGCCAGTGTATGTTGGCATAGTCCCATTGAAGTCAATAGAGTAAGACCAATTTACGTCAGCAGAGGAATTGATTTAACAGGCATTGGAAGAGGATGTGATGGGATTTTCACAAACATGAAGAGAGAGATAGAGCACTGAAAACAGCAGACTGCTTGTTATTGTATTTGTACATGTGCTATTAAACTTTACAAACTTTACACCTGTTTGTGTAAGCTCTGCAACAGTAACTATTTTTTTTTTTTAACATGTAGGAAAGGTGCAAAATTGCAAGGATATCAGCTGAGGGATTTTGCATTAATACAAAGCTTGTTGAAACCCAATCATGGTCTCTCATAAAATGGTAAAGCTCTTCTTTTTGAACATCAAAGAAGTACATCAAAGTGTACCTCCTGATGCTATGGAAGCTGGTTAAACAGATTCAACAGTTATCCTGTAATAAGCATTGAAAAAATATCTATGCATAAATGAGGCAGAATATTTTGAATCATGGTAACCTTTCTAAAATTACGTGGAGTGAGCAAATAGTAGGCCTAGTTCTTACCTCCCTTTTCTTTTAGTTTCGTGTACTTCCATAGGCTTCAGTGCCAATGTGCTGGGTTTATACCTCATAAGGGTAACTCAAAACAGGCATTCTAAGGGTAAAGTGACATATTATTTCTGATAAATTGCATGAGAGCAGTAGGGAACAATTGAATAATGTCTTTCAAATATTAGTGGTAAAACAGGGCTGATTTTGTTTCCACTCTGTGAGTCAGAGTGCCTTTTCCTCATGCTTTATAATCTGACTACAAGGAAACCTACTTAGCAGAGTTTTGGGTGAAGAGACTAATTTTATCATGCAATGATTCATACCTCCTGTTTCATATAAAGTGTTATTTTGTGCTAAGCAAGGGGCTTAGTGTGGCAGTCTGGGTGCCAAAACTACATATAGAAAATAGAGGCCTCCCATCTAGCAGTAGAAGAAGAATTTGTCCTACAGCCAGACTCCAGACTCCTTTACTGGAAACAAAAAAACTTTGAAAATCATTGTGCATTAAGAATCAACTTTGAAAATTAGCTCTTCTTATTTATTTTTGTTCTTCTTTTCCTTCCAGCATGAATGGCTCTGGCATCAGTCCAAAGACTTAATTTGAAGTTAGAGGAATCTCTCTGCTCTCTTTCCTCCTGTAGCCATGTGAACACAGAACTGGACATGAGACCTAGAGTGATCAGTCTGGTCCTCTGATGTTTCAGGCAGTTTCACAGAGCCACCTTAGATATTTCAGAAGTGGGGGTTCAATGGGACATAGCTATGTTGACGATGATGTTGATCATGCATCCATATAACTTCATTCTTTTCAGCACGTAAAGACTGATATCCCTCTTGGCTGTCAGGGTCTCCATCAGGCAGAAATCCATGGGGCTTAGTTGTGCAGTCATCAGAGGAGTTTGCTCCATTAGCTTGTTTGAGTCTTCACCATGCATTTCCAAATAGATTAGTATGATCTTAGAAACAGAAGTCTCTGAATTTTAGTAGGGAGAACCTAGACTCTGGAATAATTGTCATGAAGAATATAACACGCAAATGGGACCGGATAGGGAAACAATGCAAAATGGAATGTCTCTGTATGGGTGCCTATGTATGTCCATAAAAAGCCCACTTAATTAGTCTTGATAAAACTAGCTGAGGTTCCCAAATTTCAGCTAGCTGAAGACATGGCTCTGTTAGTTTACATTCATAAGGATGACCATGCTTACAGGCTTTCAGCCATTTTGCATTTCTCTTTTGTACCACAGCAATACATCATCAAAATACCATTCTCTGGTAATGTATTGCTATGTTATGCTGTTAAAGTGACTTTGCTTGATGACATGCTCAAGTAATACACCTTTAGACAGATGAACTATAACAGCAGTGGCCTCGCTGTCTGTCACATGCAAGGGAGTATGTGGAAATAAAAGATGCAATGGCAGGGCTTAGGGTGAAACGTGAGGCAGAGCATGTGCCAGGCTTTGTGGAATGCAGAGCACACTTACCAGGAAATAGATCGGAAATTACTTAAAGGACAAATTAAATGGGCTTGTCATGGGGCCTCAGAAAGCAGGTGAGCACTGCTTATATCTGCTGCAGTAGCCTTAACAAAGTCAACTGCAAAAAATGCCATGAGAAAAATCAGAGTATATCAAAATGATGGCTGTGAAGAACATTCCACGAGGATGCAAAACTTTGGATTCTCTTAAGGCCAAGCTAATGCATTCAAGACACAGTCCAGAAGACCCAACTTCACATCCGGCTCAGATAAAATGAGTTTGGCATTGCAAACCTGTTCCTCCAGTGAGTTTGTCTTCATTCAACTGTTCTGCAGTACAGTAGTTCAGGGCAATTAGGAAGTTGTGCTCAGGATCAAAGGGACTCCCTGCTGCTGAGTTTCTGAGTGTTAGCAGGGATGTGTGCGAGAAACTTAGTGATCTTACAGTCAGGAAGCTTCTGCAGGAGGATGTGCATAAAAGATGTTACAGCAAGACACACTGAGATGCTCCTTTCTCCCTTTATTGAAAGTAAACAAAACAAAATTCAGGGAGAGGAGGCATGCAATTCTATTCAAAGGCACATCCTTTTTTAAAGATTGCTCAAAGAGTAATGTCTTTCATTGGAAACTGGATGACACACCAGTGTAATTCATTTCTACAGAAAGGTGGTGTGTCAATACCTCTGGGTAGCTTTGTAGATTTAAGAATAGAGCAGGATCATGCCATAAACACAAATAACAATGGTATTGCAACAGCAGCACTACAACTCTGAGAGCTATCCTATCTTATTTTTAAGGTATAGTGTGACCCACTGAAGCTAGGCAGCATTGTCCTGTAACATATCACACCATACAATCAGATTCACTATAATAATTTTGCACTCTTTTGTGAAGCAGCTGCACTTACAACTGTTAGAGACAGGGACTTGCTCCAGCTAGTCCATTGATCTGTTCCTAGATGACAATTTCTCTGTGCCTACAAATAAGTCCAGGGAAGCTGCAAAAGCTGCCTAAGGTGCAAACTGAGGAACTCTAAGCTTAGAGAATCAGGTTTCTGCTATTTGTTTTCTCTCCACGTATGATAAAATGAGGTAACGACTAATAAATAATAAATGAATAATTCTTAGGTCTTATGTAGCACCTCTTATCAGAGCAGTTCTGAATGCACTGAAGGGAATGCATAGATTAATTCTTATAGTATGCTATTGGGACAGATATGTTTTACTGTACACATTTCACAGCTTGCTAAATTATTTTGTGCTTTCTAATTAGTGTAGTCCATAGTGTCCACAATCACAGAGCCGTTCCCTGCAATTCTAGACGCCCTGTAAGCTCTGTGGTCCCAGCAATCTGAGAGTAAAATCTGAGCATAAGGCAAACGACAAGATTTGTGCACAGGCAGGTAGGAAGAGCAATTAGCAGTAGTGGGGTGGAAAGGTATTTCTGCAATTGGATTGCCCAGCTAATTCCAGGTTTTCTGTAGCCACGTAAAACTTATGACTATGGTTTTCATCAGCCCTCAACAACATAGTTACAGATCAGGAAAGTCAAGAGTATTTTAATTTCCATTGGAAATTACTACTTTATTTATTTAGTTATTTACCCTCACAAAAGCCTGAAGTAAGGGAATGAGTTTTATTCAAAAAGAAGTTCCAGAAACTCCTGGAGTAGATTAATTCCTTGCACCTTTACTCTTGATAGGCCACGACCTTAAGTGAAGTACATGTGCCATTACGAATCACAGGTAGGAAACCCTTGCTGTACAAGATTCCATCTTCAAAAAGACAAACAAGCAAAAAGCTGGGGCTGCAGGAGATATGACCTATCTAATGATCTCTCCAGCTGATGCTAATGAGTCCATGGGGAACATGTACAACTCCACACACAGCTACATTTTTGTTGCAAATCTTTCTCTCCAGTTCAAACCTTTCAGAATCCCCCAAATTAATTTTCAAGTCATTTTCTTAATTTTTTTTTTTCCTGAAAAGACAACTTTCCACTATACACATATTGATGAGTTATTCGTGGATCACACCTTCTTGCTTTTTTTGAGAGTGTGTAAAAGTTTGTAGTGAAACTCAGGGTGCTGAGTACTTGAAAATCTAACCTCCAATATTTTGCTGTAGGTCACAAGACTCTGTGACTTGCTGTAACTTTGAGACAGAAAAGTAAATGAATAGAGAGAGTTCATCGCTTATGTTTTGTAAATCTCAGACAGAACAAACTCCACAGCGCAGCGGGACACATTTGGAAAGATAAAGAACAGGTGACATGTATTTCTAAATCTTCATCTACTTTATAACTCGTTATAGTCTATGTCATGTAGAAAATGTTAACAAGAAGTTCAGTGAGTTCAGTGACGGAAGTTAGAAAGATTTCTTAAAAATATTTTCTATTTCTATAGACAGTAAAAAGAGCCTAGAAAACTTTACAATCTTAAGCCTTCCATCCTCAGCCCAGTTCCCCTATTTCATGTTAAAAACCAACCTGCAGTTTTCTAGAGGTATTTTAACGTTTTCTTTGTTCTGCTTGAATTCATTAATTCTTCTATTCATACGGGGAATGTCTTCTCATTCTTCATGTGAGGTAGCATACATGATGGCTGTAAAGCTAAAATGATTTTTGCTAGTAAATTATTTGTAAAATACAATACATGTGGAAAAATTAACACCATTAACTATCCGTTAAAAAGCACTTCAACAGCCCAGGAACCAAGAAAATGCATAAACATGGGCTAATCTCTTTTCAGGGAAGAATAAATGAGTACATAATTTTTCCGATCTGTCTAAATGTTTTTTACTGAATCAGACAAAGGTCACCCAGGAAGGTTTAAACTGCTATTTACATAGTGTAGAATCAGGAAGTTTATACTTAGGTCAAACTCTCACAGCATAGTGCTCTGTAATTCTCCACTCCTCAAAATGTAAAGTGGGTATAATTAAGGACATAAGTACCATATACTCCATTTCTTCATCCACTTGCATGTGAATAAATGAAAAGGTAAATAAATCTGAAATGAAATTGGTTTTATATAAGATAAAGTCGTTGTTATAATGCTGAACCTCAGTTGTATACTGCGTCCATATTTGCTGTCATATAAAACATAGTATTACTGAATACCTGTATTTTTCTTCATTTGTTATGCTGCAGTTTTGGGGGCATTTGCCTTCCATATTATTAACATATTGAGGGATTTCTGCAAACGCAAGTGCCTATAACAATCTGAGATGCTCTGAGGTACCCTCCCTCTGCCTGTCCTGAAGAGCAAAGGTCTCCCATCAGTCATGCAGGGTAATCACCAGTCTCCTGTGCTTCTCTTCTACGCTGCAAGGTATTTGACACGGTACTGGATGTCAACAGGCTTAAAAGTCAATGAAGGAGGCATATAGCCAAAAAAAAACCCACCTAGGCTGTCTCTGAAGTCAGAGATAAAAGTCACCTCTTCTGGAAGCTGATTTATCTCACCCTGGGGGACCATTCAGTGCAGGAAAGACATGGTCCTGTTGGAGTGGGTCCAAAGGAGGCCACAAAAATGATCAGAGGGATAGAAAAGCTCTCCTATGAGGACCAGCTGAGAGAGTTGGGATTGTTCAGCTGGAGAAGGTAAGGCTCCAGGGAGGCCTTATTGGGGTCTTTCAGTACTTCAAAGGGGCCTAAGAAAGATGGGACAGATTTTTCAGCAGGACCTGTTGCGATAGGACAAGAAGTAATAGTTTTAATCTAAAGGAGGGGAGATTTGGGCTGGTCATGAAGAAGTTTTTCATGATGAGGGTGGTAAAACATTGGCACAAATTGCCCAGAGAGGTGGTGGATGCCACATCCCTGGAGACATCCCAGGCCAGGCTGGATGGGGCTCTGAGCAACCTGATCTGGGTGAAGATGTCCCTGCTAATGGCAGGGGTTGGACTAGATAAGCTTTGAAGATCCCTTCCAACCTTAATTATTCTATGATTTTAGGACACAATTAATTGCCCTCTGTGTTGTTGTGAACAGTTGTTCACTCGCCTTTCCTTCTCTGGGAGAAAAATTATAAAAAACAAATGCTTAGCCACTGGAACCAGTGCTCCCAGCCATGAACACCAGAAGGTGGACACTGGGAGAAGAGGGCGTTCAGTAAAGGTGCAGAGAGAAACAGCAGGGCACAGGGGGGGTTCTGGAACCAGGACCCAGGAGTGGAACAGGAGCAGAAGGCCCTCAGGGATGGTGGCCATGGAGGAAAGAGGGATGTTCCCAGCAACTTCCTGCTTAAATATAGAACGTGACCTTCATGGTATAAGGACAAGCTTGGCTTCCCTATCAATAAGTACCAACACCAGTGAGTTCTTACATTTTTTCATGCTACGTCCCAAACACTGGAGAATTACTGGAAGAAAACACTAAACCTATCCCAGGGTGCTATGTTGTTATTCTCAAATTACATATAAAACCAAGGACTATGCTAACTGTCAACAAGAAAATTAACTAATGTCAAGGAAAATTACCTTGGTTCAGCCAAACCAGCACCCTCTGGAAGCACTTGTCTGTGACCACAGAAGGCGTGGTGAGACGCTAAGAATATCTGCCCACTGTTTCGATAGGGAAATTTTTATCTTTCCTTACAGCTAGTTCTAAAGGAAAATCGACTTGTTTTAACTGTGAGCGCCACGTCCTTGGCATATTACTAATGTCTGCTATGTCCAGATTTGCATGTCACACCCTCTTTGCTGTACTGTCTATATGCTTTCTGGGAACTACATGGCACCTTTGTATCTGGGGTGGATATTTCACCTCTCCTTTAAATTTGTAAGTGCACAAAATAGGTGGGAGAGGAAATAAGGGTTTATCTAACTCATCACATTCAAGGTGTTGCCCTTCTGCCTTGCTATATTGTCCAAGGAAATCTGACGGCAAAGAGCTACAATGAAAACGCTGCATCTCTTCCTACCTCTTCAACTTGAAAGCTGCTCAGAAAAGGAGTCCACCAGGGAAAGAATAGTCTGGTGGAGTTGGTGGACCAAAGATGAGATAAATATTATAGAAAGGACTAATGGACGTGCCCAAAGCATGTTTTTTGATATGTTGCATTATTTCTTTTGACAGTTATTTCTTTGTAGAAAAGCAGTTATGTTATAAAGCAGAGAATATTTGGAATTATAATACAGTATAGAAGTCCAAACCAGTGAACTCTGTCAAATGCATCCAGGAGGAAGTGAATAGTTAGTGTGAAACTCAAACAATTGTTTCCAGCACAGAGGGCAAAAATTACTGAAAAAATGAAAAGAAGAAAAGTAGAAAACTTTTTGCTAGAAAAATAATTAAGAAAAAAACCCAAGTTTTTTATATTATGTTTTCTGCAGTATGAGAGATAGAAGAATTTTATCTTTTTTCAAGGTGTCCCTTGAAAGCTGGGACATGAGTGGATGCTATAGATCATCTATGCTTAGTTTCCAACACTGTGCAAAAATACTGTGCAAAGCTGTTACATTAGCTAAAGCACCTATTAGAGAGCAGAGCAGCTAGAGGAAAGTACTGGTACAAAATCTCAGTTACCATGAGACAACAAAGCAAGGCACAGCAAGCACAGTCAAATATCAAAAGGTCAGTTTACCCTCAATTTGGCTTTTGTGATCAGTAAGGCTCTAACATTTAAAATATTGCATGAAAACTACTGCACGGAAGAGAAATTAATTCATTGGCTTGGCACATTACTACTAGTATAATTTTAAGAGTCAGTTATTTAAACAGACTATGTGCTTGTTTATCTACCTTATTTTCTTTTCCTCTCTTAAAATAAATATATAAATAAATTAATTAATTTCCCTCTGATTGACATTTGGTGAAAAGAGAAAATATGCTCACTTGAGCATTGGGAGGTTTAGCATAGTAGTCAATAGTGCCAGGATCCTGGTTTTTTAATAGTAAACTCCTTACATTTCATTTTTATCTAAGTCCTGGCAGAACCCTTCTGACAGTCATATAATGTTGCTGAGTTCTACCGAGGGGCACCCTCTGCTTTTTTAGTGGCATAGAGAAACCTGGTGGTTTGATGCTGACGTGTTTTTTTTTTTTTTTCAGCAAGCAGCAGAAATGGAACCAACCACATTGTCTGTAACACTGTATATGAATATATATACTTATATACACAGTCCTTAGTGCAGTATTTGCTCATCTAATCTTTCCTCAGCATTCCTCGTTCTTCCTTTAGGTTATTTTTTGGCTTTAATAGCTCAGCTTTTATCTTTTCAGATGTGGCCCATTAATTCTTCTGTATGAATTCATGCACAGTCAGCTCTCCTGTGCTAATGACCAGAGAGGAATAATGGCTAATGCCCACTGAGAAAGATATGTACTGTTTTGGCTGCTTCTTGATTTATTGAAATCTCTCTGTACATTTCTGCATTTTTATTTTTTATAGAATCTGAGAAAAAAAAGGCACTTCAGGAGTCATCTAAGATAATGGCTCATTTCTGGTTGGTGTGAAAACTTGGATGTTCTGGGAGGAGGGTGAGGAGATGTTGAGAAAGGGAAAAAAAATCTTAACTACTACATTTATGATACCAGAACAAGGAACACCCAAAGAATTTTTCAATAAACACATTAAAAATTATAAAAAATGAACTGTTTTTTCTTACACCAGATATTTTAATAGCAGAGATTACTAGAAGTGGGTATTGTGAACTGTGGTGAAAGAGTATGAAGTAACAAAAACAAAGAAACAAAGAACGTACATTTACCTAAAGTTACCAAAGACTGAATCAGCTTCCAGTTCAAGAAATTCTTAAGATACTGCTTATCAGAAACTGGGCGTCATAAGTAAATCTTTTTTCTTACCCTTATACTGACCACTAAGCATCAGCTAACACTCCTCATCAGGTTAGGTGGAACCATGGCCCCATCCAGTTATACTCTCATGACACTGCTTAGTTAGCAGGTCAAAGAAACAGTCTGCAGAGTACATGAAATAAAACTGGTCAATGGGCAAACAAGAACCAGACAAGATAAATATAAAATATTTAAGATATTATTAAATTAAGAAGCTAATTTATTAATAAATAATATATGTAAAATAAATTATTAAAATAATTAAGAAATTATTTCAGTCTTCCTCACATTTCATTGCCATTAGGGTGGGGTTTCTGTGCTTCTGGTTCAAATTCTATTCCATAAGCAATGTGGAAACACTATTTTTAATTTTCTTGCTTCCATTGCTAGACAGTTTCACTATCTATTTTTAAAAGATTTCAGCATTTCAGGTTCTACACCTGGACTGTACTGTGGGCCATATGAGAAGGAAAAATATTGTTTAACTTGTAATGCATTTTAAAATCCTTGAGTTGAATTAATGAATGCAGAGGATGTCATCATATATCGATGCTTCACCTTTTTGAGATTCTGACCTTGAGTACCATATTTATAAATAAATGTCACAAATGACCATTTCAGAACAGAAGGTAAAAGCTAAGAATTAATTAGAGCTTCCTGAGAAATCAGACAAGTGACATATCAGGTTATTTTCCCTTTGAAAAATACAGATTCAGATCTTACATTTTTTCCTTTTACGGTTTCAGCCATCACAGTCATTTTTAGTCCAAACAGGCAACACATCTGTGCAACATATCAGTATAACTTTTAAGAAGCATATCTACAGAGGATTTTAGTGGTGACTTCAAAACTCTTCTCAGCATAAAATTTTTCAGGTTGTCATGAATTTAAGACGATTGTCTGTTCATCATTTCCTCATCCCTAGACCTCTGCTTTACATGCAGCTGTCAAAAGACATGTTAGGAGCTAACCTTTCCTTATGATGCAGAATTTTGGTGGAAAAACTTTTAGCCAAAACATTGAAGGTAAAAAATATATTTGTTTCAAATCCATCTTCAGTAATGCTGGATATAAGCAAAACAAACTGTAGAGTGGGAGGATTTTTGTGCATCTGAATTTTTATTTTTTTGGTACTAATTAAGTTTGCAAATCAGTCTAATCTTTAAGCTGATTAAACAAGAAATTGGTAAGAATTTTTTTTTTAATTAAAATTATCCAGCAAAATCTTTTATTTGGGGGATATTTCTTATAGCAAGGAAGCAAAGAAATAATATTTACAATTGCATCCAACTAAACATAAGAGAAATCCTGCCCTTCCAAAATTTATTGTGTCTTCCCTCTTTCACCAATACAGCCAATTTCATTTCTTTCATGTGAGCCGTGCATAAACAACCATAGTAGAACTCAAGTTAACTTCTTGTTTACTAAGGGCTAGAAACTGCTATTGAATCTTGTTCTGTATTTCCCCTGCCACAATAGCTGAAGTTGTGATTGAATGAGGTAAAAAGAAGCCTCAAAACCAAATTAATCAAATAAACAAGTAAAAAAATAAATAAATAATGGAATGTAGGATAAATTTTGTTCAATAAAAAGAGCCTTTTCAGAGTAGCCCAAATGTCTTGAGAATTAACAAATGTTATTTCAGCCATTATATATATATTTTTAAGGAAGTATAAGAAATGTTTTGTTCTACCAGAGTGTTTCAATTCCTCTACTGTCTTTCTGTTTCTCAGGCAAGGTTTACAGAGGCCCTTTCCTGAGGGTGTGTTGGAAACACACCTTCTGTGTCGTCCAGTCTGGTCAGAGGGGCACTCACCTTGGGGAAAGGAGACCCAAACTCCTCTTCCATAGATCAGCCACTAAGCTGATCATATTCAGCTCCTTTGCATCCAGCTCAGATGTGGATCCCTACATAGAATCATGGAATAGTTTGGGTTGGAAGGGACCTACCAAAGGTCATCTAGTCCAACCCCTTCAATGAGAAAGGACATCTGCTACTAGATCATGTAGGTGTCTGAGTATAGAGCTGAATTGCCTCCCACCAAATTCAGGTCAGATGAATCCCAGCCCAAAAGTATCTGCTTGCCTGTGTAAATACCCCCTTTTGATTGTCTAAGTATGTCTGATTTTCACTTCATTCTGATAAAGTGTCTCTAACGTAAAAAGTCTTAGGATGTGATTCAGATGCTTAATGTACATCCCTAATCTTATGCATTTAGTGCTATTTTAATTGTTCTAGGGTATTTTGCTTGGTCTTTAACATCTAGGCCAGAAGGATGTAGGTCTCCTCCTGTAAATCTTGCATCCTGAGTCATTACTGACATTGGGATGGCGAAGGGTGGAGAAGATGAATTCCATCCCACAACCATTACTGCTTTACTCAGTGTAATATTAAAACAATAAATAAAAAAAAACCAAACACCCCCAAAAAACTGAACCAACTGATAAGAAAAAAAAAAAAAAACTCTCCAAAACTCAAAACAAAAACAAATCATGTTACCTAAGAAGTATCTAACTGGACTGGACCAAATACTGAAAGGACCCAAACCTTATCCTGCCTAAGAGCATCAGTCAGAATGCTTTTAGCGAACTTTGCTGTTCTGAAGCTTTGTAATGCACTAAGAAAAGCAGCTTTTTACCTGCATTAGCCCATGCAAAAACATCTTCACTTGAAAAGTCAGATTTTGACTCCTGTTGTGTTGGGAGAAGCTGAAAGCAGAGAGAAAGCAGAAGAGTTTTAAATGGAGTATTCTGATATTGGTCAGGAGCTTGCTCAGCTCCTGCTTAAGGTTTAAATCTTACTGTGTTTTCTCTACTTTTTATGTTCCTTTTGCCTGTAGATTTTTAACACTGACCTTTGACCAGAATCCATACCACTCCCAAGGCTGTCAGCATGAGTCTGGTGCAAAATCTTTAACTCTGTAATCAACTGAAAGCCACAAGGTCACTCTTAGTGGGTCTTTTTCTCTTTAATGTCTCTATTACATTTCAAGGAGGTGAGAGGGTTAAGTACACCTTGATACAACTGAGAATCAGACCTATTCTTTTTTATGTAACAAATTGTCTAAATTATAGAAAAGGGAGAACGGGTAATTATTTATCAAAAGGATAATTAGGTCCAGGAAGAACATACTGCGCCATCTTAATGACAAAGCAGATAATGCGGCTTTAACCATTTTAATTTATGAAGAAATTGGCTTTGTGAACAATTTCAAGTTTGTTAAGTGGGTCTCTTAATTGCAGGTTGAGAGGAGCACAAACTGTCTGTATCCATGTTTAACTAGAATCAGACATAATGAGCATTCGAAAATCACTGCTTGAGGAAACAATTATGTATTTATGTGGATTTTTTTCATTTGTACTTGCCTATTGCATATACTCTCTGTAGTGGGCTTTTGTGATATGACTTGACTTTCTCCTGTACTGCTTTCACTGAATCACTGGATATGTTGGTATATGGAAACACAAAGTGTTTCAAATCTACTTTTATTCAAATCAAAAGAAAAAAAAATGAAAAAAACACTAGTGAGGGAGACAGAAAATTCTCCAGTTTTGATGTATTCAATGCTACAACTTACTGGAAAATGCTTTAGCAAAAATCAAATTAGGAGGCTGAAAACAGGGTGAATGAACAGAGGTCCTGGACTTGTAATGGGATCCTCTGGCCTTAAATTCTAAGGATTAACAAGTCACAAATACTTGAAGGAACCTCCACAGAGCCTGATGTGCAAATGTTTAGTAGCTAAAGAGTGGATCTGTGTTGAAAGATTGTTTCTTTAAGTGTATATCCTGAGCTTATTAGGAAGTTTGGTTTGATTTTAATCTGCTCAGCTCTTTTTTAATCCCTAAATAAGGATGAAGCTCACCTGAGAATACTGCTCAAATTTCAGATGTTGATGTCTTTTAAAAATCACATACATCAGATCTTTGGATACAGAAGAATTCAATCCAGAAACTGGAGAAGGCATTTGCACTCAACAGCACTGAAGTCTGTGGAGAAACTGGTAGGTGAAACCTTGAAGACCACAAGAAGCAGTCATAGAATCGTAGGATAACTCAAGTTGGAAGAGATCCATAAGGATCATCAAGTCAAACTCCCTGCTCCTTGCAGGACTACCTAAACATAAACATATGATTAACAGTGTCATCCAGAATGTGTTTCTTTCCCTCTCTGATATGGTTTGGATCATGACCCACTGCTCAGGTAAAGGGGGTTGCAGTAAGTGTCTGTATCCGAGCTGATAAATCCTGTGGGTTGGTTCTGGCCCCTCTGGGAAATCCGGGGGATGGAGGGAGCTGAGTACATCTTCATTTACAATATTAAGAACTCGTCTTCAAGAAGGTTGTATGAGTGCTGAGAAACATGGGAGGAGAAAGAGAATTGCTGTGTATTATTTCTGCAGATCTCTCTGCCTTCAGTAAGTCACAAGTACAGAAGCCTAGAGGAGAGGAAAGGGAATAAAACAGAGAATGAAACTAATAAATTTTTTTGTGGAAAAAAGCTGAAAAATCGAGATACATACAGAAAAAAGAAATAGTGAAGCAGATATGTAAGTTAAAGAAATTAGGTTAGAGAAAGGCTAATATGTGCAAGCTAAGGAGAGAAAGTAAATGTGATTACCCAAAAGAAAAGTGGAAAAAGCATGTTTTGACTCAAGGAGGCATAAAAAAGAGTTAGATAAAGACATACCTGCAGAGACAACCAGACACACATCACCAGGGGGGACATGTTACCTGCAGACAGAGACTAAAAGCGTCTTGAAGGTATGAGAAGAAAACTTTCCTGCCTCTCTCTGTCACAAAGAAAATTGGAAAAAAATGCCAGAAGTATGTTAATAAGATGATGATGATGACTGAAGGTCAGAAATGCAACCAGGCTTAGAAAACATGTTTGTATCATTTGACATTAATATCAGGAAAGTGTCTATGAAAGTGATAGAGGATACATGTGCTAACCTGTAAAATGCCTGATTCATGCTACTTACCGTCCCAGCTGGTGTATTTTTATCTAAATCCAAAGCTGGTTGTGGTGAGTATAGCTTCATATTTCTAATATACTTTATAGTACCGAGAAATAAAGCAGCCATTGCTTAGATGCATAGCTGCAGATGGCACAGGTTTCAATGCCATCCTTTAGCTTGCTGTAAAAACACAGGAAATTAGCTGTTGTACAAATGAATGTTAGTGTAGAAGGTCTCATGGGGCTCTGAGAATCAGCAGCAACCTTTTAATCTCTGGGTAACGTAGTTCAATACCAGTTCAAGTGAGTGATATAATAGCAAAGATGTCTCCTGAAAGCTCTGTGGCCTTTGTGACTTAAATTGGTGGTTTCAGTCCACATCCCTGTAGAAGTGTTGCCACAGTTAGGAAATATTAACCTTACAGCTGAGCTGTTAGGGGAACATGTTACCCACACACTCTGGGAATAAAAACCTTTGAGATTTATAGAGGGATTGTGGCAGTGGTGGCTGGTACCTCAGGGCCAGATGTTAACACATCTGTATTTTAAATTCCAGATGCTAAAAGGCATCAACCACTTATGCAACTGAGGTCACAAAACACATACAAAAGAGTAATTTGTTCCCTTCCCCGAGGTGAGAAATCTTCACTGTGTACTTTATTACTATCCTAATGAAGCCAGTTGCATTGCTATTATGCGGAAGTGAAAGATGCATTATAATATTAACAGAAATTAAAGCACTTGCTGCTTTTTTTTCATGTAAATGTATATGATTTGCCCAGTCTGACTGTAGTACTCTTACGTATGTTGAAATGGTGAATGGATTGTGATTCAGTGCCTTGAAGACATATTATTGTTCTTTATGTGGTGCCATAAGCACGTCACTTCTACTCTAGACATTTTAACCCCAAAGAGCTTTTACTTTAAATAAGACACAACATACCAGGGGACACTTAGAGCAGTGTTGTCTGATGGAAAATGATGAAGATTCACAATGAATAGATGAAGTGTGACGTCTCTGTTTGCAGACTATGTTTATTGTATACAGCTACTGTGGTTTGGCAGATACTGGCTTTGATATTTTCTTTTCTGTCTTTGTTCTCTTCACTTCATCCTAGAAGGTTAGGATGAAAGTAAAGGTAAGAGCATGAGAGCAATCTTCTGTATTGAACAGACTACTGTAAGAAACCAAGTTTTACAACAGCACTTAAAGAGGAGGATGAATTTGCTCAGTGCATAGAAACAGATTGATTGTCAAAGTAAGGATGGAGCAAGAAAAGATTCAAAGCCTGGTGTTGACACACTGAATTATGTTCATTTGATTTGAAACAATGCTTTTGATTTACTTTATAGTTCAGTCTGAATTCCACGGTTTTAATAGTTACAATAAAAAGAAAAAAAAAAAGAGGAGGACAGTTCTGTTTCCAATTCTTATGTTGTGACTGCTTAAGAGAAGAGATAAATCCATGATTGCTCTGTGTATGTATTTATACCACATCTCCTCTGTTAATTTTCTTCATCTGAATCATTTAGTGGATTTAGTGTAACAAGATGAAAAGGGGTTTGATAATGTTTTCTTTGTACTGCAGAGCTGGCCCTAGAGAGAAAAGAAATCATACCAAAACAATGACAACAAAAAAAAACCCACAAACACAACCAGAAACCAAACAATATAGCTTATCTTTGATCTTGAATTACAAGGAGGTAAAATTTGACAGACTAAAGGATGGACATGTCAAATAAATTTGTCTCATAGCCATTGAATTTGGAGACAAAGGAGAAATTCCTGATGGAAGTAACATATCAGCAAAAATATCAGTCAGCAAACAATAAGGACTTTTCTTTAATAAGTGCAGACTTCTGTAATAACCATAGACAGGAGGGAGTTATGGCTAAGGAAAGAAATGTTGAAATACCCTGAGTGGACTACTGAAAGAGTGAATTCCTGTGCCTCGCTGCCCTGCATCCTTCTGCAAATATCTCATTCTTCTTTTGTTGGAAACAGTGAGCACCTTGATTTGTTATTACAGCTATTGATAGGATTTTCATCACACTTTAGAAATGGAGTATTTTTCATCACTGGAACTTAATGCAAAATATGTGCATGTTCTGTTATTGTGTATATAAGGACCTAAAACACTGAGCAATGTAAATGCTGAAGAAAAACAAAATGGTAATTAAAACAAACAAAAAACCCAACAAACCAAATAGAAACCCAAAGCAAACCAAACCAAAATGAAGCAAAAAGAGAAAATGATGCTAAATACCTACTAATATTTTTTATTAGTTATTATTACAACCAACAAATTTAACAAAAATCTCCAGCAGATTTTTCAGTGTTGTCCTTCATATTTACAGACATACAAAAAGGCCAGTAAGGCTGATTACCTGAATCTGGCTAATATAATGATGAAACTTGATTCATACTGAATCTTGAAAAGAAACATGACCTTCAAATTTTAAAAATGTGAAAAAAAGAAACCTTGAGTGCTTTCAGAGGCTAAGGAGTTATCCTGATCAGTATGTGTTCAAGAGTTACATATCTTTCAAGACGATGTGAGAGCAATGCACTTAAAAAGGACTAAAAGTTGTATGAGGCAACAGATAGTATAAATGGATTTAGAAATGAGGTCCTCATTAGGAAAATGTCAAATATTGCCTCTTTTGCAGGTACAGGTAGAACCAGAGGTTGAAGACATTATTTTATTCTGTGCTGGTGTGGACTACCCAAAATGGGAATGTGACTCAAAAAATTGTTTAAAGTTTCTTATTACAGTTCCAAAAGGAGTCCAACTAATCAGTCACAATTTTGTGTCTGAGCTTTCAACTTTGGTTTAAACTTCCTGTCATAGCCCTTAATGCATGGTAACAGACTATATTTCCCACTGTGATTTTATCTATCTATCTATCTATCTATCTATCTATCTATCTATCTATCTATCATCTATCATCTATCTACCAATCTATATAATATATATGCATTATTGTTTGAATATACATATATAAGTACGTGCGTGCATTTTGATGGTTCTCTGCTATTAGCTGAGTACTTCTGCTTTCTTCGTTTTTCTATGCTAAGCCAATTGAAGCAAGAAGGAACAAATATCATTAACATTTTTTATTTCTCAGTACAGGAGAGCATCATGGGTTGTAGACAGATACTCTGATTAAATTTCTCCTAAAAGAATTTTCAAATTCTGGAAATGTCAATATGTCTGTGATTTTGCATTACATTTATTTATTGCCACCTATTACTTACATTAGCACAATATTTAGAAGACTCATTTGTAATTTAAAATATTTTTAAAAATACATTAATATAGCCATATTAAAAGTCTCCAGTGTATTTCCAGCAAGCTTCCAGGTATTGTTGGAAGCTTCAAAAAGATAGTATCTATAGTCTCCAGACTAGCACAAATATTTGCTTGTGTAGTAATTTAATGAATCATTCAACTTATTTTGTTGCACTTTTAATGATAATTCAGATCTTTCTGTTATGATTTTACTTCTGTTTCTAATCATATGAAGTCAAATATCAATGGTTTGCACCTTTTCAAAGTGGAGGAAGAAACTTTGAATTTCATTGTTTCCCACAAACCCAGACATTGAAATTCCAGCACTTTCCATGTGATGAAAATGGTATTTTCCATCATGTTCAGTTAGACTGTATAATGTTTATGAAAATTCTTCTGTAGCTTCTTCCATTATTGCTTTTGAAGCCACAATTGAATGCAGCTTAAACCACAAATAACTAGTGCACCACTCTGCTTGCTCTTTGAAATCAAGTCTCCAGTTACTAGTTGCTGGTTTCTCACCCACTTCTTCCAAGGAGATTAAGAGAAGGTGGCATAAAAATGGCCATTCTGTGTTTTTTCCATTTCTTGTAGGGCTGTGTAGTTAGCAAGATATCCTTCTCTGAACATTAAGCAAGTTTGTTTCTGTGCTTGGAGCAGGGGGAAGTGCTCTTGAAATTATCTAACTTTGTTTTCTTTTGAGGTGGGTAAAGGGAATGAACCAAGCCAATAAAATCACTCAAAATTCAATTTAAATTATGAAATATTTTATTTTTATTGCTGTTTTTTAACATGAAGCACTTCAATTTTTTGAGTGTTTGTTTCTATACTGAAGAAATGAATTGAGATAATCTGTTCATTTCTTCCTACATCTTTCACAATTATCCAACAAAGTACATTTATCCATTCAGATTTTCATTTTTCCAACCAGTCCTGTATGTGTGGATAACTAGTTGTAAGTGCAAGGAAATGATTTCTGCAAAGTGACAGTGCTGCATTTTTGGGCTTTTTCATACATTTATGAATGCTTTCACCATAAGATTTAGCATAATCAAACACCTTATCCAGAGCATCCAGCGGTGCACTTCACATTAAAGAAAAATCATCACCACTCAGCAGTTTACAAATGCTACACGATAACAGCAAAAAAGTGACCTCACTCTCATTTTTTGTGGCCTTAATATACCTTTTTATTTAGACGTTAAAATTTTCGCAGCCAGAACATTTCACTGAGAGTCTGAGCAGCAAAGAATAACTTAGTCCCACAATCCCATTTGTGCACTGATGCTGCAATAAGACATACTTTTCCTATTCAGACTTTAAAAAGATAGATTCTGTTTAAAAAATAATAATAATAATAATGTGCCATTTGAGGTTTAATTCCTCTCCTGGAAGATCCCCGTGTTGGGGAAAAAAAAAGAGGAAAAAAAAACAGGCAGTGATACATAAAAGAACCTGAGGACTCTTTCTTCCTACTGGGAAGGAATAGGAAAAAGAAAAAGAGGGAAAAAGAAAAAGAAAAAGAAAAAGAAAAAGAAAAAGAAAAAGAAAAAGAAAAAGAAAAAGAAAAAGAAAAAGAAAAAGAAAAAGAAAAAGAAAAAGAAAAAGAAAAAGAAAAAGAAAAAGAAAAAAGAAAAAAGAAGAAAAATAGAAAACAGTTTGGAAAATGTTGGAACTTGTGTGAAAAGCCTGTGGGAGTAGTGTAGGGATTTCTTATAACTGGGTTTCTCTGTGTGATCCAATCTTGTTTGTGTTTGACCTGCAAACCCCTTTAAAGAGAAGAGAATGTAAATAGGAGGAAACACACTGCAGCAGAAAGAAATTAAATATAGAGAAAAAATAATATCACTTTTCTGAAATCTCTCTTTTGGAAGCCAGGAAGCTTTTTAAAGTGCAACTTTACAGTAGAATTCATGCAGTCAGCCTGTGTGAAAATGGGAAAGCTCAGAATAAACGCTTTCTCCAAATTGACAAAACCATTTGTTTAAAAGCCAGCCTGGGTTTCTGAGTGGCATTTGCCTTATACTGTAGATATTCCTCTACAATCAAACTCATCCACGCAGATCACTGCTGCAAAGGTGGTCACCTGGCATGAATGCCAGCATTCCCATATGAGAAAAAATACAAATACAATGGAAACACAGTTGTGCTACATCAGACTGACTGATGTAGCAAGTAATCTTGGGAAGGAGAAGAAATCAACAGGACTATAGTAGCAAGGTTATTGCGATTAATTGAATACCTGCTTGTTGTGCCCTTTGCATTGATGGATGTATAAGTGCTTCTGCTTTCCTGTACATTTGAGTGCTTTTGTCACACCGTTTCTTATATGTCCTCCAAAATCTTAGACCTCCTTTCTTGCAGAAAGACATGCTCTAATTCACTGGGGCTATTCATTTGCAGGTATCAGTATATACTTGCATATTAGCAGCATGAGAGCCTTAAGAGGTGAACTTTTTGGTTCCTTTTGTTGCAAGTGCTGAGTCTTGGTGACTGTGTGAATGTAACACAATGGTTCTAAGGTCAAGGAGAAAATACAGGCACTTCAGTATCTCTCCACTCGAGGTGACAATGCAAGCGGCAGTTCTGGGTGTTTTGTGCAGCAGTTCACAATCTGATTGCTCATGCTCTAACATTTCTTTAGATAAGATGTTCTCTCAAGGAGTCAAATCCACCACTGAGATTTGCTTCCTGATGGGATGCAAACACCTTCACAGATTCTTTTTTGCTTCTTGACTTCCTCTTCAGATATGGATAACTACACTACTCTCCAAAATCTACCAAAAACATTTTCTAGGGATAGAAAGGTTTCTATTTTTGTAACTTATTCATCCCTTGTATTTGAATGCTTTTTCAGCTGTCTTGCATCACCCAAAGGGTGTGAGGGCCAGAAAAATTATCAGAGGGTTGCAACACCTCTCCAATGAGAATGGGCTGAAAGAGTTGGGTTTGTTCAGCCTGGAGAAGAGAAGGCTCTGGGGAAACCTTATTGTGGCCTTTCAGTGCTTAAAAGGAGGCTATAAGAAAGATGGGAACAGACTTTTTAGTAGGGTCTGTTGCAATAGGGCAAGGGTTTTAAACTAAAGGAGAGGAGATTCAGGCTAAATAAGAGGAAGGAATTTTTATGAGGGTGGTGGAACAGTGGAACAGGAGAGGTAGCAGATGCCCTATCCCTGGAGACATCCAAGGCCAGGCCGGACGGAGCTCTGAGCAACTTGACCTGGGTGAAGATGTCCCTGCTCCAACCCAAATAATTCTATGAGTCTATGTCATCATGTGTGGTTTTCAGCTGTTGATCTTGCAGCATACAGGTCTCTTGTAGGTCATGTGTTATGTCTACTAGCACACACAGAAGTCTGAAATATTCTAGGACAGCTAGTATGAATGAGATGACTTATGCTTAGAGGGGTGACTAATGCCCAGCTTCCAGCTACGTTGTTCATAGCCATATGTTTGCTTTGTAGAAGGGTCGGGAGGGATATGTGCAATGTAATATAAATATTCCTCACTGTTTTGTTGGTTCATACTGAGAAAGATTTGGAGACATTAGTTTTGAAATGTCATCAAGGTGTCATGAAAAATTCCACATTTCATATTAGTCTCCAAGAGACCCAAGACTCATCTTCATCAGCTTTTCAAACAGATATACAGCAGTGAGTCTGGAAACAAAGACAATTTTAATGGAAACAGTCTACAGGTATAATGTTTTATCATTCTTAAAATGGAATAAAACTGACAAGAGTTTTTTTTTCAAATGAAAATACAGTCATTTGTTTGATGGCAATGAAGAGATATTGAACTAATTCTTGGCTGCTCTTTGCAATTTGTAGGACTTGGAAAGTCTTAAAGGAAAGTTGATGGTGACAAATAGACATTCGTAAAATGTCAAGTCATTCTAAACATGAAATTTCATTTATTTATAGACTTACTCTGATGTCTCAAATGTTACAGAGCTTCCTGTAGACAGTATTTAGCTTTCTATTAAGGATTCTCAAAATCTCAAATGCATTGATGTCTTGCATGAAGATTATGTTGCAGTGGCACATTTCACAAATAAATTATATTAAATTAATCATTGGCAAATTTTCTGAGTGCATTTTTCATACCTGAAACCAGCTTTCTAGAGTAATTGTTACCTAAAAAAGAAAGGTTCCACTTCTCTGATAAATTCAGAAAGAGTTGCATTTCTTCAATAAAGAAAAGTTTCAACACAAAAAAGGAGAAATATATTTTGCACACAATTTTTAAAAACATATTAAAATAGTCATTATACAGTGTAGAAATCATGTGTTTGTTTTTTTTGTTTTTGTTTTTTTTTTTTTTTTCTGTAGGCTGGGCCTTCTGTGTGAAATACAATGCCTAGATGTGTGAAGTACATCATACAGCGCTGAAACCTTGGGTCATCAGGACTTTGGCGTTTTGTTTGTTTCTTTGTTTTGTTTTGTTTTTGTTTGGTTGTTTTGGGTTTTTTTTTGTGAGTTTCCAAATCAATAAAACCTATTTTTCCTTGATTTTTTTTTTTTTTTGGCCAAACTATCCTTCTTTTGGGAAAAAAAAAGGAAAAAGAAAAATTTCTGACCAGCATTTTGTCGTTCTCCCAAAGGCAGGATACACTTCCAATGTGTAAGAGCATGACAATGGCTTCTGTGATGAATCAATGTGATGATTCCAATGGGATGAAGTTCAATAAGGCCAAGTGCCGGGTGCTGCACTTTGGTCACAACAACCCCCTGCAGCGCTACAGACTGGGCGCAGAGTGGCTGGAGAGCAGTCAGACAGAAAGGGACCTGGGGGTATTAATTGACAGGAAGCTCAACATGAGCCATCAGTGTGCCCAGGTGGCCAAGAAGGCCAATGGTATCCTGTCCTGTATCAAAAATAGCATGGTCAGCAGGACAAGGGAAGTGATCCTTCCCCTGTACTCTGCATTGGTGAGGCCACACCTGGAGTATTGTGTTCAGTTCTGGGCCCCTCAGCTCAGGAAAGACATTGAAGTGCTGGAGCGGGTCCAGAGAAGAGCAACACGACTGGTGAAGGGACTTGAACATAAGACCTATGGGGAGAGGCTGAGGGAGCTGGGGTTGTTTAGTCTAGAGAAGAGGAGGCTTAGAGGTGACCTCATCACTCTCTATAACTACCTGAAGGGAAGTTCTAGCCAGGTGGGAACTGGTCTCTTCTCCCAGGCAGTCAGCAATAGGACAATGGCCCATGGGCTTAAACTCTGCCAGGGGAAATTTAGGCTGGATATTAGAAAGCAATTCTTTGCAGAGAGAGTGGTCAGGCATTGGAATGGCTGCCCAGGGAGGTGGTGGACTCGCCATCCCTGGAGGTTTTTAAACTCAGATTGGACATGGCACTTAGTGCCATGATCTAATAAATGGACTAGAGTTGGACCAACGGTTGGACTCGATGATCTCTGAGGTCTTTTCCAACCCAGTCGATTCTGTGATTCTGTGATTCTGTGATTCAAGCATAATAACTCCTTTTCTTCTTCTCTGGGATAGTTACAGAAATGGATACAGTATGAATAGATCCAACCAGAAGAAACTGTATCTCTGGATCTTCATTTAACAGGGAGGAAACTGATTTGCAACAACGCCTCCCTGAAATTATTTTTATGATCCACCTTTATGTGTTTCTGTGGGGAACAAAAGTAGTTGTTAAGTTATTGTGTTCTGTTCTTAATGCCTTGTTTTGGGCAGTCTCAAAGCTTTCTTACACTGAAACTGCCTAAACCTGCTTTCGCTAACACGTATTCAATATTACAAAGGATGAAAAGTGGAAATAAGACTTAAAGAATGGTATTAGCTTTAAATGACCTGAAACCTCACAAAAGCTTAATTGGACCAAACCTGAGCAAAACTGCTTGTCTTAATTGTATACTCTTCAAACATGGTATAAAAGGCTCCATCATATCCTCATTGAGTTCCCCCTTAACACAGTTCTAGTGGCTTTCTGCAGTCAAATTTCTAAATAGGAAAATGCACGAAGTTGTTTACAAATGTCAGATGGAAGAAAGAAGGAAAAAAACGTTAAAGAAAATAACTCTTTGCATATTGTCCCTCACCTTAGCTGAGTCGGAATATTTCTAAAAATTTGCTTTATAGTTTTAAAAATAAATGGCTCATGTAAGTTGGGGACAGATTTCTAGGAGCTGACATGTGGGAAGGTTGTCCTGCCAGCCATAGCAAAAGACTTCCAGATTCTTCAGAGTCTCTTCTCCCAAAAGTCATTTAATAATTATTTTCAACACGTGACTCTGGCTACCAAAGACTCCAAGTGTTTTCCCATTTCATTCCTGTTATGATGTATTCAATGGTCTTTTGACAATTCATGTTTCTTCTAATGAAACCAAAGGATCTACACTCAGTAGTGGTGGGAGCCAGATCCTGGGAGCCAGATCACAACTTTCCTTCACCTACTGGCCATGAAGGTATGTACAGCATCAGTGTTGGCTCTGCACAGGTAACATGTGCCTCTAAGTCTTCCCTTTTTCTCAGGCAGACACAGTAAGTCTTGACTGTGCAGGACCAATCACAGAAGAGATTTCCCATCTACTGAAAATATTTTTTAAATTTCTTTAGGTCAATAAATGGGGGTAGGGTGGGTTGGGGGAGGACAACCTTATAGAGTTGCTCACTTGATTTCTTAAATGCAATGAGTTATCTGAAATTGGGCATCGTCTTCTGCACACCGTCTTAACTGGGTGTATCGAAACATGTTTATTCTTACAAGTGGACCCTGTTCCTTTCAAGCATCCTACTCACCTTTTTCAGGACTATTACTTCTCCACTAGCACAACCACTGAGCTTGTAAGAATACCAAGTTTGTCTATTTCTGTTAATTTATTGATACCAGGTTGACTCACCTTACTTCGGGAATTATTTTATCTTAATGCATTCTGTTCACCCAAATTCATCCCTGATGTAGTTAAATTTATGTCACGGGACATTAAATTTCCTATTCTAGCTCCGGGCATATTCATCTAGACTGTCAGGGCTATCCTGTAAAGAGATTTTTTTACAAAATTGCCTTATAAAAGAGCAACTACTCTTAGTATCTTCATGTGTTTTATCTTTTCAATGATCTTGCCTGTCCTGGCCTTGTTCAAATCTGTATTAAATACAGAAACACAGGGACAAATCTTAGTTGTGCATAACTTTGATGCTTCTTTTTTTACCTATAAAATATCCTGCTTTGCATTCTGATTACTGGTATATAACTAATTTCAACTGTAAATGCACAATTCTCAACATTGACTGATGAATCTCTACCACTGCAAAATATGTGCTAATTGTATTTGGTTTTGTTTTGATTTGTTTTTCTTGAATCCTTGACTTAAATTATGAATGTTCAGTGTCTTTTAAAAATGAGGCTTATGCTGGAGTTGAATATGAATCAATATTCACTCAGTACAAACAAGTCCTGCTTGTGGTAAGGTAAACAGATTGTGTCAACAGCTTCCCAGGAACAGGTCTGACTGTGCTTCCATCTCCAGAAAGCCACCTGTGGCAATGAAGAGGAGACACACAGAAAGCAAAAGCACCAGTTAAAAACTAAGAAAGAAGAAGGAAAAATAAGAAAGAAATAAGAATTCCTCATTGGGAGGTAAAAATCAGAAGGATGTTCAAATTTCTGTCTTGTGTATACATCAGCAAACACTTTTGGATATTTGAGGTTTTCTTTAATGCAATTGCAACATGCTAAATGTTAAAATAAAAAATGAAACAATAGTTTTCCAACATCAGAATTGTTTAATTTTGAAATCAGTTGTGGGAAAAACAACAAACAAACAAAACAAAACAAAACAAACCCCCAAAAAACACCACACACAACAAAAATGAAGAAGCTTGATTATTTACACCTGGCAAAGGTAATATCACATTGCCATTGAATGAACATTGCCCTGTCAAGAGGAATGAGAAGCTAAAAAGCAAACCAACAACAATTTATTCCCTTCAGAAATTTGGAGAAGCACTGGTACAAATTCTGTCTGAGACTGACATTCAGGTGATCTCTAACAAATGAAAAGGGTAGATTTGGAATACCACTAGACCAGAGCTGTTCTGCCAGCAGCTGGTTGATCGCCTCATTCAGTTGCTGAAAGGTTGTGCCTCTCAGCTCTGTTAACACCATCCATTTGATGTTCATCTCCAAGTGGCACATGCAATTCCAAACTCACTTTTCATTGGTACTTATGTCTTTTCTGGAAGAACCATTCAAAAATAAAAACAGACTAAGAAGAAGAGTTTTCCATAAATCAGAGGTGGCCAAATAATGTTATTAAAATGATGATTTATTTGGGGGACAACTAGTTAGAGCCAACAAAGAATACATACGTGTTAAAAGACATTTGGAGCTGAGATGGCTTCATATAGTTACAAAGCCTGAAGCAATAGCAATATGTTGTGGGAAGAGGATGATAATAGGAAATAAATGTTAAGTTTTATATTTGTTTAGTAACGAAACAAATACTGAAGTGTTGACCTTAATGATGCATTTTGACACTTTTCATCATTCGTGGAAAAGGTTACCAAAATTGCAATTTCACTTCCTTGGATGATTTGTTTTGTATATTAAACTAGTGCCTAAATGCCAGAAGTGAGATCAAGACTTCGCAGTGTTGGATGCCATAAAACATATGTTATTAGAATGTTATAAAAGAGTGTCCTCCTCATAAAGACCACTGAAGTAACAGTGAAAATATTCTGGAATACATAAATGAGCAATTTTCTTGAACCAAAAGCTATAGGAAATTTTCTAATACACCTCAGTCGTAAGGTAGGAATGCCACTGCAGCATTCAGTTTTCTTCTAATAATGTTTCTGCAATTTCTATCTAGTATGCTATTGAGTACACAAACCCTTGACAGTTATTTCAGAGCAAGTTTGTGAACCTTGAAAATTTCATTAAAAATTATTTAGGATTTTTTTGTTTTTTTATATATTCACGTGTAAGTGTTCAAAACAGATCTTAAGTGTTGTGGTGATTTAGAGGGTAAATACAAAGAAGAGACATAGAGTAATTGGCAGAGAAACCAGCTCCTCTACTTTGCCATAATATCAAAACAAAGAGAAAATCAGCAAACTCAACAGCAAGCAAGCTGAAAAAAAAATGATTAAGAGCATTTCATACAACACAGACATGTTTTGTGAAACTTGTTACACAAATTATCACTGCTTTCTGGACTTAAGCTTTGTACTCATGTATGAATTATCAGAGTAAATACAGTTAAGAATGAAAACTGAATTTCCTAATTGATATTGTTAGATCTCTTCTATTTCCTTTGATAGCAGTAAGAGTTGACCAAAATTTGACAGGACTGGAGTGAGAAGTGGTACAACTGTCAGCACGGGTTGGAGTCTTTTTTGGCTTCTTGTTCCCAAAGACCAGTTTTGTACAGTTTCTCCTCTTTTCAAATGACTTTTCTATACACATTTCAAAATGGTATCACGTTTTCTTCTGTTCAGCATATATGAGAAGCTACTGGTCAGATAGCAGACATTGGATTATAATGCTGTCATCTTTCTGGTACCCATTCACACCAGTCTGCAAAAGATACATGTAAATATTAGCTGGCCCTTCTTGACTGAATACGTAGTGGAGACAGAAGAAGATGCCTGAATTTAGCACTTGTGTTTACCTACTGAAATTTGACCTCTGGGGTTTTTGTTGAATCCCCAGCTGCTGCTCAATAATCTCAAAACAGCAATATAAAGAAGTCAGTTTTGGAAAGAAATCAGATTTAGTTGCTGTATTCTGTTCTTTTGTGGCCTTGGGACCAGAGCACCACAGGGAATAACGTGTTAAACTACATCTTAAAGGCAACCCAGAATGCAGTCTGGCAGCAAAAGAATAGGCAACCTTGTAAAACAGAAAATAAAGTTGGTACTGGAGGTCAGATTAAATATGAGGGACTCCAAGGAACTGCTTGTGGTCTGTCTTTTTAGCCAGAATTTCAGGAATTGACACATTAAGGTCCAACATTTGCGTGAAATGTAGGCATGGTCTGGACTGCATTCTGTTGTAGTTGACTATGTCTTTTTGGCTTGCTGATTAGGAGCAGCTGCTGGTTTTAATTCAGATTTCATATTTTATTTCTGGAAAAGATTCCTGCATCTCTGGATAGATTATTTTTTTTCAAGACTTTACTGTACCTATTATAAATAGAGAACAATAATAGATAATAATAATTGTGAGCTGCAAAGATACAGTAGGGCCAGTTGGTTTCCTGTGACTCAGTGACCTTTCGGTATTAGAAACCACCTGCTGCCATTAGTTATATTAAACCTTTGCAGCTGGGTTGCAACAATGACAGGAAAATTTCCTGGCCCCTGATCCTGCCATCTCAGCGCTACCAATAAGCTTCTTCGGGCAGGGGGAAGGAGATTATTCAATGTATTTCAAAAGAACTTCCCACTTGGATAAAGTCTGCCCTGGTGGAAAAGACTGTTAGACAGATCCCTGGGTAGGGGATTGGCTTTATTAAGACACCCCAGTGGTTTTGCTGCTTAGTGGATCAAGTTCTGCCCATAATTGGCCCTCCTCTTTTAATTTTTTTTTTTCACTGAAAAACTATGCTTTTGCAATTCTGCATCCAAAACTATGCTTATAAACAAGTGTTAGTAAAATAATCCTTACTAATGGACCAGCAGATGGTCCTGGCAGTGTAAGGTTTTAAAAGAGTCTGGAATAAGAAAGGAAAACAAACCCAAACCAGAAATCTTTAGCATAGCTGAATATTGAAAGTTTCTAGCTGAGAACAAAGACTAACATAATTTTTTATCTCTTGAAAGGCGACCCAAGGATGTTGAGTTATAGTTAAAGTTTCAGAAGTCTGAGGTAGAAGCAACATGTACAGTGTGTGCCATAGGTGTTAGTACCATTTTGTGCACACACAATATAGGACATTCTCAGGAGAAAAATGCATCATACATATATAGAGACGCAATGGTTAAATGTTTCCCTTTAACAGAGTGATATTATCAAAGCGATGGAAATGTTTGTTTTTCTGAAAGTTCAGATTTTGCCTCTTCCCCTCAGTGCCTACAGTACTTTAGCCACAATACGGGAAAGATTCCATTCATGATGTCAAACCTAAAATGTTGTGAACCTGTTCAAACACAATTCAAATGAGTCCTATCTCAGGACAAATCATGCAGAATTTTCAAATTAAAAAAATCACACTTTTGAGCTGTAGTTGTGGTAGCAGTTTCTGTTTCCTAGAAACTACTATTAAAAGAATAGTACGTCTAGTTCCTAGAAACTACCATCAACATACCTATTTGTGCCCCACATCAGTCTGTATCCTACTTATAGTGCTGGAGTACAAGTGTTTTTTTTTCTTGGATGCTGGTACTGCATGGCCAGCATGGCAATAAGGTACTGTTTTACTCTACTTGGCATTTTTGTGTGAAACACGCCATATGAGAGGTGTCTGTGTAGCTTCTATTTGAAGAGGTTGGGATGGTGGTTAACAAGGTCAATAACAATTTACTGCAATTGCCACACTGCAAACATCTAGAAACTGCAAGGTTACATGGCTCGGGTCCAAGTGGGGCTCAAGACCTCCCATCCCTGAAGTGCACGTTTCATTGACAGATTGAATGGGTAGGATTCAGCTGTGGATTGTAGCCCCTTAGTCTTGAGCATGGACACTTCTAGTGTGTCTTTTCATATTATCATATCGACCTCTTTAAGAATCAAAGGCAATTTAAAGGCAATTGAAGGATTTTTTATTTCTTGTTGTATCTGGCAGAATTCTTCCCTAGAACTTTGTGTAAGCTTCTTGTCAGGCAGGTGTGTGAACTGTAAACTACAGGCAACGAGAAAAAGAAACTGGTATTCCAGCACTATCAAGCTCCTTGTGATGCTCTTCAGCCTGTGCCACATCATTATCCTCTTATTAATTTCAAATTAAGAGTGCTTACTTTCAATAATGGTGACCGGAGGGGAAAGAGACATAATGAATTTAAAAAAAACCAAACAAACAACAAACAAACAAAACACTCAACCACAAAACAAACAGGTTTCTCTGGATGTTTACCTTGTAAATTAGAACAAGAAGTCCTTTGGCTTTTACGTTAATTTGGACTTGTGCCTGCTTTTGAAAAATAGAGCCATATATTCACAGGGTTGCCTCTGTATTAATAGTATCAGTTAAAGCCAATGATCTCAAAGTACACTAGAAACATTAAGCTTCACAAATTTTTCCAAAGAGTTATTACTTGAGGAGAGGGACTAAGAAACTTGACCTTCATTTCAGAGTCTAATTTTACACCTTTTAATGGTACCAGGCTCCAGACCGCCTTACACAGGAGGACGACTTCAGGCAAGGCTGGGATGTCCCTGAGAACAAATCATGTGTGGCACCAGAGGATCATGTTGCCTGGGCTGTTGAATATTTGGGAGATGGGGAGAACCTGGAACATACTCTGGTCTGGCGAGTGACCTCTTACAGAGATGAAGTCTTATTTCTGTACTGCCCTGAAATCCAAGCCACATAGACACATCATATGCTGCCACATTCCTGCCATTATCTAAGTGACTGGACTTGCATCTTAGGTAACATTTTAGGCAGGAAGAATACATGGGACTCTCTTCCTGTCTGGCCATGAAAGTCTGGTTTAGACAATACTAGCTGGTAAAGCTGAACTTTCTTAGCCTCCAAAACAGTGGCAACAAACTGTGTGTTGGAAACAGTCCTCAACTTGTTCTAAATTCTGTACTGTGACTGGATGTCATCTTGGAGGACACATGCTGCAATGAACAGAAAATATTCCAGGGACTGTTGGTTGCAATTTAATTATCATTACAACGTATTCCATTCTACTAGATTATTGCTTTCAGGCATGAGATGTGTGGGGAATCAGAACAAAGAAAATCCAAAAATCTTGTACATTCTTCCTAGGAAACAAAACTAACAAAATCTTTCATAAACTATATTTTCCACTAGCAAAATCAGAAGTTGCTCCACTGACCTCATGACAAACAAGTAGAGTAATATAAAGACTGTTAAAGACTGTTTAATAAAGACTGTTAAAAAAATTGAACTCCCCAAATGCTAATTACAACAAAAAGAAAATGAAAAGTTTAACAAGAGTGCAATATAAGAAGGAATTTAAATATTTTAAATGTATTCCAATATAGCACTTAATTGGCACTGAGAAAGTTTAAGTTAGGCAGCTAACATGATAAAATTAATGTAGATGCACAGCAAAAGACTATTTTATTTGATATTTTATATGTGTTATATGACAATTTAATTAAACGTTGAAGTAATCCAGGCAAATAATTTCCTAGTGAAATAAACCTCGAATAATCAGCTTCCTTTTCTTTAAGGATCAATGCAGAGTGACACCTAATCTATGCTTTATGACTTTACACTCTTAAAATTTATGTCAAAATTAATGAGACAAAATAGAATTCTAAGGGCTATTTTTTTCACCATCACACATGCATAGTAAGTCAACTCATTCTTGCTGGAAATAAGCTCAGATAGAGAAACAACCCTAGTTCTTATGATGTTATTACCTTTTTAATTTTTATAAAAGTATGTTGATAAATCTCAGCGTAACGGGGAAAAACAAAGGCTTTCAGTACAGATCAGTTTGTTAGGAGAAGTTTTAGAACTTTTCAGCTGATACTTCAAGCACGCTATGTAATCTGTTGCCTTTAGTCAAAGCTAAAAGGAAATACTCTCAGAATGTCACATGATTCTGAAGCAATTTGAATCAGTTAAATATAAACATTGTTGTTTCTACTGAATTCTGTTAGCATATTAACAGGAATAATTCCAGCAAACTCCATTAATTTCTGTGTGCTATTTTAAAGTTTCATTTGTGGGAAATATTGTTTCACTTGCAAACTAGACATAATTTCAGGGTTGGGCTCACTGCTTCGCGTCAGGAAGACAGAACATGTGTGCATGTATTTTATGTATATTTTGCTTATCTGTGGGTATGCACATGTGTGTGGTCTGTGGTCTGACAGCATTTGTGAAAGGCTTAAGTTGCTTCCTAGCCTGATTTACATCAGGCATCACATCAAGAATGTCCCTGTGAGTTTACAATTTATTTTCCCTTGGGTAAAGTTGTCCAATTCTGGGGAAAGGAAAACAGGGACATTGACTTGCGCAACCTCAAAATCGATGAATGACAGAAGCCATTGACTGCATCATGGATGTCATTTTCTACATTGCAGATGTCTTTGGTTGGATGAGCTCCTCAAAAAGGCACTAGAAATCTCTATTTGATGGAAGCAGATGATTTGCAAGACTGAAAGAAGCTGTTGCAGATAATGGAAAGGCTGTTCTGCAACTGTAGATGTCTGGTTATATGTCCAAGTGTTTCCTCTGGATGGCATATATTTCTATTTTCCTTTTTCAGGGTAAAACATGAGCAAATCTTTAAGTGACAGGAACATTCAAAATATTCACTTTCTGCTTCTAGCAAGAACATCATCCTAAATTATTTTATAAAATACTATAATTATTATTTCACTTTTTTATTTATTGAGAAATCATATGTTTTTTGTTCTAATAAAATGTAGCCATATTTGAAAATCTTTAAAGTACATAAAAAATGTTTAAAGACCAATGTGTTTCTCCTTCAAGCAGTAATAAAAAGAAAACACTTGTTTGCATGATTCAGGGATAGAGATCTCTGTTAAACAGCACAGATAGGTATACAAGATTGACAGCAAAAAAAAAAAAGTGAATTTGCATCATCTTAACAACCTCCTACTTTTTTTTTGCTTATTTCTTTTCACATTATAAGTCATTCAAGGGCTTCCTAAAATGTTCTGATGATGACAAGCATCTTTTTCTTAATAAAACATAAAATTATTTTTACCCTGTGGTCAGTTGATCTTGTCTGGCTTCCAGAAGACCATGCAGCTGCTCTCTCACTCCCTTTCCTCAACAGGATAGGGGTAGAAAAGAGGACAGAAAAGCTCACAGGCTGAGAAAAAGACAGGGAGACCATTCACCAATTATTGTCACACGCAAAGCACGACTATATGGGGAAAATTCATTTAATTTATTGCCAGTTCCAATAAAAATGTAATTAATAATGTGAGTAGTGGCAAACAAAAGGCCACATTAAAACAACCCCCTTCTTCTCCACTCTTTTTCAGGCCCAGCTTGACCAGCTGTCAAGCAGCAGAAAAAAGAAAAACAAAATAAAAAATAAAAATAAAAATAAAAGAAAAAATAAAAATAAAAATAAAAATAAAAATAAAAAGAAAAAGAAAAAGAAAAAGAAAAAGAAAAAGAAAAAGAAAAAGAAAAAGAAAAAGAAAAAGAAAAAGAAAAAGAAAAAGAAAAAGAAAAAGAAAAAGAAAAAAAAAGCAAAAGCAAAAGAAAAATAGAACAACCAGTCTCCAGAATTTCTTTGTTGTTGTTGTTTGTTTTTTTTTTGTTTGGTTGTTTTTTAAATTCTACTCTAAGATTTTGTCATCTTAAAACAATCTGATAGAGATTAAGTGATAGAGAAGAAGATCTTGAAGTCTTAAAAATGATGGAATTCCTGTATGATATAGTCCTTGAAGAAAAATCTATCTAATGGAAGCTGTGTATCAAGGTACTAAATATTTCACTTTCTAAAATCCTTTCTTTTGGCTGAAGGCTGAAACTAATGTATGGTTGCTTCTGGAAAGTATCTAAAAGGCTGAAGAGATGAATATGGGATTATGATAAATTGTTTCCTGAAATAAATGTCACAGCAGCGAGAATAATTTATAGCAGAATTTAACTGAAGAATAAAATCCTGGAGAGAATGTATATGATAGAGTCACTTTTACTCCTTGATTTTTTTTTTTTTCACAAAATACTAGCAGATACAGCAGAATTGGTGAATGTTTATAACAAATGTGTCACTGATGAGTCAATGAAGAATGATGGAACAGAAAAGCTTGTTGGCTTTAAGATCTAGAACTACATGTGAAGATACATACAGTCAATATGTACAGTCATACCTTGAGGTAGCAAAGCAACGATGGTAACAGAGTAGAGAGCCACAAAAAGACAATGATTTCATCTGCTAGCACTGACAGAAGGCAGGAAAACATTAATAGAAAAGGAAATTGTATATGTCAGTTAACCTTTCCTCTTTCTTTGCTACCTCCTGCATTTGAAATATGGCGATCTTCTCACATTATCGTTATATGTCTTACCCTATGCAGGATGCCAAGAGAATAGACAGCTACAAATTTAAATACTGCAGTAACTAAGCAGTGACTCATACAAAGTCTAGTAAACATAAGGAATGGGTAAAGCAAAGAGTGCAAACCTTAAAAGGCATAGGTTTCTTTCTGAAGACTAAAGGTTAAAAATAGAAGTTAGGAAGTAATTTGTAATAAATAATTTCTGAAGAACATTTTCCTTCTTTCTTCTGGCAGAAAAACAACAAATCTAGGTCTCTTCTTAGTTTTTCAGCAATGATATTGCCCTTGGTTCATCAATAGCTGATGAATAATTAGTTGCTAAAGCTCTCCAATTGTGCTGGTTTTGCTGGTGAAAATGCACAATATTGTTGCATGATACTTTCACCATTTCCTATTTTAAGTAACAGTCCAGGTCAGTGGGAATTTTTTTTTTATTATTATTTTTTTTTTTTCCCAGTCTGATTTCCCCACTGCTATTGTGTCTAAATATTAAGTTTGTATATCTTGCTTTTTGTGTTAGGCGGAACTTTGAAGAATTTAGGGCACTTTCTAGGCCTACCTGAACCTGAACTTTAATGAGTTTCCCCACTTTGGAACACAAAGTTTCATCTATACTTTAACATGAGAGTTGGTTCCAAAGTGCTCTAGTGTGAGTGCTAAGGCAATTCGTTCCAGCCAAAGATGGGGAAGAACCTATGGTTTTCTGTATCAGAAGTGTCCAGATCTAGCAGTAGGCTCTAAGAGGACATTTTGAAATGGAGACAGAGAAGGACATGGCAAGCCACATTTTGCACAGTGTCAGCAGACTTGTTCAGAAAACAAGATACTTGTATCTACCTCTCAGCCCAGAGTGGAGGTTTTATATCCATCTAACCACCAAAGCATGGACTAACCATACAGCAGAATGATGAGGCATTGATTTTGAAACCCCGCAGCCAGAAATGCCTATTGAACAGGGAAGATAAACCCTATAGCTGGCTGAGCCAAGGAAGCATGGCCTTTTTAACTTAATTGCTGTGCATTGCAAAGAGGTACAGGTAACTTTGTATTCAGTGTCCATCATAGAACAAGAATCCTTTTTTACTGTCTTAGATGTAGAAGAAGATGGTGTGGGGACTGTTACCAAATTTCTCATTTCCTGAACCATTTCTTCTGTTTGATAGTGCCCTCCCCACTTTCATACACATAGTCCAGTGATTAGGCTGTGTTTGTCTGAAAAAATAAAACAATAAGGAATGAGTTTGAAAAGGGTGAGCCTACTTTGTACATTATTTGAAGATGAAATTCACGCTTCCTTAACTTTTTGAAGAAAGGATTTACATGCCTAACCTAGATATGAACTTAACAGGTAGGTAAAGCTGTACTCTTTGTTGGTGTAAATTGCCACTGTTTTATTCAAGAATTTAATTTTATTTATCTTCTTGAAAGTAGGTATTTGATGACCAGATTATATCGGCTCATGTCCTTACAATGTTGAATCCGTGAAATTCTAGCCCTCAGCAGCTCAGACTAAACATCGAGCTGTCTTAGTGCTTGTGGTTTTATCAGTTGATGGGAATTTTACCATAGACTTCAAATGCAGTAGGTTAGAGCCCTATTTCTGCATGCTGTAATAATTCACTCTAACTCTGGGGTCTTAGGTCGTAGGTAGACATAAAAAAGGAAGAAATAAGATTTAAAATATCTAATTTCTTCCCCTATATTCTTCCAAACTGTTGCCCTCAATTGCATTACTTCACTTGTTACACAATATCTATTTTTCTCAGTCAAACTTTAAAACATTAAATTTCCCATTCCAGTAAGCCTTGCTCTTTTTTTTTTTTTTTAATTTTAATTTACATCTCTGTTGATATGTTGAACTGAAAACACATTCATATATGAAGTTTTTTTCAGTTTTCTGGTTCTACTGATGAGCAGAATGATTCAGAAAACATCAGATATAAAATAACGTAGCAATTAAATTCACTGCTTTCTTCCTAGCAAATGGACACAGAGCAGCTTGGTCCAATCATAGAATCATAAAATTGTAGAATAGTTTGGGTTGGAAGGGTGTGAGAAGCAGAAAAGTCCTTGTGTTATCAACACTGTTTTCATTACAAATCCAAAACACAGCCTCATACTAGCTACTACGAAGAAAATTAACCCTATTGCAGCCAAAAGCAGCACAATCTTACAAATGTAAAAATAATATACTAAATCAGTTGCAGTAAGCCACTGAAAACAAATCCTTACCTTGTTTCATTCACCCTTGTGCAATGAATCAATGACTTGTCATTGTGGTCTGATGACCCAGATAACTGAAATAGTTTAATCAATGTAACAACACAGATTGTGCTGAAAACTCTCCACAGAACACAGATTCACACAATTACTTTTGACACTTCAAATCTCTAACAGCTCAGCAACCTATATAGGCAGATAATGGCTTTGCAGTACATTGTTTATGCACTTGAATTGGTAATGCATCTCCTCATGGAACTGAAAGCCCTGTGTCTGCGGCATGACTACAATCTTGTGTGTAAAAAGATTAGGCAAATTTTTAAGCACTTGTGTTCCCCACTGGATTAATGTTAGTTGCAGGGCATGATGGTGTCCATTAGGATTCTCAAGCCAGATGCATTAAACAACTATGTTGTTTGTTTGTTTGTTTGTTTGTTTGTTTCAATCCTTAACACCAGCTCCTCTGGAAAATTCCTTAGGGCAAGATGGCATTCATGGACACTGTGCTGCACAATGAGCCACTGTCCTTCCAGAACTTCAGGACTGATTGTCTCACTTCTTGTCCTTCCTCTATTTTCACAGAATCACAGAATCACAGAATGTTAGGGATTGGAAGGGACCTCGAAAATCATCCAGTCCAGTCCCCCCATGGAGCAGGAACACCCAGATGAGGTTACACAGGAAGGTGTCCAGGTGGGCTTGAATGTCTGCAGAGAAGGAGACTCCACAACCTCCCTGGGCAGCCTGTTCCAGTGTTCTGTTACCCTCACTGAGAAGAAGTTCCTTCTGAAATTTAAGTGGAACCTCTTGTGTTCCAGTTTGAACCCACTACCCCTTGTCTTACCATTGGTTGTCACCGAGAAGAGCCTGGCTCCATCCTCCTGACACTCACCCTTTATATATTTGTAAACATTAATAAGGTCACCCCTCAGTCTCCTCTTCTCCAGCTCCAGAGCCCCAGCTCCCTCAGCCTTTCCTCACACGGGAGATGCTCCACTCCCTTCAGCATCTTTGTTGCCCTGTGCTGGACTCTCTCCAGCAGTTCCCTGTTCTTCTGGAACTGAGGGGCCAGAACTGGACACAATATTCCAGATGTGGTCTCACCAGGGCAGAGTAGAGGAGAAGGAGAACCTCTCTCAACCTATTAACCACCCCCCTTCTAATACACCCCAGGATGCCATTGGCCTTCCTGGCCACAAGAACACAGTGCTGGCTCATGGTCATCCTGCTGTCCCCCAGGACCCCAGGTCCCTTTCCCCTACACTGCTCTCTAATAGGTCATTCCCCAACCTATACTGGAACCTAGGGTTGTTCCTACCCAGATGCAAGACTCTACACTTTCCCTTGTTATATTTCATTACATTTTTCCCCGCCCAACTCTCCAGCCTGTCCAGGACTCTGGATGGCAGCACAGCCTTTGGCGTGTCAGCCACTCCTCCCAGCTTGGTGTCATCAGCAAACTTTCTGATAGTACACTCTACTCCCTTGTCCAAATCATCGATGAATATATTGAATAATACAAGCCCCAGTAGTGACCTCTGAGGCACTGCACTAGATACAAGACCCCACTGACCATTTACTTTCTGGCTTCTTCCCTTCATCCAGTTCGCAGTCCACCTCACTACCTGATCGTCCAGATCACTATGTTGTGATAGTGATGCTAATGTTAAAGAGTATTTGCTGCAGCGGTGCAAGCCTAATGATTTAACTGGGTCATATCCTACCATAGCTCCAGAGGAACAAGACATACAGAATTTGCCTTGGTGATGCTTCTCAAATAATAAAATAGCCTCAGCATTAGAATCATGGTGTGCTTTGGTTTTCATGGCTGCCTGTCAAGCCTTGAGGGTAAAAATATCCAAAGAAACCCAATAATCCTTTATCCCTGTCTAGTTATCTTTCTGAGCTCGGTCATGGTGGGTGCTTTGGGTTCTGATTCTTTTCCTTGAGTACACTGGTTCTTGTGTTCAGCTTTAAATATATGAGAAGTCCCAGCAGTTCAAACTAAATATGTGTGCAAATAAAGCTATGGGCATATGCACTTCACAAGATAAAGACTCTTCAGAGGATCTCAAAATCTTTCTGAAGCATTACTTAATTGATCTTTGTCATATCTGTGCAACAAGTGCAATATTGTTGCATTTCTTGTGACAATAAGCTGAGCTATGGAAAGGTAAAAGACATTATGCATATGGGAAAGAGTAAAGAATGGAATTAAGATGTCTGGACTACCAGTCTCATGGTGAATGTAATAAACAACATTACCTATTTTCATGCCTTCTTAGTGGAGCCCTGCAGATCAGTAAATATTATTTTGTCATTGTCAGTAACAGACCACAGGCTTCAAATTAACTCTGCAAGACTTCAGAACTGCCAGTTTTTGTTGCAACTTCACCTGCCCTGCCTGCAGCCTTATTTAAGCTTCTTTAGCTCTAGTGGTAATTTTTAATGGCCAGGTAGCTATCGCCTATTTTATTTTTGCTTATTTTTGTATAATTGTGTGGTACAACCATAATTTTCACATAGACAGGGGTAAAAAGTATTTCTTTCGTGTAGCATCAGCTACTTACAACCCTAGCGTAATGATGTAGAGTAGAAGAACTTTGTCTTGAGATAATAGCAGAGTCCTCAAAAGTGGGCACATGGGATGCACTGCAGAAGACTATAGATAACATAATGCTGAGAATTTTGACGTTGTAAACAACTCACCAATGCTCAGAGAAATGCAGACAAGGGAGGAGCAAAAACAGATTTTAGGGGTACCAATGAGTAAGCAGAGCAAATATCTTGTATAGAGAAGGCATTTCACATACAGTAAGTTCAATACTAGCATGAAGTAGCAGATCAAAAATGAAAAAAAGGTTTAAAGCACTAGTGAAAATGTATAAAATGCAATATGCATTTTTTACTGTATTACTTTAGTCTAGGCTAACACCAATTCTTTGAGTAGGCTTTTAAGATTTAAGTTACACTGATAAGGCAGACTTGACTTTACATATAAAGTATGTTTTGTTTTGCCCACAGCAAAGTTTTGAATAGAATATTTTTATACTTCTGAGTAGCAGAAAATACATAGAGACAATTAATTACAGCCTTTTAATTTTTTTTTTTTTTATTTCAAAGGGCAACTAGTGTAGCAATCAAAGGGATAATTTCAATTTCTTGAAAATATGAGAAAATAACATCAATTTTTTAATTAGAGCATATAATTTAGTGTATATCTGCATATATTTAACTTTTAAATTGTAAAGCTGTAATCTGACTCCACTAAAGATTTTTTAAAAATAGCTCAATTCAGACTGAAAAAATTCTTTTGGTGGACCAAACTGAAATTCTCTTTGTCTTCTTCTGTTCCAAGATTATATTTTTCAATGTTATTTTTTGTATGGTAAACGATCTGAAATAGCTTAGTGGTTTTTGTTTGTTCGTTTGTTTGTTTGTTTTCTTGTTGTTTTGTTTTTGTCTCATTCCTGGCTTTCAGTCCTGTTTTGTTCCAGGTACAATGTAGAAAAAGGCTTAAAGTAACACAAGTATGAATGATACATAGCTGTTCTGGGTGGGTTAGGGAGAGATGACATTCATACAACTATGACTTTACGAGGGTAGATCAAGTTGCTTAAAAATTAGCATTTAGGATAATTAGAGATGATCTGGGATACTAGAGACATCTGCACTCTGATGGAAAATGCTACACAGAACTTAGGAGAGCCACACTTTTCTCCAGCCCCACATGAAGGTTATCCCACAGTGCTCAAAACAGCACCAAGCACTTCTGTGGAGACAGTCTTACCTTGCTGAGCATTAAAAGCATGTTTTAGGCAAGTTGTCTATAAGCCTTTATTGGCCACTACAGGAAAACAGATTGTAAAATACATTTTTAAGAAAGATGCATATTTTTTCCCATTTTAGAGGCCTAAAATGGGTCAAATATCTTGCCGGCAAAAAAATTCCATCTCTCTCCACTAGGTATAGCAGTGCTTTAATATAATTAGTTAAGTTCCTGCTGATATACATTTGGTGAGATTAATACACCTGCTGTGCTGGCTACCATATTGTGTAAAACACTTAACTTTATTGTTTGTTTGTTTGTTTGTTTTTTGTTTATTTGTTTGTTTGTTGGCAATAAATAATGTCAAGAACTTCACTGCAAATGCAAAATACTACTTTACTTTTCTATTGGATTTACAGACTTGTAGTTTGAGTGCACATGGTTTAGGATCCCATATGCTGCATACTCTTCTCAAAGCTGAATAGATCCATTGATTTGTCCAAGACCAGTACTGCAGATTGTCATCTTCATAGTAATGTATGCTGATTCACTGCATCCTGAATCTGCACAGTACGAGAAAGAAAGCTGGGCATAATATTTCCATAAGCCATACCTTGCAGCTAACTGGTACTTCCGAGAAATAAATCCATCTAGGTTGTTTATGTCAGTCAGTCTTAAGGACGGCATTTATTTTCTCAGTGCCTTTCCCTGGAAAATAAATGTTAATTTGATAATATTTAGTACAAAATTATTGCTGACCTACAAGAGATTACATAGGAAGTCTAAAACAGATCTGAAGTTTTAGTTGAGACTTCAGCTCTAGGTTAAGACAGCTGAATACAAGTGTTTTCCGATGTAATCAGTATCTAATTTCCCATTTTAATCAATGGAATTTTGAGTGATTTGAGACTAGAGAGAAAATAATTCTGAATTTACCACCTACTGGCAATTCAGCTGAACGATCCTCTGAACTCCTGTATTTCTGCTCAAGGAATTAATTTCAGTTGCCCACATACAGACACCTGGTGATACTTGGGATGTTTTAAGGAATCCACGAAATATTAATATGTGCATGGCTCTGGCAGAATCAACACAGGAGGCCTATTAAATCCATGCATTTCGGGACTGGATGCTCCAGAAATCCTGTCATGTAAGCCACAAGAATAATGTGAAAAGCAGATAAATTAGGTAAGAGAAGTAAAAAGAAGAATGTGGAGGCCTCCCTAACCTGTGCGAAAAATTATAACCTGGTAGGTATTGGTAAGGGGAGATTTATTTCAAGGTGTGGGTGAGCTGGACGTGAAAGTGGGAGGACCTCACACCAGTGGGAGATAATTTTGGATGACAATCTAGTGACAGTTTCGGCTCTGCTTTCACCTCCCCTGCAAATCTGCCTTGCTGACCCTCTCACTGAATTTTTCACAGGTTGACATATCTCTGCTGTGTTGTGCAGAAATTTTGCAGCCCAAGAAACGTTTTCTAACACGAGTTTCATCAATACTTTAATCTTGTAAGCTCTAACCATTGCAATAAACCCAAAGTAGCAAAAAAGGATGTTTCATTAAATCACTCTCGAGCATCCTAGTTAGGACTTGCCTTTGAAATAGCATTATCTATACACTGTGAGAAAATATTAAATTTGTGGTGTGAGAAAATATTCTGAGGTGTAGTTATCTTCAAAGCCACTTAAGAAACAAAGAAAAATTCATAGCAAAAATCCTTGGGACGTGCTTGAGATCCAAGTGCTCTTGCAAAGTGGTTTTCAGACTTTTGTCCCTCGAGAAAAAAAAAAAAAAAGCAAGAAAGCAAGAAAGAAATAAAGGAGAAAAAAAATATTTTAGAAGGGCCTTATGATTTCAGGGGCTTGGCTCATAGTTTGACATTTACTAGCCAGTGCTTGTGCATCTTTTTTTCTCCCTGACCCATATTCTTCTGGAGTGCAGGAACCCTTTATGGCAGTTTTCACCTTCATTCTCATAACCAGGGAAGCCCATTTTCATTTACTTGTTTTTTCCATCAGGGAAAGTATTGAGTTTCCTTTTGAAAGAGTATGTTGTTTGATTTTTACCTGCCCTCAGAAGAATTTTTATCCTTTGATTGCTGATACTTTGTGCTTCAGTCCTGAAAACCACTATTACTTTTCTTCTTCTGCTTGATTCTCAGTTTGGAATCTGAGGCATTTTGTTGTTAGTCTTTTTTTTTCTCAGGCATGGATTATATCTACACTTGTTTAGGGCTCAATACAATCGAAGTTCAGTACTAATTGCTAGTACAAATACCAGCCTTTATTGTTATGTTTTGTTCCCCTAAGGAAACAGAAGATCAAGAGTCTTTGAAGTGTTCCATGCGCAGGAGGAAGGAAGAAAGACACACGGAGAGTAAGTATTTCTTTAGTTATTGTTGCCTTGGTAAAAGAGATCATGGAAGACCTCAAAAGCGATGACTTACGGCCCTAGTTACTCTTGTGCTACAGTAGGATTCAACTAGAAGATCCAGTTAATAAAGGTGATTTCCACTGTGTTGGTTCCTAAACAAGCATTAAGTGGAAGACAGCTCCATGCACAGAGATTTAGAATCAAAATAGGAAAGAACTGAGACAAATGAATTTTATTCTTTTTTTAGAAAATGGGGAATAAAACCTTGCAGAGTTAATATTCACCTATAAAAGATTGTCAAATAGGTCAAAAGAAGAAGGTGACAAGTAGGCAGATAAGAGACAGAAAGTGGAGTTTCCAAGTTCTTCTGGAGATGAACCGAGCTATAGGGAATTCAAGTTACTTAGAAAAAAATATCAAAATCAAAGACCTGCAAATAGGAAAGAGAACAAGCAGGGAAACCTGGTTTGGGTCACAAGGAGAAGACATGGACACCATGGAATGGAAAAGAATTGTGAAGTATTGCTACACACTAACCATTCCTGGATTTTCCAAACTGTACAGGCAGCTTTAAACTTCGTGTGTGCTGTCCTTTACTGCACTGGACGCTACCTTACAGAGGATATAAAATGTATTTGGAAGACATACCCGTAAAGTTCAAATATTTTTATTGTATGTATTAACATTACAAATATTGATCTAAGCTGAAAACAAAATTAGAAATTACCTTGAAGGACAATAATCATTGATACTAACCTTGGAAAAAAGCAATGTTTATTACATATAAACCTGAAACAAAATCTTGTCTAGCAATCAAAATATTCCATGTATTATCTTTTTCAATTTGTTCTACATTTTGTAATATAATAAAAGATAATGTAAATGTGAATAGATGAAGATACATAAGAAAGTAAAATGTGAAGAAGCAAGACATGGGTGTAGATAAACTGGCATTTTAGAAAAATATTAGGGTCTTTTTAGGATCTTCAGTACCATTTACCTACGGTACCCGTAAATAATAGAAATGGATTCTTAACAGTTCATGTCTCTTTGCCAGTAAGTATGAGTTATTTTCGCAGGAATGTTATAGCATTATGTACTTAAAGGGACTTTGTGAGAGTTTTGTCACCATCACCCTCAGTGATAGTAAGAATAACTGTTTATCACTTCAGCACTTTCATCTATAAAGCTAGAAGGTGAATCCCATCCTTACCCTAGAGTTCTAGAATGTCTAATAAAACAGATCCTGAGCTCAATTTTGAGTACTGGTCTATATACATATATATATATATATACACACACAATTTTTTTTTTTTTTTTTTTTATTCCCAGCAGATGGGGAGATTCAGATTAGAAATACAGAGTAAACTCAAAGTCACTGTAGTAGTAAAGATCCTGCAGTGATACCTTCACATCATAGTGTGACTTCTGCAAGAAAAATATAAGTAAAAATGAGAAAAATGTACAACTTCCAGTCCGCTTAGCAGACCTGACTCTGAAAACACCTAAGGAGAAAAACTATGAAGAAAGGTGTTATTTTTACTGACATTCTCAATTTTTTAGTTAGACACTGCTAGCAAAGTGTTTTCTTATGCTTGGATGATCAGCACGAAATAAATTGAAGTGAAAATGCGCTGGATAAATGTTATTAGTAAAAATATGGATTGCTAGCTATCATGTTTCATGATGCAATACAAAAAATAAAGTAAACCAAAACTTTTGAAGTAGAAACTATTTTGCATTGAAAAGTCAATGAGCATTGATTTTAGTATGAACTATGTTTATTTTATATTGCTAGCTATATTAAAGATTTTGATAGTTTCAAAAGAGTAATGTGACAAAATTATAGAGGATTTTTCTCATTGGACTAACTAAAAAATGTAAGAAAACAGTTGCAGAGCTTTCAAAGATACAAGGCTTTCTATTTATTAAACTACATAGATCAAAATGTTGATTTTGCTTATGCTGGTATTTGACTGAAAATTAAACTACGTCAAAGAGACTATTAAGAAATTAGATTAAGCAGGTGGGCTATCTCTTTCAATGTCAATGACTGACTTTTTCAACCACTCTGAGAACATGTTTCCTGTAATCAGGAAAAATGGGACCTGTCAATCAGGACCTGGGGTTTGAGAGCGTATTTCTCTGGCTTGGTTACTAATGGAAAATCCTTTTACTTTTAAAATGGATATAATCACTATTTCTGTACCTCACAGCCCTTTGCAATACTAAAAAGGTAGAAATTATCATATAATCAAAGCAGTGTGTGAATGTGGGTACATGAGAATGTATATTTAATGGGTGTGGGTAAGAATGTTAAAAAGCTTTTGCTTTCTAGTGTGTGCCATGTGCCCCGCTGTGATTCCGGCTGTGCAGACAATACTCTGTTCTCACCATGTTGGATCAATGTCGTGTTCATCCCTGCATGAATGTACATGCACATTTTTACAGAGCGGTCCACACAATTCAGTAAGAAATCATTGCTAGAAGCTTCCCCATGGAAAGATAAGCATTGCTGTTTATCCTCTTTAAAATGCACTTTATACAAAACACATCTGGGGGAATTGTATGTTTGCAAGTAAGAGCAGATTAGCAATATTTAGTCAGTCTGTATCTGCTGAACACTTATTATCTCTTCAAAGACTTAAGACTGCACTTCTTTTGCCTGGCCTTTGCTCACTCTGACAATAATCTCTGAGAATATTTCAGATACATTTCTATGTAAGACTTGTTAAGAATCAAGCAACTTTTAAATAACTGGAAACAGAAGAAAAAGAAAATAGGAAAACCTTCCTTCTCAAACGCAAGGTTTTGTATTTTGCACCATAACCATTACTACTAACTGGCAGTAGCTCTTAAAAAGAAAGGTAAACTAGGATAGATTTCAACAGTCAAGAACATTTTAGTATTAATAGGATCTAATGCAATGCTTACTAAAACCAGCAGAATGATTGGGTTTTTTTTATGATGCATATAGAGGAGATACTCCATGTTATTGACAATAAAAACAAAAAATAAATAATCCCAGTTTAAAACGGTTCTGGGTTTGATTAAAGGCTCACATACCCACATATCAAGGCTCTAGCATTGTCCAGGAGTTAATACTGCATGAAAAAGCTACAAGAATAGGACAAGAGTGCTGCCATAATTTCTAGAATATTTTCCCAGCACCATGTCTGGTGATTCAGAAGCTTCCTTATTCAGGAGAGTTTTCTTCATATTTAATAGTCTGTGATAGATATCTGTCTCATTAATTTGTCTAATCCCTGTAAAAAATATCTTTGTCTTAGAAAGCCACTAATGTTGAAATTTGTCTTCTCCAAATTTCCCATCTTTTCCCTGTTCGCCTTGTCCATGCCATATCTGATTTTACAGATCTCTACAACATTTTTTGTGTGTCCCTTCTTCCCTTGTTTCCAGGAGGTATTTTCTAAGCAAAATAATCTTGATCTAATTTGATCCTTATGCAGGGCTGTTATCATTCTTTCTCCACAATAAAATAACTCAACCTTTGCTTTAATATTTCTGTTCATAATCGTGCTCTTTCTAGTAGAAACAGGGCCATAGCTTCCTGTAGATATATCCACACAATTCCTGTTGACAGGTGTAGGAATTTTCCATTTAAAACAAAACAAAACCAAAACCCCACAAACAAACAAACTAACCCAAACAACAGCAACAATAACAACAAAACAAAGCAAAAAACCCCAAACAAACACAAAAAAACCCCTGAGAGCTGTAGTGTCTCTGTACAAAGCCCGTCATGATTAAGAGAGACAGTTTTATCATGGCTATACCTATTTCACAACACAATTTATGCTAGATAGCTACTTTTTCTGCAGTTAAAATTTGTCAAAATGAACCAAAACTTTTAGTGGTCCTGTTGTAAATACTGGTTACATCTTCAAGTAATGTAAGCAAAGATGTTGTTGACTGGTGCCTCTGATACTGGAATTCTACAAGGTGTTTCAAAAGATAGACCCTATTTGAAATTGAAATGGGCCAATCTTTTTGAAACACTCTGTATTTCTGCAAGTCATATTCTGTTGTAGCAAGTAATTTCCTTTTCCACATTAACCAAAATATACAGTTTGTCGCTGAAGAGGCTAGAGAAAATGAAGGGTTCTTCTGGGTCTTATATTCTATACTTCCGTCTCACTGAAAACAACCCAAATATACATAGATAATTAAAGGCATGAATGACTTATTCTTATTTTCCTAATGTATGTGGTTTTAGAATCCTGTTAGATTAATTTTATATTACATTAACATTCATTCTTGCAATTAACATTCTGTTATATGAAAGGCTAATAATTACTGTTTACAGATTAATGGAGTGTATTAGTTGTGCAGATGCTTTTAGTCACATTTGGAGACAGTCAGTGCAACTTTTTTCACTTCTTTCTCGTAAATGGATTTGACAAGTTCAGATGTAATGGCTGCTGCTGAGATCCATGTAATGTAGCTGTTCAAAAAGAGATTACAACATGCTTTGTATGGGTCTGGAGTGTAAAATGATCCAGGAGGTGATGAAGAAGGCAACAGCTTACTTGCTAAGAGATATAACTCAGCATGAGGACCTGATCTGAAGCTGTTCAGCACAGAAACAGAGGGATTCTGGCAGTCATGAAGGCTCTTCATCAAGCTCTTCATGTTATTTATTGATCAGCACAAGGCCAAACCTACAGAATTAAAGACTGTAGTTCATAAATCTGAGCCACCTGAGTAGCTCAAGACCACGAGTATCAGCCAGTGCAAATGTTAAAATACCATTCACAGATGTTGTCACTCCAAACTGTGAGCTGCCTTTCTCCCTTTCTCTGAGACCCTTAAACTTGCACAGCACCTAAAAGTCAGCAGGGTCATACAGCGTTAACCTCGGCTAAGGGCCACACTCTCACCCTTCTCAATAGGACATGGGGAGAAAATAGGGTGGAAAAGGTTGTGGGTTGAGATAAAGACAAGGAGAACATTTACCAGTTACCATCACAGGCAAAACAGGGTAACATGGGGAAAACTCATTTAATCAATTTCTAATTCCAATAAAAATTAGATTAGTAATTTAAGTAATGGGAAACAAAAGGCAAACATTAAAACAACACCTTCCTCCACTCTTTCTGAGAACCAGCTTCACCCCTTCTCTCAAGAATTTCTTTCTAATATCCAGCCTAAATTTCCCCTGGCAGAGTTTAAGCCCATGCCCCCTTGTCCTATTGCTGACTGCCTGGGAGAAGAGACCAATCCCCACCTGGCTATAACTTCCCTTCAGGTAGTTACAGAGAGTGATGAGGTCACCTCTAAGCCTCCTCTTCTCTAGACTAAACAAGCCCAGCTCCCTCAGCCTCTCCCCATAGGTCTTATGTTCAAGTCCCTTCACCAGTCTTGTTGCTCTTCTCTGGACCCGCTCCAGGCATTGGAATGGCTGCCCAGGGAGGTGGTGGACTCGCCGTCCCTGGAGGTTTTTAAACTGAGATTGGACATGGCACTTAGTGCCATGATCTAGTAAATGGACTAGAGTTGGACCAATGGACTCGATGATCTCTGAGGTCTTTTCCAACCCAGTCGATTCTGTGATTCTGTGAATCCTCTCCCCAAGGGGTGCCGGGGTGTGATGGGGTTGTGGTCAGTCTGTCCCAGCCCCTCCCCGGGCTGCAGGGTGGGTCTGTGCTCCAGTGGGGTGTCTCCAGGGCTGCAGGGGATCCCTGCTCCAGGCCTGCAGCACCTCCTGCCCTCCTCCTCCTCCTCCAGCCTCAGGCTCCATCCGCTGCTGCTCCCTCCTTGGCTTCCTTCTCCTCTGCCTGGGCCACTTTGGGCCATTTTGGAAACTTGTTTTCCCCCCGACAACCCCAGCTTACCTGAAGGATGTTCCTTCAATTAGGGCCACATGAAAAGCACTTTATGAGAGATATCACACATTACGTAAGAAGCAGTTGAGTCTTATGTAAGTTCTTTAACTTCTTTAAGTTCTTTTGCTCATCTAAAGATTTATGGCTCAGAAAGTTATGGAAATATGTTCAGTCTTACAGTAGAGTTAGAGAGACATTCTGGTAAGGGATTTGCCATATGTCTTTATCCTTCCTATAAATGGCTGTAGTTCTATTCATAGGTACCATGCACAAGCCCTCAACAAAGGTGGCTGAAAAAAGGGTTTTGACAACAGGAATATATCTTTGTTAATTAGCTCCTTCAGAAATCTGAAAAATCAGCCAAGTTGTCTTCTCTTCTCATTTCCTTTCTCTTATGTTAATTAATTTTCTGATTATCACTGATGGATATGTTTCAAGTAAGCCCTGGTATGTCAATCTGATTTATAGAATAAAATATGTATTTACTATTCCTGGATCCTTCTTCAATTAATATTATAAAGAGTGTGCTATTAATATATTCAGGGAAGCAATTTGTCAGGGCAACTGCTATTGCGTCTTCCACCCTTAGCAATAGTAATTCTCACAGTAAAGCTCCAGTATATACATAAGGGCTTACACACGTAACTTCCATATTTGTAGATGGAACTGAATTTTAATTTAGATTTTAATTTAGTCTTAAGGTCATCTATATTAACTTCAGTTAGTTTTGGGTTTATGTTACAGTTAACTTTGGTTTTGTATTATCCCTCTGTTAATCCAGAAATTAATGAAAAAATGCAAATTTTCTACTGGTTTGACAGAGAAGATCCTATTCCTTTTAGTTTTGAACACACGAATTTGAAATGAAACATCAACCTCATTAGATCAAATCACTCATGGGATGAAAAAAGGGACAAAGAGGGAGTTACACTTTGTTGGTAAAGATACTACGGAGTTTCTGAAACTGATCTAAAAAGAACATGGTTCCAGATTTATGTCTGGAATCCACGTCTAGCTGTTCAACTTTAAAAACAAACTAGTGAAAAAAATAGGAATATATTTTGAACATACTATCAAAAATATTATCTGAAAGATATGTTTCTTCAAAACTTTCATAGTGTACAATGAGTTTACATTTAGTACTCATAATTTTTGGTTTTGAATAGGACAAAAGTGAACAGTGAAAACCAAAAGCTAATTGACATAATCTCTACAGAAGAATTAGTCTGATTTACAATGACTAAAAATGTTGACAACTGAGGTGAAATATGTAAAGTTTCTCTTGTGAGTTGTTACCCTCTCTATCCTGTTCTTCAAAAAAAGGTTTCTGCCATGACAGCAGGCCTGGTAGAACTGAGTAATGACCAAGTCCTTATTTCCTGTGTTCACATATTGGTTTATTAACACTAGATCATATCAGAGGTGTTTTAAGAGGGTCAGGTTCAATACATGTTGTAACAGAGTCAACAAAGTAAAACTTCAAAATGTTTGGATGAGTTGTGTGGCACTGGCAGAGAACAGACACTGATGCTAGTCAAATATTCAGTTTAATCTTGTTACACTATATTGAGTCTATTATCTCTTGATGGGTGGCAGTGAGTACTATTAGCAGGATGACTGAACATCAGGGAACAAAGGATTGTACTAAAACATCTGTTTTTCAGATATCCAATTAATATGAATGGTCATTATCGGGGCAGTTCTCAAAAAGACACAGCAAAAGGTCAGAAGTTTTCCTGATGTAAATGTATTTCATTGCCATAAACCCAGTCAATGAAATAAAACCTCTGACTTTTCATTTAAGAACAACCAAGACTTTATGAATCAGGGAGTCTGGCTAATGGGACATGGAGATTTCACGCTAAGTCATTGCTTTAATTTAGCCGAAGTCTGCAGTCCAAGTAAAGCAGTTACCTGGTAGAGGCTGGTGCAAAAGGAAGTGCTGATTTCAAACGAATATGGATCCCCAAAGTTTTATCTTCACACCTGGTGGCAGATTTGCTGGTCAGTTTTATTTTTTACTAAAATTTATGCGGGAACATGTTCGAGAAACATCTCACCTCATGTCAGTGTGTAGAGCACTTGAGGATCAGAGCTGGAAAAAAGTAAATAGGTGCCAAGTTCATCAGGTTGCCAAGTTTCTGTAAATTCAATGTTATACAACAGCAAAAGTTATTGGACTTTCAAAAGGCAGAAATCAGTACCATTGGTGAACTTATACCCAAAGTTCTCCATTTACTTCTAGATCTAATTTCATCAAAATATCTAATTAAGAACTTACTATCCCACAGTTAGATCCCTTTTCCTAGCACTGAAGGAATTCAAATAAAATCTAAAAGTATGAAAAGAGAAGTGAAAAACTAAACTATGAATTAGCCTTGATTAAAAAATAAAACCCTTCCTTCTGTTTATATTTCATAGTAAATGAACTGTATGAGAGCAAAGCAGAGACAAGAAGAGCAGTACCCGCTAATATCTATAATCCCAATGTGTTTGAAGCCATGGACACACGATGTTTTAGTGCTTGTTTTGGTGATGATTGTAGAAGATTCTTAGCTGATCATAAAATTGTTGGGAAATATGTGGAAATATCTCTTCTTAGGGGGGAGCTCAATTTCTTCACTTTCACTCCATGATGAATTAACATAATCCAGTGCAAAAGAAGTCTAAAAATATATTAAGCCTCAAAGAAGTCTTGAATCTATCTAAAGCATAACGTGCCATGACATTACTTCATATTCTAATGAAAATTTACATGAAAGACATTTTTAGGTATGCCCCTTAACTGCAGTAGCAGAATAACTTTAGCATCCAAAGAGTTAGTTTCTTTTTACTCTTCTTGCTGTAGATACACCTCTTGGCAGAAAGGACATGTTATGTTCAGAGGTACAGAGTGAAAGAATAAGCAGCACACAAAAAGGCACAGGAAGCACTCTATGCCTTGTGTTAAGACCACTGATCTGTAAGGTAAATTCTGAGGTTTGGATCTTGTTCCTTCAGTATTACACAGTTCACCTTGAAGAGTTCTTGGGCCAGAAAGTAGACGTCATCTTTGGAGATGAGACTAAAACCAAAGCTGAGTGTCCCAGTTACCAAGTCACATAGAATGTTGAATGTTTTATCATGGTCCCTTATTGTACTGTGTCTCAACATGAATACCAGGAAAAGATTGTCTAATCCTTGCAGAATATGCCTTGGTCCCATGGGACTAAGACAGAAGTGGTATGTATCTGATCAGTAACAAAACAGCTCCGGGCTTGCTCAGAGTCACACTTTCCAGACACAGAAGAAAATTTCAAGCTAAGCAAGAGGAGAGTTTGAGAAGTGATTTTAGAACACTGAAATCATTTTAGATCACAGTTGCATCACAATATAAATGCTACTTTTAGATTACAAAGGTAAGTATATACCATGGCAACAAGAATACTTTTTAGCTGCAGAGACTGTGTCCTGATTAATTTCCCAGCTCTGTAGAAAAGTGCTATGTGAACGCTGGCCATCTACCTCCTTTCCCCTCTGCCCTCTTTTAGAATATGATTTTCACACTAGTGAAACATGGACATAGGGGCTGATTTAAAGGTCTCCCGGACAAGATTATGGGGACACTTGGATTACGGGGGTTTTATGTAATGTATCTCTTCCACATTACAATTATGTTAAATGTTTGTATGAGAAGCCATACCTTTTTGTAGCTGTGTAAGAATATTCATTTCTCTGTTGGACTAATCTCACAAATGGCACAAACCAAATCCCCTTCCATCATTATCTGTCCCAGCATTGTTGACTCTTTTAAATATCTTTCAGACAAATCACAAAATTCTGAGGCTGAATTGTTGAGAGGCTGAAGTCTGCTTTTCATACTCAGTTGAAACACTGGCAAGTGACTAAAATGAGAGAAACTTGAAGCTTTTTTATTGTGCATAGCTGTATTTACTCTGTTTCTTGTTGCACTAGTACATTTTCTGTAAATTGAATTGAGGAGAAGTAAAACAAATACAGTCAAGATACCATCAATACCTTAGAAGATTTTGACTATAAAGACCAATGTTTGCATTTAAAATAGAATATACAAAAACTCATTTCCCTTCCTGTTATCTATATGCAGGTGGTCCTGTCTTTTTTTTTGAGAACAAGATAAACAATGAAAACTAATTTCAATAAACATTTTTCAACTATGAAAATGAAATTAAAAAAACCCAACAGTTACATTCTGTGCTATGTTTCCTCATATTGCTGAACTCTAACAGACACTGCATGGAAAATGGTTGCAAAAGGAGAATTGCTCTCTCATATTAAAGTGTGTTTTCTACTATTCTGTCTATTTGAGAAGGAGGCAGGTGACAATTATTGGCCTGTAGGGAAAAAAAAATCCACAGAATGAGCAACGACAAATAGTTGGGCCAATTATAACGAACAAGCTATCTTTTTAGCCTTATCCTGAAATGATGCATTGGTGGATTTGACTTCATCTGGTTAATAATTTCCTCTCCATTTTTTCCTGATGTAACAGATAACTCAATGCATGATGGACTCTGCACTTCCCAGAAGTAGGAAATATGGTCCAGATCCAGAAAAGAACTAATGTGTCTGAGTTGATTTTGTGCCCTAGCTCATCTTCAAACCTGTATCAGTTTAAGCATGTGATTTTACCCCACAAAACTCAAAAAGACTGGACCACTCAGAAACAGAACTTGAAAGTATATGAAATAAGCAAAATCTCACATATTTTGCAATATTAAAAAATAGTGAGCAAAAAAGCCCTGTGAACATCTTTGTTCCAAAAAAAACTATGCTGCAACAAGCATTTCCCCATGACATTAATGGAGTTGGTGCTGCAACAGGTGCTGATGAATGTTGGCTCTACAATCCCCAGTCTGTCAATGACACCCCAAAATGATAATCTCATGGTTGGCTATTTCCTTATTGCAGGGAACAGAGTAATAATAATCACTTTCTTCTCCTGATCTTCTGGAATGGCTCTGTGTCTCAGGTTTCCATCTATAAAAATACAATGATATCTTTTATATACCCTGCAGTCCTGCTGCAGCACAATCACATTAAAGACTGTGGTACTCCATAGTGTTAGTCCACATATGGATTACAAATAGTTATTGCAATGACTAGCACAAAATCTGGTCTCTATGGATTTCTCTCAGGGCTCTGAGGGTACTCACAGGCTGCACCTAGGGACTCTCTTCCTCCTCATCTCTGTCCAAAGCTCTGGAGCCCATTTCAGACTCTTTTATTTTTGATGAAGGTGTTCAAATTAGGCATGTTTGTGCTTCTGAAAGGGAGTATTAGATCACATTTCTGGGTAGGGTTTCTCTGCATTGTGCTTTACACTATGGCTAAAAGGAATGAGACAAGCATCTGCATTCACACACTAGTGGCTGTCTGATGGAGCACAAGAACACCGAAGCCTTGTTCTGTTAGGAATGGGCAGTGCTACTGGACTCGCCAGTACCTGACACGTAATGATATTGGAGGGGTTTTCATGTCACAGCAGTGGAATTCATAACATTTCTATCTAGAGTGGATTTTTTGACATCTAGCAAAGCCTGAGCTTGTGTGACATCCTTTCATATGATATTGTGGAAGGAAAAGATGTGTTAATAGCCTGTCTTCTCTTTGAAGCGTATGTTAATTACTACTTAAGAAACCTCAGGGTTTGCTTAGGAATTATATTGATGACCTTTGTCAAAGGTCTTCTTGGTTAGAAATGAAAATTGTGTTCATAGAATCATAGAATCATAGAATGGTTTGGATTGGAAAGTACCTTACAGATTATCTTATTAAACCCTCCCTGCCATGGGCAGGGACACCTTCCACTAGATCAGAGCACTCAAAGCCCCGTCCAGCCTGGCCTTGAACAATTCCAGGGATGGGGCATCCACAACTTCTCTGGGCAGCCTGTTCCAGTGCCTCATCACCTTCATGGTGAAGAATTTTTTCCTTACTTCTGGTCTAAATCTACCCTCTTTCAGTTTAAAGCCATTATGGCTTGTCTTATCACTATATGCCCTTCTAAACAAGTCTCTCTCCAGCTTTCTTGTAGGCCTCCTTTAGGTACTGGAAGGCTGCTATAAGATCTCCCCCAAGCCTTCTCTTGTCCAGGCTGAACAGCCCCAACTGTCTCAGTCTGTCCTCATAGGAGAGGTGCTGCAGCCCTCTGATCATCTTCATGGCCTCCTCTGGACTTGCTCCAACAGCTCCATGCCCTTTGCATGCTAGACGCTTCAGTCCTGGATGCAGTACTCCAGGTAAGAGTAGAGTAGAAGGGGAGAATCACCTCCCTCGATGTGCTGGTCATGCTTCTTCTGGCCCATAAGTGCATATTGCTGTGACATTTTGAGCTTCTTGTCTACCAACAGCCCCAAGTCCTTGTCTTCAGCACTGCTCTCAATCCATTCTCTGCTGAACCTGTTCTTTTGCTTAGGATTGTCCCAGCCCATGTGCAGGACCTTGCACTTGGTGGTATAAGTGCACAAACATCACTTCATTAAGAAAAAAATGTGAAATAGATGTACAAGGATCTTGTCTTGGAAACATTAGGAGGGCTCAAGGTATGACTCCCAGTTTTCTCCTTTCTGTTTTGGCAGTTTGTTTCACTTATTTTCTAAAAAGCTATGAATATTCTTACAGATTTGCAAGAATGCAGCTTTTTGAAACACATCAAACAGCATGACCTTTGCAAAAACAGGATGGGGCTGCAATACAGGGAAGAATGCCAGAAGTCATACAGTAGTGAACAGCAGTCAAAACCAGACAAGAATTGCTGATTCCATGATTGCTACTTCAAAGCTACTAGTTCAAGCTCTCAGCTATGTACTTTGAACTTCTTTTACCTCAAAAAAAGAGTAGCCAACCTCAGTAGACCTTTTTTGTGATTGTTACCTGGATATTATGATTTCTTGCATGTTGAAATGACACAACTAAAGGAAACAACTAAATAAATTGCTTACCCGGTTTGTTTCACAATAGTAGACACTGGAGCTTTTTATGCCCAATGCCAGACAAGTTTTTGTAATTTGGGGGATGATTGACCAAACAGCTGACTCTAATAATGCATATGTGCGACTGGTATAATTTTCTATTTTCTTTTGTGGAGTGAATCTGAATGATTCACAAACACATGCCTACAGTACAGGCGGATTCTTAGATAAGTTATTGCTTTATCTAAATCCACTATTTCTCATATTCCTGTCCACAGTATTTTTTGAATTTAAACTCTGACCAGAACAATGTCTATAGATAGCTGGAAATTTCCAATTGCTTCAGGGGATAAATTGTCTCAATGACATTTCAGATCAGTGACTGAGTCAGGGCTTTGGTGGCATGTGACTCTGAACCCTTGAGCTAACATCTCCCAGAAATGATACTTCCAAGAACAGTATTTTTTTCTCACTTTCATTTTCTCAGACTGCTTGCAGCAATGTCTCACTCAGTTATTGATTAGTAATCTGAACTCTAATGAAGCTGAAGTAAGGAACACTCAGTTGAACCTGTTTGCACATCAGTGCTGAATTTCACTTATTACTGTACTGAAAGCATATTACCTTACTGTATTCATTGCTCTGATACTGTACTTCAGAGCGGATGGGTACTGAAGCCTTCTGGAAATTATCCAGTTCTAAATTTATCTACTAAATAAATAAGTTGGACATAGATACAATTACTGTCCAACAATACAGTGATAAGTCTTCATTTAATATGCAGTCCTTTTTACAGTACAACATGTAGTTTTTATTTCAAAGGATAATTAGGGATAGGTTCTCAGTTTCACTGTAATTCAGTCTATACAATGCTTTTGTTTAAACTGGGTTACATTTCATGAGATATTATTGTTAAAAACAATGTTTTCTGATAGACATCAACAAGAGCTCATGTAGCTTAGGAGACTGGCTTATTGAAATAGCTTTTTTAAATTATTTTTTTCCCCACAGATTTTCAAAATGTGTATTTTGTATTATAAGTCACTCCTTACCTTAAGGAGGTATACTGTCAGGAAGACAGCTAGAAAAGGCATATTGAAAGGCCATAACCTGGTGGTCAGGAAAACTAGGGCAAGCTGCTCGTCTCCTAGTGAGTTTAGGCACTGTCTTACTTTTTGTTATGCTAGCACCTCAAAGGCAAATATTTTGATCCAGCAAAGTGTATAACAATGCATTAGGTCCTAAGATAAGCATGTGAGGAGCTATAATTGATTTGAATATTAAATAACTCCTGAATTCTGGACCTCTGTGTGGGAAGGAACATTTTCTGTTCTACCTTCCTCCACTGAAAGCCTGCAAATTTTGGGGTTTTTTTGTGCTTCACTGATTGCATGTAGTAAACCAAAGGCAGTTCTGGAGCTGTATCTTGATAGCTGTAGATTTCTAATAACAAAGTCTTCAATCTTGGGAACACAGCTGCTGCTGTGCCAGTTTCCATGCCATAACATTACTCTTTGAACATTCATACTGTTCTTCAAGTTATCATCAATGCATGAGGATTCACTCATTTATGAAGTACTTACCAAAGTGAGTAAAGCACTTATTCACTGCTTTCCTTACAACATATCTTCTATACTGCCTAGAAGCCCATGTGGTGGAATAAGGTTCCCATTGGAGTGGGGACCACACAAAATTTGAACAAAGATGACCACCTCTGACTAGGAAAACTCACAGTCTAAATGCAAGTTTCATCAATATATGCAGAATGGAGAGCCTGAGTAAGCCGGGATTGTGTCTTGGCATGCTGAGCAGTGATCTCAACACAACAGCAGCTTGTTATTTATTCATCTATTTTCTGTACGAACAAAAGACAGCTTTAAGAAGGACATTAAGAAATAAGTAATTAGTTTTGTCCAAACAAGTAAGTTTAATTCCACCTCAGCATAGAAAGAAACATTTGAAAGGTGGAGTTTGAGGCAACGTAACAGGAATCATCGTAAGATTTTCATTTACCCAGCACATTATCATCCCTGTCCTTTCTTAAGGATAGACTGTTCTTCAGACTGTTTTTACATTTGTTGAGCTGACACTTATAAACACTTATGCTGCCAGCAATTTTAAATTGTTTAGTGCACAGTTGTGAGATCAGGAAATGGCCATGTTGTAATTGTCTATTGTTTTTTCCCATGTATTTACATTGGAAGAGGTGGATAAAATGGCTAAAAGATTGATCAGAGGAAAAAAAACCCCACCATTTCCATTGACTACTGAACATAGGATTTGTATTTCATTTCCATCAGTGCTTTGACGCTTTCCAGTTCTAAGTTCTGCACAAATATATAAGGACATAAGTGAAACAAATTACAGTAGTCTGTATGACTTTGTAAATTATACTTAGTAACTTCCACAGAAGCTTTCTCCTACTCATTTCATGGCAGAAACATCTAAATTATTATGTCCATTTGAGTGGTTTGCTTAATCAAAAATCCTTTTCACTTATTCTGTATTACTGTGTATCTGCCTAAGCTTTTCCTTGGCTTTTGAAACTCATGTCTGTTGCTTCTAAATCATGAATCACACAAAGTGTTAAAAAAAGGCTTTCTTATTTTAATATCCCCTTGAGTTCTAGAAGAAAGCTTTTATGCCCGGACTGATACAGTGATAGATCCTATTTTACTCATGTATTTGATAGAACGTGTCATCACCATTTGCTGTTTTATTTCTTTTCAGCCTGGGATGTGTATATGTTTGTGGAGGAAGACTGGCTCAAAAAGAAAGTAAAAAATAAGGTTTTCATTATGTGCTTGGACAAAGCATACATTTCAAGTGCTCAGTTTCAGAATCAGACAAAACACTGCTGAAGCTTAAATGTCTTCTTAATAGTACTAGGCAATTTAGATGCACTTAGAAGTGACACAGCTTCCATTGCCGTCCAATTGTTGGAGGAAGTATCATTTGTCAAAATGGTCTCCAAAATGCTCAATCTCTCACATACCTAAATATCAAAGTCAATCTGAAACATATTCCTAAGTGTTTAGAAGTTATGTAATAAATTTTGCTGTTGTATATTCTGTTTGTGCCTCAGAGATCATTTGCAAAACCATATTGATGGTGACAGCCTCATGGTACACAGAGTTGTAATTTTGACCTTCTACTTTCAAGAGAAACACCTATTAGCTTCTGAATTGCAGCAGTTTGAAAAATCTGTTCAGTTGCAGACTTTGTAAACAATCTAATCCGTCAGTAGGTATCAGCATGATATGCGAAAAAGAAAGAATAATTTGGTGGTTGTGGGTAGGAAAACAATGAACATGTTAAATTAATGGGAGATATTACTTGGGAAAATGTAAGTTCTTTCAGAACAGTTGTTTAAAATTTAAATTCTTCCTCACCTCTAGATCTCATGCTTTGACAGTGATTATTACATTAATGTGGTTTGTGTTCGTTTTTTTTGTGCAAAAGGCCTGTACTCAGGTTAACGTCCTCGTTTTCTTCTTAGATGTACATAAATGTGGGAGAACAGTTTATAGTTTTTGACTTTTTTTTCCAAAAATTATATCGCAATTCTGTACCCAGGAAGGAGGCAAGTGGGGTCTTGAAGTTATTTAACCCTTCTCTTTTCCACAGAAACTGAGAAGCAGTAGCAGCTGGGTTTGAGTACAACTTGATTTGAGAGAATGATTTATTCTAGTGTCAGTATAGTTTAAGCTTATTAGTTTCTTTGCCCACCTCCCCAAGCTATCTCTGAGAATGCCAGGAAAATATCAACTCAGTAATGGTAGTAATATTAATACTGTTTTGCTAACATATAGTTCCTCCATTGAGAGGAGCTGATTATGTTTGGGTTACTTAAACATGTAAGAAAAACATGTGCCATGTTTTGTACATGTACAGGCCCAGCAGTTCATTACCAGCAAGCCACTAAACCGCATTCAGGTGGGGGCTCTGGGCCTAATTCTAATGGGTTAGGATTCCCCATGTGAATAGCTTCATTTAAATCAAGGGTTTTATGGAAGCAAAAATCCTCCAAAACCAGATTATAAAAATCAGCACAGTCATGTTGTTGAGACCTTTGCCTGGGTGTGAAAAGAGTTCTTTCCTGAGCTTTGACATCGACTTGTTCAGTGACCTTTGACAAGTGGTTTAGCATTTGTGTTTGCACATTCTTTGTCCAGCCTGTAACAACTTTGGAACCTGAAAACTCCATTACTGTGAGTCAGTGGTCTCCTGCTTACAGCACGCATCCCTATAACACAAATAGCTCATCTGCAACTGAGAGCTACAGAGCTGCACATCATTAGCTCCTCCATCTAGTTAAAATTCCCTTTTCACCAGTCTTTGAAGACTTCAAGAAAAAGGGAATGAAGAAATATGAGATTTGTTTCCATATATACTCATTATTACAGCAAAGACAAGAGGAAATGAATTCTGATCCAAGATTTGCAAGTTCTGCTGGGATTTACATTGCCAGAACAATTCTGTTATTAATGCTCACCAAAATAAAGATGCTGCAAATAAGAAACTTTAAAATCCCTAAATTTCCATATTCAGTAGTCCATTTCCTTTTTTAAGGGCTTCTGTGTTCCATAATTCATTTTTTCTTTTTCTTTCCTAGATGTCATGTATTCCCTCATACAAAATCCCACTCATCATGTTTTATATTTCCTTTATAATGTGGTAAAACCTTAAAGCTTTTGAAGACAAATATGTATCTTTGGAGACGTGCATTTATTCATTCACACATGCAATTAAGCTTATATAACAAACTCTTGAGCAAGTGTAAAAGTTTAAAAAACTTATCACAGTATTGATTATTATATAGTGAAGGGAAACTCAGTCTGAGATACTGACTAGAATATATCTTATGAAAACTCCTTTATGTATATATACTTTGTAATGTAGTGGAAAATGGAGAACAGATTGTTTTGCCTAGATTAAGCAGATTCATGGGTTTAGCTTGCAAAAAAAAATTTCTGTCAGAGAAACAGAACAGTTCCTTCCACAGAAGTAACTTTTTGACATTTTCTGATTTATCTGGGAGTTTGGAAAGAGATTACCAGATCTTCTCAACTGGTATAGAATGACATTCCTTTGTTGTTCTTTGTAGCTGCAACATCCCCACAGAAGCTCCTGATGCTCTGGGTTGGAGCCTGGCCCTGACTGGGCTCCCATCCCTCCCTCTGTTCTCCTGAGGATCCCCTGCAGGTCCTGGCTCCCATGGAGTCACCAACCCTTGCAGCATCCTGGCGTTTCAGTAGAGATTCCTAGAATTTTGGTTGGTTGGTTGGTTGGTTTTTGCAATGTATCATGATTCACAAACGACCATTGCAGAGTCAATGGAAAACATTGTTCCAGTGGTGTCAGAGGCTTTAAGAATCACCTAGCCTAATAAATTAGTTGGCAAGCAAAGAACTGAGGAAAAGCTGGCCTTTCTATTAACTGAGTTTCTTGCCTTGCACCTAACCTAATGACAACATGAAGTGGGCAGAGACAGTTATGAAGATCACAACAAGGTGTGAATGTGACATGAAGTGTGTGACAGACATACAAAACATCCTCACCCCTCACCCCAACTGGATAAAATAAACTAATTCTGGAGAGTACATAAGAGTTTAAACAGAGTGGTAACACCATTTTGAGATGTGGAGAAACAAACAGTGGAAAGTGAGGTCCATAACATCATTAAGGAGGAACGCAGAGACCAAGAAGCAACACAGGAACCTAGTCTTCCCTGCAGTGATCAAACCTCCATCAGTTGCAGTTTTGTTTACTTATAATAAACATATTTTGGTATAATGTGTTGCTGTTGATAAGAAATTTATTCCTAGGGGCTGTAGCGTGTCTTTCTCTTTGTGCTTTGAAGTGAGCCAGAGTACATATTTATCATCAGAGCAAGGATTCCGTTGCCACCTCATTGAAAAAACAGTTTGTGAGTGGTCCTGTCAACCTCAGCTGGCTGACCTGACCTGTGAAAGTCAGCAACCCTCAGCTGATGTGCAATAATTCAAGTGAACAAGCCGTATTTTAGTGGTTTTGTACAACCACAAACAGGCAATAACACCTTAAGACCAACCTGGGACTTGAGCAAAGATCACCTTCAATCTACTGCAGTGTATGATCTCAAGATTATCTTGCTCTTCTGAAATATATAACAGTCCAATAAGTTAAGAAAAGTGGAAAGGCAAAAGAGACATAAAGATATCCGGGCTACACAAAGCCCTTAGAGATTTTGTTTAAACTCAGGAGTAGAGCTGAGCAAGTAATTAACTCTTAATTTTGTGTCAGGTCTGGAAAAAATATAACAACTGTTTTGGATTGAACAAACTATGTTGCTTTTCTCAAAAGTGAGATTTTTTTTTTATAATTTAGGAAAAAGGTCTCCTGCAACAGCGATGTAAAGGAAAAAAAAGCATGTTTTTGTCTCAAACTACTTCCACAAGTCCATTTGTAAAAATAATTTCAGGTAAAATTGTTATTGTTGTTTTAAAAATCTTGAAATAATAACCATTATTTTACATAACTTTTAGATGGCTCAAATGATTGACATTATTCTGTAGTTTGCAGTGGAAATATTTAGGTCAAAAAACACTTCACCCATCTCTGCTCAAGAGACTATAAATCATACAGCTGAACTCAGCTCAAAATAGTCAGCTTCTCTTTCAATTTTTTTTTTTTTTTTTGGTATATATAATAACTTGCTCTGTTTTGCTAACACTTTTTAATTTTAACTAATTCCCTGCAGTTATTATACTTCTAGGGTAACTAAGTGCATATGAGAACCAAATGTGCTGCATGAGTCAGTTTTACTGAAGGGCAGAAAAGGAAAAGAAACAGAGCAATGTCAAAAATGCAGAGGGAGAAGCACTTTTATCAGGGGCATGATCTTTTATAAAGCAATCAAGAATTTAGATAGAACATTGCATATAAGAACAGAACTGTCTATCCAAAGCTGAGAAGCAATTTATTTTTTTTCTCATGTTTGACATTTAGAGTCACATAACATCAGTCTGTGACCCCAAAATAACATATTGACATATCTTGGAGAAACTCAACATAGCACTTCTGGATTTTTATTTTATTTATTTATTTATTTATTTATTAAGAGCTTTTGTTTCAAATACCTGCTCTACATTTGAATAACAAGGAACTGTTTCAAAAATAAATGCAAGTGGGAAGAAGGAAAGCTAATATCATTACATGCAGATTCTCTTCAAAACAGCAGACACAGAGGTTCTCAGGCTACCTGAATTATTTATGGTTAATTTGGCACATCTCTAGTAATGTCTGAGGCTTTTGTAGGTCTCTGAAGCATATCCAAGAAAAATGCACCCATATTCATGCACCTGCATACTTTTAATTATAAACTCTATGGATTGTGTGACCGAGTCATTTAGAAATTTTGACTGAATCATTCAGAGAGTAATTTGACATACTTTGTGCTGCAGTTTGCAAAAGCCTCACAAATATTTTCAGGCATATTGTTTTTAATTCAATGACTTTGAAACGTGATGTGATTCAACAGCGCAGAAACACAAGAATCACCATACCATCACAGATCAATGTTCTCTCTGTTCTGACTTTGGCTCCAATTCTGCACCTGGATCCAGTATCGCAAAATCCTACTAAAATCAATAAGACTGTGCACTGACATAGGATGTTCAATAGCTGAGATGTATGTTGAGCATGGCCATTCGATAGTATTTGGAAAAAAAGACATCTCAAAAGGAAAGGAGGCATTTCAGAAGCTTTCATGCACCATAGTAGCTAATGTTATTTTTAAAATTATTTTTTTCCTTTAAGAATACATTTTCCTCCTTGTCTATATGAATGTGCATCACTGTGAATTTTGTAGGTGTGAATTTTAGCTAAAATCTTAAGTATGCATGTAAAAACATTCAATTATGTGCAATCAAAACCAATTATTGTGTATGTCAAAAATAAACAACAAAAACTTTGCAATAAATGGATATTCAAACAAGCAACAAGGCTACTAAACATTTTAAGCTAGAATGTAAAAAATATGTGAGAAGGAACAGATTTAAAATGCAAGGATTTAGACTTGGGAGACTGGATGAAACCTTCAGGATTAAAACAAGAAAAAAAGTCAGATTAACCTTCTGCTTTCTCAGTGTTTAATTAATATTTCTCTTTCACAGAAACATTTCTTGAACAGGATAGACTAGGGATTTATGTAGCTCACAAATTTCCTGTGTTCATGTGCATTTCTTCTTCAATAACAAACATTTCTGTCTTATTTTTACAGCTGTTACATTGTTCAGAAGGTCTTTTCATTACTTAAGTTTTAGAGTCAGGAAAGCTGAGTCACTAACCGTAAGATTTTGTTAAGTTTGGTCTGTATGAGTACAGAATAAAGGGTTCCTTCCTCAAAGACATAGAGAATGATTAGTATTTGTAGTGGGCAACTCAGGCACAGAATCAGACATCAGCTATCTAGTGCCAAGGAGAGCTAGAACTCTTTTCTAATTCAGAAAGACCATGACTGTAACTTATTCAGATAATTTTTGCTCTCCAAGATACACATATCACACACAGGATACGAAAATCAGAACAGCAATTCAGAAAGATCAGTGCCTGACATCTATTTTTGTTGAGTTTGTTTTCTTTTGTGGGTTTTTGGGTCTGTTGGTTTGGTTTTAATGTTGATCATCTGCTTTTCTGTGCTTTAGGTCTTCGTGCTTAAAATTTAATACTATTTCCCCACTTCACAATGAAGTCGTCAAGATAAAATCCATTAAATATTTTGAAGTGCTCAGTCAATACAATTTATGTTGTCTGTAAAGACATTTTGGTTCGATTTTTTTTTTTTAACACACATTTCTCTGTTGTACTGAGCAATTGGTTCATAGTTATAAGGATTAGAAACAGCATAATCTGAGAGTAAAGATATGTAGCCCTAATTTTTTCAGTAATTGCAATGCAGGAAGGGATCTGTTATTTAACAGTACTGTAAATCTGCAAATCTCACTAAAAAAAAGGTGAATGTGCCTTGGATGTTGTACACAAAAAATCCTCTGCTTCTTTACTTGAAACACCTAAAATCAGTGACCCTAGACTGAACATAATACAATTTACCTTCATCTGTAGTCTGGCCTTCATGAGGTTCTTGTTAAACACTTCTCCCTCAACTACCAAGATGTAACATGAACACTGAAAATATTCCTAAAACCGTGTAATGACAGGTGATGTGAGGATTCCTTCTTGTTACCAGTACTTTAAAGTAGCCCGTTTATCTCAAGCCTGTGGAGTCAGATATACTGTTACACTGTCCTACAGAGTGCAATATAAAATGGATCAGCAATTTTATCACCAGAATTTTGGAACAAGAAACCTCCACGTATCAGGAAACACCTTTAAGGTTGAGGTGTCTTCAAGTGTCTCTGTAATAGCTGTCTTTAATAATCTCTCCTTTCGTTTGAAAACATAGGCTTAATATAATCGCAGAAAGAACACTACGGCTGTTGGTGGGTTGCAAGTCTTTATAGATTAATTATTTTGCTGCTCCTTTCTCTTTCTTCTGAACCCTCTGCAATGCATCTGCTGCCTCTTCCTCATACCGTTCTGGAACTGCTGCTGTTGCTGTTTTCTTGATTTTTCCTGGACCTCAGCTACCCCTGATAATCTCAGGAGTGTGATGGAGAAACACACGAGCTTTGTGGAACCAACACAAACCTGATACAGTTTATTACCTGAGGCTCTGTGCACTGTCACAGCTTCCTATGCACCTCTTGCCTTTTAGCGCTGGTATTCTTGGCTAGTCTGAGAAGAATGTCACTACCAGTAGAAAACAGATGCACAATTATAGCCATATTATTCTAAGAAATCTGCCGATTTGTTAAAGTAACAATCCAAAAAAAAAAAGAACAAAATGTAATAACATAATCTCCCTTGGATCTGAACTGCTTTGCAGTACATGCATTTCTGATCTCCCTTAATAGGCAATTAGAAATTCTGAATTGTTTCCAGTTATTGAAGAGTAACTAAGAGGCTTTTAAAAACTCATGAAAAAATCTGTAAGAAGGAGAACAAAAAAATGTGAATCCCGAGGGTTGTAATGGATTCAAATAAAGGCAAGATGTACATAAAACAGGGCACTGTCTGTCTCTTAGGAGACATTCTCTTAAAAGGGACTGGAAACATACATTTACCAAAATGCACAAAGAACTACATCCACGTATTCAAAACACAGAAACCCAGCGCACTTTAGAGTTGGTATTACAGCATTAAAATAGACAAATCAGTATTTAAATGCCTACAACTTATGTCTATGTTGTCTGTGAGCTAGGGTTTCCTATGAGATAGGTGCTCTTGAGCACAGACTCCGATCACCATAGATGATCAGTTCTTTTTATTTTCTGTACATAGGACCGACACCAGCAGCATCAGTTAAGCAGGGAAAGAGTTAAGAACAGCCAGAAGGGAACCCCACAGGCCTGTTCCCATTCAGAATTCAGCTCTCCAGAGCTCCTTCTGAGGGTAATTATTTCTGCAGCAGACCATGCCTTTTAATAAGAGGTCTTCTAGGAGACAAAGTAAAAGTAATGGAGGTGATGACTAGTTAAGACAGAAACACAGACACAAGAAACCAAAATGAGTGTGCATGAAACTGTAAGTTATTTCAACTCTAATGTAGAGATAGAAAGGGAACAATGTAGTGACTGGCATCTGTGGTCATTTGAGACAACCCAAGGGTGTTTTCCAGAAATGGAATGTGCAAAGTTCTTTAAAAACATTAAAAAAAAAAAAAAATCAGCGAGAATCGAAATGTTCCTGTGGAAATTTCAGTTTTGCAGGTCGTATTGTGGTATAATAAAATATTGTATTGTACTGTATTGTATGGTATTATAATATAGGGTGTTGAAGGTATGCTGCTTGATCTCCAGTTACCAGTCCAAAAAAGGTGCAGGTATCTATGGATTCTTGTATTATACCCAACTGCTCTGTGAATATTTTTGATATTCTTGACATTCTTAATCAACACTGGAAGCCTTTTTTTCAGGCAACTGAACTGATCCCCAAGTTTTTATATGACAGACAGTTGTGGAGGCTATTTGTTGTTTTAATAGTTCGGATACTTGAAAGGTTTATTCCTGCTAAAAAAAATAAATCAAGGTTTGGGTTTAAGAAACTTTGCTGGTCACTATGGACTTCTGAGCTGTTCAGATGATCTGGGGTATTTTTTGTCTTTAGGTTCCCTTGACAACCAGAATGTGTCATAATTGAAAAATGTGAGGTATTAATAAACAACGCTTAGCAAGAATCAAAATGTGAAAATTCCATTTTTGTAGATGATTGTTATTTAATTTATTTTATTATAGTTTAGTTTGGTTTAGCTTTTTGTTTGTTTTTGGTTTATTGTTTATTCGATTTTGTTTACTTTCCACTGGGAAGTCAATATACCTGTTTTTCCTATGCAAGATGTCCAAACAGGAATATTTTATTGTATGGAATTGAATCACATAAAAAACAAAACTGTTTTTTTTTCTGCCCATTTGCTGTAGAGAAAAACTAAGTATATGTCAGAGTTGTATCTTATAGTCTGAACAGCTGAAGTCATGGTTTGTTTGCTGTGTGCCTAATTTCCTTTCCATTTTAGATACATAAAATTTCTTGATTTTTTGCTGTGAGCAGTCTCCAGATTCTTCTACGGTTGGATGTCTTACCCAGCACTGCAGTGCTTTGCCCAAGAACTGTTTATGTTTCCTCTGCCTGGCGTACTCACACAGTGGCTAGACAAAACCTTGAATTTCTACAGTTTGCTAAGAATATCTTTTCTGTTTATCCTGAGGAAGAATATTAAGGTCAAACAAACAAACAAACAAAAAATTCATACTGGCCATAGACCTGACACATGTGCAGGACCTTGCACTTGGCCTTGTTGAACTTCATGAGCTTCACATGGGCCTGCTTCTTGAGCTTCTCCAGGTCCTCTGTTTGGGATCCCATCCCTCAGGTGTGTCAACTGTACCACTCAGCTTGGTGTCATCCGCAAGCTTGCCGAGGGTGCACTTGATCCCAATGTTTATGTCATTGGTGAAGATATTACACAGTACTGGCAGGTCTCTGGCATTTCTTTGTCCCAGAAAAGCCCCTGTGCACCAATATCTGCTGCTCTGGTGAGGGCCAGACTGGGTCCAGAGCAGTTCCCCATGACAGCTAACCTCTTCTCCTATGCTCCTGGATTTTGGAAAACAAAGGAAAACAAAACAAATATTTAAGGCTTTTTCCATCTGCCATTTTACTTGGAGGCTAAAGAAAATATATTTTTCAAGTGTTCGGTCTTTTCAACACATAATGTATCTTCTTGCTGCACTGCATTCAGAATTGGGAAGAACTAGATACACACTGAATCAAAACAGCTTGGGAAAAGACTTGTGTAAGCCTTTGTCTAGTAAAATAATATGATCTTAATTCCCAAAAATGAGTTATTGAATTTGACTTGATTAACTTTTATTTAGTATTGTGAAATCTGATGAGTCTTTTGATTTTTGAATCTATAACTTTATTCCTTTAATTCCTCCTATTATCAGCATTAGGTACTGATTGCTATTATTAAAAGGTTTCATAGCTGTAGAATCTGATTGTTATTATTAATTTGACATATTTGATGGCAATCATAACATTTGATAATATCAGTATCTCATTAATTGATTGACTACTAGTTTGATTTACTTGTGCCAAGATAAATAACCTGACAAATGCAATACATCAAATGGGCTTTAACTTGCCTGTGTACTACTCAGTTATTAAAAAAGCGAATGCTTATCAGTCTGCTTGGGGCAAGTGGCCCTTTTGAATTTTCAAAAGGTAATTAAAAAGTAAGGTAATTCCAAGCACTAAGGCTGTAGTATAAATACATTCAGGAGACATAGGACCTGATGAGATGCATCCCAAGGTCCTGACAGAACTAGCAGATGTAGTTGCTAATCCACGCTCCATCATATTTCAAAAGTCATGGCAGTCAGGTGAAGTCCCCAGTCACTAGAAAAAGGGAAACATCATGCCTGTTTTTTAAAAACATTAAAAGGATGATCCTGGGAACCACTGACCAGCTAGCCTCACCCCTCTGTGCCTGGTAAGATCATGGAACAGATCCTCCTGGAAGATATGTTGAAACATATGGAAGACAGGGGAGTGATTACAGACAGACTACATGGCTTCACCAAGGGCTACTCGTGCCTGACTAATTTGATGGCCTTCTACAATAGAGTCACTGCATCAGTGGACAAGGGAAGAGTTATGGCTGTCATATGCCTGGTTTCTGTAAGGTCTTTAATACAGTCTTCCACAACATTCTTGCTGCTAAATTGGAGAGATACAAATTTCATGGATGGACTGTTAGATGGATAAGAAACTGGGTGGATGGCCACATCCAAAGAACTGCAGTCAGCAGCTCTGTGTCCATGGAGATCAGTGATAAGTGGTGTCCCTCAGGAGCTGATATTGGGATCAGAGGCATTTAGTAACTTCATCAATGACACAGTAGGATTGAGTGCACCCTCAGCACATTTGCAGATGACATCAAGCTGAGTGGTGCCGTTGATTCTCTTGGAAAGGGATATCATCCAGAGTGACATTGACAGACTTGAGGGTTGGGCTCAAAAAGTTCAAAAAGGACAAGTGAAGGGTCCTGGACCTGGTTCAAGGCAATCACCAATATCAGTTCAGGCTTACTGTAGAGAAGGACTTGGAGATATAGCTAGATAAAAATTGGACATGAGCCAGCAATGTGCACTTTCAGCCCAGAAGGCAAATCATATCCTGGGCTGCATAAAAAGAAGCATGGCCAGCAGTTTGAGGGAGGTTATTCTACTCTACTCTAATGCGACCTCTATGTTAAGTACTGTGCCCAGATCAAGAAAGACATGAATCTGACAGAGCAGGTCCTGAGAGGGCCACAAAAATTATTAGAGAGCTGGAACACCTTCTCTATGAATAAAGTCTGAGAGAGCTGGTCTTTTTTAGCCTGGAGAAGGTTCCGTGGACACCCTATTGTGGCCTTTCAATATATAAAGACAGAGAGAGACTTCTTACCAGAGCCTGTAGTGAGAAGGCAAGGGGTAATGGTTTTAAACTGAAAGATATTAGGTTTGGATTGGACAAAATAAGTCAATTCTATACAATGAGAGTAATGAGACACTGCATAGGTTGGCCAGAGAAGTTGTAGATGCCCCGTCATTGGATGTGTTCAAGATCAGATTGGATGGGGCTCTGAGCAACCTGGTCTAGTGGAAAATGTCCCTGCCTGTGGCAGGGGGGTTCAACTAGATGATCTTTAAAGGTCCTTTCCATCCCAAACCATTCTATAATTCTGTGTCTGTTTCTCCAGCAACTAACCAAGGAACCTCATGTTATTAAACATGCATCATTGGTAAGTACCAACATGTGCCACAGACATGGTTAAGACACATTAAATAAGCCAAAAATTCCAATTTTTTCTTTTAGAAATCCAGCTAGTAGTCAGTGACTCTTACTGACATTTAACATTTTTTTTTTTTTAATATGATCCATCTGATTCTAGCTAAAAAATTGTTTCCTTTGCCTTTCACTTTCGGGAGTGCAATGTTGATCCAAGGATCAGAACGGGGCCAGAATTTATTTATCATCTTTGTTTCCTGAAAACGAGTATGAAAGAGTTACTGTAGTTCCTTCCCTGCATCTCTACAGGAATTCTGTTTTTCTTCCATTTTACATATAAAACACAGAAAGTCTTATCATGGATGAACACTTATTTGATGTTGTTATTCCCAGACACTTTTCTTTCAGTGGCCTAGAAGCAGAATACTGTCAGGAGTCTGGCACAGAAAAAGAGGTAGATCTATGTTATTTCTGTTCATGAGGTGAGGATAGTTAGACAGATCAAAATATAACAGAACTATGTCCAGGTTACTTAGGTCTTAATTCAGCAGAGCTCACAACCAATGAAGCATGATTAGAAATACCGTGTGTCCCACTTTTAGGGTTGACTGTTAACTCTAATAACAGATATTGAATGTTTGATGTTAGGGTAGAAATTATTTGCTGTTAGGATAGGGTGTAATTTGGGTCTTGTTTTTAATGTGTTTTTGTTTGTTTGTTTGTTTTTGTTTAGCTTTTGTTTGTTTGTTTGCTTGTTTTTTCTGTGTTTTTTTTCCACCAAATCCAATCCTATAGGAGAAAAAAAGAGGCAAATGCACATTGTTAATTGCACACTTTCCGACTCTACTTTGCAGCAGAAATCCCATGAGAGTAACTACTTCCCTCCTGCTCTCCCAATTTCTGACACTTCCGAATCAGAGCTAAAAAGAACACAGGAAAATTCTCAGAATATACACATTGCTAAAGCTTGTTTAATGTCTCAGTTCACTGGCTGGCTCAGGAGAGACTAACAGCTCTTTACTTTTACCAGCTCCTGAAATTATTCCCCTGGGTCTATGATCTAATGCTGCAAGTTATTGGTGGAGGTACATAGGAGCCGATTTTCCCAGTGTATGATTGATATTTTTCAAATTTTATGAAATGTCTGTTCCTCACTGGTATAAAATTAAGATTCTTAACATATTATACAGAAGAGTAAAGAGGGAAATTTCCTTCCAAGATGGTTTTAAAGCCTTGCTTTTAATATGAAACGCCCCTGTATTCCTGAGTCAGGAAAGGGCTTGAATGTAAGATTCTAATTTTATATTAATGCCCTTACATATTAGCTATGATTTAAAAAAAACAAATAAACATACATGCTTTCCCCCACAAATGAACACATCATCTGATTACATCCTTGAGGTATTTTATATAAGTATTTTTGTTCTAAAGAGCTAGCATTTTATGCTTATTTTTCACATGTGATTAGAAGTTCTGAGAAGATCCCATTTTCTCTATGTCACTCAAACATGCTCAAGAATATTTCTTTCTGATAAAGTATCAGCCATATTTATGTCAGTTTGTTGATCTGGTTAAGAAGATTCTAAACCTGTGCTTAACCTTAATTGTATTATTTCTGTTTCTGACATAAACAACTGAGCCCAAAAGTGTTTTTTTGTTTGTTTGTTTGTTTATTTGTTTTTTTGTGTGTAGGTTTTTTTTTTTTCCCTATGTCCTAAAGCAGTAAATTAAAGGAAAAAGATATTAACTTTCATATAGACTTTGCTTAATGGATTTCAGTCATGTGTTGAGACCAAATTGGTTACCAAATTTGTTAGAAATAACCCTTCATTACTGGTCTTGTGTAATGTACACAGATAAGTACATGTATGGAAAAAAAAAAAGGCTTTTAAATTAAGGTTGCTTAAAATTATTTTTACACATATATTTCCTTTTATTTTTTTGCAAAGTCTTCTGAAAACTTCCTTTTTTTTTTCAAATGAATGCTAAAAAGGCTCTCTGACTGCAGTATCAATAAATTCTTTTATAAGTCAAGCATGTTTAACCATCTATGGTAAAAGATTTATTTTCTTGGGATTAAAACATACCTCATCTAAACTATTTAATATTATGCCATTTTTAACCATGAGATGAGGAAGATAGAAAAAAAACAGCAATATGTCTCCTGTCAAACATGTCAAAGAGAATGTCAAAGTGGCTCCGAAATTCATTAAAGTTGTGAATGGAAGAAGGAAATCTAATAAGCTTTGGGAATGTTTTGAAGATTTTTGTAACTAAAAAAGAATATATAACCTTCTGGAAACACTGATGAAAAAATGTGTCACCAACAGCAGGGAAAATGAATCAATCTTCAGTTTCTGTGCAGTCTTCATCTTATAAAGGGCATCCCTAAGATTTTTTATTGATGGTTTGCCACATAAATATTTCCATGCTAAACTGCAAATGTAACGTGCAAAAGGAGAAAGTGTTGTGGATGCACAGTGCCGATGAGGCAATGTTGAATTAGAAAGTACTGCAGATGCGCAATACGGCTTTGCTAGCATAGTGGTTGCTCATGGCAGATAACCTAGATAAATCTCTTGTAGTTTTAGTACAGGAGCACTGTGGTTGTTCCAGATTCAACCAAATTATGTGCTCACATCATCTTTCTTCTTCTCCTTCCTCTTTCATTTACTGCCTCATTTTTATATTCAATGAATCTGAACTCTGCTTCAGATTGGGCGTCACAGAAAAATCATGAAATCTTTCACTGGGAGAGGAAAATGAAAGATACTGAAGACTCTAGTTTTGTTTACAAATGGGAAACATGCTTTTAAAAGTGTAACTTATGAAAGAGTTCCTCATTAAACCAGAATACTGTGAATGTCACCCTTCTTTTATTTATGAGGCTTCAAAACTATCAAGTGTCAGAGAAGGCTGATGTGAGAGCAAGTGATTTTTACATTCTTATTTTCAGTGTGTTTCCTGTGCTTTTCTTAGGAATGTAGTGATATAATCTCTAGTGTCAAACTGTGAAAAACAGCCATTGAACTTCATACACACAAGGTTCATGGCTTGAGCTCCTACTTGTGTTCCTCAGGAAGTCTGAAGGGGTTTGATGAAGAACCCTTAAAATATTCTTCTGTGGAAAGAGATCTTAAAGTGAGTCTGTGTACATAAATCTCTTATAAAAACAAGGTTAAATTAGTGCTAGAAAACACAGCTAGGATTTACAGCTAGCTCAGCTAATTGCCTGGGTGGCCAGTTGATCTGAAAGTTAATAAAGCCGGCAATACTTAAAAGTTAAGGAGTTTTATCAGTGGTTTTCCAGCTAAGGTTTTCAATAGATTAAGCTGCAGTTGAACAATTAATAATAAATAGCAGAAAATCCAGCAGAGGAATCTCAACAAAGACACAATACTGAATGACCTGTGATCTTCCCTTGTGGGTTAAACCCTCAAAAGAAATATTAAGTAATGAATGATGAACAAGTGCTGCAGAAGAATGCCTTTTTTTAATTTCAGTGGAGATTTCATCAGCATCAATTTGGCCCCATGGTGTAAAATGAAACAGGAATTCCTCTGGTTTATATTTTCATGCCACAGTGTTGGATTATATTAGTGGAGAACCTGAGCCTGTGTCTCCAAAAGGCTATTGACACTCATTTTGTGAGGTCCTTCCAGCTGCAGATTGCAGCATAACTTCAGCACAGAGAATCTACAACAAAGGGACAGGGTGAGATTTTCCCCTTTTCTACAGGAAGTAGTGCCATAATTTGCAGGATAATGTTTTCCAGCTATCAGTATTTACAGTTCAGCACTAGGATAGAGATAACACTTTTGTGTCACATGTGAACATAAACCTCACTCCTTTTGTCAGATTACAAATCCTTGTAGCCAAATATAATTTCTCTGAAAGTGCTGAGCTGCGGATTCTAAGAGAAAAGGAGAAGAACAATTTTGCAGAGAGATGCTTGAACAGTAGAGCTTATGATTTCTATATGGTCATGACTGGCCTGGAGAAGATAAATAGGAAATGATAGTTCATTGCATCTTCTGTTGCCAATACAGCTGTTAAAACTGACAAAAGCTTGCATGTTTCCCCTCCATCCCGCCAAAAAATAAAAAGTGAAAAAAAATAAGGAAAGGAAAGAAAAGCTTATCAAACTTATTAAAACAAAAAAAGTGTTGTCTCTGGCTTAGGGCGTCTCACAGTCAAAATGTTCCTTCTTAGCCCAAAGGCAATTTAAATTCATCAAACGTGTTTGTTAATGGACCTTGCCAAATACCTTTGGAAATCTCAGTACTCAGACAGTATCACTAAAAGACATTTAATAATGTCCCTCATGAGGAGTTTGTAAAGTTTCTTTAGTAAACAAGAAAAGCTAGTATCTAAACAAGCTAAGCACTTATAAGAAAATGTATTGTTGAGGGGTTTTGTTTGTTTGTTTTGTTTTTCGTTCTTTCTTTCCAAGGACAAACAGCAAATCTGTAAGAAGCTGTCAGGTCTAGCTACTGTCCAAAAACCTCTCATGCTTTTCTTGGGAGCAGTGTTAGCAGATTTCACTGTCAGCCATTTAATTCGAGCTCACAAGCTTAACCAGCTTATTGTCTTCTCTCAGACTTCACGAAGTCAGTCTGCCTGCCACCAGCCAGGAGGCATTCAGTTGCTCTCAGGCTTAAAATTCAAGGAGAGATTGAAACGATTAAGGCATGGGGAGATGGCTACAGTAGCACCTGGGGCTGTCTGTCTGTCTGCCAAAGCTGAGACTTTGAAAATGCTAGTAAAGAATGATTGTTTTCATATTTTAGAGGTTGTCCCATGTAGCTGCTTGTAACAAAGGTGATTTAATTACAACAAAATCATATACAAGATAGCACTGTGTCCCTGCACAATTACAAATACCTCCCAGATAAAAATAAATGTCTTTTCATTGTGAGAAAAACTTCCATAAATTTCTAATCAAGAAACATATTTCTTCTCCTCTCAATACTTGTTTCTCTAATTTGCATTATATATAGATGAAAGTGTTATCACACCTTCATATAGACCTTTACGAAACTCCCTAATCCTTCTGAAAAACAAGAAATTCACTCATAAGTCTCCCCAAATTCACTTATCTCAGCAATTTTTTTTCCTTCTCAATGCATTTGGATGTTATTCCATTACCTCAGAACACTCACCCAGAAACTTTTAGTCCTATAACATCCATTTCATGCTTAGCCACTGTTCAGGTTAAAGTATTGAAACACCCTTGAGGAGTTCGTTTTCTCAAAGAATTTTAGCATGAAAGCAAGAAAGAGTCTATCTTATTTTTTTATAGGAGATTTCTTCGGTTTCTCTCAGCTCTATACAAAGCTATGTGAGACAAAGGACCCTGGATCAAACCCTCAGTAAATGTAGTCATCTTTGATTTTGTTTGAGCCATGACTCCACTAGAGGCAACCTGGTGGAGTTAGGTAGGATTACTGGTAAATTCTGCTGTTCTGTTTTATGCTGCTGCCCTCTCCAGTTTTCATCATATACGTCTGGCTTTTCTCATGGGCTTTAGAAGGGTTCATGAAGGGTTTAGAAGGCTTCATGACTCTCTCAAATCCCATCTCACTTTTTATGGGGAAAGGCCAGGAGTAATCCCTGTCACCCTCTCACATCGTGGCCCTGCTGCCTCTGTCTTGGTTCATTGCCCCTGGAGATAGCTGGTGCTTTTTATGATAGTAATGGAAAAAATTTATAACAGCTGAGGATCCACTGAGTCTTTACTACTAAATAAATATTTCACCAATTCAATCCCACATCTGGGACCAGCTGATCCTCCATATTGCATAAATATTAAATCACTTCTGAGTTTTCTTTTGGAGTGAATCAACTCAACAAAACAAAAACTAGTAGCAGGTTTGGGCACCAGTCATCGTATGAACCCTCTCAAGTACCAGAAAGAGTTTGTATAAGGTTTGTGTGCCCTGGCCCTACACATCCCTTCAACATTCTCAAGCAGCCAATATAATCTCAAGATGCATTTTCTTCACTACACTGGGGATATTTTGTCTAAAAGAGCAGATCGTATGGAAAAAGGCTTGCTTTCTGGATCTGAAGGCAAGTGACATAGCTTCATTCATATTCATAAATTCCCTCCCGCTTCAAAACAGTGTAGCCTCATCCATACTCCATATTGAGAAAAACCACCAAATATACTTGAGCTTTGCCTGAGAGAATTCTACTTGGTCTGGGCAAAACTCATGTAAGGGACTGCGCTAGAAGTTAATCTGTAGTGACAATCTCAGGACAATATTCAGACTTGTGCCCTATTTATCAGTTAAGATGTAGCTGGAGAGTCTACAAAGAATTTGAAAGAAAATTTGGTAGTATGTGCATTTAAACCCTTTCCAGACCAAATTCCAATTGCCAAATTCCATATATATCTCCGTATCCTTGCCTGAAACTCTGTCTGCCCCTAGACATCAGCACTTAGAAATGAGCCCATATATTTTCCAGCAAAAGCAGGTGCAGTAGTTTACACCTTTTCTAACAGACACATTTATTAAATTCATAGCCAGGGCACAGAGAAGCCATTAGATGCCCAGGAGCAAGAACTGTCCTTTGCAAGCATGGCACCTATTTCTGAAAAATACCAACTTAGTAAGTGCCAATTCCAGTTGTTCTGGAAGATAAGAGAATATGGAAGGAGAGTGAGAACCACAGAGGTGATGGGTTTGGGGGAATGAGGACTGTACTTTCTGTCAAAATACAGTATAGGGTTGCAATCACTTTTGTATTGAGATCTGTGTCATTTTTAAGTAATTTGTGCCAGAATGCAACTCACATATTGCAAGATGCTGTGGCATATTGATTCTCCACACTTCAATAAATGACTAGCATGAGCTTTAAGGGCGTAAGAATGGCCAAAGATAGAGGCAGATATCGTAGACAATTTTAAACTGTCCTTGACTCACTTCTCTGGAAAGCCCATGCATCTTTTGAATCTTAACCCTCTGTGGTAGCACACCAGCTGTCTTTGCTGCAAACGGTACAACAGATAAAAGTCTTGCCTTCATACTGAAAAGACAAGCTCGGACTCTGCATTTTTCTCCACAGAGCAGTTGAATTTTAGCTCACCAGGCATCCCTTTCAAAATTGTTTCCTCACAAGAGTCAAGGAGTAATTCTCAGAGGGTCATAAACTTTACAACAGATATTGCAGCTTTTAAATGCTTCAGATTAGATTGTACGTTGAATTACAGCTGGGAAGGTCATGCTATTACCATCTTGTAAATCATTTTGTTGTTGTTGTTCCCACATCAGTATTATAACAACATCTGCAAAGTTTCTCATGGAAAAGGGTGAAAAAAGACTAGAATAAGCACCCTTACGGTAATCACAGAATTAGTGCATCAAGCACTATCCCAGAGGGTGAGGAGATCCTGGGTTCAACAAAACAGTTGCACCCCTGGGAAGTAGATTCACTGCCAAATTGATGACAGTACTACAAGTGTTGGTTTGTTTGTTTGTTTCATGTTTATCACTAGCAATTCCAGCTAGGTCACAAGGATTTCTGCTTGGTGATGAAGTTGTCAAGAAGAGGAAACTCTGATTTCAGTGATCCATGGTGCAATAAAGTAAGTTTTGCAGGGCAGTTTTAACCAAAATGCACTCAACTTTCAAGCACTTCAGAAGGGACAGAAAAAAATTGAAGAAAGTGTGTGCCCTGATCTCGTAGATCTTCTCTGACATGTCACCAGCTGTTGATTGTCTTAATCACTTCTTCTTTTCTTAATATATCTTTTCTTTTAAGCTCTTTGGAAGTGCTGTTTTCTACATGACTAGGTTGAGCCTGAGACAGATGGAAACACTGTGGGTGCTGAACAAGCAGCCTCCATAGAGAAACCAGCAGTGCATGGAAGTTGGGGAAGCAACTTCTGCTGCTGCTATTTTTTTAACAATTAAAATAATATACCTGAGAGACTTAGTGACTTAGTGCTACCTAGCAGCATAAAGAAGGCAAAATGTGCTGGCAAAGCATTAAGAGAAAGAATGCTTACTTGCTAGGTTGTTTGTAAGAATTTTGCAATTATATGTAACAGAAGGAAAGAAATAAGTTAAAGAAAATGATCTGTTTATCTCTATCATATTAGAATGATTCAGTTACAAATACTTGTAGGAAAAACCTCAATCTGGCAAAAATAGTAAGGGGACAAACATTGAAATGGATGAAAATGACATTTTCTAAATGAACTATTTTTCTCTTATTGGAGTTGAAGTAGTTTATCTTTTTGAAATACATGTTGATCTATAGACAAAAATTGCAGTCATTAAAAGAATAAAAATCAAATTAAACACCATGAAGCAATTCAAATGCATTCTTTCAGCCCCTGAAAGTTTTACATATTTCAGTGCATATATATTTCAAGATTTTTATGTTAACATCAATGGATTTTTTTTTTTTAATTTCAGATATTCCTAAGTGATACAAGATGAAACAAACAAACAAAAAAAATTCTTATTAGCTTCCTTAGTGTTTCTTTACTTATATTTATTTTATGCTTTCAGTTTCATCCTAGCACTTAACATATATATTGCACAAAAACCTGGTGCTCAAATGGTGTGAGGCAGTTTTATTTAATTGACTTCAGGTAAGCAAACACCTGTTTGCATTGGTAGAAGTTGTGGCCCAGGAATTACTGTATAAATAAAGAATTACACCATTGAAAAAAAATAAACGGATGGGGGACAAAATAAAGGATTCAGTAAATTAATCACTATTCTCAGTAGTGCAGTCTATGAAATGTACTGTAAAATGTATTGTAAATAATATGTCAGTGTAGGTGTAATATTGCATTACAGTAAAATATAAATTTTTGGCATTAAGTTTATTTGACAGCCTTGGATAAAGGGCCCACAATTATTGTTATCAAAGCAGATGTGAAACAGAGGTATATACACTTCGGTGAGGTAGTGGAGTTGTAGACCAAAGGAGGGAGACATCTGTTTCAGCAGTTTCAGCTTTGGCTTCTGATGACACAGCAGTGACCTGAAGTTTGGGTGATGCTGTTTTTCCAACGGTGTTTTGCTCTGTACACCCTCAGCTCTTGAATTGTGACTTTGGCCTGGTGGATAGACCCAGCTCAGCCAGCAGAGAGCAATCCAGACTGTGTTACAGCCTCTTACTCCTGCTCTGGGAAATAAGTATAGACAGGAATTGCCACAGAAGGATCTCCATTCTGAAGCAAATTACTTTCCTCTTACATCTGAGTTAGTAAATTTGCCTTGGTTATTATAAGGATAATAGAAAGAAGCCAAAGTACCTGCATGGACACAGCTGTATTAAGAGGAGTTTGCTGCTGTATTATTCCCAGGATAACCATGGGAACATGCAACTGTTATGATAAATTCCTCTACCCTTTTTCACCAGTTTAGATCTGGATAAACTAAATGTGTTAAGTGACTCGTTCCAGATTTCAGTTGGTGAGCTATACAGCATTTGGCTTCTTGTGTGAGAAATATACTCCCATCTGTAATTGTTACCATCTGTTTGGTATTCAGGATGTAAAAATGTAATGGAGATGAAGTCATATTTCATATTCTTTTCTCCATTTGGAGGTAAGAATGAAGCTATAACAGCCTGTAAATGCATCTGCTGGTGATAAGATGGTACAGCTGGAAATGGGATGCTAGATTCTGCACGGTTCAGAAAGCTTGTGTGTAGAAGCTGTTATACTGCAGCGTGTGCTGGTATTCTGTGATCCCATGAGATGATTGATGTATCATATAAATAGGTGACAGAAACGTATTTTTGCTGGTGCGATGGGAATAGGAAGTGCAAAATGTCAAAGATGCCCTGAAAATAACCATTCAAATTTATGTAAATTGGTTAATTAATTGACCACATTTGCATTTCCAGATTTTCTTTGCATTTTCCTTTGTGAATTAGCTATTTTTCCTCGTACACTGAGACAATATTGCAAGGCTAATTAAATGCTTTAAAGCTATAGGTTATTATCTAATTATTATATAAACACATTTAGAAACATTAATCAGATCTAAATTACCCATTTTATAAATACTCTTTTATACATATGCAGCCAATATATATACTGTCTGTATTTATTCTGCTTTGGGCTCAACAAGTTCACATTAGTCTGTAAAAGTTATTTCTTTAATTGGTATTGTGGTGTTTACCTTTGCATGTAATTCCAAGTGTCTCTGCTGTTTTATGATCTCATGGAGATTATTAGTTAAGAGTCTGTTTGGAGTACAAAGACTGAACTCAGAGACTGTCTGACTCTGGAATCCTTTTGATGAGTGTGGTTGATACCAAGATAATCTAGGGAGAAGGACTATGCAAGAAGCACAGTAAGCTTATTCCCTGGTAGAGAGGTAAAATGAGCATGTTACCATATGGTAATAAATAAATTCAAATGAAATACCTACTCTTGGGAAACTGAGCTCTTCCCCTACGTGAAATGTAAACTAATTCAGCTTTCAGTGAAAGAGAATGGAACAATCCTTGATGCATGAAGTTTAATATCCTCTCCATATTTTCCCGTCAGCATTAGCATTCTAACACTGGATAACGTAATCTTTTTTTTTTTTTTTTTTTTGCATAAATATTCCATCCCCTTTGGAAATGTATCTGTATCTTGGCTAACATTTGCAAATACATGGGAAAGAAATACATTTTCCTCTAGTAGACAAAACCCATTTTCTGTTCCTTATTTGAATCAAAAGTGAATAAATACTGCTTCACAAGTGATTAATTCTACATGGAGTAGGTGGAGGTAAATTTTGGATATTCATTCATAGAACATATGGTGGCACGCTCAATCATACAAAAATTCATCCTCTTGCTAGACCAGCTGCAAATCTGTAAATTTTGACTGCATTGGTGCCGTGCTTTTGCGTGGAAAAGAGCTGGCAGAGGCTGTAGTCCAGATCTTGTCCAGGTGTGCTGCACAAATGCTGAATGGGGATGTTTCCTGCTATGAAAAATTTATAGCTTGCATTCATTAAATGGTCAACAGCTGGAGAAAAGGAAAGACTCAAAGAAGTTAAGCCTAGCCCACCATACCTAAAACCTGCAACAGCTTTAAGATTAATGCTCAGGTGTTATCATTCCCATTGTGATGCCATGTTTGCTCACACCACAAAGCATACTGCCTTGTACTTTTATACCATGGACCTAGGTTAATTATTTACTATCATCCTATATAGCTGCTGAGTATACCTTTCTGCTAGAATTTTTACTCCGCAGATGCTTGTAACATCCTTCATCACAAGTTTTTTCTACCTGCTGCTCATCTGCTTTTGTCAGGTCACTGCTAGGGAGGCTGATAAGACTCAGCCTGCTGTTGATTCCTGTGCTGTTTTAGATTCATTCTACAAACTTTCTGCTCCACTGAAATTATTTTCTATAGCCCTACAGCCTGTTTCTGCTTTATCTGACAATTTTTATATTCAAAATGACTTTAATGACTGTAATGCCATAATCAGTGTTTTAGTGTAATCCGGGTATGTTCTCGGTTCTGTTATCATTGTTTTTCAATTTCAATCACTGGTTTCTCGAGAAAAGCAATTGAGTTTGACTGCTATGATTTGTTTTTTATAAAATCATATAGCTTATTACTCATAGATCTGATATCCTCTCTATGCTTGGGGTTTTGTTTATCCTTTATTTTTTTTTTAGAAACTCATGTAGAATGGTCAGAAATTAGACTTACAAAGCAGTAATTACCAGGGTCAAATGCTGGAAGATTGATACCGTGTCTAAATCTTTGGACATTTTCCATAACATTTTTGAATATAATAGCTGTCAGTAGTTCTGTGCATTTTTTAGCTAATTCAACTGATATCTCTGAATGCATATCATCTAAACAGCTGATATAGCTTTATCCAAAATTTGGATTTTTCCATGTTTGTTTTTGTTTGCTTTTATTCTAAGTCCATAGTCTATTTTATTGTCAAAGATGGACACAAGCCTTCATTAATGGACACGTCTTTCCTCCCACTTTCCCTACGTATATATATGTACATATATATATTTAAATGCATATGATAATTTTTATTTGCACACACATATATATAATACATATTTTCAAGAAAAAAGGGCTGAAATTGTATCACAGCCACTGGGCTATCAGAGGCTTGATGACAGTCTTGCTTCCTAGACAGCTGTGTACAGATAGCTAAGTAAAGCACTTGTGAAATCCAAAGGAGACATGTCAGACAAAGGGACCATTCTATTACATTTGAAGTCTTCTCCTCCACTTCATAGATAACTGCCCCTGTCTCGGAGAATAGTCTTGAATGTGGGGGCTTGTACCTCTTTATTGTGAAAAGGCAAGCAAAAGCAAGAAGTTACCTATAACAGTCCTTTGAAAAATATAGACCTAATCAAATACTAGCAAAGAAAATCCAGCTGAGGCTACGTGAAACAGAGGAGTTATTTGTGAGAGGCTTTGAAGAACAATTTATTATTACTTTTGCTTTATATTCCGTAGGTTCACACTCAGAAGTCTTTGATCTGAGCTCCATTCTGAGAGGGCTCAAAAACATATCTCATCTGAAACTACTGAATTTCGCCTTACTAAGTCTTTGTAACCACAAAATCAACTGGCTGGTGTGATTTCCAGGTGACATTGAAAAACTCTTCCTGGCACAAGCATTCCTGAACAAGCTTCAGCCAAAATCTGGCAAAGGAATGTACCCAGAATATGGAGTCAGGCTAACTGAAAAACACCCAGAAGCTGGCCCAAGATTGCTGAAAGCTTTGAATATTATTTCTGGTTTGTTAGGAAAATGTTGCCCAGCTGTAGTCATTACAGATGCATTATAACAATTATTATACCAGGTGAAAGAGTGTCCTGGGGGTGTGGAAAGTTGGAGGGTACCTTTTCATCGTGTATACCACAGAAGGATGGGAATCCAAATTCCATTTAGCAGAGTTCTAATTAAAGGGACTTACTATTTTCTCATCCAGAACAGAGTGGCCCAGAGAAATCCTTCTTTCTGGTTCAACAGCTGGTTCCCCAAGACATTTTCTCCAGATGGGTTGCATTTATATCCAATGCAACGGTATCACTCATGTGGCAAGTATGTCTTAGAGAGTAAGGAGCCCTATGAAAAGATGTTTGTGTTTTGTTTTGTTTTGTTTTGCTTTTTTTTTTTAAGGAAATAATAATACTTTTGTTTGACAATTGTAGTCTGAATCATTGCATTTTTCTTTTTGTATCCTCCATTGTATAATGTTGTTTATCAAATTTTTATCATACATCATTCGAAAGTAGGATTAAGACATTTTTATGTGTGCATGTGTGTACCTGTGGTTCAAAAGCTGAAATTATTTTTATCGGATATGAACTAAATACATGTATAATTTATTAAATATTCCTTTTGTGTGACATTTTCCATGATATGTTAGAGTGGAATCACAGCAATATTGGTTGTAAGCAACCTCTGGAGCCATCCAAACAACTACAGCATTAAATGCAGCATGTTGAGTGTAACGAATTCAGGCTGGATGTAAGGAAATATTTCCCAGAAGTAGAAGAAGTTTGTTTAGGGCTGTTCCTTCTGTTTGGGACATCTACAATTAGACAATGCAAAGGTAGGAATTAACTTTTCTGTTTCTGCACAGAGCAAAGCCAGCTGGCTTAAAAGATTGCTTCCAGCATGGACTACTTCAGGGAATATATATATGATAACATATCAACTGATAGATACCAAGATGCTTTTCCTGTGATTGGTTATTGTCTTACAAAGGTGATATTATTCTCACCCATACTGGTACTTGAAAAAAAATCTATATTTTCATGTGAGCAGCCATGAAAAAGTGCTAAGGTAGAAATTCCTTCAGCTGACCATACTCTGTGAAGAGCTTGTGTCAAGGTGCCCTCTGATGACCCCATAACTAAAGGGCCGTATGTTAACCACTTTGCGTGTTCACAGCCATAAGACTATAATTTCCCTCTGGACTTGACTGTGCTCCAAGAAGACAAAGAAAATATACACAATTTCCTTTGATCTTTTTCTGTCAGAAAGGAATCAGGAAGCCAAAGGGAAGAGTGCAAAACCTCCTGGGCTGGGTTTTCAAGTGCTATTTGTTGATGAGGCCAACAGAGTCATGTACATGTGTCAGCTGCTTTTCTGCTCGTGTCATCTCCCATGAAAGTTAGTGTGAAATCCCTATCAGAGTCTTTTTCTGTTTATGTGGTAGGATGGTGGGTGCTGGGTCAAAACCAAACAAAGTAAGGGAAAACAAAATAATTATTGCTGCAGGATAAAGGAAGCAATTGCCAGGACTGAGACCAAGAGTGACAGTAGAGGTCCCACCAGAATTAACTAGGTTAATTCAAGAAGAAAAAGAGAGCCCCTTAGTTTTCTTTGAAGTCAGCTTGGCACAAAACTTATATTTAAACAGAAGGTAGTGCGAAAAGATTCAAATAAAAGTTCCAAGCTAAAAGATCTGAATTTGTAGGAACTTTGGACATCTTCTGTTTCCATTCTAATTTAGGATGAAACCAAATGACTTTTAAGTTTTATGAACGATAAAGTGGGGAAAATATTTTTAAAACTCCAAAACATCTTAATGGATTGATTTGTGTATGTCAATCACATTAATGTATTTTCAATGTGATCTAATACTGTTTTATAGGTTAATGTAGCTTGTTCCTGGAAGTGTCTACCTGGTTATTTAAATAATTATTACCTCTTTTCAAATCATTAAAACCAACAGCTATTAGTAAACAATGAAATATTTATTTTGATGAATCAGTGTCCTCATATGTGTATTTTTTAAATAAAAATATTGAACATTTTGATGAAAATTATTTAATTATATCACAAGTAGAATACTCTTTAATCTAGATGTCCAAATATTTCACTACAGGAAACAGGAAATAAGTTGTTTACCAGATAAGCTATTTCGGTCACTGGTAGTTAGCAGATGCCCTTATCATTTTTACCAAGCTAAACTCAAGTATTTCAAATATTTTGTGTTGTAGTTTAGTATGCCAGCAATGATATTGGACATTAGTTCATGATACCATGAAATAAGGTAAAAAATAAAAATAAAATCATTGAACATGTAGGTAAAAATCCGTTATCACTACTGAGGAAGTTGTTGGTGTGTTTTGTTTGGTTTGGGGTTTTGTTTGTTTGTGTTGTTTCTATTTTTTTCCCAAACCAACAGCAACAACAACAAGAAGCCACAAAAATAAATATGTGAATTATGCTTTCTGAACATTTCTCTTCCTCTATATCTAGTGTATAATTTCTTCCAAATGTTAATAAAATTGTTATGCATTTCTAAATGCTTTGATCTGGAAAAAAAAAAAAGACTGGACACTTATTATTTCTATATACACATTTTTTCTCAGATTGTCAAGAGCTTTGTGTTATTTAAATGCTAATAAATGCTTCCCCTCTCTAAAGTTTCTTTATGAAGGGATCATTTGCTTGTACATTTACTAAGTTAAATTCAGTTCTCTTTGTTATTCTTCTGGCCTGCTGGTTGCAAGGAGAAAATAAAGCATGACAATAAAGTGCAGCTGTAAGACCACAATTTGGTGAATAATGCAAGGAAGGAGCAGCCAGCGATAAGTTTGAGGTGTGTCCGAATCTATCAGAAGAGCTAAACCTTACGGAGAAAAATGTGTCCATATGTCAGCAGTTAATAGCAGGTTACACTGAATCACACATTTCTGTTACATTCACTTCTTTCAGGAAGAAAATTGATAGGTTTTTGCTGTATATAAGGAAGCGATTACTCCTTTGTAATAAAAATAATTTGGTCCTGATTCTCTTTTACCTTACATAATCCCTTTTTCAGTTTTTACCTTCCATCCTTGCAAACGAGTGATGCTAGTGTACTAGTGTTCATATTACTGATGTTAATTTCTTATTTCTATCAAAATGTTTGACAAAGTCAAATACCGAATCATTTTTTTTTTGTCAGAACTTCAGACCTGCGCAACATAGCTGAAATAAAAAATATTTTCATTTCTAAGTATCACTACAGGACAGGATAGTAAGTGTATCATCACCTTGGCCATCTACTGTGACATGGCAGTCTTCTGCCTTCCATAAAATTTTTGCCCTTTTTCAGTTTCTGTCCATGGTGTGTGAAAAGAAATGGGATGGAGAGAAATAGGATCAATTTGAAACATAAAATTATTGAAAAACATCTATGACAAGCTTTTTTCAGAGAAATATTTTGGTCTGTAGCAGTGGATCAAGATCTATCAGTTGGATTCAACGATCATAAGGGGCTCTTCCAACCAAAATGATTCTATGATCTATGTTTAATACACAATGGAAACTGTAAAATAGAATTTCAATAGTAAGAAAAATACTTTTATAAACATTCTTTATGGAGTAAATTAAATGTAAAGTCGTCATCAATGTTTATATGCTGTTCTGGTGGGCACTGGTATATAATTTCTGTTCACCCTTCTGCTAGTTGTCTTCACATCGCATTTTCACAGGGCTGAAATTTAAGCCAGCTGCTATCCTCACATCTTTACCTGCTTTGAATCATGTGAACCACCTATTTTGTGGTCTTTCAAAGTAATATATCCAAATCTGTTGCGCCTCAGACCAAGAGTGTTCACAGTGAGTGACATTTGTGTTTACATTTACTGAGATGACAGGAGTCAGGGTCATGGCCCTGGCCCATTCCATCCCATTCCAGGAGGAACAGCAGACCTGAATGAAACAGCTTTTAGTTATCTGGACTGAAAAATCTGTACAGTCCAGAAAACTAATAGGAAATACACAACTTCTGGAGTAGCCGTTTAGGAAATTATACCAGACACTGCCTTTTACAATAATGTCAACACACTATTTCGGAGTACCGAATGCCTCTGACAACAGCTATTATTTTTCTAAATCTGTCTGCCTGACCCTCTTAACAGTTGATGAAGAGCTGGTGTAGAGAAAAATCTATGTCAAGCTGCATCAAAACAGGAATAAATGGTACCGTTAGGCAGACACTATTCATCATGGTATCAACAACATCACCAGACGAATCTTTCCCAACTATCCAATGACCGAAATGGCATTTATGTAATAATATATTGCCTGTGCAAAGGGTTTTATAAGTATTTTAATTTTAAATGTTGTCACTCAATCACAGGCCATGATGGACTATAATAAATACTAATGTAAGTTTTATTGAGTGTGTGGATGCTGGACAAGTCATCAGATGTCTCCATATGCCCTGAGCAATGTTGACATCCCCTTCCCTCTCTCAGACAAGAACACTCAGTGTCAGGAGACTAAAGGTTCATGGCTTTATCAGAAACCTCTTCTTGATCTGAGTCATGTGTCCTACCTGGAAAACATTGGCTCACACTCTCCAGCTGGGGTCTTCATGAAAAAAAAATAAAAATAATCACTTGCACAGCAGTGTCCCAAATGCCATATGTACTGTCACAGTCTGCTGGTTGTTACAGAGCATTTGCTAGCCCAGCAGGAGCCATGCCATCAAAATTGGTGAACTTTGGTCTGCCTTTGTCCAATCCCATGCTGTTCCAGCTCCTGTGAGGGAAGTGCAGGCTGTGTTATGCTTATTCCTGCCTCATAATGACCCAATGTAAACTGTGAACATAAGTCAGAAGGACTGGGGTTACGCTGGGTTTTCTCCCATGGTACACACTAAAACACACCTCTTACCTTCCTCCCCACCTTCACAGTTCCTAAGCTAATTAGAAACACAGTTTGTGCCAACAGAATTTTTTATATCATGCTCACTAAGAAAATTTTCCTTACAAAGCTCAAATACTTTATTCTGAAGAACAAGGATTCTCTAGTGATGTTCCCCCCTTTCGTGTACTTGCTATCCACCAGGCTCTCTCTTTAGTCTTTATGTTACTGCTTTTACACTTCTTTCTGTTTACTGACGTAATTACTTTGTTGTTTACCTCTGTTTATCTTCATGGAAGCATCCCAGAAGAAATTTCCAAGTTTGCATTTGGTACAATTTGTCTTACTTGAGTTTGGAGATAATAGGAACATTCTATCTGGCTCTAGTTCTGTGCCAATCTCTAAAGAAGCCTCATTCTCTTCCAGTCTATTCTGCAGCAAGTTTAGCCCTCATATCAGCACCAGAAGATTTCTATGTGTGGTAGTAAAACTCCTGGCACCACCCGAGGTCTTGTGCCTAGGTACCCACACCAGCGCTGTCTCTCATGGTCTTTCTTCTGTTCTGCCTGGTCCAGAGCTGCTGGTAGCCCCTGGTGTTTTTCTGCTTCTTGAGTCATCTCATATTTGTGGTAGGCCAAGTCTTTGGTCTTGTGGCTTTTCATTGATCTCAGAAATACTATCCACAAACCATCAAACCAGAGAAGCAGGAATCTGGGTCTATCTGTGTGGACACATTGGTGCTTAATGGTTTACCCTGAGCACCATGTGGGGATGGAGAAGAGTCATCTCTGTGTCTGGACACAGTGCATGGTAGGATGCATCTGCTCATCTGATAGGTGTGCATCTCAAGCTATTGCCAATATACAGTCTATGTCCCCACTTCCCTGTCAAGAAGACAGAGTTAACTTGATCCCAGCTTAGCACAGGATGTGAGCAAACACCCAACAATGTGGGTGACCACAGGGAGCCTGGGTTGGAGTGCAGTCTCAGTCTGGAGCATCACAGTGGTGAGGACAACCTTTGGGATATAATTTAGACCTATCATAAACCGGATGAGCCTTTAATGGGAATAGTGCCCGGGCCACCTGTGATGGATTAGTTACCTTCCTGGCCAGGTGTCCGTTGATGGATGGGAGTCAACAGGGATGGTCTCAGTGTGACAGTGCTTATGATGGTGATTGGCTCAGATAAGTGGTGAGAAGGGCAAGGAAAGACATAAATCAGACTGAGAATTTGTTGTGGTTTGAACAAACAAAATGACACATTAGAGAAGGGGTCCTAGGACTGCTGGCTATAGGACAGACCTGTTAGAGAAATGGGCCAGGACACCTTTGGCTGTGGTGGGTGTTCTGGTGACTTGTACTGGCCTGAAAAAGCACAGTGCCAGGCACAGCTGTATGGCTCCTGGTGTTGCCTTTTCCTTGGTCTGTTGATTTGGGCTGCAGGTCTTCCGTTTACATTTTTTTTCTTTTTCCTAGCCATGGGGGAGCTTATCAGATAGAAGAACTTGGTGGAGTGACAAAGATTGATTAACAGTGAGGTGGAATGGGATTTTTATTTCTGCTTCCATAAACACCTGAGTGACAGTCACCTGTGTGTGACTGTGGTGTTATCAATAACAGTTTATGTGAGACAGGCTTGAACTAAAACATTTTGTGTTTAAACATCCCAATCTTTGGAGACTTGAATCTTAGCAATGTTAGGTAAAATAATCAAATGCTGCACTATTTCAGCATCTGGGAACACCTGAAACAAACAAGTCATGTTTCAGACAGATTACAAAAACTGTGCAACACGATTTGGGGATATTCTGAGGGATAACTCCCCAGAAATTTGGGTCAATATGTGAGATTTTGATGGACATATTTAAGATGATAGAAAGCACATTTCACATGTGATTGTTCTTTTTCTCATGCTTCACTTTGTAATGGAGGTTTAAGAGGTTTGTGATGAGATTATGACTGCTTTTAAAACCCAAACAAGAAAATGCCTTTCTGGGATTTTGGGGAGATCTTTGCCTTTTGCAACCAAGGCTCCAATTTTTGAATGCAACATTTTCTATTATTATTGTTAGTACAGAATAATACCTGAGACGTCAGTGGCATCCAAATCCTGGTTTTCAGTCAAAGACCTCAATAACAAGGAAGCTACAGGTTTTGAAATATGGTCTAAGCGGGACCTTTAGAGGGTAACAGGGTCTGTCACCTTTCATTGATATGGGCCATATGCAGGAATGAAGGGAGCCACAAGAGATCATATAGATGAGTGCCTGGTGTTTAATTGGTTTTCTGGAGATCTTTGTAAGGCTTTCAACCAACATGTCACATCAAGGATGAAATTCCTTGGTGGTATTTCTCCTACTTCTGCCAGCAGATCCTCTTGTTAAAGATGTTCCACATTGCTCACAGACCTAATTGAGAAGCAAGGTCCTATTGACAATGCAATTACCATCTCAGATCAGGGTGAAAGAAAATTGCAGAAGTCCATAACAGCAGGTAGGAATTGGTCCACATTTTCTCTGTGCTTGATACCAACAAAGGGACAAAATACATGTGCACATATCCATGTGTGTACTTGCACCAGAAGAAAACATCCCCACTCCTGACAGTTTCCCATTTTGAAACTAGAAGCTTATCTTGACCCATCGTTTAATACTATAGATAAATCAGACCAGTTTTTCTTCTTAGCTTTGTGTTAAGGGCCCTTCCACTCTGAACATTCAGTGTTCAGTCTTCTGAATAAAAAAAAATACAACAGTATTTCTTATTTGCCTTTCTATTTTTTCATGATGCAGAGATAACCTGTGATTGCCACATAGGAAAACAAAGAAAGAAATAAACCAACCAACCAAAAAAAACCCAACAAACTACAAAAACAAACAAGCCATCACTATTTTTCTCCCTTTCACATTTCTCAATTATTTTCCAACGGACAGTTAACAAGCTCCTTCAGCAGGATTTATTTCTGACCACGAGGTTGCTCAGTGGGCCCTGACGGATATGACATTCCAATCCTCCTGTGTCAGTTTGGGATGCTGCAGCATCACAGCTGAGATGGCTCTTAATGGCAGCTGTGCTAGTGGTATTAGAAGGTGGAATAAGCACCAATATGAGAGGCTAGAAGTGCTTAAAGGTGTGAAAGACAGGCAAGGTCTCACATGAATCCTAAGAAGGGTACAAGAGCTGTAATGGAGAGGAAAGACTAGTAGGTGATAAAACCACAAGATTGGGCAGAAAAAGTGAGAAAAAAAAAAAATGGGGAGCAATTCTAAATTACAAGGTAGGAAGAGTGAAATATACCAGCTAGGAGAAAGACAAAGAAATTGAAACAATATTTACTAGGCAGTCTATTAACATTGTCATAAACAGATCATCTTCTGAGAATCCCATTCAATAGTTTAGTTGATATAATAACAGTGAAATGAGTCATCTGATTTATTTGAACAAAAATTTTGTATTACATAGATATTACTTTCTCACTTGTAAAGTTAATGTCTATTCAGCACAGAAGGACTTATTCTACAGATGTTGCCTTTGCTTGTTTTACCTCTTCTTAGGAATTTTCTTGGTTACCTTTGGTTCCTTCCATGGATTTGCATTTACAGTAGATCCTCAACATTTTTGCGGTGATGGTACAGTGTCTAAAAAGTGATATAGTTTCATTTTGTGCTGGAGTGGGTGGCCATAGAATCTGGCTCTACTTCAGTGTCTAATACATCAAAAAAATAGGTATGTGTAATTCATTTATATATAATATATATATTTCATTATTTTTTAACAAAACAATGATCAATGCCTGGCTCTGCTGTAGTGTGACCCTGGTCATGAGTCTTTTCTTCATAAATTTGGAACAGTGCTTCTTTCCTCATACTGGGTCTCTTGTATGTATGTTTACAGAGGATGATATTAAAGACTTTTTAATGTGTTTCTATAACACTGAGCCCTATGCAGTCACCACCCTTAGCTGGGACCAGCTGATGTCACCGTAGAACAAATATTGCTAGTGTTGCACTGCAACAAGGCTGTAGAGTGTTTAGAATTAAATTGGAGATCTAGGATCTTGTCTTTCTCAGATACATCTAAGGAAAGTATAGTAGTAAACTATTTTCAGTTTACTTTGTTTTGTTTTGTTTTGTTTTTAATAATAGCTGTTTTTTGTCCACATCTTAAGAACTGTTTCAGTCCTTCAGCTGTCCAAGTGGAGTAATCAGGATAACTTGCTTCATGTCATTTCAGAAGCTGCATTGAGAGTGTTTAGTTTCTGATACAGGTATAAGCAGAATAAAAATTATGTATTTATGTTTTTATTTTTACCTCAGACTACATAATCAAAGATACTTTAGGGAGGAAATGTCAGGGTTATTTCAAGAAATACGAGGTCACTAATCTAAAGTCTATATGTATTTAGCCAGACTAACTCATAATAGTTTGAAAAATAATTGATAGGCATTTTAGTACCCCTCTTACTAACTGAAGTTTAGCTGTAGGCTGTAGATTAAAAATCTCTGACAAAAAAGAGGTGGAAAAAAATATTATTCTTACTTATTTTGCATGTATGGAAGTAATTTTTACTGATTAATAGACCCTTGGCAACGTCAGTGAGTTTTAAAAACTCTTTTCCAATGGATTTGTAGGAAATGCCTAAAAATGATTAAATAAAACTGTGAATTCTCTAATAACTAAAAGTGACTGTTTGGAAATTAGTTGATACGCACTAGGGAGAAGGATTCTTGTACATGTATTCATTCTTCGAAAGTTCTAGATGGAAATAAATTGTCAGGAGCACTTCCATTCAAGTTTTAATATATAGCAGTTTCTAAGTATCTTGACTCCAAAAGCAGACTTAAATATTGCACTAACAAAGATAACAGAAAAAAATGCTAGGAAAAATTGAATCAATTCAGAAAAATAATAGTTTATTAGTTATTTACTGAGCACACATGGAGGACAGAAGGGTTCAAATTATCCAGCCAGTGAGCAATAAGATGAACACCAGACTGGAAGAAGAAAAATAAATCCTTCTCAAGCGAACTATGCAGAGAGTAGTGATTTCAATGAAAATAAGTAACATCTAGCCTGTAAGACAGTGTGCAAATCTTGTGATCCCTTCTGAAGCTTGCTGAAATCAATGTATTTTCCTAGATGAAGGAAAGTAATGCGGATTTTTAACTCTCATTAACAGGTAGTAAATATAGCTTGTTCTGTTTACATTGGCATGCTGGAGATTAGTCAAAGGTGCACTGGGGTTTTTGCCCTCACTAATCATGTTGTTATAGATGGAAAAATTAATACAAGTGTCTTAATTGCCTTAATTTTAAACTCAAAATCATATGAGAAAATCAGAGATGTTCAGAAATCCACACCTCATTCCAACTATTTTCCAGCCCTGTGTTTGTAACCATAAGACCATTTAGAATAGTTATACTTCTATATAAGTGGACTTCCTGCAATGAAGATTTTATCCAGTTGAACAGCACATTACTGAGAATCTTGGAAGAAAAAAAAGAAAAACATCAAGGAAGAGCTGAGATCTTTCTCTGTGGTTCTAAGAATTATTGCATGTTTTAAAATCACAAAATACCAGTTTCAGCTACTTCTTTGTTGTTCTGCACAGGTAGAAATTGAAGATTTCATATTTACCTTTGTAATTCTGTGTGACCAAAGAACTTGCCTGAACAAATAGAGCTATGCTGCCTGTAGCAAATTTATGGGGGAAAAAAAAAAAGGTAATGCAGGAAGATCTGTAGCCGCACACCACACTAAGTGCAATAATCCCGCTGTCTATCATATAGCGGAAGAACTGCACAGTTATACTAAATAGCAAAAGCATTATAGTCCTTATACACTGATTGAAATGATTGACCACAATTCATGAATCCACTATAAGTCTCTTCATTTTTAATGGACTCAGTATGCTTATTTCCTGTGGCATAGTAAAGCTGTAGTAATGGGAGCAGCTTGCTGGCCTTTGCACACCTGGTTTTAAAGACTGAACTTTGTTTATTTTATGACTTTAGCTTCAAAAGTACCTTAGAGATTGTGATAGGAACTGATTTCAGTCTCACATGAATAGAAGTGTAATAGTGCAGCTGAAACCTGATGAGTACTGTTTTGTGACTCTTAAGTTCTTGTATTAATTGCAATTTTTAGATGTTCTGGTTTTGCTTTTCTGGTTGTATTGTTGTTAACATAGTATTTTATGGTGAGCACGTGTGAGGAAATGTTACTTACTGAAATCTTAACTTTACACTTCTGCATTCTGTAAAGGTTTCTCTCCCTCCTTTTACCCTCAGTATATCTGGATCTATTAGACAGTCAGCTGTAAAGTGGTTTGAGGGAAAATCTGTGGAGAAAACAGACATGAAGTGGTGGGTTTTCCCTGATCTAATCTCTGTCCAAGGGCATTATAACACTGTTAAAAGTAAGGCAGAAGATGCATATAAATACAAAATATCTGGGCTTGGGATAGCCCAAACATTTGGCCTGCACTGTAATAATTTCTTCTAGAAGGAATTCTGTTGACATCTCAGATACCAGTAAACATAAAGAGTGAAGATCCTGTTTAACCTTATGTGATGGATTCCAGCATGTGGAGCCTGGTACAGCAATGACATTACCGACCAACACATTTTGATTCAAGATGTTTGTTAGTACCACTTGCTTTTGTGTTTATGTTATTATCGATTTCTCAGTAAAACAGCAGACTCAGAACAAAGGCACTATTTATATAAAACTCAAGTAGAAAATAGTTCTGTTTAGTTTAAGAGATCTTTTCCAAAATACCTTAAAATATATGTGTGTATATATATATATATTTAATACTGAGAGACAGAACTGAGCAGACACTTTCAGTAAACTTGGGTGTCAGGGTAGTTTAGGGAATTGTTAAGCAGTTCAAGATGAATGAACTCATACAAAGTGATGGAAAATTAAAAATATATTTTCTGATGGAAAATTTTTGTTTGGAATGCAATATGCTATATTTTAAAAAGTTACATGATTGTGTTTATAAAAACAACACTTTAGCATTCAAAGCATGTTTAGAATGAAAGAAAGGTTTGTGCAATAAGCTAAACAAAATGTTTCTCCTTTAGAAAGAAAAATATTTTTGAACAGGGGTAGTCAGGTTGAAATTTCTTATTATACAAAAACACATTGAAAACTCCCCTGTTTGTGGGGCTCTGACAATTACTTAGTAAAAGAACAGAGAAAGCAAAAGGGATGGAACACAGAGAAATATGGCTGAGATTTAAGCATTTAATAAGAATTTAGTTTTCTGGCCATCATGGAAAAGGTGGATGCCTGATGTTAACGTCTTTGGCTTTAAGTTAAATGAACCAAATTATTTAATTTAAAAGAGCCCCTCCTCCATTCTTACTATTCTTTTTCTGCCTTTATTTTCTAGGAAATTCGCTTACCCAAAACTATACTGAAAGAAATTATTCAAATATTGTTTGTAAGGACAGAGGAATTATTAATGTCATTTAGCTTATCTGATTGATGGTGAAATTTTCCATCAAATAACTTGTTTGCAAATTGGTGCCTTCCTATTCACAGCTGATATCAAACTGTGTGCAAGACTTCACAGAACCTTTATGTGTCACTTCCATCTCAGTTAAAACACATTTTGAGGACTCATGTGGGACTAGCATGATGAATAGGCCATGTTATGGCCTGCTGCACAGGGGTGAGTTTTGTACTTTCTGACCAGCTAAAATGATACAAACCTTAAATAAAGCACATATTGACAGTGTCTTCACCATTAAGGTCCACAGCGTACCGTGGTGATGATCCATGACCAAAGTACTCCCAGGGCTGTAGTAATTCATTACTGAAATAACTTCCTTCTAATGACTAAGGCTGACTGTGTTGAAGAGCTTGGACTCCTAACCCCAAGGCTTGTTATATACCATTAAATAAATCTCACTTTCTGCTCACTTACCTGCTGTATCAAAGGTCATGAGTCATAGCTGACATGAGGATTTGGATAGGTATCTTGTAAGGATCTTCCTCTGATTATTGGTTGAATTTATTGTGAGACAAGCCTAGGCTTGCACTCCCAAGGGGTGGTAGGAACACATGGGTAGTACTGAAAAATACCTTCCTGTTTGCATGACCTATTGAGACAGTTGTCCTATAACTGTTTGAATTTCTAATTCTTGTTTTTATTTTGGAGATAAACTCTGTTGTTTTTTCAGGTGAACTTCCCAGCTATCAGGGAACACAGTCGTGCTTCCTCCCTGTATTTCAGGTCCATTGATCTTAAACTTTTTCAAGCTCTGCCAGGAAGCAGCATGATAAGAAATGGAGGGTTCAGCCTCCCTCAGGTACCACCACCGGGTGTTCCTTGGAGCTGATGGAGGTGGGAATTAGTCCCATTTAACGAAGGAGAAAGTGGAAGATCGATGTCCCCTACCCTGGGTCAGTGCTCTCACCACTGCATTACAAGAGAAAAGCACTTCATAGAGCACTCAAACTGCTCTTCTAAATGGAAAGTGACAGCTAGCACCTTATGAATATCTCAGCTTTTTCAGTGTATATTTGATACACTCTGAAAATACCCTATTTTAGAAGCACTCTGTGATTTCCCAGGACATCTGTCTTGAGAGAATCAGAACCACCCTCACCAGCTTCAATCCTGGTCCCACAATGGCTCTTTACTTTCTGCAAATAACCCTTCTGACCTCATTATAGTCATTGGCAGAAACGAACTGCATGTAAAACATTGTGTATTCAACAAATGTAGACCTCCCTGAGTGAACTACCACCACTTGCCTTCAAAACAAACAAGCAAGTAACTATAAAAATTCTTAGAAGTTTACTTACATTTCTCAAAAAGGAATGTTCATGCGGAGAATGAGATGTCTCATGGAAACTCATGCATGAAAATAAATAACACTTCACCTAGCAATCATAAGGCACAGTGGCCACTGACTTTTGCCTATTTTATTAAAATAGATCTTAAATTAGAATTGAGTTCACCAAAGGTATTCAGTCCTTTATGAACTTCATTTCATGTGGCATAAGATTAATTTTTCTTAATTAATAGATAATAACAAATAATTAATTCAGATTTCCAGAATACTTTTTACAAGATTTGTTACATCATTTTTTAAAACAATTAAGAATATGTGACACCAAGATAAAGCAAGGAAGTGGATAAAAGATTGAGAAAATTAGGATTAAAAAATAAGTTTTTGATACAGCAAGGAGTTAACAATAAACTTCCCTGGGTATTGCAGAGCTTAATCTATTTAGTAATTATCTTCAGAGGTGATGAGTGATGAGCTAGAAAAAAGATGAGGGTGGTAGGAAAGTAGTAGAAGAAGGAAAAAAAAATTATAGGGAGATACCTGACTAGAACAGTTCTTTTGCTCAAACTATTCCTGATTTTTTTGAGAATTGCTGTGTCACACATAGAATAGATCAATCTGGAAAAGGTGGCTGAAGAACTAGACTGTCAAACAGTTGGCAGCAGTTCTTTCTAACAAATTGCTAGTTATTAATAGAACATGGCATAAGGAGACAAATTAATTATTCTATTTACCTTACTGAAAGTGCAATAGTCAGACTACTCTAACAATCAGGCTTAAAGTGCATCTCAGCAAAATGGTGAACTGTAGGAAGCTGAAGGGTAACACCTCCATTGACACCACTCTTTCTCGTGTCTGACGTCTGCATTTCAGCTACCAGACTGCAACAGATTTAAATTCTCATCCTAGCAGCTTAAAAAGAAAAGTAGAACAGCATCCAGAGGATAATACAAATCTGTGTTGAAAGTTGTCTTGTAACAAAATGGTCATAGCCATTTCAGTCTGTAGGTACAAAAGCTGCTTCTCTGCGTCTTAGTTGGGCATGGAATCTACTGGAGAGTGATGAGGCTGTGACCTCTCCCAGCAGTTTTGAGTACTAAAGCTTTATTGCTTTGGCTTCTCAAACTATCTGAGCACCAGAGTATTTCATCCGAGGCTCAGTGGGAGTCTTGTCAAACACAGTAACCTGCTCATTCGAGGTTTTTATTCTGGGAAGAAACAATGAAACATTTATATACTTGTTTAAATGCTAATCAGCTTTTGTTTGGCAGCCAGACCAAAATTATTAATTATTCTTATAGCCTTAGTCAAGGACAAAGAGTTTGCTGATGAGCTTCAGAGGGACTTTCTCTTATATAAATGGGTTATTTAATGGCAAATGAAATTCTGTGCTGAAAAATACAAAATAATAAAGCTCAAGGAACTCTTAAATCACTTGTCAAACCTTGCAATATTCAAGAGTAACAGCAGTAGATGAAGAAAGGAACAAAGGCATCTCTGAAGACCTCTGCATAAAGTGCAGCTGCAGTTAAAATGCAAGCATAATATCAGAATGCACAAAGAATGAGACTGAGATACTTCAGATCGTATTATAGTGCCTGTCTGTATTCTACATAGTGCCTAATCCTGTATGATCTCATATAATGCACTGTGTGACATTGGTGGAATATTGGTCCAGAAGGACAGTTCAGAATAAGAAGGAATTAAAAAAAATTAGCAGGGTTAATAAAGGACATAGAAATCCCCCTCAGTGAAATACAAGAAAAACCTTATGAGAATGCTAAGAAAATAAATAAGAGCCGACCCATTAAAATGAACAAGTTTAATGACTTTGGATTGGGAACATCTGTTTTCCCTGAGCCATGTTACAAAGAATAAAGAATATTACATGAGCCTACAAGGAACCTTTACACATTTTGTCAGAATTAGTGAAAAGAAATACAGTTTTTCACCTAACAGTCAAATAAATTCGGGATTTTTTCCATAGAAAATTTCTTTAAGGTACACAATTTAACAATATTCTCAAAGGAATATGGACATTTAAAGGGCTGCTCAGACTATCCAGATACCATTTAAAATAGCTTAGTTTTTTGAAGAGAGACAATGAGTGATAAAGATTACTTGGAAGGACATATTAGTTCATAATCACTTACTGCAAGTTTTAAAGATTTTCTTCTCTGTAAATCCTAAAGCTGGATGTAAGGTGGCAAGAAAACACTTATAGATTTCATTTCCTGGTCTTATTTACATGGATTTTTCTCTCATATTCTGGTTTCTGAACTGTGGTGACTTTTACTTATCTGAGAGATATACAGTGTAATATATTGTTACACAAATAAATTTCCACTTTGAATAGATTCCTAAAAAAGTATGTATTGAATTGTTCTGGAAAAATGTTTTGTTCCCCAAAATTCTGAAAAATCAAAACAGTTAAGAAATTTCCTCTTAGATGAGCTAAAGTGCTTTGCTTAATCCTAGTGTAAAATATTAACTCTCATGTTAGCTTCTAAATGTTTGGATATTTTAAAATGAAGTAAAAATCCTTTCAAAGTACTTTATTTAAAAGCAGATTAAAATGCCAAATAAATTTTTTAGATTTTTTTTTTAATATAGTTTGATTTGTCTAAAAGAACTAATGGAAACTATTGTGAATCTTAAATATGTCCATTGACTTTGCCTAATTATGTCATTATTTTCTTTCTCAAGATCATATAAAAAGGATTAGTCTTTCACCTATGTTTTTGTGTAGTCCATGTCTCTGATTTATTACTTTGGTTTTAAAGTGCTTGAGCCCAACACTAGGAGGCATATTTTAACCTAAAGTACCTCCTTGTTAGGAAATGCAGTACAGGTATTTTGGCTAAAATCACATGTTCTAATGCATCGTTCTGATGATTTTGATTCAGTTACATTCGCACTCTTTAAACTGTCATAACATGGAGTTGTATGAGTGGACGGTGCCAAATGCATTATTTAAGGCAGTACCTGTGACTGCTTTAGTGCAGGTGATGAGTGGTTGATAGATACAACTGGCATGCGTATGTTCTATAACAAGTGACAAACATTAACAAAGGAAAAGACAATAAAATATTTTCCCCAAATGCTCCTACTCTTTAAAAGTCATTAATCAAAATGGATAATGAAGAGAGACACTGCAGTCAAACTTTTCTGAATATAAATTGTTTGTATTCATTACAAGGGGTGAATGGTGCCCAGTAACTAAAACACTGTTTGCAGTAGTGCCTGTCCACACTGTTGCAGCTTTTGAAGCATGGTCAGAGGAGAGAAACAAAAACTTCCTGACTAATATACAAAAAAGCAAGTCAAGGCTGGTCCTGACCATGCTCTGCCTTTCGTTCCTGAAGGAAGACAGAGAACTTCTCAAATAACATAGAACTAACTAGGCAAGCTGGTTACATGTCAGAATACAACAAAGTTCTTGTTCATCCTGCTGCCTTAGTTTTTGAAAACTCAGGCACAGGCAGAGCATCCCATCTGGTCATTTACCAGGATAGTCACTTTGTCTCCAATCTATAGCAATCCTAAGCACAACTCTCTTTTTTGTAAGATGTGTGATCACAACAGCCTTGCTCAGAACACCTCTCACACCCACGTTGCTTCGGTTTGAGAGACCAAGTTTAGCTTTAAGACGGCACCACCTCTCACATTGCCAGTGGAGGAATCAGACCAGAGTTGCCGAATGATTTAAGTGTGTCTGGAAACCAGAGGAGCTGTCTCACAGCAGTGAGGTAATTCCCTGGAAATCATCACTGTGGTTGTGCACAGCCTGCGGCCTTTGTGAGCCCTGGAAGTTGATGCACACGGCCATTGCTGAGGTACACGCTTTTCTCTTATTGAAGTGTAGCAAGCCACATCATTTTGAAGAAGATACAAACTGCTACACACAAATATAAGAAAAGCAGCATCTGGAGTATTGCATCCAGTTCTGGGTTCCCCATTTTAAGGAGGACAAGGAATTACTGAAGGGAGTCCAGCGGTGGGCTACAAAGCTGATGAGGGGTCTAGAGAACATTCCTATTAGGAAAGACTGAGAGAGCTGGCTCTGTTCAGCCTGGAGAAGAGAAGCTGAGAGGGGATCTCATCAATGTTTATAAATATCTCAAGGGTGGGTGTCAAGAAGATGGACCAGACTCTGTTCAGTGGTGCCCAATGATAGGATGAGGCGCAACGGGCACAGACTGAAGCACAGGATTTTCCATCTGAACATGAGAAGAAACTTCTTTACCTTGAGGGTGCCAGAGCCATGGAACAGGCTGCTCAGAGAGGTTTTGGAGTCTCCTTCTCTGCAGACATTCAAACCCACCTGGACACATTCCTGTGTGATCTGCTCTGGTGAACCTGCTTTAGCAGGTGGGTTGGACTGGATGATCTCCAGAGGTCCCATCCAATCCCAACCATTCTGTGATTCTGTGTGATTCTTTCTATTTGCATACAAGGTGTAAGGACCCTCTTGATGTGTTCTGTCTGTCTCACCCCCAACTTGTTCCTTCCAGTTCCCCAGCCTGTTAAAGTCTACTGACACTTTGCAGACACAGGACCCCAAGGTAAAACACAGAGAACTAAGCACATGTCAACCATGCAGTCTGGAGAAGGGTGGGTTGTCCTGGAATGGCTCAGTCTGACCCATAAGGGTCAGAGACAACAGAGTTTCCTAGTCCTTCCCATCTGCCTGTCTAGACACAAGCACGCACATGTAAACTTGCTCCACTCATGCCCTATTCAGTTCTTGGTGGCAGGATATCATTGCCCAGACCTTACCATATTTCTCTAGAAACAAGACAGACTTTTGTCTGACTCATTTTATTTGAAGTTTTATTTGAAGTTTTCCCAAGCAATAAGATTGGCACTTGGTAAAGTACTTGGGACACCTCTGAATAAACATATAATTGCAGTTACATAGGTGTCAGGATGAATCATCTCCTGCAGAAGGCTTTGTAGAACCCACACCACTGCTCGGGTGATGAGCCAAGATCCTTCTCTTTCACTCAGAATTAGCACCTCAGCACACGTTTGCATTAATTGCAGGGGTGGAAAGCAGAGGAAACAAATTTCATCTTTGCTTTTCACTTTAGGGAGGCAGCTAAGCCATTCCCAGGATCAATCCTTCCACTTGTCCTTAGACTCCTCATTCTCTACGCTGCCGTGTTGAGGAGTGAAGCTCCTGCTTGTGCATCACTGATCCCGACTGCCAGACATGAAGCTTCAGTGGGGGAGCCGGGAGTAAGTCTTGAGAATCTGAAGTTAGGTCCCTTTTACACAGTATCAAGTTTCTGAAGAGATTATTTTAGTCAGCAGAAACCTTGATGATTTTCACTGAGTGTTCATCACAAGGCAGAGGTAGAATACTTAATATTAAAGAATACTCACTATTAAGGAATGCACACGAGGTTCATTAGTACTAGTAAATCAAATGTGCCTGGCAAGATTCCACCTGTGATTTAGTTTCCCAAAGAAAAAAACGTATAACTTCTTGACACTCCAATTACTTTCCACTCTAATCATGTGGGGGGAAAAAACTGAAGTTCCCATTTTTTTTTATTAATTCCATTTATACGTATAATATTTTTTTTTCCTTTTTTTCTCTTACATAGTAAAGGAAATAAAACAGAAGTGGTTTTTGGCTTGCTTTTCTGCAGCTTTATGTATTACCTTTTTATTCTCTTTGTTCTCCATAAATAATATTGATTTTTTTCTGAGTCCGTTTTTCTACCTATCTTTACACCTCTTTTGTTTGGAGATGAGAGTGCTACACAGCATTCAAGGTGAGAATGTCTCATTGACTTCTGTCATGACCAGACAACATTTACATCTACACCTGATTTTGAAAGAGGGAAGGCTTGCTTTATTTACAGAGTTAAATATTAACTGTTGTCAAATGATTTCAGCTGGACAAGTGAGGAGCCATGAGGTAGATTTTGAGAAATCACCATGCTACACTACTGAGAATCTGCCCCCCTTTTTTGTGACCTCTAATTATTTTACAGAACATGTGAAGCCTCACAAGGTGATTTGGAATTGGAGTTTTACTTGGCGTGCTACAACCATCACCACATTTTCCTTCCTTTTTTGCCCCCAATGGATTTTCATCTCACAGACAGACAGGAAAGCAGAGGAGGGGGGGAAAGAAAAACGAAAAAGGACCTTTTCAATTCTACTTCTGTATGGAGCCATAGAAATCCCTCCAGCTAAACACAACACAGACTGAAAAAGAAGTGGGAAGAGATTATCAGGAGCCTGGCAAGAGCAGAGTGCAGTCAGTGGCCAGGTGAAGGCTGCTTTGGAGGATAAGCAATTTATGTGTTATCAGTGCAGAAGAGAGAACAGTAGCTCCCTACACTGAAAGGTGATTAACAAGCAACAATAGCCTTTTCTGCACGCCACAGGCCAATCTGCTAACTGTATGAAAAGCTGAGAAGCTGCTTAGAGCTGATGTTCGTTTAATTCTCACCTGCACCCACTTGAACTGTGTAAATGACATGGTGCTTTTCAGAACATATGCATGTATTTCCATGTGGCATTGCTTTGTGCTAAGTTAATCTAACAGTGCTGTAAGACTTGCTGTGAGTATAAAAGGCAACATTCCTCCCTCACTCTGAGCAGCTCTGAGTAGCCTTCTGGCACCACAAAAGAATGAAGAAAAATATTGGGTTTTATTGTTGTTGGTTGTTTTTGTTTGTTTGCTTGTTTTCCAGTTGTGATGGGGACCTGACAGTAATCAGGGGTGTGTCATATGAAATAAAGGCCAAAACAATAGTGGCCTCCTTTGTTGGAATAGGCATTGGCTCAGTTCAGACCCAGGATAACTAATACACTTGATGAATCAGTACATGACATCTACTATTTCAGAAGAAACAGAGAGATGAAAGAGCAGTTCAGTCAGGTTGTCAAGACATTAGAACAAGAGTTAGGAGACAGGAGTTTTTTGCTGTTACCGATTTTCACTGTGTCTTTGAGTCAATCAGTTATCCCTTCCTCTCTCCCCTTTGCCTCTAGGACATTAGACACATTTTATATACTACCAGTTCCTTGCAGGCAGAGACAGGTTTCCAGCAACATCTCTGACTGCTCCAAAGGTAACATTAAAAGACAGTTTCTGAAAGTCCTTGACACACTGAGTGTTGGAAACTTGAGCCCTGTTAGCAAGACTGTGGATAGGCCCTGAGCTTCTTTAAAATATCCTCTTATACATCTTCCTATGTGTGTCTGGTGCTCCCTTAGAGCATCTTACCAGAACTGTGACTTGGTTGCCTCTGGGTACATACAGCCACTACCATAATAATAATGAGATGGGTTATTTAGGAAACTTTGCTTACCTGAGAGTATGTATCCTGACATTAGCTAGACTATTGTAACCCTTCTGCAAGAAATTCACTGTTTCATCCCTGTCTGATATTATTAGCTGATAGATAATCTGCATCAGTGGCTGTTTTACTAACAATCTCACACCAAATCGATTACTACGGTTGTAATACCACACTAATAAGATAATTTAGGGATGCAGGAACTTCTACACAATAGCATCAAAAGTCAATTATGGGTGCAGTATACTACACTCTGTAAGTTTCTGAGCTCCAACATAGAATGCATTTTGTTTTCACATATTGAAAGGCTGATCCAGAACTTCACTATTCTGCTGGTTACCAAAACACCTAAAGCTTACTCTAATTCACAGCCCATCTATATGCATTTGTTCTTGTTACAGCTTTACCCTTTTGTTGAAACGTCCTTGCTCCTTCCTCATGTATATAGTCCCCTGGTACACGTGCAGATGACTATCAGATTTTTTCAACCTTCACTCCAACGTGTCAGACAAGCCTAAACTTCATAATTATCTTTCTACCTTCTTTTTGCATCATATTCCACTACCAGAGTAGAAATTTCCAAGACAGTATTTGTAGATTCAGAAAATATGTACAAATATCTGCCTCACTGACTTGAAAGAAAGATGAGATGGAGTTGCAGTTCAAGACAGATGCAGATGCAAGGGAAGCAGTTGCATTCACTTTCTATTTTGCATGGCTGGAGGTATCGGGAATTACACTTCATGTCTTCAGCTGAATCTAGTTTCTGCAAACCCATTGGGCAGAAGGCAAGTATTGGACTCATGATCTTGGTCTTGTTTCTAGTACCTCCCCTGAAATTTGGAACAGATTTTTTTTAACCCTTCTTGGGCCTGTTTATCTTTTTTTTAAGGAAGGGATCATAATACTTAAAGCCTCACTGCATACATTTGTAAAAACCAATTTACACCAAAAACTTTTCATATATGTTCTTTAATTTGCCAACTTCATCTGAAGTCTGAGATGTTGGAAAAAATAGTATATTTAAATCAGCCTCACTCTTCTTGGTTGAAGAGTTTCTGATTTATAATATATGTGAGAAAAACATTCATTCTTGTGTTTGGTCAAGATCCGACAACATGAAAATGCAAGGGCTGATTCTGCTCTTGGTTGTTTAGATTTTAACACCTTCCTCTCGCTTTACTGTGGTGTAAGATCAGACTCATTACTGACATGATTTTACATAAAGAACATTAATTCCTCTGAATTGAAAGGTACTAAACAAACATTTTTGGTATCATGTAGAGATGATGGAATTTTTTTAGTCCACTTCCAAGTCACCTTTAAAGATGTGGCTAGATAGGTATTTTAGCTGTATAGGCAGAAAGCTCTGGGTTCTCAGAGGCTCTTTTGTTTGCTAAACAATGGCACAGGGAAGATCCAGACACTTTGCTGCTGCTTTGTTTGCAGAGTCATAGCATTTCTCAAAGTGCAGGCTCGCAAGATATAAGCTATCATATATTAATTACTCATAATTTAGTTATTGCACATTGTCTTTTCCAGCTGAATTATTGATTTCCCATTCTGGCTGTTCTGCCTGTAGTTTATAGTACAATTACTGTTCATAGGCTGCTCATTGTTATTTCCTATGGGAAATTGCGTGATGGTTTGAGTTTTCTTCATTTTTTTCTGTGGGTTTTTTTTTTTTTCTTTTTTTTTTTTGTGTGTGTGTGTGTGTGGTTTTGTTTTCACAAGTCTTTTTGAATCAAATAGAATTTTAAGGATGGTATAATGAAACAGTTGCATAAACCACTGCTTACCAATAACCTTATCGTCCATTAACATAGAACCCAGGATTCAGTCACCCCTGACATTGACAAATTCCCATTTCTGTCATTAAATCCTCACGCAGGTCTGAAAAAGATATATGTTCTCTGTCACACACATACATGCAAACATGCATTCTCCCTCCTTTAAAACAGAAATGCCTTTTTCTTAATACTCAGCTTAATATACGAGTTCTTTTCAAATAAGGTAACCAAACAAGTCATGTTAGAAATATTTTTATTTCCCCACTCGTCTTCAACAATGTGTTGGTAAGAAAAATCTGCGGTCTTTTTTTTGTTTTAATTATTAAATCTAATAATGCTTCGTCTCTGCTTTATGGAAGTCAAATGTCTGATACCTTATGTATCCAGTTCCTCTGTGTAGGTCAAGCTCCATGACAAACCATTTTGTCCATGATATTCTGATGCCTCCTTTCATCTAAGCTGTCATCATATATTACATTATTATCTCTGTATTATGTGTACTTTACTCGAACAGGAAATCCACTCCATTGACATCAGCAACTGGAGTCTAATGGACCAATTATCTCATGAGTTGTCTTAGAGCATTTCTAAATGGAAAACTTCTGATTTTCTTACAAAACATTTTCTTTCAATTTTCAGTTGCTCCAGTTTTTCAGAAAAAAAAAAAAAAAAGTTTTAATTGTATTTTTTTAGCCATCCTAAAACCATTATCTACTAATAAAAAAAGAGGAGAAAATCTTAATTTAAAAATGTATTGTTAAAATTAGGGCTTATTTAAGTCAATGGTAAATTTACATTGTTAGTTAGGGTGCTAAGAAACTGCTCACTCAGTTATATAGTTGTTACATTTTTGTACGAAGGAATAACAGAGAATGTGAACTTCATCCCACTGACTTACCACTACACCCATCCTCAGAAACACTTAGATTCAAGTGTCTCTGCTGGAATTGCTCAGCTCTTGCCTTGTCTGTAAAGTCAGCAATGCTGCTCATAGAGGACTCACCTGAGGTATTGGAATTAAAACAGAAACGCCATGATGCCATCCCACTTTCTTTCAGAAAACACAAGTGCTCTGACTGCTACGTGTGATTTTATATCAACCTATTGCAACAAGCCACTGAAATGTATCTCTTTTTAAAACTAAAAAAACTTAGGGGACTCTTTTGCTATGGGGCACTACTGCTGAAACAGAGCAAATCAGGGTTAATAAAATAAAGGCTACAAACACAAAACGAGGCTGTAAAACAAATACACTTGTCATGGTTTACTTGCAATCTCTCCACGGTGTTGAAGCTGCATTAGGAGTGGCCACATTAGCCACTGCATCAAGGTCAAGAATGCCGAAATAGTTGCTATGGGAAACAAATTACTGAGGTGTCAGCTGGAGCTGAAGGTTCAGATATGAGGGAACTTTACCCATTATATGCTTGAAAGATTTCTGGAACAACAGAGGCTAGAAAAGAGCATGTTGGTAATAACAAGACCAGGAAAGCAGATGTTTCATTGACCTTTGCTCTATGCATTCGGACTATCCATTTGCCAGCATGCCTGAGTGGACCAGAAAGGAACTGCAAATAAGGTGTGGTCTCCTGAGACACAAGTAAATAAACAAATAAACAAAAAACATATATTAAATGCTTTTTTTAGGAAGATTTGTAAAAGAAACTCAAAAGCATATGAAACTACCTCAGACTCATGCACTGTTATTAAAGATGAGGGAAGACAGTTCTGATTTTATTATGACATTAAGTAGAAGGAATTGAAAACCAGTGAGGAGACATGCTAACCTGCTGCTGAAGTAGAAACCCTCCAAAACCTAGTGTATTTCACATAGTTCACTTAGTAAATAGTCACTGTGAATGTGACTTTGGCTGGAATTGTCTGTGAAAAGAGAATTAGGAGGACTAGACCTTCTACCCAACACTGACATTCCTCTTTATCAAGGCAATCTGCTACTCCTGACCACAAAGCATTAACTTTGACAAAAGAAATAATTTTTGCTTTATTAAACAGTGGCTTGTTCAGAAAAGTTTAGGGTAAATCCATGTGTCCTAGTTTGATGCTGCTGATCTAGATGCTCACTCAGCAGCTATGGGATGGCTTGCAGAGAGTGGTACTGTCACCAAAAGAAGAATGAAGCAGCTTGTCTTCATCACATCATTTAGCTATATTTGCTCATCTATTAAACCTTTTTCCGTTGCAGAACTTTATCTATTGAGGAACAGGAAAGGGACTTCATTTTCTCTGCTGAAACAGAGGGAAAAACATCTGCTCTTGAGGCTAACTTTGCATGTTGACTGCTGGGTGAAAGAAATAGGCGTAATTAATTTATATTAATTAAGAGATTTTGCTACACAACAGATAAAATTCTGGTCTACTATTTCTTTGACTTCTTTTATTTTCCCAGTTGTTCCTACTATGGCTTTCTCTTTGGGGGTTCATTGTTAAATATTTCAGAACTGGGGCTGGGAGAAAGAATCAGCCATGGACATCTATTGGTCGACACTTTGCATAATTTCTACACCCTTTGTCCTACCAAAACATCTTGAAAAGTGACATTATTGGGTAATTTTCATAGAAACAGAGTAAACATAAACAAACAACCACAGAGTCAGGGAGTCTAAGAATTATGGTAGTTTTTGAGCTACTACACTACTCCATGGGACTTCACTGGTAATGCATCAAGCTTTCCCATAATACCTGTGTCTGTATCTATATGTTATAGCCAGGACTTCAGTGTTCAGATGACTCTCAATATAAACATGTAATGTCAGGATCAGGAGATATATATCTAGAAAGGGCAAAGGAATGGGCTGTGAAAATCTTCCTACTTCTGTAATAAGGCATTATTCCTTTCCAAATATTTGTCTTTCTTGCTTTTTCACTATGTTACTTGTTGGATTGTAATGATCTAACACGAGTAAAGGCTGAAGATTACATTTTATCGTGGCAGTGAAAAAGCTTTGAAGTCCTGGAAGTTGTGTTGTTTGTGATTTTTTTGGTGTGTTTGTATTTGTTTGGTTTTTGTTTGTTTCTTTCAGATTAGGCTTTATTGCTCTTAAGTATTGTGCAAGAGTAACTGAAGGTAATGTCACTGATAGGACTGTGGCAGCAAGATGTATAAATCAAACCAGAATTCACATACTATCTGATGGCACTTTTGAAAACATCTGCTGTGACCCCTAACTTCAAGGAAGGGGTAGTAGGGATTTTGTTTTTTATGCAATTGCAGCTCAAATGTAAGTGGTTTTCACATTCTCAGGCAGCCTAAACTGAAGCTACACATATGAGAACAAGATTTCTAAATGGAGAGATGCAGCCTCTGCCTGCTGTAGAAGTTGTTGCTGGTGGGTTCTCTTTTAAGCTTTCTCTAGTTAGTGTCATGAAGCAAGAAGAGGTATTTCTGGGAATTCACTGTACAAGAACCTGAAAAGAATCTTCACCTATTTCAGCTACTGCCCTTAGAGCTAAAGAGAAAATGCTTTTGCATTAAGGACCTCTGTGCAGCTGGAGATTTCTTTGCCAGTCACTGAAGTGGAAACACCTGGGGGAAGTGGAACAGGTGTTCAAACGTAGAAAAATACCTTAATTGGAGGACTCAAAGAAATAACAGGAAAGCAGAGAGGCTAAACAGAGCAAAGTTTCATTGTTGCTTAGGTAAAGTTGGATTGAAAGTCACTGGTCATTTGAGGTGAAAGAATGAAGGCAAGAATGATTCAATTTGTAAGAAAAAGAAGTGCTAGTTCATAGCCTTTTTCCTATGAAAGGCAGCCAATTGCTTAAGACATTAAGTAATGTTCAATATTGATTTAGCAGTGTATTTACTGAAACACATGCTTGTCCTGTGGACTACACCTATGTCTGATGGCCCAAACGAAGGCAGTGTGGGTTTTATAGTGATGGCTTTCAGATATGAGTAACTAGGAAAAGTCTGCTCTTGTCTGTGCTGCCCTAGGAAGGAATTAAAGTGGTTACTTGCAGTGCAGGAGAATAGGATCAATAACTTAGGTGCCCTCTCTAGTTTTTTCTTATTCTCCTTTTCCAGATTTTTCTTAGAAAAGAGGGAAAACATTTACTTTGCAGGCCTTAGGGTGAAGTTAGGCAGCAAATGACAAATGGGAAGAAACAGTGATGGACAGAAAAAAGGTAGAAGAATCAACACTGAAACAGTGAACTAGCGCAGTAGGGTAGAAACTCAGAGAGCTAGAGGAGATCCAGTCTCACCGTGTGGCTTGTTTTTGTCTAGAAGAATAATATCTGTGCTCTGGACAGTTTATACTTAGAATAACTGAAGTACAAAGTCAGTAAATCACTTGTCCAAAGCCATATCAGCACAGTCTTTCAGGAAGATGGTCTCAGCCTCAGGAATTTGGGCATCATTCTAGTCAATGATGATAGATTTTAGTTGCTCTTAGTGTTCCTGTTGTCTTTGCATATCTTCTCCTGTAAAAAGATGTATGTTACATTCTCCATCCCCCTTCACTCCTCATCAATTGAACGCGACTTAGCCAGGACTGCACTGAAAGTTTTCTCCCCTCCTGTGAAGTGGGTCACAAACTGCTGCAGTAAGAGCAAGTGGATTGATCCCTCTGACCTGTAGCTACTGACAGGAATATCTGTTCATTGAATTTAATGCTGTCATTGAGGGTAGTTACTTAAACCCTGTGATCACTTTTACAGATAAGACAGCCATGGTGTTATTAATATTTTATTTTGATGTTTTATTTGTTTGTTTTTTAATTTAGTATAACAACTGGAAGAAGTGTCTTTATATCTGTAAAGGTTGGAGAGTTTGGTCTTTGAATTAATGGCAGGAGTTGTTTTCTGCTTTGACGTGTTTGCTTTTTTGTACCCTGCAAAATTCAACTGGAATTGATGAAGGCCAACAAAGCGTTTAAAAATCTTGAAACAACAACAGCTCTGTTGGAAACGGTAGTTGAGGATGATTCAGAGAATATGATTCTGACTTCATATGGGATCATGTGTCCTTTAACTACTGTGAGACTACTACAGACAGATTGGTAAGATCAGTGTAGAAATATGTCAATTCTGAAAAACCATTTCTTCAGCCACACAGGAAATCTATTATTTTGTTGGAGGGCTGATGTTAATTTTTTAAAAAATTTTTGTACCTCAAGATGTTTTAGGTAAGTAAAACATCAGACTATTTATCTGGATTAAAAAAGGAAAAATAAAAATCAATCTGATTATCAATTTACAGCTTAAACAATTAAAGATATATTTTTTTCAGAACAACACAGGCAAAACCATTTCTCCCTATATTTATAAATGCAGTAAAAATATTCCTTCCAAGAAGCTCAGGATGAAGATGATATTAGTAGTTTTCTTCCCTTAAATTTTATGCAAACTTATTAAAAAAATTTAAAACAAGGCACAACACAACTTTAATTAGTACTCTTATGTAGAAAATCAACCTGTTTTCAAGAGGTGATAAAAAAAACCTTCTCCTCTAATCCTTGTCTCCTTCTTGCAATATGATAAACTTTTTTTTTTTTTAACTAGAAAAAAATGGGAATAGAACCGACTAACTAACTAAAAAGATTCATGTTAGGACAAAAAGAAGCACAAGAAGTAATTTCTTCTTTACATTCCTGCTAGTCAGCATTGAAATCGTACTCCTAAGCCTCGCTTTTAATGCTATGACTAAATCCCTTGATTACCATACCCTCTTCTATCAGGAAATTATTTCATTTTTCACTTCTCCATTTCCTTGCAGTCAAGCAGGACTCCTTATATCTACCTCCCCAAATTAAGTGTCTTGAAGGTCCCAGGTTAAGGTCCTATTTTATGAACATCATTAGAGTTTCTGCACTATGATGAGCTGATTCAAACCACCCTGATATTTTCCTTTCTGTGTTCCACCTTTTCCAAGGTGTGCCTAAAAATACAAAAGAGTTTGCATGAGCAGTTTTCCCAACTGGTAGTCTGGAAAACAATGATACACACCATTTCTGTGGAAAATTGAGGGGTTTTTTTTCAGCTATATATTCCTGTGCAGCTAGATGCAGACTTTTTTTCTTTTCTCTTTCTTTTTAACTGATAAACACAGCCATTTCAAGTGTAGGCAAATTCTAATTTAGAATCATGGGCTTCATTTCAATGTATGGAGAAGGGCTGAAATGGGCTATGGTGCAGTGACTTGAAAGCAATTTCAGTTTTAATTACTTTCTTTAAATACCCCTTGATATTCAAACATATTTAGAAAACAAAACTGCCATAAAAAAACAGAAATGTAATCAGAAAACTGGGCACCTTTTATTAAGGGAAAGGACATGTACTCAGTAGTTATTGTTTATAAACTGAATGATACTATTTCCTCGTACTGCCTGGATTATTGAGGTTTTTTTTTTCTTGCTCTTGAATGTCCCTCTCAGTAAATGGAGTAAAAATTTAGCCTAACTAGAAATGTAATGCAATAAACATATTTTCTGGGAATGGAAGGTCTGCTTTTAGTTTTTATTAAAGGACTGTTTTTTCTTTTGCTGAAGCAATGCAGTCAATTTGTGGAACAGTCATTGCACATACAATAAGTTTTGGGCTTCTTTTGTACTGAATCATTGGAGTAAAGACAGGACAACACACTTTCTTTCATCTAAGTAACAGTTTTTAAGTAGCAGAAAAAAGGGAAGACTGTCTGTATCACTGCTTTATACACACACATGCAGTTCCCTGAGTATAGATAAGCTGAATTTAATTTGAAAACAGATTATAATTCATATTTGTGCCCTGCATTTGATGTCTTGAGGTAACAATATTTTTTGATCTGCACACATGGAACCAGAATATTACTGCCTTCCTTTTCTATTATCTTTTTTACTATTATTATTTGTATGGACTTTGGCAAGAGGGCAAAACTTTTCCTTGTCTTCTTATTTCTGCAGAGAGGGGAGAAGATAAGAGGACATAATGAAACTGTGCCAGAAATGGGTGGTCTGTTGGTTTGGATAGCTCTCAATGCTGACATGGGGGAATGCCTTTACTTTGACTAATAGCCTGTGTTTTGCACCATTCTGAGATGAAGAGATGCATAAAAATTACCTAAATGGATTAGATCAGTATTTGAGTTCTTACCGTTGTCAGTAAGAATGTTGAAGATACAGCTGTCACTAACTGGAGCAGTCATTTTCTGTATATTTTGATTTTCAGCACAGTTCAAACCTATATTTAGTGAGCATGATCAACAGAAAAATTGGTTTTTTCACATGAGCCTTTCATGGTTCCTTTAAAGGCTGTATTGTGACCCCTAGGAATTTGTACATCCTTACTGAGGTGGAAAATAACTAGTCCACAAGGGGAATATTTAACCACAGAATTTACAGAAATCAGGGTTCCTCCTAGAGCTTCACCTTTTTTTTTTTCTTCAGTATATGCTGTCAGTTCCAGGCACTACATCTCCCAAAGTTTAATGCCAGCTGTCTTCTCTCCTCTTTGGCTTGTGTGGTATGATTCCATCAATCTGGCATTCTCTCATCTTTGGTTTAGAGCTTTCTAGTTATCAAAACCAAAAAAAACCAGTCTTCTTATTCCCACATTTGTTTATGTTCATAAAAGAAGAGTTCCTTCCATGCCTTCACTTTTTTCCTTTGCTATGCCTTTCCACGTCTTTGACCCTTTCCATCTGACTCAGTTTTATCCTGTCTAATGCCTAATCTATCCTATAAGTTGGGCAACAACCTGCTAGAGAGCAGCATAGAGGAAAGGGACCTGGGGGTCCTGGTGGACAGCACGATGACCATGAGCGAGCACTGTGCCCTTGTGGCCAGGAAGACCAATGGTACCTGGGGTGGATTAGAAGGGGGGTGGTCAGTAGGTCAGAGAGGTTCTCCTGCCCCTCTACTCTGCCCTGGGGAGACCACATCTGGAATATTGTGTCCAGTTGTGGCCCCTCAGTTCCAGAAGGACAGGGAACTGCTGGAGAGAGTCCAGCGCAGGGCAACAAAGATGCTGAAGGGAGTGGAGCATCTCCCGTGTGAGGAAAGGCTGAGGGAGCTGGGGCTCTGGAGCTTGGAGAAGAGGAGACTGAGGGGTGACCTCATTAATGTTTACAGATGTATAAAGGGTGAGTGTCAGGAGGATGGAGCCAGGCTCTTCTCGGTGACAACCAGTGATAGGACAAGGGGTAATGGGTAAAGACTGGGACCCAAGAGGTTCCACTTAAATTTGAGAAGAAACTTCTTCTCAGTGAGGGTGACAGAACACTGGAACAGGCTGCCCAGGGAGGTTGTGGAGTCTCCTTCTTTGCAGACATTCAAACCTGCCTGGACACCTTCCTGTGTAACCTCATCTGGGTGTTCCTGCTCCGGCGGGGGGATTGGACTGGATGGGCTTTCGAGGTCCCTTCCAATCCCTGACATTCTGTGATTCTGTGATTCTATGAATGCCAGGAAACATCTCGTTCTGGATTCCCCCCATGGGGTCAGCATAAGGAAGTTAGACCAAAGTGACACAACTTGTTCCAGTGCTTGTGAGTTTTTTTCCCCTCTTTACATCTCCTCCAACTTTTATATCTACCATCTGCTTGTAGAAGTAAGAACATCATTGGGCTTTATTGTAATTAAATTAGAGACAATGACTTTTTTCCATCACCACAAATAAAATATCCTTCCCTTCAGAAAGTCTTATACAGGATACTATTAAGTATGTTGCTATTGAACCTATTTATAACTCTTGGGTAATGCATCCATTCCAGTGTCTGGTGCCTTATATAACAAATAGTTCTTTAGAAAACACCAGAATTTTGCGATATATGTCAAAGCATTATTAGTTTGTTGATTGCCTTTGTTACATTTAATGTGCTTCATTCCTACAGTCACTGGCATTCGAAGCAATCTTGGTATATTGAGGAACTCCCTTGATATGTATTTAATGATGTTTTATGCATACTGTAATTGTGTCAATTAGCCAGAAGCATGCTACAAGTGCTTGTGTTATACCTGAACTGCTAGTGACAGCTGCTGTAGAGTTAGGATTTTGCTTAGTGATTATAACTTTGTTTGTCATAAGTTGGCAAAAGTCTCTAACTCATGACAAAAGTTTCCAGATTAATCTGTTCACAGAAGGTACCATTTCCTAACCACTTCTGGCCATGAGGAGCAAATAAATATGTTATTCCTTTATGCTTTTTGAGTATTAAAATGTGTAGTTGTGTTGGTTGTGGGGTTATTTTGGGCGGTATTGGGTGTTGTTTGGGTTTTTTTTGCTTATGTTGGGTTTGTTTATTTCGTGTTTTTATGTTTTGTTTTGTTTTTCCCCACTCACCTATAAGTCAGGTGGGACTATATATAATAAAAAACAACTAAAATTATGTAAACAAATGTATATATGTAGGATGGCATGCGGTTTCCAACCAGAGGTCATGCACAGAGACTGAGTCTGCTTGAGAACACTCTGGCAAATTAGATGTTGTTTCTTTTCAGCTCTAGCTGTGGAGACCAATACTGTAATACTTTATCATTTAAAAACTGTCTCTTAAATGTATTCAGAAAACCTTTCCCATTTTCTCCTCCTCATCAAAAATGATTAAGTTTAATATTGCGTTGTCTTTATTAACAGGGAAATTTATTTTTGAAATTGGAAGGTTATAAATGGAATAAAGAGTCATGTCTCCAAATATTAGCTTCTACTATAGATTGAAGCAATCACATTGATCAAGGGGCACTATGAAATGAATCTTGTTACTTTGGGATGCATTGAGGCTCTAGACTTAAGTCTAGTGGGATTTGGGTTCTTAAATACTTTTATTACTCAAGCTTGAGTTTTTCTGAATGGGTTTCTAAGAAAGGAGCAGAGGTTTGGTGACACAGTCCAGCTCCTGCTGAAATCTCTAGTCTGCAGAAGTCAGCAGATGTAATCCTAATAAGCTGGATCATTGGGTTTCCTTTCCTTTAATTCTGTGCAGCCTGAGTGTGCTACAAAAGCAGCATTTCCCACAGTAATTTGGAGCTACTTCTTCAAATCTCAGCTGCCATGAGAAAGTGCAGAAAAAAAGAGGAAAGTTTTTAAAATAGAGAGTTCTGTACCTAAGAGCCTTTTGTTCCAGTTCCAAGAAAGCAGAAAGTGAAGACCTAAACCAACTCATAATCTATTTATTTGCTTAGATTTAAAGATCACACCGTCTCTTAATAACCTGTTCCTGTTTTTTTCATACTTGAGAAAAAATGAAGCTACTTTGGTTTGTTGGATGATGATTTTCTTGCAAAACTGTTCAACTCCCATAGTTCAACAGGGACTCAAACAATGCTCTTTATGACCTAGCACAACATCCAGGATAAAGGAAGTTGTTGTCAGTGTTTTACCACTTCCTCATAAGTTTTCGTGGTCTTTCACAATATGTTCTCAAAGTTTCTACAAGGACCTAAAACTGCTGTTAACATCTCCACTCAATTCACTCTGATCTTGTAATCACACAAGCCTGCAGAGAATCTGCCAGGCAATTTTTGACTAGAGTGTTAGAACCTTGCAGGCATATTTCCAGTGCCAAAAATCATTACAGAATTGAAAACCTATTAGTCAGGTACAATCAAGTGTGAATCTTGGTCTCTGGGTATATACATTTTTAGATTTAGGGCATGTTAGTGTTAACAACTTGACAGCTTGTCTGAAACGATTTTTTAACCCAAAGGATCTCTCCTGTCATAACTTTTTACCATTATCATTGAAGTGTTTGGTCCAGTCTGGCAGCAAGCCATTCCATTTCTGCTTTAAATTAAAGCACATTATTACTATTATTATTATTATTATTAGCCTTGTGAAACAGGCACCAAAAGTGTGAGTACATTCTGTCTGACTTACATATCATTTTATTGTTTTCTAGACTTCAGTTCTCTCCTATTGGAAAAAGATCCTGCTGATACTTCATATGTGTATGATCAAATTGCACCTTGCTTATTCCAAAAGTTAAACAGGTAATCAACACTTTTCTAGCATGAATTGTGCCATCTTGCTAAAAACTTTTCCCATCACTCGCTGGTTAAACATCAGTGATAAAAAAATAAATCTGAGAGCTACTGTCAGGTGGCCATTTGTAACCTTCTTTATTTTCCCAAAGAAATGAGAGTGACACTTTGAGGCCATATCAACTAGCTGAACAGCTGTTTGGGCCTTAAGGGAACCGATGGACATAAATATATTTAAAATCAATTTTCATGCACTAAGATATGTGGGGTTTTGCCTTATTGTGGTAATTTTTTGCTTCTGAATATTTAAACAATATGATCTGAAATAAGCAGATTTCATTGTTCACATTTACTTCAGATACATGTCAGGTAAATTCACAGCAGTCCAGACTCTTAAAGCATGAGATTTTTCTGAATTTATCCTGTACTTTACAGATTTGCCAGGACGCCACTGCATTCTTTAGCCTAGGATATTGTCCTCTTGGAATTTTCACTAAGTGTATCTTTGCATGAATAATTTATTACTAAATGACCCATCAAATCACTTCCGATAGAAACCTCACTTCAGCTAAAAACAAGATCAATTTCAACAAACACTGAATTAATTTTTTTATTTTGGATTTTGAAGAGGCTTTTAGTTCTGAATGTTAATATTAGCTAATTGTTTAAAAAAAGGTTAAATACCTGAAAGAAAAAAAAAAATACTTAATCTACCTAAACCTGGATGGTTTTTATTTTCTTCAGTTTTGTGACAAGGGTCTTTCTCATCTCACCTGATTTGTAATTTAGGTTTACCAAATGAGGAAATTGTAAGCCTAAATTCAGGTCTTGCTGGACTCTGTATAAGCCTACAAGCTACTAAAACTGGACAACAATGGCACTGACTTAATAGGTCTAAAGTGGATGGAGAATAAAGATATTGATGCTGTGTATTCCTGTACCAGTGCCCCAACCTATAGCTGTTTTCTGTGAAAACCTTTCTAGCTATTACTGTAAAGTTAATTTGGCTTCTTCACCCCTGTGTCAATATACTCTGTGTTACACTCCATTTTTTGACTGTTCCCTTTCTCCAGTTGTCCTCTCATATGTGCACTGACAGTCTTTGGACCTCTCTTGCCTCCTTCAAAATCTGGTTGAAGAGGAAGGAGCAGCCTGAGTTGCTGAAGTGCTTACATCTGTATTTTTGGCTGGATAGACTTTCAGTCATATTAACTCAACTGAGGTCTGTGAACTGCCAGGCCATCTAACACACAAACCTTTTGTTAGGGTGACCAATATGCAGAGTTAGGAACTCAGTTGTAGGAATTATAGTCGGTGTTTTTTTTTTCATGACTGACTTAACTAAAAGTCACAGAGGGCTTTGGTGGCAAGTGCAAGCAACTGCTCTCTGCATGTTGTCTCATTTATCTCTCTTTCTCCGATGGTTATAACTATTGGTTCAGGATGATTTCAGTGGCCTTGAGATCAGCAATATTTATCTCTGACAGCACTGAGATGTGAATTATTATTGATGCTGAGGCAGCCTGTGTGCGTTTGGGGAGGGGGGTTGTTTCATAGTTACACCACTGTTACAATTAGAGAGTTGTCAGACAACATGATTTCTGCTGCATCCTGAGTTCTCTAATTGTTTATCACATTAACCTTGGGTGATCTTGCAATCTCCTGTCTGCAACATTAATCAGCTGACATCATCCCATGCTCTGAAAGGACATTATCAAATCTGGAGACTGGAATACATTTCCAACGAGAAGGGCAGTGGGGTTTGGTGACCTGAGAAAGGGGATTGAAAAGACCTTTACTTTTTATCTTTGCCATATAACCTCAGATGAGTCACTTCCATCTTTGTGTCTTCCTGGCCTTTGTCTGATTGAGACTTGTCTGGGCTGGGCTGCAAACTGCTTGACACACAAGCTGTGGCTGCTCCTATACTAAATACTGCTAAAACAAGGATCTTGCTCAGGTTTGGTCCACTCCAGGTCCAAGTTATCATCAGAAGGTATCTTGCTATTCTGCAGACAGGCTGAGCCTGAGCCAGCACTGAAATTACAGTATAGATGTAGACTATATTCTAGTTGTCTCAGTGTATTTTAAGAATTCTTATTAATAAGCAACTATTCCTGAATCATCTTCATTGGGAAACATTCACCAAAAAGAATTTGTTCAAGGGTTTGGGTTTTTCTGTTTGGTTGATTTTGGGGATTTGGTGGTGGGCTTTTGTTTTTGTTTTTTTTTTTTTATTATTGTTATTTTTATTTTTTCTTTGAGGTGAAAATGTTCATATTTGTCGTGTGAGTTCATACTTCATGGGGAGAAAGGTTGAAGCTCAGTGGAGTCTGGTTAATGAAATATTTTTTCCAGGAAACTAGACTGTGGCATAATAAATATGTAACAAGCAACACTGCACTGGAGGGACAAAAGAATTATAGTTATGAAACGCAAATTATTTATTTAACACTTAAAGGAATATTTCAATAATACTTACTTGGTTAATGAACTTGTTTTTTTGTGCGATGAAATTCATGAAAAGTGAAGCAGATGTAACCTACACAGAGATCAATTATTTGATTTCAGCTGCAAATACAATATCTTTCATAAATAGTTTAAGTTCACTGGATCCCTGGGATAAACTGATGGATGTTTACTCTGCCTATCAGTAACACAATCCTTTCCAGACAATGATGAATAAGATTAAATGGCCTAGGGCTCTATTGGAACCAGACACAAATAATCCTCCAAATTCTCATTATGGAATGCAGCAATGTGGCTCAAAATATTTGACACAGACACTGACTGCTGTTCTGCTCTCTGCTCTGTCAGGTAAACACGAGTCTTTCTGCTCCCAAAACCAAGCTTGACCCTATAGGTACATCAGGCTGAAATTTGTGCTAAAAATCACCACCGCGAGCCACAAAGGGGGTCAGCCCAGCTAAACTGCACATAGCTCAGGCTTTGTTTAGGGGGTTTGGTTGGGTCTGACCTGAGTGTTGGGGTGTTTGGGATGACTTGCAGTAGGTCTGCAGGGTGGCTGAGACCATCTCAGAGTGAGGACCCCAGCTACACTTGAGCTGCTCTATAGACAGCAGCACGGACAGAAAGAAATCTTTCTTAGGGCATGAGATTTAAACAAATAAACAAAGACACACACGCACAGAACCAAAAAATCTAAAATCTAAAATCTAAATCTAAATCTAAAATCTAAATCTAAAATCTAAAATCATACTGTACTTGCAGAGACTAAAGAGTAAATGTAAAAATCTCATTATGTTGGCTTAGATATTAGCAGTAGACCTGACACTTGGTTTAATTTGGGGTGCCTCGGCTATGTGACAGATGCTAACTTATACTCTGAGCCTGAGATCAGCAGTATACACAGCAAGGAGGCTTATGGTTCAGTTTTTGTGCAGCATTAGGCTCCTCTGTGCATGGAGCACAATGGGACTCACATCGTCAGCACCTACTGAACAGGCTGATTTTCAAACTGAGCTGTTTGCTGGGAAGGGCCTTCAGACCTTCGAAAACACAAACACCTGGCCCCTACCCAGAGGAAAAAAAGGAGAGAAAAAAATAAAGAGGAAGCCAAGAAGGAAAATAAACAAAGGAATATGCACATCTTGATAGGAATAATTTGTTTTTAACTACTGATACTAGTCTGCAGATCTATTTGAGTAGAAAGAGGATGGAAAGATATCAATAAAATAAGTTACTAAGAAAAAATATATTAGAATACTACTCAGCTCTGTTGAAACGTTGACTGGAAGGGTTTCATTCCATTAGCATGTATTCAACAAAGAGAAGTGAATCAGTTGCTAGGACTTCTGATATTTCAGAAAAACTTCAGACTGATTTTCTGGGGATCCTGTCAGTATTTTCAATGAAGAGGTTTCCCTGCACTAGTTCTCCAAAAAAATTGTGTTAAAAATAGAGGAGGGCAAGAACTACAAATATCTTGGCAAATACAATTCCTTTCTTGTTATAAAAAGCAGCAAAAAAAGAAAACACTCAAGTTTTTATGTATAAACAAAGTTTAATATTTCTGAATCAAGTTATAGAAATAAATTCACTGTAATATTTTATTATATTAGAACTGAAATGAAAAATCACTGCAGCTGCCCCATTCTACCCCATTGGCAAACTACATTCAAAGACATCTGTCTCACTTGTTCCACTACCAAGCAAAATGTTCTCAGTAACTCTTAAAATACTACAATAATTACCAGTGTTTTGCAAGAAATCCTGATTCATTTATTGATTTTTTTTCAACTGCTTGTAAAGATGTATGCTACCTGCAGGCTTTGCTTAAGTATTAATTAAACAAGTGGTTTTGAAAGCATGAAGATTTCAGAATAGTATATGTAGGAACTACCTACAGTCCACAGTGAAAAAATATATTTTGCCTTTGCAGAAGAAATTTGATACTCTTTTAAAATGGCATGCAAGTAATAGATGCCTATGTTCCGTTTCAGCAGTGTACATTTATCCACAGTAAACATGAACTTTGCAATATTATATTAAATGATGACACACAAATGAATCAAAGAAATGGATCTTTTGTCGTCCAAGTGCCTAGTGGCAAGTAATGTGTAAGGAGCTGCTGAATGATCCTTGGATCTGGTACACAGGACATCTTTGTGTAGACAAAAATACAATTGTGTTCAGTTTTCATTTCTTCATGTTTGCAGTCAGCTAACAGGACTCGAAGGCTGCAGCTTTGCTGGCCTATTTCTATATTGTTTCAGCTGACCTGCAACATTGGATCATCTTTTGAGAACAACCTGTTATTCTTCGGATTTTGCTTTCATTGAATTGTGATCATTCCACCATAAAAATCTTTACTTGTTCAACAGAAAGATGATCTTTATTCTTGTTTCCTCTTCCTCAGTGGCCATGAGCTTTCCTCGGCTCTAAGAACTGCCGATGCCATCCTCTTCTTCTTCCTCCTTTGATTCTCTCTTTTCTAGACAATTATCTCAACCTTCTCTCTTCTTGTCTTCATGGCTTAAATTTACTAAAAGCTTTCAACAGAGCATCTGTAGCAATGATAAAAACAATCATAACTCTTAGATTTCTGTACTCTAAAATCAATATGTTGGGGCTTATAGATTTTTTCTTTTTTTTTTTTTTTTTTTACCTTCCTTGGTGTTTCTAAACAGATTAAAATGTTCTGATCATAGTCCTGGCCAGTTCTTCTACATTTCCTGCTTCACGTGCATTCTAAATTACAAGTACACCACTGTTACATGCTCATTTCTTCTCTGATCATGCTTTTGACTGAAAGATTCTAAAATTCGAGTTTTTAAAGATTTTAACCTAACATGTTGTCTAATTTCAGGTTATTAAAACCAAACAACAGACAGGGAAGGTCTACAGCTTGCATGTGAGATCTGAGCCTTCTGGCTGTCAATGAGACAGCTAATTACTGGGCATCTGGAAGAGACTCTGAGTGCTCTTGGACACTTCTCAACCATCTGTTTCAGCCTCCTTCTTCTAAAGGTGAACAGCTCTTGGTTCTTTAGGAAACCTGATGCAGCCAAGAACTAGCTTGGAAGAAAATATGTGTTCTTTCTTCAAATGAAGACACGGGCAGCTTTTATAATGAGTCCAAGATTTTTAAAAAATAACCTTTTTTCATCAGTATTTTATTTTTATATCATTTTATAAACACCATATGCTAATATAATCTCAATCAGTGGAACTAATAGGGCTAATAAACCCTGTTTCATGTGAAATAATGTACTGGAGTTGTAGCAGCTTTTTTGTGAGTTTTTTTTCATAATTAATATCAAATTCTGAATTAAATGTTATAGTAAACAGCTGTAGATGAAGCCAATTTGTTTATATTTTATATTCTCTCTGATAATTTTGAAAAAAATGCTGCTGTTTACAGCAACAACAATTAAAAAAAAAATAGAAATCGTATTGTATATGACAATTTTTTACTTTGATCTGTAGGTTTGTGTTGTGTGTGGTGGAAGACAGAAATGGAGGAAGACAGGGTAAAAAGAAAAGTATTTATAGCAGTCTTAGCAATAAATAAATTCCAATATCAGATCAAGTAAAATAACACAAAATCAGTTTTGGGGATTATCAAATCTGATTTTTCAATGATAGAAACTTTTTTGGTTAAAGCACGTCAAAAGTCTCCAACAAAACTTGTCTGACAGAACTTCAAACAGACCGTTAATGAAAATTACTTCACATGGAACTTTTTAATTTTCTAGGACAAATCCCACATGCAGAAGCAGGTGCCTTAGAACCTTGTAACAGTTTCACTTTAGTTATGTTTACACTGGGCTGGCTCCCTATAAATGTACTTTTCCCATGATGCTCTTGAAGGGTGAAACATGCATGGTACAATATCTCCCTTCACCTAGAGCAGAGACATGGATGCATTATTTGAGAAAAATTAGTGCTCAAAAAAAATGGAAGTGTAAGGCACTCGCTACAGTAAATATGATGTACTTTTAATGCAATTTCAGATCAAATAATTATAATTTTTTTCAAGTTTATATCTAGCTTCTCAAAAATATTTCCAACTAGAAGTATTATTTCAAAAACTTTTTCCATTGTATACTAGATCTTGTTACTAAACAAACAAATGAACAGACAAAACATTCCACAAGAGTATTTACACAGATTCTGAATTACTTGGTTGGCCCCATCAAGAACATGTTTTAGAAGAAGGGAGAGTCATTTCTATTTTTATGAGGCTATTGGTAAAAAATACATTATTTTTTAACAGAAAATATTTTTTGAAAACTGGCTACCACTCTAAATAAAGTAATTATCTAATTCAATTCCATTCCCAATACAATCATAGTATGTATTTCTGTTGAGAACATTATGTGCAAATTTATCTACCCAGAGGATAGGTTTGCGACTGTGAGTCAATATATCTGACTTTTAGTTTAATGTTTTCTTTGAATTTCTACCATCTTTAACAATAAGAAAAATTTGCTTGTCTGGAGGTATTTTTTTTTTTCCTAAAGTTAGAAACTTACATATTTAGAAACTTAAGGTTTAGTCTTCGAAAACTGAAACTTTCGGCATAATGAGGATTTCACAGTCACAAATGAAGATGGTGGCAGTTCAAAATACAGGTCATTCCTGGGGTGTTGCAGACTGAGCAGCTTGTTTCTCCCATACAGGTTTTACTCCTGGAATATAAGAAGAGAAAGTCAGGGTTTTCTTTTCTGTCTTCTGTTGACCATTTAATATTGTTGAAAGCAATTGTAACGTATATAAAGACATATTCATCAAACAGTTACAGATATGCTGATGCCTGTCTGCATTGAAGGTATGAGCATATTGAGACCATAATAAGAGACAGGAAAACCTCAGTTTTTTTCCTTGTTTTTCTTCAGGCTTTGTCGTGTGGTCTGATGTCATAACAGTTTAAGCATTACAAGGAAACCAGATGTCTGACTGTTACTGGATTTTATTTCCACAGGAATACCCTAATAGAATAAAAAAACAAATATTGGCTGATTAGTTCTTTACAGTGAAACAGAACACTTTGGATATCAAGACAGACAGTGTAGAGGTTAAAATACATCCTCTGTATAAATGGATATGGCAGGGAACATAAGAAGTATTTTTGTGGGGGAGGAAGACAACTTCAGAAAACTCAACCACCAAAGTTTTAGAGGAAAAAAGAAATTATTACATGGTTCAGCTTTCTTTCGTTTTCCTATGAGAAGTCTTTCAGTCACCATAGGACCAAGGTGGTTGTATGTGAACAAGCACAGATCCAGAAGAATTATTACCATGTTCGTGTGGTCTTCTGCTCATGCTCCTGCCTTTACAAGAGCCTTTGCATGCAAGCTGGCAATGACATACTAGAATGAGCCGTGCTCTGCCATTATGGGTATAATAAGTTGGTATTTATTACTACAGGCAACTCTGTATACCTTCTTGTTGCTTGTTGCAGTCTTGGTCATAGAATCATAGAATGTCCTGAGTTGGAAGGGACCCACAAGGATCATCGAGTCCAACTCCTGTCCCTGCACAGCACAACCCCACAGTTCACACCGTGTGTCTGAGGACGTTGTCCAGTCTCTTCTTGAACACTGTCAGGCTTGGGGCCGTGACACCTCCCTGGGGAACCTGTTCCAGTGTCCAGCACCCTCTGAGGGAAGAACCTTTTCCTAATGTCCAACCTGAATCTCCCCTGGCACATCTTCCTGCCATTCCCTCGGGTTCTGTCGTTGGTCACCAGAGAGAAGAGATCAGTGCCTGCTCCTCCTTCTCCCCTTGTGAGGAAGCTGTAACCGTGATGAGGTGTCCCCACCGTCTCCTCCAGGGTGGACAAACCAAGTGACTTTAGCTGTTCCTCTCCAACCCCTTCACCAACTTCGTAGCCTCTTCTGGACACTCTCCTGTAGCTTTATATCTTTTTTATCCTGTGTCCCCAGCCCTGCACACAGTGAATGCTCCAGGTGAGGCCGCCCCAGTGCAGAGCAGAACGGGACAATCCCCTCCCTGCCCGGCTGGCCATGCTGTGCTGGATGCACCAGGACACGGGTCCCTCTTGGCTGCCAGGGACACTGTTGGCTCATGTTCAACTTGCCATTGACCAGAACCCCCTGATCCTTCTCTGCAGAACTGCTTTCCAGCATCTCGTCCCCCATTCTGTATGTACAGCCCGGGTTGCCGTGTCCCAGCTGCAAAATCCGGCACTTGCCCTTGTTGAATTTCATGCAGCTGGTGATTGCCCAGTTCTCCAATTTGTCCTTTACCCTCTGCTAATTGAGGACCATATGAAATCTTTCAGCCTCACCTCTACTTTCTGTGTGTGCTTGATGCAGAGAGAGAAAGTGAAATTGGATTATTCCCAAAATGTCAGGTATTTTTCCTCAGGTTTCTCTCAGGCCTTGCTGAGTCACTTATCTCTTCTAGTAATATTTCAGAAGTTTTTTATGGTGTGATTTTGGCCCAGTGCAGCTGCACTGTCCCAAAGGGCTCTGGATAAGATTTAGCAATTAGACCATTCCAGGGATCCCAGTAGGCAGTTTCCAAGCTGTTGAGTTCTTCTGGTGACTGATAGTTCATTAACATAGATGCAGGTCTCCTTGCCAGTTTATCTGAGTGTCTGGGCATGCTTCAGGGTACACATAATTTATTGGTGGAGATATAGATACATTTGGATACATTGTTCACAGATTTCTCCCTGGATTTCAGATATACTCCCATCAATAATTTTAGTGAAATATCTGTGTTTCTGTGGAAAACAACAATAACCAATTAAAAAAAAAAAAAAGTTGTAAGATCATTAACTAGACACATTTGGAATATTTTTAAAAGAACCACCAACAAAAGAGGTAAAATTACATTTTTTGTGTCCTTCAGACTTGTGATTAAGACAAATATTAGAAGATTATGATGCTCTTAGACACTGTGGGGATGGTGGCAAGTTTGGTAAACTGCAAAAAAACAGTGAACTTGTAACTGTGAAATGGGATGATTCTCCTGTGTTACTCAAACTTCTTCAGGGTTATCTATTTACTCTAATACTTTGGGTACATGAGGTAATGAGAATTTTTCTGTGTTATGGTGGAGGAAAGACTACTTTTGCGTGACCTGACTGTAATTGGTGGCCCTGAAGTGTTAAATGTGAGTTTGGATTATGAGAATCACTGTATGTGAAGGAGTTTCCAGGTTTTCAGAAGTTTTCTCTGCAATATCACCAATATAAGTCAAAATCGTGAGTATTGGTCAAGAACAATAAGTATCTATTTTGTCTGACAACTTTCTAGCAAGTCTGAGACCTTTCTAGCTCCCATTAGAGCCTTCCATTTGGTAGCTATTATTTCACTTGTTCTGGGCTGCTTTTTATTCTTGCTGCTCAAGTTTCTTGGCACCCATCTGGGTTGACTCAATCACTAGCCTACTGCTGACAAATAAAGATCTCAATGTATGGAAACAGAAGAGGTATAATTTATTTTACTCTTTGCTTCCCGCCCTAGAATAAATAAGTGTGAAAAGTACATTTGGAACGTAAGTTCATGGGTAGAAATAACCCTAAACTGGCAGCTGTTGTTATTTGACTTTATCTTTGTTTATGCCACTCTACTGAGGAATACATAGCATGACTGCTGCTATGAGTAAAGTAGATAATAATTTTGAAACAACAGAATAACTGTTGTATGAGTTATTATTTTCATGTGACAAAATTTAGGATTTTGGGGCATGGGTCTATTGTTCATTATACCAAGTGCTGTGCAACCACAGAGCTAACTGCTGGTCCCTATTTGCAACATGACAAGAGGCTTTGTCAAGATGAAGGAGGCAAGTGAAATTTGGAACAGACACCCCATCGTGTTGAATTGGTGGGGAGAGAAACAATGTGATAATTCTTTATGCTCCAAGTTTTCTCTCTTGCCCTCAGCACTCTCATTACAATCAGTGGGCGGTAGGGCGTCGTGCTTTAGGGAGACACCAATCTGCCTAGAAGTAGTTAAGGGATCCCTACATTACACTTTATTGTGTTCTGCAGGTACCTTGATGCCACTGTAGACTTCACTAATGTCTTTAGTATTAGTGTAATGGGCCCCTACAGTGCTTAGTAAAGGCACTATATGGTCCTGTAGCATATTAAGAAATTTGGTAATTGGCACCTGTTCTGATAAAGCAAATAACATGCATAATATGTCCCAAAACGTCACTGAAGAACAGAAGAAAGTCAATAATCTTAGGTGTATACAGTGGCTCAGGAAACCTAGGGTGTTCATTTTGTGGTCTGTGAGGCAGTAGTTAATTTTCAGCAGTGTGCTGGTTGCTAGGTAGTTTTTATTGTCTCCTTCAACACTTCTGCCTCAGCCCCTGCTGTATCTATGTACATTCCACACAGCAGATGCTTCATTACAGTCCCATGCCACCAAAGAGTCCTTCTGTGTTCAAAAGTTTTGTCCCATGTTTGCCAGGGATGTTTTGATGGTATGATGAACCGCATTAAGGCACAGCTGGGTTTTTTGTTACTGAATCTCCTCCATGTTGCCCTTCTCTCAAGTGCTTTGTCTTTCTTTCTACTGGTGTTTTCCTCCTTTGCAAGGCTGTGGATCTACCACACTGAGAAAGCTCACTCCACAGCACACCCCTCCCCAGGACAAGGAGACTGAAGTCAGAGTGACACCAGAAAACACAGACTTACACAAGGACATATTTAAGAACCATTGTATTTTTGTGTTTGAATCAAAATAACAGGGAACAGTTGAGGTTGGAAAGGACGTTTGGACCTCACTTTGTCTAATCCCTCTGCTCAAAGGGGTTCAAAATATCCATGTCCTTTACTTTTGTATATATATATATATTAAAATAGCCTGTATTCAAATACAAAACATACTGACATGTACAAAGCAGTAACAGAAGACCTGGCAGAAGACAGTACAGTGCTGTATATAAGTAGGGTCAAGTCCTCAAGTGCTTCTGGGGAAATCAAGGTTTAAAAAGTTGCTTACATTTCCAAGATAAGAAAACTTCCAGCCAGTATTACCGAAGATTTTTTCAAAGGCATATAAACATTGCTGTCCTGTTTTCTTTTTTCAGGTAGGACTCTAAAATGGTGAACATTTATGACAAACATATTCTGGGTGCCTTAAGTCACAGGTGCCTAAAGACATAGTGCTGGGAGGCATGCTTAGGTTTAGAGTACACAGAAGGAAGGAAAATGGAATGGGAAAAATGCCATAGCTCAGTTACCAACCTTTCCTTAACTTATCCCTCTTTAAAATGTGTATTTGTGTCTTTTCCTCTAAAGCAAGAGGCCCCATAGATTTCTGTAGAGCTTAGCCTTATTTGAACCTACTGACAATATTTGTCATCCTTTCTTCTTTTGTCCTGGCTCTGTACTATGGCTGATGTTTCATTAAGCTTTTAATAACTGAGCCTAAATTAATAACATGAGCTTCTTGTCTCAGAGTGCTCTTGGATCATCCCAGTTTAGCCTAGCAAAATGGCTTGGGCTGGCTGCCCTTGACTGCCAGCAGTTGAGAACAGGACCTCACTGAGAAGTGAAAGTTCACTCATTTTCTAAGAGCATCAGTGGAAGTTCCATATCATTAAACCTCAATTAAAATCTTGGTCTTATTAGTGACAAAGCTGAGCTGCTTATGATCTCAACTTGTCTTTGGAGACAGAATATTGCTGCATCATCTTCTGAGATACGTAGTGCCCATAACCATATTTTTTCAAAAATAGATCAAATTTTTTTTGTAGCTTTATTGTTGCTCCTCTTCTTCAGAATGTGACACACTTCACAAGGAAAAAGTCAGGTCCTTTGGAAAATCTTTTGCTTGAAATACTCATTTTTTTGCTGTCATGGCCTGAGGAACAGTTATCTTTTCATTATTTACACAAGGTAGTCTTACGATCATTCTCAAGCAGAGGAAAACCAAAAGAAAATCTAGCAATAACAGTAAGAAAATAACATTAAACCATTAAGGTTAATGTTGTCTTGAGCACAGGAATATTGAACTGCTCTGCTGATTTGAGTTATAAAGATGGGGGTTTGCAGGCCTCAGCTTAGCTGTCCTGTGTTTCAGACACTGATCATTGTTTCCTACTTTTTTCATGGCTTCTTATCTCAGCTTTTTTGGTTACCTTTTGCATCTCTAGGCCACGTCAATCATTAGTTAGTTGAACAGCATCAAGAAGTGTTCCTGTTCAATCATTGAATTCTTAGAATGGTCCTTGATATGGTTTTAGCTTTGGACAACTGGCACTGCCTGAATAAGCTTTTGAGCACAGTTTTCATGCATCTGAAAACATTCCTAAACATGTTTGGATTTAGCTATGCAGTTTTGGAGTTTAATCATGTGGACAGATGGTCTCAGTATCAGAGCATCATCCTGGAAATGTTTGATTTACTAATAACATTGTTGCTTTAGAGATTTATTGATATGGTGTCATCCAGTTTCCATAGATGAATGGTTGTGGTTTTGTTATTATTTTTGTGTTTTAATATAATGTGCAAGACAACAAAATGATTATTGTATTAGGCTTTATAGAAAAATGCATCAAGTGAAAAGTAAACTAGTACCCCAGAGAGTTTTCAATCCCTATAACTAAGAACTAAATGAAAACAACAGTGGGAAGGGATGAAGGAATAAGATGATTTGGGAAAATGAGAGGCAGGAATATGAAAATGATATAGTCTAATTTCTAAAGCCTCGGTCACACCAATATTTAAATGTGTATTTAATACAAAGTGTGAGTACTTTCTTTAAAATCACAATGAAATTTATGTTGAAGGAATGAGCCTCATTCGGTACTCTTGTTTGTTTGTTTGTTTGTTTTCTGGTTTTATTTGGTTGGGTTTTGTTTGCTTGTTTGTATTTTTGTGTTTTTTTTGTTGTTGTTGATGGTTTTGTTGTTGTTGTTATTTGTTTGTTTTTTTGTTTGTTTCTTGTTTTTTGATTTGCTTTGTTTTTTTTTTTTTTTTTTCCAAGAACTAAGTGTGGTGCAAGTGTTAACACTATAAATTGAAGTTTGAGATACATGGATTCTATTTCTTGCTTCATGGTCGATTTTTTTTTTGACCATGAGCATTAGTTACCAGCCAGCACAGCAGGAAATATAGGTAGGTACCTGACCACAACAGATAAAGTAGACTAAAGGGAGTATTAAGGTGTATTTGTTTCTCCAAATAACTAAGGAAAGAAGGATCCAGAAAACCATCTCCGACACAGGATGCATCTAGACTGGCGCAGAATAAAGAGAGGAGTATATTTTTGTGGAGCTTAGATATCTAAATTGGATTTGCACATTGAGGGCTTCTGTCTACTTAAGATTCAGACAAATTATTTCCTGAATATAGATGGGTTATTGGATAGAAAGCTTTTTTATCTTTTTTTGTTTAACAGATGACTAGAGGAAGTAGCAGTGGAAATATCTGCTCATCTTAATTTTGAAATTCAGGAGCAAGAATACACTTGGAGGACAGAGTGATACAAAAAACCATTATTTGAATCTGTACCTAAACTCTCCTGAAATGCCAGTTTAGGTAGACTTTGAGGCATCAAGAACTCTTGCCTTGAGTTCCCTATGTAAATTGGGGACAATAGACTTTCTTAGGCAGATTGTGTGTTATCCACCTCTTGTGAGGTTTTGTAAAGAAATACAGGCCACCTAAAAACCTGAGTTGAATATGCTTCTAGGTGATCATGCTAAGAACAAGCTTGTCCTCTGTCAGCCTTAGTACTTTCCATCTTGGTTTCTAGATTCACTCTCACTTCTGTAATCATTGTGTCAATCTTTGGTATGTTACATATGGTTTCTCCAGTTTTACACCAAACTTTTTGCTTGACTTCAACTGTATTTCTTTCATATTAATCCAACTGACATATCATAGAGATGTAGTCCACAGTCATTCATGCAAAGTAACAACAATGAATGAGAGATTGGGGCTTATCCTAGATATCTGAATTCTCTAAGGGACCATGTCTTTTGCTTTGGTCAGACTTGTCATTCTCTTCATGTTTGAACTCCTTTTTGGGATTTTGTCTTGTTGCCCTGATGCAGTACATCAAGTAAAAAGGGGTGACGATCTATTGCAGCTGAATGCAGTGCCAGAAACATTTTTGACTCCCACAAGCACTAGTTTGAGCCTCTGCTATGAATCATTCATGAAGAGATGAAAATAAAAAGAACTGTGCCACTAAGAAGTGGCTGATAATCACCTCCCTATAAATATTTCTTGGCCAGTTAAGTTGTGAGAAGATTTCATTTTGAAGGTATTTGTTTTCCTTCAGGTAATCAGTTTACAATACTCCTGGATAACACTGTGTCACAATTTGGCTAGTAATCCTGCTCTTTCGATCTGCTGAAATGCCATATTTTTAATGGAATGTAAAGCCAAACCAAGAATCAAGTCTGTAGTTGCCACTACAGAACTTTACATTCCCAGTAAAAAATACAGCCAGGACTTCAACATTATGGCCAGAATCCAAGTTTTGCTAATACATTGTGGCAATGCAAATTATTCTTCAGGTTGCATTGCCTACAGGATTTTTGTATAGCATTAGTGAGAGTTATTAGGTGGAGACAGGTGAAATGATTCATGTTTTGCTACCCTCAAATAGATTATACGTACATAATATGCACAAAATGTGATTTTAACTATTCTATGAACTTAACCTTGAAGATTTGTATAGAATTAGGATTTTTTTAAAAAAGCAAAACCACAATCAGAGAAGGAAATTAAAGCTTTTGTCATTGTAACATAAAGATGTGTTATTAAAGATTTGCTGAAGATGAAAAGAACCCCTGTAAAGTACAAAGCTGTTGCAAAGAAACACACTTCTTTCATCTGTGCCTTCACAACCTTTATTTGAATTTGATAAGGATGGTATTGCTCATTTCTTTGGTAATTTGTCTTCAGATTTGACTCTGACTTGGCTATGGGGACCAGGAGTACCAGCGATAAAATGTAGAAAGAAGGTGGTGGTGAAGAACAAGTACTGAAAGTAGTCCTGTTTCCATGGCACTGTATTTTCTGTTAGAGAACATGAGGAAGAATACTATATGTAACAAATGAAAAGGTGAGACAGTGATCTCCTGGGGAAAAAAAAAATATATATATATATATATATATATATAAATAACTAAGTTTGTGTGAATCTGATGCTGATACAATACAAGCAATGCCATTAGGATGCAGCTCCTGGTGCAGTACAAAAAATTGCCTCCCACCTTCTCCATCTCTCTTCAGTTTTTCCATCAGTGGTGGGATAAAAGGAAACATAAAAGCCTTAAGACTTAATAGGGAGAAAGATGAAAAATAGGTAATTTTTCACCCTCATAACTACCAGCTGAGATTTTGATTCCAGTGAGAGCACAGAGAATTGGTTACACAGTCTTCTTATCACTGTTAATGTTGCCTCTATGGGAAAGCAGTTTGGCCTACTCTTTTTTTCTTTTTTTTTTTTTTTTATAGCACAACCTTTTACTGATTCATTTCTATAAGAGACAAATATGTTAGTTTGATATCTAACAGGAAATTCCCTTAAAAAGTCATCAGCTCCCTGGGTGTTCACTTGATGACATTTAGCCATGAAAACCATTCTATCTGCATAGTACAATCAGCTTGAATATCATCAAAACCTCAACTTAAGCACAAAAGCAAATGCCTTTGTTAGAAAGCTGTATAAACTTTGGCATAAAAACAAGAAAATAATACCAAAATATTTCATCTGACATTGCGATGGAGAGGAGAGAAAAAAGAAAAAAGCAATTACCAGAAATGACTGTGTTCGGGACCGCTTACTTCATTGGAAAGTAAAATGGGCCATATCCAGTTCACCAAGCGTGTGGAATATATATCAAACATTGCAGCCTGACATCTTCTATTGTCCTGGTTGATGAGAGCATGTGTTTGAACAGAAAGGTCATGGCCAGTCATGTGTGCAAAGTGTTTAGCTGGTAATGCAAAGTCAACACTTTTTTTTTTTCTCTCTTCTTTTTCTCTCTGTTTACATAATAGAACACTGATTCAATACTGAGTATCAGGATATTGTCTTGATTTAGAATCCTCAGCTGCAGAATCTTAAATTTTGCTTAGTTTCTGATTCAGAGCAAAACTTTTCCAAGCAATGCGTAAAATTACAGTATTCCTTCATCAGGAGTGTCAATTTTTCAGTAATAGTCTTACTGATGTAATTCCAGATCCAATAAATATCTATGATAATGGGCAGTAGGTTTTTTTTTTTTTTTACTTTATATGTATCTACATGTCTGTTTTTGAAACATTCATATCTACATCTGTTTGTGTTACTTATGCAAACAGAGAAGTAAAAAAGCAAGGATGGTGGAGATGAAAAATACTTCCTTCAAATTATGGTAGGAAAGAAGTCAGAGAAACAGTCATTTTCCCTTTCCACACTAAATATTTCTGTTCCTTTTCAAAATATATGAAAACTGAGCACTACTAATAATACAACTCTTGTTGGCAGTACAGCTTTCTTTCCCAGAAGTGAACATGGTGAGATTTGACATTTGAGACACTATGATCAAATTGAGTGACCATTTGATTTCTGATGGAGCAGAAATTCCATTTTCTCCAATAACAAGTGCTAGATCTAAAGAATTATGACCTTAAGCAATTCCAGCTATGTCACTCCTGCTTGAAAAATTCTATGTCCTTATTTCCCCTCCTGTGCTTTAATCATCTAATCTACTCAAAAGGTGTGTCTGGACTGCCCTATATTATGTATTTGTAAATGTTTAGTATAATGAAGTTCTTATGACATCTGAAATCACAATTACACCTAAATTTTGAGTGATAACGTCTGACCATTTCTAGATGTTGGAGCTCATGGTATAGTAATACACAATGAAGGAGGAGCTTTGGCCTTGGTGATTGTGATTAGACTTTAAATTAGAATTCAAATCTTCATATAAGAAGTTCATTTCATCCATTTATTAAGATGTCTTTCCATGGGAAAGTCATTAGGAAACTTATATCACTCTCAGATCTGTTTGAGTAATAAAGTCTTCTCTTTATCTTCTGACAATTAGCATCTATTACCTGAAAGTTTTCCCTAGAAAAACAGAAAAATGGATTTTATTATTTGCAGGATCCGATGGCAGAGTACTGTGTTGTGTTCTATACATTTGGTTAAAATAGTTTTCCAAATACTTGAAAGACTCAAGTCTCATGGAAAAAATACAAAATAAAAAAAGGTCTACAGTTTTGAACATTGCTGACTGACTGTTCTTTCTTCAAGTTTGGTTTAGTTTTCAGAAATACGAGATGTAATGCAGATATGTTCTGTGGGAGGGGATTTAAAAAAAAAAAAAAAGGCATAAATCTGACACATAAAACATCTATTAGTCATTTCAAGTATATGACACCTCAAGGAAAGGATTGATCTTTTGTTAAGGTATTTGAATGGCATACTTAGTTATCTGAGTTAAGATAAATATTCTAAGGCTTGACCAATCTTAGGCATTATAGAGTAGTGAGTAATGGTCAACAGCCCTTGTTTCCCTTCCTTTTTCTGTAGGAAGCACTCTCATAACTATCTATTGCTAATAGAAGACAAGCATTGGGGAAAAATGCTAATTAGGTGAAGCCTGGGGAGAGCACATCTAATCCTATGCAGGTATATGTGTTTTCTCTGCTTTTGGTGTAGACCTCAGCTCTTTCCACTAAGTGGAGGATTTATCAAAAGCATTTCAGTCTACTTCTGTAGAAAATTTGGCTTGCAGCTTTCTCGGAGCCTTTGGTAGAAACTGTTAGGCTGGTCGTGGTCCTTTCACCTGCCCATTTATCCAGAATAATCTAGTAAAATTTTTCCTACTGTGAACCAGGAGGTGACTTCTCTTGTCACCTTCTACACCACTCATGGTCCTGTATGCAGTTTCATTCTCAATGTGATGCTACTGGGCTGTGTGCAGAACGTTATAACAGAAAGAAACATATTTGGAAGCCTCTGACCAGTGCTGAGCCATAGGTAATCTCTTCCTGAAGGCATAGGGTCCAGAATTTTCCTTAAAGAAAGGCTGGAAGGTGTTCATAGTACATGTCAACATAGAATCTCTCATAATCCCAAGCAACTGTGTAATAAGTGTGCTCAAATCAAAATATCTGCATGTTAGATTAAAGTCAGTATACCTAGTAAGCAGACAGGAAACAAGCTACTGTAGTATTAATAATCATAATAACTACATATATGTATATTTTCTCCAACATCCAGTTTATTTTAAAATTCTATTACTATAACTTCTTTTTGGAAGCCAAAAGGACCATCTGCTCAGGAGGAGATCAAAACAGGATGGATTTATTAGGCATAAATTGATCCAAAATGGCTTCTCTAACCAAGACAAAAAAAAAAATTCATAAAGTTTTCATCAATAAATGCCACTAAGCCCCTTTCAGTTCTTGTGCAGGAGATTTATATCCAAAGAAAGTATTTAATCTCACAGATTTGTTTGTAAGAGTAAAATAATAATAATAATAATAATAATAGGCTTATGTTTTCATTATTATAAAAGCAGAGAAAAAAAGGATGAAGATGTCTGAAGAAGTTAACTTACTGGCTCTGATATCTTTTCTGTGGTTCTTTTGCTATGTTCATACTCTTGTTGGCAAAGCCATATATTAAAGCAGATCCAATTAGCAGTATAATGTTCACGTATCAGGAAAGGCCAACTAACAAGCCCAGACTTGTCAACAGGAAGGTGAATATTTCTCCAATTCTGTAGAAAAACGATTTTTCAAAGAAAACTAACGCTTTAGTATGCAGTTACTAGATTTATACTGTCTTTGATCAGGTCAAAGGCTAGGAAAGGGGACTCATCAATAACAGGATATGGTGGGTTTCCAAACTCATCACTGGAAACCGTAGCCTTCATTAAAACAAAAATGAAAACAAAAACCACCACCACCAAACAAACAAACTTCTGCCAGGCAAATATAAGATTCTCTGAGTTTTTAATAAAGTTATACAAACACCTCGTTTAAAATAAAGGAAGCAAAAGGAAAAAAAATAAATCCTTGGTTTCTATCTATGCCAATTATGGGCCACGTTCTGTTACTCATTTGACTTGTATCAATGATTTCTTCTTCAGCTCAGTCAATAAATTAAACAGGACCACATAGCAAGGCATTTATCTGTCTGAATAAGGGTGACATATTGTGTCCAGTGGAATAATTTGCAGAATAGCATACTGATCTTCTAAAAGGGCAGCAAAATGTACCATATAGGTTAATGAAGGATTGAAGTAAAAAACCTCAGTACAGGCAGAGCTATCAGCTAAGCCTTGATTCATTGACACACAACTCAGAAAGGGCTTTGGAAACAGTCAGTAGTATGTAAAAAGGGGAGCAGCTTTATGAGTACCTTGAGCCTAGAGCCTAAGACAGTAATTGAATCAAGTCACGTACTAAAATAAATTTTCACTTGATTAATTGTTCTCATCTAGAGTCCTGAAAGAGTTTCTGGTGATGAAGAAATCTCAACACACACATAGTCTGTGTGAATGCAGAAAGTTTTTTATACTGAATTCTTGATGTGAGCCTCAGAAACAAGATGATTCACAAATTAGACAAGGAATTCAAAGAGGAATTTGAGCTTTGCAGGGACACTTCCCCATGTCTGTAAGTCAAACTGTTCTTTATATGAGTGCTGCTAGAGGTTATATCTGTCACACACAGTGAGGTACGCTTTCTCCATTAGTGTGAACTGCGGTCATTTCAGCATGTATCTCATATCTTCTGCTGCTTCAGATTGTTGAATCTTATAATTACAGAATTGTTTGCTCACTGTTGTCAGGTCTAAAAGGAGCTACTCTTTCAGCCTGACAGATATTCAGTGGAAATTCTTCCGCTGTCTTGGGTCAGTGCTGAGTGAATGCAGTGCCTAGAAATACTGGTGATCTTAGATACAGATGGTTCAAGCTGTTATTTTTCACATAATGTCATAAGACCTAGTAAGGCAGATGAGGGAAAAAAATAGTTCACACTGTGCTTTATGAATATTCAGATGATGTGAAGTTACAGATAAAAGAATGTCAGCTGATGCTATAGTCAACAGACAGAAATATGTTCCTTCAGATGATTGAGTCATCCTATCTAAAGTACATAAAATAATTTTCTGAAAGTGTCTGTTTCTCTTTAATGACTAAATAGGGAGACCAAAAGAATAGCTTAACAGTTCAAGGCACTGAGGTGAATCCTACATCAGTGTTGAAGGTGCTGTCGACCATCCAGGACTACCTGGGGACTCTTGCAGGTAGAGATGTGCTAACTTAACCAAGGATATAAATTGCATTTAATATGCATTAAAATAACAAAACTTTTAACAAAAAAATTATACAGAATGCATCTCAAAACTAGGAAGGTCAAAAAAGTGCTGCAGCTTTTGATGACTGTGGTGACTGAAGCTTCCCAATAATTCAACAGCTCTTGGAGTAATTGCAAAGGGAATGAAGAAGGGCCAGATGTTTGGATTCCTCCAACTTTAGAAAAAAAGAAATGAGAGGAGATCAGATTCATATTTTTATTTGGTCAAGAAGTAAAATCTGTGTTCCGTGAGAACTGGTAGAGCCATTATTGATTCACTTGCTGGGTAATCTTCTATAGCAATTTCACACAGCATAACAAGCTCTTTGGTGGCCTAAACCCCTATTTTTGAACAAAATAAACCACAAAAATGATAGTGTAAATAGAGGAAGGGAACTACCATCTGTTTCCTTGCTTCAAATAGCCCCTCTTATGGATGGCAGAGTTTCATAATAAAGTCAAGCAACCTCCCTTGGCAGAGAAAGAACAGTCTGACACAGAGAAAGAAAGAAAGAAAGAAAGAAAGAAAGAAAGAAAGAAAGAAAGAAAGAAAGAAAGAAAGAAAGAAAGAAAGAAAGAAAGAAAGAAAGAAAGAAAGAAAGAAAGAAAGAAAGAAAGAAAGAAAGAAAGAAAGAAAGAAAGAAAGAAAGAAAGAAAGAAAGAAAGAAAGAAAGAAAGAAAGAAAGAAAGAAAGAAAGAAAGAAAGAAAGAAAGAAAGAAAGAAAGAAAGAAAGAAGAAAGGAAGGAAGGCGAACGCTATCTTTCTCTTAGGCTCCTTATATCTGTTTTTAAAAAGATTATTTTAATTACCTACCAGAGTTAATCTAAGATGTATTAATACAAAAAGATTCATTCATCCCACATATTATCCATTCATCTAGTCTAAATTTTCCCCTCTCTATAAAACATTCCAAAGGATGCAGAGTAAATGGGTTCTTGATAACAGCATCTAATAGAATAGTGTATACGAGAATATTGTGAACAGATTATTTTTAAATTAAATTATCTTTCCATTAGAAGTATATCTGTTGAATATTTTTCACCTTGGCTTTAGTGTGCTCCATTTGTCTATTTAATGAAGATATGGATGACAACATATTCAGTCTAAATTTTAGTTTTCATAATGGAGTGGCCTTTTCAGACCTCAGCAGAACCCATAATTTCCTGTGCTGAGGGCTGTACCAACATACAAAAAGGAGATTGCTCTTGCTCTGATTAATTTATTATCTAACAGATAAGCCAGACGTAGGATCCACCTACATGGGCTCTTGCCCTCTGAGTAGACATGAGCTCATTCTATTTGCATCCAAAGCAGATGGAAATTTTCTCTGCCTATGCTCCACATTAACTAGAAGCCTTTTGAATACCAATAACACAGTGTTTAGTCCAAGCTACTGAGTGCTGATGAAAGATGTTATATTTTAACTTGTTCTTATGGTTTCCTATAGCATTTTCTCAGGAGTATAGATAAAGTGAGCTCTAAACTTTTTTGAAAAGTATTACATAGATGTCTGCAAATAATGGAATATGCCAATATGGAAGACAGGAATATGATTTTTGGAGGTGTCTGGATAAGCAAGTTAAAGGACAGGAGCAGTAATTTATTGGGGAAGAACTGAGTAACTGCAAATTCAAATACAATGCCTAGTCCAAGACAGAATCAGTGCGTCTGAGTATATTGCAGTTAATCATGACTGAGAGTCATTTAATTCTTGGAGTGAGCATTTAACTAATAATTAGCTTTTTAAACTCAGCTATTCATTTATATTTCCTCTAGAGTGAATGGAGAAAAACAGATGCTGCCAGACAGGTTACCCATCCAGTCACCTCAGACAGTTCAGTTATGATGGACTGAATCATCTGTGGGCAATGCTTTTATCTCCCCACTACTACTGAAAGAAGATTTCCCTTCTCATTTTTGAGTTACAGAACTGTTTTCCTTGATTTTGACATGTTTGATGTTTCCTTGAATTTGTGAACTCTCTGTTCTGACCTGCAACTCATCACTCAGCTACTACAGGACATTATTTTTATTCTCCTTCAATAACCTTATTTTCTGGATTTTTTTTCCTATTTTCTGCTGCTCTGCTCTGTTGATTCTCTGTCACCAACCCCATCCCTAAGAGGAAAAAAGAAAAAAAAATCAAATAAGAATGGTGAGAAAAATAAAAGTGATTACAAATCCCTTTTACACTCACCCTCACTCCAAGCTGAAATTATCCTGTTCACTGAGGCACAGGTGGTGATTTTCCTAACTTGATTTGGCCATTAAAAATCCTCTAGCTGCTTCAATACTTTCTCCCTGAGGCCCCTATCAGCACTCTCTTCTCCAGTGATTAGAATAGAGCCGATTGGCCTTCTGAACTTATTACAATCCTTTTTTCTAATGATCTCGTAATGACTGCAAACCTGAGCCCAGTAACCTGACAGATAATGATGTCAATTATGCAAAACAGAAATGAAGGCTTTAAATCTAATATGCTGTATTTGGAACTGAGTTGGGGAAGGAGGCTTATACATAGTTCCACTGGCTAACTTTATCGTATTTCAAAATGTCAGTAAAAGCTAAAAAAAGGGAGGATGGGGCACACACAAAAATACACTGGTCACAGGTCCTTAATAAATTTTTAAAAGACAATTAGTTCTTCCCTTCTTCCCTAAAAGGCTTTTGGTGGTTTTTGACTTTTGTGCTATCCCAGTGAGATTTTACAACTTTAGTCCTTTCTTTTTGTTTCCAAAAGGAATTCCTATAGGGAATCCTAAGACTTATAGTCACATCAACTGACAGTGTCAGTGAATTTGCTTTTAATGATAATTTATTAGTAAAATCATTCTATAATAATTTGACTGTTAAGACATATATAAATATTTATTGTTATTATTTTATTGTGGTCTCATGACACAGCAAAGTTCCAAGTTCCTCTTGATTGTGAACAGCAACCTCAGCTCTGTCACAAGTTGCTTTACTGTATCACCAGTTACAGACTAAAATATGAGCAAGCATTTAAGGCAAAACTAAGAGAGATTTAGTTTTCTATCTTGAATGAACCAAAATTTGTATATCTTTCTTGGAAAACTCCTCCAACTTTGCGTGAGAGTGTTACTTACATCAGGTGTGCCACGGCAAAGTTCAGCTCGAGTTAGGACATCACACCACACAACCACTGACAAAAGCTGAATCCATGTGCCAGCCTGGTTTTCTCTTTGCCAGTATGCATTGTCCTAGTCTCAGTTATTCTTACCTTTCCATGATCCCCAGGCAACAGTAACCTCCTAACTCTTAATTCTCGTGATGTTTTTGTCTTGTGATGTTTAGGCTGTTCTTTTTAAACCTCAAAAGTTTTATTCCACAGTTCAAAATTTTAATACATTTTTATCAGAATAGGAATCTGTTCCAGAGTAGCTAAATAAGTTTCAGGTTTGGGACATTTTGTGTGTTTGCTTAGAGTGAGGAAATGAAGCCTGAATCCCACGCAAAGGAAACTGCAGTCTTAGAGATGCAAAGAAGTTGATGATTTGGAGAGGGACAATTGTGTGATGGGAATAATGCCATTACAGAAAGAGGAATGTGCTTAGGAGTAGTGTTGCATATAAGGATGGACCTGGGAAATGTGGAAATTACATCTGTTTGTTCCTGAGTATGACCAGAAGGCCACAATTTTTCAAACTGACATGCTACGTTGCCCTTTCTAAAAAGTAGTGGTAATACTTCAGCCAGTTCCAGGAGTGGGAATAAAAAGCACCTGTAATCAATGCAAATAGATGCATAATATTCTGCAGATCTAATCCAGTACATAAAGCAATTGACAGAAGAGCTCCCATTGATTTCCATAACGTTGGATCAACGCTCAGGTGGCAGAGATGCATCCCAAAAGATGATTCAAACTTTGTTATTTTTCTCACATTAAGAAAAAATAAATGCATGGATGTTTCAAAATCAGATACTTTTCACAGGGCTTTAGGATCCAATACTTTGTAGGGAATCATAAGTACTTTTAATATAATTTATTAGAGCACATGTTTGCAGATTAATATTTAAATGGTGTTATTTATAGTGGCATAGGAAATTTACTTGTAATGATCTCAGTATTTTCCAGTAAAGAGAGGTGGTGAGAAATCCTACAAAGGGGTAAACTCAGAAATCAGAACTGAAAAAAAGTTATTGGACCATTCAACCGTGATATCATCTCACCATAAACATCAGATTTTTCTTTACAGTGACGATACTGTGTCATGCACATTTTAGAATGAAGGGTGACAGTTTCCATCACATCACTCTCATAAAATACTGTTTGCCCCAGAGAAATGTCTCTTTACTATGGCTGATCACATTTCTCCTCCGTGCCAGCCCCACCTTGTGACATTGATTGGAATGCACATGTCTGGTGACTTCTTAGAGAGATTAGTACAATATAAAAAAAAAACAAAAGCCAAAGGAAAAAAAAAGAAAAAATGAGAGGGAGAGGGTGAGGAGGAGATGATGTGAACATTTAAGTGGTATTTCCATGCTTACTGGGAAGCTGCAGCTAGTTCACCACTCATGACTCTATTACATTGTCAGTAAAATGGAAACTTAATACTTCTCTCTCTATCTTTTCTAGAGATTAATGGGTGTTAGAAATCTTTAGATACTTTCACTGAACTAATGGATTTTTACATATGTTGCCTACAAGTTGACCACTAAAATAAAATAACAAGCAAAACATAATTCATTCATTCTGCTACACAGGTTGTATATAGATGAAGGTAATAATAAAGTATTTTTATCTAAAAATATTTTCCTTACTATTAGATCTCTTTAGTCTAAGACTATTCTTATTCCTTCATGTATCTCTGTATTTACCCCATGCTCCATACAGCGATGCCTTCATCAAAACCTGGATATTTGCAGAATGTCCTGGGATCAAGTGAGCGAATTTACCACTTATTGGTGGCAGAAAAGGCACAGATGAAAATTATTGAAGAACTTATTTTCAGAGCAGAGCAGTTCTAGAGGAATTAACTGAATGGGAGGTTGTAGAACACATATTCTGATTCAGGAACAACCATATTTTCATATTTTTGTACCTACAGCTGAGCAGAAAGCCACTGAATGCTTTGTGCTCTTGTAGTGCATGTTTTGTCTAATTTACTCTTCACTACCACTTCTTAGAGTTTCACTATAATAAGTACGCTGACTCAGAGGATGCTTTCTTGTGCTGCACTGCTTTGGATTTTATAAAATATTCAATTTCTGCAAGAAAAACTACTATTTTGCAGAGTGGTCTCACTTTAAAACACTTCTAACACCCCAGTGCAATGACGAGGTATGATGTGTGCAATAAATGTAGCACTCCAAAAGCAAAGATATTTGATTTCCATCTTACATTTAATTGATTACTTAATATTAACACTTGTTGCTGAGGGGTATTTTGAAAGCAGAATTGACATTGAAGGAAATAAGTGCAACCAAAGATCTATCTGTAATACCAATACTTTTATTTTCTCTACATGCAGTTACATCTTGTGTGATGGACAGGAGAATTACTCTTTCTGTCTAAAGAAAAAGCTATATAGCAATAGTTATTAAAGAGCAGCAGGGGAAATTGGTATCACATACTGAATGTGTCTGGCACTCTCATATTGTTGGGAAAGAAAAGCAAAATCTTAGGTACCAGGTGTAACTAATGCAACAGTTCAGCTGTTGGGCCCACTTCACTTAATATTTTATTTCCAGCTGTAATAGCTTTTATTCTTTTGAAAATTACAAAAAGTTATTAGTTTTCCTATAAGCCATAAATTCTCTCAGGTTCAGGGATGGACTTCTACATCTCTGAGAATGCAACTAACCCAGACATTTGTTTCCCCACAGTTTAAAAAAATAGTTGATTATTATTTTTTTTTCTCTGTATGTCAAATAGTACAAGTCTGGGACTTTTAAAGCAAAAGTCTGCTGTGTTTGACACTTCAGAAATACATGTCAAAAGAAATACAACCCTGAAGAGTTTACAATGCAAAGAAAACATAACACAGCAGGCAAATAAGACAGATGGTAGGAACACAAGGTACCAAGAGGACAATCGTTACTGGTGTCGTAAGCAGCAGTCATGACCCACCAGCCGCCTACCTGCTGTCAGGAGTTTCATAGATACCCTGACAGAGATCAGAAGAGGAAAAGGACTGAGGTGGCTGTTGGCTAGAAGTGTGACAAAAAGAGTTCAGTGGGAGTTTGGGGTTGTTACCATATCTCATGGTTTGGCAAAGGATGGAGGTAAGTAGGATTTTGCATTCACCTTTCCTAAGACCACCCTTGTACTGACTGGCTTTTCATGGGTTTGTTTTTCTTGTCTCCAAGCAACAAGACAGCATTATTTGTAAGTAGCATGGGCATTACAAATCTACCTCACTGAATTTTCTGATTTGGCAGACATAAAAAAGACTTCTAGGGTGTGAGAAACTGTACACCTGTAACCAGCAGTAGACACAACCATGAAACTTGAGGAGGCAAAGTATGGTACATTCACTGCTGTTCAATCACCTTGTGGTCTTTGTTATCTCTCCATCCATGACAAATACAGACCTGTACCTGTGTAAAAGAATAATTCGAGAGCTCATAGATGTCAATATACTTTAAGGCATATGTGTTTGTTCAGCCCTGACCCTGGCTGGGCAATCCCAGTGACACTCCAGCGCTCAGGTCATCATGCAGTCCTTGAGGCTGACCTTTGAGACTTGGAGAACGTGTGTGGGAATTAAAACAATTTGTGGCTGAGAGTGTCTCCATCCCTTTGTCAGTGATGGCAATGAGTTTCCTTCCCACGTGTTTGCCAGCAGCAATTATTTTCTCCCTCCTCCAGTCCACAGTGAGCAACGACACCTTAAGCCACAAATAACTGCAATTTATTAGTAAAAAAGGGAAGCTAGTGACCACAACAAGTTCTTGTGTGGCTTTGCCTAGTGTGATGATAACTTTTTGAGACAATCTGCCCTCTAAGGGCCCATCTTTATGACACTTAAATGCTTTTTGTTGCAATGGAAGTGAAAAAATGACTCAGAACATGTACATAAAACCTCCCAGTGTCTGGTCGTGCAGCTCCCTCACACAGCCTGAGGTTATCAAGGAAATCGTCACTTGCAAAAACCTCCTCTTGGGAAATGTGCTTGCAGTATAAAACAAATATTTGGGAAACATATTTTCAGAAGCATGAAAAAAGTGAAAAAAGACTTGGAGAATCCTATTTTGCAACCACCCTTTTCTAAGTTCAAAGACCAGATTGTCTAGTGGTAGATTTATCGTGGAAAACATTTTGTTGTCCTCTGAAGGCTAAGTGCCTTATTATTATTTCTCTTCTAAAACACTGTGGAAAAAAAATAAAAAGGTCACTATTAGGGTCACTAACAATCTTTGGTTCAATACTTCCTTGATCTGCAATAAATCAGTGAATAGAAGGTTAGCCCACCACAGAACCTAAATGCAGATCACTGCTCCAAGTGCTGTTCAGACAGAGCCAGTAATCGGAATTCTATTTTTCTTTTCATCATTGTATTATTCATTTTTGCAAAAGAAAAGGAAAAAAGAAAAGGAAAGCCTAAATGATTCCAATAATAACAGTTTATTAAAAAAAAAATAATAAAAAAAAAATAAAGACACCCCCAGCAATAATAAGTCAATATTTCCTATGCTGTGCATATTTGGCAGTGGTACTGGGAAAAATGGGAAAAATATTTCAGTTAAATGAAATAATACATGGTTTGCTGCATCTGTGAATTAGCTGCATAAAGATAACTGAGGCAGGTAAATGCTGAATAAAACTGGATGATGTACATTAGAGAACCAATTACATCTGTTAGCAAATAGTCTTTAGATTAGGGTTTCCACTAAGCATCCATGCCAAGCTACCACTTGAAATGAATGGCTGCAGATCCTAATTTGATAACTGATATAGATATGCTGGAAGCAATGGAAATGTGTTGATTTGGACTACTTAGCAAAGAATAACCGATGCCTTAAAACAGAACATTATTCTGTAAATGCTGAACATCTGTGTTCTCCCTGTGACTGCCACAACTGAGATGAGATTTTCTCCATCTAATTTGCAGGATGTATTTAAATTGGGAAATTAGACTTTCCATCTACTCCACATGTACCTATATCACAAATTTTGTAATCTACAGCTTTTTAGATAGTTAAGACCATGATATGCTCTGGGTCAGAGTCTGAGCCAGGATCTCAGCACAAAGCCTTGTCCAAATTAAAGGAGCTTTGGGGAATGCATTTGCCATTTTAATTCAGACATCATAAGTGAAACTCATCTGATATCATTGCCCTACACTCTCCCAAAAATTGTGTTTGCTATTAATAGCATTTTTTCATCCATAGTTTCACTCTGAGTCACATTGTCACCAATCCTGTCACAACCTTGCTGTCACAGATATCATATTTTTTTTTTATTTTTTTTTAATAAAGCACCAGTTTCCTACAACAATTTTTGTACCTAAATACAACTGACTTGAATATTTAGGGTAGAACAGAAAGCCTCAGGAATCAACAGCTGGAAATTATTAAATGTTGCTTTAAATCAAAAGCTGAAAAAACTCATTTTATGGTCACAGGATGCAGGCTCTGATTTAAGTATATACATATTCTTATGTTTAGATTAATGTCACTGCAAGGCTGTGAGAAGCCTGGCTTCATTTTCTTGATGACCTCCACATAGTTTCCTGGGAGGCTGCTGTTATGTCCTCTGAGGTTGTCCCTCCTCCAGGCTGAACAAGCTCCAGTCCTCTCCTCACTGGACAAGTGCTCCAACCCTGATCATCTCCGTGCTCTTGACTGAACTTGTTCTGGTTTGTAGATGTCTCTCATATATCAGGGGAGATAAAACCAGACACAGTATTCCAGATGAGGTCTAAAATGTGGAGTGATCCAATGCATTTTATCCACAGAAAAAATGTGATCTCAGCCTAAATACTCATCAGCACAGGATGAGCTTGGGCTGCCTCTCTAGCTCACTGGAAAAAGATGCAAACTGGCAAACACTAGATCACCTATATTCAATACCTCTGTTAAAGACTTCTCTCTTCGCTGACTGTATCTAGAGAACAGTAGGGTCTGTAAAGTCTGGTGGTTTAATTTAGTATGGTTAGTAAAAAAAATTCAATGGTTAAAGACAAGGAAGTTTAATATCATACTTGCAGATGTCTCTGTAATGTCCAAGCAAAATTGATTCCTCAAGTACATCTGAAGGCTCATAATGGCACACTTTGTGTTTGGTCTGTTGTGAGAATAACTAGACACCATTAGTTTGCAGGGCTGTCAAGCCATGAACTTTTCACTAAGATGAAGATAACCTGGGAATAAAAAGGTTATTTAGGTTATTTTCTGTTGTTTTTGTTTGTTTGTTTGTTTGTTTGTTTGTTTTCTCCAGCAAAATGACTTAAACATTCAATTCATGATTCACAAAGGACTATGTGTCTCCAATGATAGGGAGGGATGGAAATTATGAACTTGTTCATATCTGAGAATACAGATCTTCTTAACAAAACACAGAATTGAGAGAAATAAAGTGAAAGCTAGGATTTCATGAGGTAAGAGGGATATTTGCAAAAAGTGGATATTGTGTCCAACTGACATGAAGATATGAAGTATGACAGTCTAAATCCCTCACACTTTCTCTTGCTGACACACTTCTTACTTCCATTCTGTGTTTTTTCACTTTTCTTCTCCCATCCAGGAACTCATATTTATCTGCCTCCTGAATATGGTCCCCACCAGCTCATAAGACTCAGAGAACACTGTCAGCCCTCAAAAGACCACCCACTTTTCTGTAATTACAAGGTCCCAACAACCACCTGGGAATCACTTACCCTGGCTCCATGAACCACTAACAGAAAGAATAAATTTATATGTAAAAAGTTAATAAAGACTTGATTCTGCAGTCCACAGGACTTCTTGTGATACAAGAACCTGTATCTTATTAAAATATATGAAGACAACAAACATATGGAGATCTCTAAATTTTCCATGATTTTATGGGACAAAGGACCAACAAATCTTTGAAACCACAGTCCTGCCCAATCATTTAATGTGTTTAAAAACAGGACTTAGGCTCTTGTGTCACTTAGGTGTGTTTTGGAAATACACATTCATCTCTTCATCAAAATAATATGATCTATAAACTCTGTTCAGGAGACCTTTCCTCTCATCTACTCTTTCTATACAAAGTCTTTTCTACCCATATGTCTCACTTGTCTGCTCTTTATTCAAACCTCCATTATTTCCAATCTTGCTTCATCTTTAGTATTCTTTTATTTCCCAAACAGAAAAAACAAAACAACAACAATAACACAAACAAACAAACAAACAAAAAAAAACAAGCAAACAAAAAAACAACAACAAAACCACTCAGCAATACTTGTAGTTCTAGCTGAATGCTTCAACTTCTGAAGCCGGATTTGTTCACTCTCAAGACAATCAAACTCACTCATCGCTAAAGATCATCAGTCTGAAGTAGCAAGGGTGTTAATTATTTTCAGTGTTTGTTGGAGGCTATTAAGAAATTAATAAAGTTGATCGTGTTTCCTGGAAATGCTACAGTTCTGATTAACTGCTTGTTAAAATAAGGAACATAAATGAATCATTTCCATATAATTAATCTTTTCTATTTCTCATTTCTTCCTTATTTATTGACTAAGATATGCTTTCTTAAAGCAGGACTTAAAGCGGAAAACTAATGGTACAATATTTAGAACTCTATTAAGCACCTTGCTTATGAAAATTTTATAAATATCCATTTGACACATTGTAGTGAGAGATTTGGTGAACACAGGATTGACCACATTTCATTCTCAAGACGAGTTTGCAGGTTGGTGTAATATGTTCGGCCTAGCAATACAGTAGCCAAACAGCTTTGGATAAAGACATCCCAACCTACGCAAACCAGCTTCATCAGAACTGCACTGTACTTCAGCATGTAACCATATTTTGCATGAAATTCAGCCAAGAAAAAATGGCACATTTATCTCAGCTATGCTCCTAACTCACACAGAAGACCTTGGTCCCACAAAGACTTGATATCATCATTAGTTAAGAATTCTAATTTCTCTTTGAAATAAACCAGAAGATTGGTATTTACCTAACTCTGATTTAGTCTTTGGGAAAGGTTTGCTTCCAACAAGCAAGTCATGGCTTGGTTTCCAGTCTTACTACATTCTTATTCAACTTATCAGAAAAAAGCAGCAACAGAATACTTAGTGGAAAGCTTTGCTACCAGCTAATAGCAGCCTGGTTATGGCCTGGTGATTCACACTGATGTATTGAGAGGTCTTAGATTCCCTGTCAAGCTTCATTTACAGTGAAAATGAGACAATGACTCTTGTCTATTTTCCTTCCCAGGCTATCAGAGCAGCCATCTCCTGACCACGTTTTCTATCCCTAGGGAAGGGCCCAATTATGCTGATAATCACTTTCTTGATTCAGTCTGACATGCAATTTCTCTTCTCCTCCAAATCCAACAAATCCTTTTTTAAGCAGACTTTTTCCAAAACATGCTTAAAGATTAGATCTTCTGCACAGAGACAGGAATTACCTAACTGATCCCGGAGGTCAGGAATACGCCGTTGAAACAATTAAAAAACAAAAAAAGAGATCCTCTGTAAAAGATCCTCTGTAAGACAGTAACATAACTTTATTATTTCATTGTCCTCTCTACTCTTGTATCCATCTCCTTGCCTTTGTTTGGGAATTGCCTCTTTGAAGTAGCAGCTCCTCATAGCAAGGGTGCCTAGCTTCCCATGAGATTGTAAAGCACCTAGACAGCTGGAGTGATAAAAATAATAGCTAAATAATAACAACTAATGAGATCTGCTGGTGTGGGAACTGTATTATTGTGCTAGCTTTAATAAATATAAATAGTTGAAAATCGTTCTGCAGAAATGATTTTTGATAGAAAATTATTTCTTTGACAAAAGGGATATTTTCATGGAATGGGACTTCTTTCGGGAAACAAATAAACAAACAAACAAATGAACAAACCACAAGCAGAACCTGCTTTGTTCCGGAAGGACTGAAGCCCAAAAAGCTCTTTCTGAAATATTTATATTTTCAAACAAAATAAAATTGTATGCACACAGAGATACATATACGCACATGCACACATGATTTATTTCTTTATTTATTCATTCTGACTTTTTTTGGGGGGAGTGGAGGGAGAGTGACTAATGTTTGGGAGTCTGAGCTCTGATTTTTCACTAAACAGTTTATTACAATTTTTTAATGTTCTGTTGAGCTGAGATGATAAGTGCTATTGCATTGCTTTGTCTACTCTAATCAATAATATATGCATATATACATATCTCTATGTGTGTGTATTTTATATATATATATATATATATTTGTACATGCCTAAGCTATAGTAAATTTGTTTAGTTTTCTTCTAATACAGTTTTTAAAGTCATATATGCATAGAAAAGATATCAGCTCTTATGTCCCATATCCATTCTGACATAACAATTTAAAATCTTATTTGTTCTGGAGTGGGGAAGAGAGAGTTTTTCCACTTTTAATAGTTAGATATTGCCCCATACCTCATTCAAAAGTGATGGTGCTAACCTGCACAGTCAGTTCTGAGCTGCATTAAACCGCATCCTGAAAGCACAACTTAAATTAATTCTAAAGCCCAAAAGGAAGAATTGGCCAACACCATAGAGATTTTGCTTAGTTTTTGAGCTGAAACCATGCAAACCCACCCGTAAGTAAGCATTTACCTTTACATTCATTTAAAACTTGCACTATATTCTGTTATCAATCTGCAAATATTCATTCATATCCAAAGTGAATCTGCTTTTTTTTTTTTTTTTTTTAATTAATCAAAATAGAAAACCTGGAAAAAATTTTGTTGGTAAATGGTTGGCTTGACTGTAAGAAGACATACATGGTCCCAAGCCTATCCATTCTTTTTATTTTATTTGCTATTACTGAAGCACATACACATGAACAATTCACTGTTCTATTTTTCCTTCTTTTACCTTTCTGCGCTGAGCAAGCAGCTGAGTCTGAGGAGATTCTGTCTGTCTAATCTAAGTTGTTTATGAAGCACATATCAAAACTTAATTTCTACCTCTGTACTTTGTAGAAAACCTATTTTATGGAGATGACTGTTTATTTCAGGACTTAAAGGCAATGCGGGGGATACACAGAGCTGCAGTGTCAAGTCCCTGAAGCAGTGACTTATAAATGGTTTATAACCAACAGTTGTGCTCACATTTCAGATCATTTGAATGCTCAGGTTGAGAAGAGCCATGTAGTAAGGCCAGTAATAATTTGTTGCAGAGGCCCAAGATTAAAATTTTGATTTATGAAACATCCTTGTTCTTCAGCTGGTCCTACAGGACTGCTAAGTATTGTAAATGTGCCTTTCTGGATTAGGCTGTAATGATTAAAATGATGTCTCCCACTGAAACTAAGTGTTTAAAAATGAATATGAAATGATGTACTTAAAATTTTCAGTATGAAAATTCGATGATAATCACACTTTACGGCACAGAACTACAGGGCCCGATTAAGTTTGACATTAGCAAGAACTCTAACAAGACACTACCGAGAAAAATAACACACTCAAATCAGACGATTCAGCTCTTACCACATTAAGGAAGTAATAAGCTTCTAATATCTCTACTGCAAGACATAGCAAAACTAAAAAAGCATCTTCCCTGTTAGATGTTTTAACAGAATATCAAAACAGAGAAAAAAGAGAGGAAATGTAGCTTAAGCAGAAGCCAAGTAAGAGTAGCCAGAGGCTGACCTACATTTGAAAAATAAAAGAACCCAACAGCAGTACCCACTGCAGCTCCAAAAATGCAATTTCAAGTATTTTCCATGGCTTCGTATGAAATGGTGATGATCCAGTCTGAATCAGTGCAGCAGCTGTTGCAATGATCTATAGGAATTATCAGTAATAAGTCTCAGAGGAGGTTGAAAATGTGCACTGTGAGCAGCTAAATTCTTTTCACCTCCTGCTGGACAGCACTTCCTTCTTACTCTGATCCACATGCGAGGAGTACCAGAGGGTAATGGAGTTGCCTTGTTATTTTCCTACTCTGTGAGCAACATTATTTTATAATGAACCTCAATCAGACTTCATGATTTTTGCAAGTCTATTAGTCAGAGAACCTGCTTCATCTTGCCCCCTTGTAATGGGATTTGCAAAGCAATTATACATCCCCGTCTCAGCTGATGTGCCTCAGACTAAAATCTTACACATGACTGCATTACTTTATCACAGTAACACATACACTCTATAACACACCTCTGCTACCTGTCACAACAGTCAAAGAAATTAGAGAAAAAAAGAAAACTAGGAAGTTTCTAACTGTTGTTGTTATAGTTATTTTCCCAGTCAGTCTCAATTAATTTCATAGAATCACAGAAATATGTAATAGTTTGGGTTGGAAGAGACCTTCCAAGCTCATCCAGTCCAACCCCTGCCATGAGGAGGGACATCTTCACCCAGATCAGGTTGCTCAGAGCCCTGTCCAGCCTGGCCTGGGATGTCTCCAGGGATGGGGCATCCACTACCTCTCTGGGCAACCAGGGCCAGGGTTTCACCACCCTCATTGTAAAAAATTTCTTCCTCATGTCTAGCCTGAATCTCCCCTCCTTTAGTTTAAAACCATTACCCCACGTCCTGTTGTAACAGGCCCTGCTAAAAACTCTGTCCCCATCTTTCTTACAGGTTCCCTTTCAGTACTGAAAGGCCACAATAAGGTATCTCTGTAGCCTTCACTTCTCCAAACTGAACAACCCCAACTCTCTCAGCCTGTCCTCACAGCAGAGCTGTTCCATCCCTCTGATCATGTTGGTGGCCTCCTCTGGCCCCTCTCCAAAAGGTCCATGTACTGAGGGCTCCAGAGCTGGACACAGGACTCCAGGTAGGGTCTCACCAGAGTGGATTAGAGGGGCAGAATTTCCTTTAAGGCTGACAATAGCATGTGTTTTCATCCACAGATCTCCAAGTGCATTTGAAAGGCTGGGAATGTGTTAATTTTTCTTTACAGAATAACTGAGGATAAATAAATGAGTTTCTACACAAACAAAGCAATTCGACTTTCTTCTAGACAAGCATCTGGGACAATTCAGTGCACTGTAATGGACCACACTTGCAGTACAGTGGAGATATGGGGAAAAGAGGATCTGTATGATCATGATTTCAGCCAAAGTATCTTTACACACTAAAAACAGTGAAGAAAGAAAGCTTTGTTGAGTCGTTATTGGTCTGCGACTCTTGGCAGTTTAAAATGGAAGTGGTAGGGTTGCTGACTAAACTGATGATTTGTTTTATGAGTGTACATGAAAACAGATACATGGGATGAAAGAGTAGTTTAAAGATTTCTCACTAATCCATTTTCCTTTCAGCCAGAAAATAAAAAAAAAAAAAAAAAAAGGTGGTTTGTCAAAAAATGAAATTCATCTTAGGCTTTTTACCCAAACACAGAGCAGGCTGCTGAGGTCCCCAGTGAGCAGAGGAGAAGAGCACAGGAGGGAATATATCCATGAAGGATTGACAGAGCAGGGATGTTGAGTCCCAGCTAATAGCCTCTGAAGTAGGGAGGAGACAAAACAGGTAGCACCTTGATCCTGAGTTTATTCTACTCAGAGTCTCTAAATATCTAACCTGGAGTTCAATCTAACCTGGAGTTCAATACTTTTTAAAAATTATGTTTCTTTTTTTGTTTGGTTTGTGGTGTTTTGTTTGTTTGTTTGTATGTTTGTTTTGTGGAGGATGGAAATAGCTATGATTTTATAGTGTTTAAAGGTCCAGATGTGGCAACTTCCCAGCCAAAGTATTTTTCCCAGTATTTTGCCCTGCTGTTGATCTCTTCTGTATGCTACAGTACATCTGTTCTTGGTTATTTTCACTGCAAGCTGGCAGGACTTGTTTCTCTTCCAACACGCCAAGTTAAAAAACAAATAATCCTGTGTTGTGTATAAAATGCATTCCCATGAGACCATCCCTCTCTTAATGAAGTCAGTTGTTTTATTTTTTTTCATGCACCAGATCATTTACTCTGAGATGATATTAATTTACAACTGGAATCTCAGTTGACACCTGGCAGTGCACTAGACAATATGGGGCTTCCAATCTACATCATTAGTTCCTCATGCTTTGCTGAATCTCTGCTCATTAAACTCCAAATCCTGTCTCTAGTGAAGTCTCAGCAGCTTGTTGTTGGTCACTGGGGAGTTTCTTCTGAAATAAAGAGGTAGGGACACTCTACAAATGCCATGAAAATCGAGGGGTGGAGCATCTGTCCAGATGCCTGTGCCTCTAGCTTCATCTATTTTGGCAGAAAGCTGAATGATATGCATTATGGCAGATCCATCATTTATACTTTCCCCCTCCCTTGTTTGCACTAAATCCCTGATGCACTCTGGCAGACTCAGGCTTTAAAGATGAGCTGGAGATACTCATTGCAAACATGGTCTCCTCCAATCAGCAGAGATATGTTAGCTATGGTTCAGGAATAGCTACCACTTCCCACAGAGATAAGAACCAAGGGGAGATACTTCCAAAGCCATAAAACCCGAGTAATTTGATGGTGAGCCATAGAAATATAGTTTTGGAGTCAAACAGCTGCAGAAATCAACTTTCATGCCTTATTGCTTTACAAATTAGCTGAAGGCATAATTTGTCTACGACTCGGATCTCAATTATGGGACAGATTTGGGGGACATTCATAGAGACTGGTACTGTTTCTGTACATGTTTTGTGGCTGTGGAAAGAAACAGATGTTATTTAATTGGAAAGCCTACTTTGTGGTCTAGTATTTGTCACTGATGACTGTTTGTAAGAGCAGACCTTGCAGGAATGCTGAATTATTTCTTCCAGCCGAGACAAACTACTGGCTTAGTCAAGAGGTAACACCTTGACTCATCCAGCAGAGTTATTGACTGTGCACACAGTGTTGCTAGATTAGATCTTACATGAGTCAGTATAAAAGAACTACTTATATGACGATCAACTTCAGGCTAAGAAGCTCCTTTCCAGCTCACGCTCTCTCTGGTGTTTTGTACCAGTGAGCAGATACAACATAAGTGACAACAGAAGTAAAATAGATGCAGTCCTGGTTTTGGCTAGGATAGAGTTATCTTTCTTCCTAGTAGCTGGTATAGTGCTGTGTTTTGGATTTAGTATGAATGTTAATAATAAGAATGTTGATAATACGCTGGTGTTCTGGTTGTTGCTAAGCAATGTTTATACCAAGTCAAGGACTTTCCATGGAGAGGGCTGTAGGTGCACAAGAAGCTGGGAGGGGGCACATCTAGGACAGCTGACTCAAACTGGCCAAAGGGATATTTGATAGTATATGATGTCATGCTCAGTACATATTTTGGGGGAAGATGGAGGAGGGAGGGGTGTATGTTTGGAGTTGTGACATTTGTCTTCCCAAGTCACCATTACGGATGATGGACCCCTGCTTTCCTGTTGATGGCTGAACACCTTCCTGAAGATGGGAAGTAGTGAATGAATTCCTTGTTTTGCTTTGCTTGCATGTGCAGCTTTTGCTTTACGTATTAAACTGTCTTTATCTCAACCCACAAATTTTCTCACTTTTACTCATCTCCATCCCACTGAGGGGTGAGTGAGCAAACGGCTGCGTGGTGTTTAGCTGCCATCTGTGGTTAAACCACAACAGATGCAATTTAATTAATGTGATGAAGTAATTCATGTTCACAGCAGAAAAGGTAGTTGTAAAAAAAAAAAAAAATACAACAAAATTTTTAAAATATTGATTGCTAAAATGAAGTGGGATTTGGAACGCAGAGAAGGGAAGTTTTGAAAGTACTTTGGTAACTTGAGAATAGCTGTGTATTTTACATTGGTCACCTTCAGCCTTGTAAAACTGACCTTTGCAGCAGGTGATGTTAATCAGAGACACCTCTTGGAAGTAGAGAGAACAATACTTGGCTGGTTTTAACAAAGGAGCCCTGAAGTGTAGGAAGTGAGTTATTTTATGTATGTGATTGTGTGTTTGTGTATTTAAGAAATTATTATGGGTTGTGAGGAATTTGCTTACTCCTGTAACATTCAACAATGACCTTCAGCAATGACCTTCTACATGAAAAAATAAACATTGCCTATACTTATATAGACTGGATGAACTCTCATCAGACTTGTTTTCACTTCTATAAGAGTAGTGAAAGTACTATCTTATTTTGTAGTGAAGAAAAAAAGCCACAAATAAGGACAGAAGAGTATCTGCAAAGCTAGTCATCCTTGAGATACTGAGTGGAACTGAGTGGTTTTCAGTCAGTGCTCTGCAAGTTCCCAGAGGATACAAGGGATACTTCTATCAGACTTGTGAATGGTAAGAAAATCAAGCCCTCTGTTAATAGGGTGAAATAGAACATAGGGATAACTGCACTTTTCATAGACATTTTTAGGAATCTGTGTAATGATAAAATGTGGAAGAAATTGGTAGGTTAGCTTAGACATATTGGTTTCAGGAAAATACATTAAAACTTTTTCGTTTTTTTTGGTCACACCTTATATCCATTCTGTCTTGAATTCACCAAAAAATGTTAGAAAAAATGAGAAATGAAGACTGTTCTTTGATTGTCACCTAAATAATACAAGTTTTGTTTAGTTTTAACTTCAGAATTCTGGAAGTTCTTGCTTAAAATGAATTTTGTTATTTGCTTATCTGAGAAAACTGTATTACCACTCCTACTGATTGTCTTTCCTGTGTGAATGAAAATATGATCTTGGACAGGAGATGTCAGAGGGATGTCCATGGAGAAGTCCTAGTGTTATTTTTGTTCACGCATGCTCAGGCTTTCCTGTTTTATCCTTGCTATAATAACAACTGAAAGGGTAAGATCTTTGTTTAATGACTGTTACAAATAATAAGCTGAATGGGACTGCTTTACTTTGAGAGAGAATTAGGACAGCATGGAGTAAGAACTGCCTGACAAAATCTAGCAGACAAGTTTTTATTGATGAAGAGATTTGAATTATTGACAACTGGACAATAAATAAGGTAGGTGTAACTAATGGTACTGGTTTTGGCTGGCATAGTGTTAATTTTCTTCACAGCGGCTTATATGGTTCTGTATTTTGGATTTGTGACCAAAACAGTGGGGCTGAGCTGCCTGCCGGGGTTAATTGACCACAGTAATCAAGTAAGATACTAAAGAAAACAGTGAATTAGAACTGCTGATAGGACTGAGCCAAGATGTGTTACTTATATGCTCTTTCGGTCACCTTTTGTTCCCATCAATTTTCCATTTAGAGTTTTCCATTAAGCTTTCTGGAATAATCAGAGGTTGGGCTGACTATTGGTTCCAGCTCAGCTCTTGATAAGTAGTATAGTCATTTGAAACACTTGGTACACACAACATGAGAAAGGTTATAGTTTTAAAAATCCACAGTGGCAACTGATGCATTCTCTCTCAGCCATTTCTCTTGCTGCTGTTGCTGTCAATAGAATGGGCTCCTATTGTGACATTTTTTTCCTTTTTCTGTCAATTTTTGACTTAAAAATGGGAGTGAGAATTGTTACATGTCACAGTCTCTACTGTGCAGTTAGAATAACCTCCTATGGATGCTGAGATTTAACTGCCCACTGGGCCTGTCTAAACCCTCTGAAAAGAACACAACATAGCAACACAGGTTTCTGCAGAGAGGCATTGTTCAAACTCCAGTTTGAAAAGTTATAAAAGACTCCTACTTTATACTTTGGACCTGATTGGAAAACAGATTCTAGCAAGGCAAATGGAAGATGGCTAGCTAGTGTGACGTCTTTATAATTACAACCAAAGTAGCAAACAAGGAGTGAGTTTGGCTGTTGCTTTCTGTAGAAAAATGACTGGTTTGACCATAAAACTGAAGAGCAACCTCATAGTCAAAGAATTAGTGTAAATTTTCAATAGACCTTACTTTTGCATTCCTGCAATGTGCAAATACAAGTAATCCAGTATTAACAGCAAACTTACACTCCCCAGATTAGCCATGTCTGAAATAACAAGGTAAATAAAAAGCCCTCTTTGCTGAGTTCTGCCTGAGTGTCATAGACTGAATGATGGAATCACGCAGATGCAATAAGAATTTATATTTCAACTTTTTGTAAGCTTTCCAGGACAGAGAATATCCTTTTGGTTCCATAAAGTACCATGTGTGGTGGGATCTTAATTTATGAATAATAGTTCTAGTTGTTTCTTCAATGTGAATAAATAAATCTTATGTTTCAGTAAGAAATCTTAGCTTTTTAGTACAGTTTTCCTTCCATATGATTAATTTCTTTCTAGGTGTACTGCCTTTTGATGTGTCATCTTTTTGTTTTAATGCTCTGGTCATGAGCTGTCCATGCCTGTTCACCATTGTAAGACTACGCTTGAACAGCATCCAAATACATACTAAAGAGTTATAACTATACACACATGAGATACCCGCTCCTTGTATTCAGGAAAAAGTTTAGTTGGACCCAGGCGGTAGGAATTTCAAGAAATAACTTTCCCTTGAACAAAAGGGAGATGTGAAAGAACTAGTGCTTTAGAATATAGTAGAGTTTTTTGCACCTTTTGTTACTACTATCTCTAATCCTTAGGTCTCTTCCAGTTTCTAAAGAAGTCATGGGATTTTTACTTACCTCTTAGTTTTCCCTTTCCTCTGTTACTAAGCGGTAACTTCAGGACCTGGTTTGGAACATCATGTTGCTGATCATGGTGATGGCATCTGAGTGTAATTGTTTAAAGTTTATACTAACAACACATTCTCTGGTGACTATAGTTTATGGTTGGTATGGGACTAGTAAAGGGAGTCACACTGTGTGTTCTCCTACATGATTATGTTTTTCACAGGAGAACTTTCTGCACATGAATTATGTGTCAGAAACATATAGAAGCAGTCAGTTCAAGTCAGCTAATACAGACTATATTCCAATGGAACTGGGCTCAGAGATGTGATTATCTGATTGAGACTGTCAGGACACAGTCACAATTTTTGAGTGAAGACAGAATAAGGGTCACAACATACAACTTATTACAAGCAGCACTGTGGCTAAAATATCTAGACTATAGATACCAGCCAGAAGCAGGATGGTCCTGACATAATCAAAGCCACAAACAAAGCCTTCAGATTATGTTAATTAGGATTTCTGTTAATATAATCTTACAGGAAAGGCAGTAGCATGCGTGTCAGGTCATTTTATTTCTATGTGTCTTTTTTTTTTTTTTTTTCTATTAGATTTTTTTTGTGGTATTTCTGAGAAAGACTCTTCCTATCTAATAACTTGTTTGCATCATAGAAAGAAAAAAAAACAACACACCAGGTACAGGAATATTGCTATAGAAAACATTCATGAGTAATGACAAGTGAGGTTCCCTAAAGCACTTGGCAATTTCCTTTCTTTATCCAACTTTGAAAACTGTTACAGATAACAGTTTTGCATTTGAAAAGAAGTAGCTTGAAAGGAAGATGCTTTAGTTGAGGGCAAAAAAAACATCAACCTTCTTCACTCAAGAATGTGTTCAATCCAATATTTTGTCACTCTTTGTTGTCATGCTGCAGGAAACTTCCTCTTCCATTCAAACTCCAGAAAATGTTTTCCTATCTTTAAAAACAGAAATGAAAACAATATTAATTCAAAAACAATTTTATGTTAAACTTATTGTAATTGCCTGACTATAATTCTGCAACTGATCCTGGTGGCTTGAGCTCTTCAGTCTGCTCATTGCTAAAAGCATTTCTGTGATTTTTGTTATCTCTGCCTTGCCCTGTGTGCCGTTACACAAAAGTCTTTCTGAAACTCTGCCATGGAGCTTGGGCTCAATAACAAATGAGAAAGGTTTTGTCATTTGTGTGCCAATACAGCAGATAAAATAGCATGCCTGCTTCTACAGCCGTTAGATCTGAAGGCTTCCTCTGCTTGTGAGTTGCTATTTCCCCTCAATACAGATGCTTTTTTCATACACCTCTTACTCTGCCCTTCATCTAGTTCTTCATGAAGCCTCTTAGCAATAAGCTCAGTCTCATCTCATAGCTTTTCTTTAAGGACTCATCTTTGCCTGCACTAATAACCATCAGTATGCATTCTTGTTCATCTTATCTTACCTTCAAATGCAATTTTGAGTCTGTTTTTTGTATTTCATTGCTTCTTTATAATGGCATCTTAGCTAGTATAAGCTAGGGTAACTAATGGGACACTGCACATTTTTAACATGGTTTTTGAGCTAGAGGACTCTCTAGGACCATTTACTTTTTAAAAACTATTTCAACTGTTGGCATCATAACATTTCATTGTTGGAACATAAGAAACTTCAATGGTGATAATAAGAATAATGGAGAAAAAGAATTGTCTATTTTTTCCAATGAGATTTCTGATATATTTTTTCCTTTCATTAAGGAAGCCCCTAAGTGAGTGCAAAGGCTGTGTGTGTTCTGCCTTGTACAGATACACAGACCTTAAATTATTTTTCTGTTTGAATATGGTTGGTTGGTTGCACTGTTGGGGGATGTGTGTTCATTTGGGGTTTTTTTTTTTTGGTGGGGTTTTTTAGGTTTGGGGAAAATGAAACAACTGAGAAAATGAGTAAAGAAAGAGGATTAAGTGATACAGAAAGCCTTGCATTTCAAGTCAAAGTTGGCCTAAGACTCCTAAGGCCCCCAAATTTTTTTTTAATTTCTTTGCATATGCCTATTAAGGGAGAGTTGAATTTGTGGACCATGGAAATACAACAGCCAATTTTTCCTTACTATTTCCTTACATATTTTCTATCCATTCTGCAGTCAAAATAGCCTCTTACCTTCAACAAGTCTCAAAATCTTTTACCGCTGTTTACCTAAGGTTATGCATCTGGAAGAAATCATTGGCTATTTAGCAAAACATGTCCCCTTCTTTAAAATTTTACTTAATTGGCCCACTCCATCCCTCGTATTACAGCATTCTTATAGGTCAAGAATCAACAAATTACCCTAATCATGGAATTAAATTATCAGTATTTGACTTGATCACTGCATAGTCAATGGAACATAAGTACACACTTAAAGTTAAGGACATACTCAAAAGCTTTACTAAATCAGGAATACAGTAATGATGTTATCTCACTCTTACTATTTAAAAACAACCCCTTTTCATAAATTGTGTGGTTAGACTTTAAGCATATTCCTTTTTAATGACTGCAAAACCAAGGATAATTTTTTTTTTTTCCTGTACATTTCTTTTACATGTACAGCACTTTCTTTGTAGCTGAAGAGATGAATTACTATAGAGACACTGATCGGCTTAATTTCTCATCAGCTTCAACACAACACTCTCTTCTTTAAACAAATATCTCCTTTGAGATGAGAAATTACTCATTCATTGATATTATATTGTTATTGCTCTGGCAGTCACTGCAGTGTTTTTCAGGTCCTTGGCCTTGGGACATCTTTATGGATAATACATTGGGTCATCGTTTTAACATTTGAGATGCTTACCCATAATAGTCTATCTGTTGTGGCATCATGATCTAGGAACAAGGAATATTCTTGCATTTCATAAACAATTATATGTGTCTCATGCTGAACACATGCCCAAGCATTATCACCTTAGGCTATTTGGATATCTATTTTTTATTGCTGTTGTTGTTGTTTTCTTTTCAGAAAAAAAAAAAAAATCACCATATTTAAAATGCATAATTAAAAAATAATAATAACACAACTCTTCTGCCAGAACTTGACTGGCAACAAGAACTGGGTTCTAATGTGAAGAAATCATTATTAACACACTCATTAGAGCCTCCACACAGAAACATGAGAAAACTCAAATAAGATTTCTGATGCTCAGTGACCTAGTTTTCCCCAGTCTCAAAGATTAATTAGTTTGAGAAACAATATTTGTATTAAATAGAGAAAGCAAACCACCAACAAGACAGATAAGCAAGGCAACATGTAATACCTAATCCATAAAAAATAACTGCAATATTTTTTAGTCTTTCTGGGGAAGCAACTAAGAGGCATGTCCTTAGCCTCTGTTTTTCCACTACACAGGAGGGCTATAGGGATCTTGTTGGGAGAATCCTGTGGGAGAGAGTCATGGATGAAAGAAGGGCCCAGGAGGTCTGACTGATTTTTTTTTAAGGATCATTTCCTCCAAGGTTGAGAGGAATACACTGTGATTTACAGGAAGGCAAACGAAATAGTCCTGTGTGGATGAAGAAGGAGGTCCTGAAAAAATGTGTAATATAAAACAGAAGAGGTCAAAGTAGAGCCAGGAGCAATGTAAGAGGCATTGCCCAATCATGAAGAGGTGGGGTTAGAAAAGCCAAAGCTCGAGTGGAGTTGAATTTGGTGAGAGATCATAGACTCATTCTGGTCAGAAGAATCCCTCAAGATCATCGAGTCCAATCATTAACCTAACTCTGGCACTAAACCATGTCCCTTTAAAACTGGGATCTCCCCAGTTAGTCAGGACTGCTGATAAATAATAAGAAGTGACTTAGTGAGCACTCCACCTGCTCCCTCAGTACACTTGGATGGATCCCACCTCGCCCCATAGACTTGTGGGTGTCTAAGTGGTGTAGCAGGTTGCCAACTATTTCCCCTTGGATTATTTGGGTTTCATTTTGCTCCCTGTTCCTGTCTTCCAGCTCAGTGGGGTGTGTACCTGAAACACAACTGGTCTTATTATTTAAGACTGAGACAAAGAAGGCTTTTAGTATCTCAGCCTTTCCTTCACCCTCCATCACTATGTTTGCCCCTGCATCCACCAGAGGATGGAGATTCTCCTTAGCCCTCCTTTTGTTGCTGATATATTTACAGAAGCATTTTTTGTTACCTTTTACAGCAGTGGCCAGGCCCAGCTCTTGTTGGGCTTTGACTCTTCTAATTTTCTGCCTGCATAACTTCACAGCATCCTTGCAGTCCTCTTGAGTAGCCTGCTCCTTCTTCAAAAGGTTATAAATTCTCTTTTTACTCCCAAATTCCAGACGAAGGTCTCTATTCAGCCAGGTTGGTCTTCTTCCCTGCTGGCTCACCTCCCGGCACACAAGGACATCCTGCTCCTGCACCTCTAAGTTTATCTTGTTGAAGAGAGACCAGCCTTCCTGGAAGACTTTGCCCCTCAGGACGGTCTCCCAAGGGACTCTGCCAAACAGCCCTTTTGAAGTCCATGGTAGTAGTTCTGCTGACCACACTCCTTACTTCTCCAAGAATAAAAAACTTGATCATTCCACGATTGCTATGCCTAAGGTGATCTCTGACCGCCACAGTACCCATGGGTCCTTCTCTTTTTGCGAAAGACAGGTCCAGTGAGGCACCTTCCTTAGTTGGCTCACTGACCAGCTGTGTCAGGAAGTTGTATTCCATAGACCCCAGGAGCCTCCTGATGTAGAGGGTAGCAAAAATTTCTACAGGTATAACATCAGAAGGAAGAAGACTAGGGAAAATGTGGATCTGCCCATAACAGAGCAGAATACCTGATGACAAAGAACAAGGAAAGGCCAAGGAATGCATCATTTACTGGTCAGACAGATATTCAGGAATCCCAGGCCACTGAGAACAAAAGGAAAGTCTGGACTAAGGAAAACCTGCCCTTGGTGAAAGAGAATTAGGTCAGAGAACATTCAAACAAACTGGACATATGTAACATGATATGTAACAGAACACACCCAACAGATGCTGAGGGAATTAATTGATGTCATTGAGATGCCACTGCTGACCATATTTAAAAGACTGTGTCAGATGGGAGAAATTTATGGAAGAAAGCAAATGTCAATAAATGACAAGAAGGTGATTTGCAGTCATCAGCAAGGAAGTATCATACAGAAATCATGCTGATATTGGGGACAATACAATTTAACCTCTTCATTGGTGACCTAGATGCACCTGCAGTGAATTTACAGACAATTCAAAGCTAGCAGGAGTAGATGATGCACTAGGCAGTTGTGCTGACGTTCAGAGGGACCTTGACAGGCTAGAGAAGTGAGCTGATGGGAGCCTTATGAAGTTCGACAACAGGAAAAGCAGGGTCCTGCACCTGGAAATACCTATGCAGGTTTCCTCATGCCCCTGGTAGAATTATGTTATGGAGAGTTTTTGTGGGGGCATGCAGTTTTTTAAGGAACTGAGACTTTAGCATTAAGAAGGAAAACTGAGACTTGCTAAAGTTGATTTCCCCAAACACCTGTGCCCTATTTGTAAAACTAGCAGCTTTTAGATAGGACTATAAATGAAGCAAAAGAGAAGGATTTGCTGTTTCAGGGCTTTATGTAATGGAATTCTCCACATTGGTTGATTCGTACTGCATCTTGTGGCTTTATCATTGACTTTAAATTAGCCAGCTCTTGTTTCCTCTTGAACACTACCAGAAAGTGGCTGATTGCTTAATAACTCCAGATTTTCTCTGAATAGGTTTAAAGAGATGGAGATATTCACTTGCAAAGTTGGCTGGATATTTGACAAGTAATTGGTAGAACTTATTAATTGAAGTAGGTTTCTGATGGCTGCTGTCTTTTGAGTCTGTGTTTCATGGCTGTATTATTCTGTGTCTAATAAAGTGTCTATTCTAGCTGATGCTTTTACAGTACCTTTTGCTGGTATGGATTGTCTGCTGTGTTTTAATTTTGTTCTTGACTGAAAACTCTGTACACTTCCATGATGGGATTAGTATTTTACATCCTTTTAATGAAACTTCTTTGTCCTTAATAGCTTTGAGAACTTTTCCCTCTCTCATAAGTGGCTGAAATTGAAAATTAAGTTCTAAAGATATTTGGAAGGAAGAGAAGGTAGTGCCAGACAGATAACACACAGGCTGATCATATAGGTTTCATTTTCTTAGGAAGCAAATTGAAAAATATGACTGTTTTGAAAATGAAAAAAAAATATGCACATCATAATATTTCCAACTGAGCTTAAACTGTGCATAAAAATAGTGCATATTTCCCTGAGAAACTCAAGAGGCATAAAATATAACATGAATATGATAGTATTTTATGTTTTATATATACAGTTATTTCATTTTGAATTTCCTGTTTATTTCTCATTCAACTCATCTTAAGGTAGACATCTAAAATAGGTTGGATATATTGGATTTCAGAAACAGGCATTCAATACCAGACATAGGTGACTGGATTTGGTTACTGAAACATGGGTGTCTCGTGTCATTTGATACTCTCAAGGGTATTAAAAAACCCAAAACTACTTCAAAGTCTGTTTTTCACCCAGCACAGACAGCCAGGACTCCTAACCCCTGAGAAGCTTTTCTGTCTTCAGACAATACCAAATAGCTCTTTCTAGCTTCTAAAGTATGCTCTGTCATGAAGTTCCCTTACTATTTTTCTGCCATCCTCCTCCAAAATCATAGAATAGTTTAGGTTGGAAGGGACCTTAAAGATATCTAGTTCCAACCCCATTTTCACTAGACAAGGTTGCTCAAAGCCCCATCCAGCCTGGCCTTGAACAATTCCAGGGATGGGGCATCCACAGCTTCTCTGGGCAGCCTGTTCCAGTGCCTCACCATCTGCATGGTGAAGAATTTTTCCTTACATCTAGTCTAAATCTGCCTTCTTTCAACTTAAAGCCATTACCCCTTGTCCTATCACTATGTTCCCTTCTAAAGTCTCCCTCCAGCTTTTTTGTAGGACCTCATTAGGTAGTGGAAGGCTGCTCCTGTTCCTCCTAAAACCTTCTCTCCCCCAGGCTGAACAACCCCAGCTCTCTGCCTGTCTTCATAGGAGTGTTACTTCAGGTTTTGTAACCATAGGTCTTCTCTGAAGACTCTATTCCTTAGGAAGCAGCCCCCTCTGTATCTCTTTCCCAGCTCATACATATTATAATGAACACAATATAATGGACTTTAAAACTGGGGGGATTCCCTGCAAGCACTTGTCAAGTCAAAGTATTTTGATCATTGAAATGTCTTTTGCTATGATGCCTGCAACATAATGGTCAAGAGCTAAAACTCTGTTATATGGAGACTAGATAAAAAGGCAATAAATGTTCTTGCACTATTTTCTTGTGTTCTTCTCCCTATAAGAAACTGTATCTTACCTCGTGCTTAGATGTCAAACTTTTCAAGGCAGGACTACCTTCTTGTCCAGCATTGGTAGGACACAGAATGCCATCACAGCTTAGCAGTGGAGGCTATATATATAACATTGAATAAACTTGTTAAAAATATGTTTTAAATAGAACATGTTTTTGTTATCAGCAAGGTTGTTTAGAAATGAAGGAATGAAGGAAATAGGAATGAAATTTAGCTGTGTGGTAGTAGTAGTGAATTATCTCACCTTACAGATACAGTAGAGAAAGAGGAATGTAGGAGAGGCAGCAGCACTGGTAAATACAGTCATGAAAGTATATTTAATGAGATTTATTGCATACTGTAAGTTGTGTTTTTCCAGAGGAGCCTACAGAGATCTTATGGTACTTATAATTATAATCTATTATCTGTTGATCCTTCTATTTTTGACACTCTGTAGTCCCACCATTCATTCTAAGGATGCCTAATGATGCTCCTTGCTGGCTGCTGGCTTTGATGGGCAATACATTTGTTAAAGCAGCTTTGATATTCGCCTCATCTGTAATGTAATAGATTGCTTTGGTGTGGGATGTTTTTAGCTTTCCACCTTTATGAGATCTGTGGCTTGGTCAACAAACTGCAATCAATGACTTCATTACCTGCCTTTTCATCTGGGTGCCTTGACGTTCAGCTGGGCTGGAGCTTGTATAACGTCATCATGCTTGTTGGGATTCAATAGTCCTTCTTCCCTTCTTCTCACTTCAATTTAGCAGTCATATTTATTATTATGTTTATGTTTCATGGAGGCTTTCGATGTAGTTCAGGAGGAGGTGATGCTGCTTTTAGCACAGTATCTATCTGGTAGCTTGCCTAGACTCTGATGCTATGTGAAGTTTTCCCCTTGCTGAGGGTTGTTCTGCATTTGCAAAAGCAGAGGCTGGCTTAAGTGGTGAATTGTGAGAAGCCTTCTTTGTCACACTACACTCCTCTGATCCAGATTCCTGTTATTCTTGTGCTGGTGGGACTTTTTTCACCATGATTGTTTGTTCTGTGGGTTAGAAATAAGTCATGTTTCCTTAAGTGTGGATGACAAACTTTTGCCAAGTCCTGATTTTGCTCCTAAGTGAATCTAAAGTTTCATTGCAAATGATTATGCGGCTTGAAAAATGAGCAAATCATACCTGAAAAACATCTTCCAGCTTAATGTCCATGTAGAAGAGTCAAGGGTACAACTCCACGTATTTGGGGCTGTGAGATCAACTGTAATGCGCAAACCTGCCACTTGGGGATTGTGAGAAATGATGTGCTAAATGGCTCGTTGCTAGGAGCTGTGCATAAATATTGGATTCGGGTCAATAATGTCTGCAGCTGTTATTTTAGAGGGCACAGGGAGTCTGTGAGGGTAGAGGATAGAAGAAATGTAGATCTGATTAAAGGAAATGCCTGACTAGCCTGCAGAATTCATGACCACAAGAGACCAAAGCAAGAGTTTGCAATTAAAATTAAGGAGACTCATTTTCAGTCAGAAAAGAGACTGACTCTAAACTTGAGATGCATGTTCTTCCCTGTAACATAGATAGAAGAGCCTTCTTAACTATTTGGCAGGTTTCTTTTCCCATCTCTCCAAGAGTGGGATACATTTCTGTCTGCTTTCCAAAATCCTTTTGGCACAGCTTCTAAGAATTTTTTCTAGGTTTGCGTTTAATTTCAGGTTTCTAACCAGTGTTTCTTTCCCTCTCTCTCGTGTATCCCCACCCTATAAACACTAAATCTTTCACAGCCCTCAGATTCAGTAAAGATATATTATTATGCATAAAAATGTAATTAAATTAATGCTCTCAGAATATCTACACCGAACAAAATTTAGTAACACAGACATGAAGAGTGGTATTACTCCTCTAAAGTGTGATGGTGTATAAGATTGGTGGGTTGTAGCACAATCCTCCAGGTAAGAACTCTTTTAGAGGGCCATAAATGTCCGTCTGCTCTCTGTATTGTAAAGAGCATTTCCCTTGTGCTGAAAAGAGATCAGGGAGAGTCTCTCCATAAGTGTGGAGATACAGCAGGACCTACGGGCAGCCCTTAAAAAGGAGTGGGCCATGAATGACAGCTGCTCCTGGTGTCATGCATTGTCACAAATGGCTGTCGAGCTGATGTTGCCAGGCAGAAAAGGGTTCAATAAAAGATGTAGTCAGGCCCCTAATGCCTCAAAGTTATATTTTGATACTTTCGTGTGTTTGAGTCAACACAATCAAGATTACATATTTTTTCACTAATAAAAAAAAAAATATATATATACACATACACACACATTTCCACTAATATATTTTTTCTTCTGTTTTTTTTTTTGTTGTTGTTATTTTGTTTTGTTTTGTTTTGTTTTTATGTGAGTTGAAATACTTATTACTTCTGGTTTATGCAGTAAATATTTGATATCTTTAGACCATAAGTTTAAAATTTCTGTTCTTCTATTGAAATCCTTTTTTTCAGCACAGAGATTATTTAGTAGTCTGTTTTTCTCTATTTATTTTCTTTTAGTTGAAAAAAAAAATCTGTAGTCTTTTCATTTTAAACTATAAATAACTCTAAAATAATACAATATTTTAAGACATTTAAGAATATTTGGATGAAAAAGTCAGTAGGTGATGTAGTTTAAATATGAGTTATGTTTTTTTTTGATATATTTATTGTGATTGTATCTCTAAGGTAGCTGTCATTACATGTGGAGAATAATTTGATCTAACAGGTTGTCTTCCAGAAGCTGTTTTATATTTTCCTTTTCTCTCTCCTCTCTCCCTTTCCTTCTCTCCTTTTCTCTCCTCTCCATTTTCTTTTTCTTCCTCAATGACAAAGAACAGGGCAGATGACACATACACGCCTAGTGTCATATACTGTTTTTTATTCTATTTGATACAGAGAGTACATATCCATATACTACTTCTACTAGTACATATACTATTTATAGTATATGCTATTTCTATTTCTAGTACATATACTATTTCTTAGTGACTTCTATAACACAAAACATTTGGTTGGGTCACAGCCTATGTACTATTCTGGCATACTATACATGCCAGGTCAAATACAACCAAACACACCATGCCTATGCAAACAGCCAATAGACCAGACAAGAAAACACTTGCCTAGGGAAAAAGTTCAGATGCTGCCATTTCAGGAACGGTGGGTCAGATGGTTTAAAATGTTGCAACCACTCTTTGGCTGGTTGCTATTATAGTTTCCAGAGGAAGTCCATGTGTCCCTGAAAAGATGGCAGCTATACTGCAAGCTCTGGAAAGGGAATCAGATTTGAAAACTGCCAGGGAAAACTGAAAAAGTAAGAAACAGATTTCATGGCATAGAAATAAAAAAAAAAAAAAAAAATCACATAAAGAAGGACAAGATCCCATATGCTCATTCCATTCATGACCCATTTTTGTCCCACGTACTGTTAAAAATCTCTAACGATGATTGCACAAGAGCTTTCCAGTGCTTCACCATCTCCACCCTTCACCAGTTTTATAATGTCTGATGTTTGTCCTCCTAAATAGAGCAAACATGGCCAAGAATTATGTCCTTTATGTTACCTGTTATATTCCAGGTGTGTTTATGTCTGCTGTCAGTCTTTGTTCTACTAAACTAAGCAATCATGCTTTCTTCAGTCTTTCCTCACAGCCCTCTCAAGGCCTCTGATTATTCTTGTTGCTCAGACCGTTGTCCAACAGTCCCACAACCTTCCTGAATTTTTTTGCACAAAGTAGGACACAGAAATCAAGACTCATTATGTTAATATTGTTTTACAGATAGATAAGTGATTAGCAAAGCCCCATACAAACCAGCAGTGTTAAGTTCAGTTAATCACACATAAGTGTCTAAAACCAGGTTGACCAATCTAACACAGTCATTAAGAGATCAGAACATGTTAAACATAAACTTCCGGCACTATCTTAAGAACAAATCTTTGCCTAATGTAAACTAGCACAGTACCACTAAAGCAATTTTATTCAGTGAAACATTTTTGATTTATAGCAGTTGAAACACTTGCTCACAACTTTTTTGTCACTAGTAATCTTTAAAATGGTTTGGGAAAAGTAGATAGGCCACCTGAACTAAATCCCAGATGAAAGAAATTTGGAAGCAGTGTCTGAAAAGACAGGGATCCTACCTTTATTACGACAGTGTCCCTCAAACCAGTCAAAGATAGCAGAACTGCTGAAACGCTGCCTATCAACTCCAATTTCTGGGTTTAATACCATGACTGTCTCAAATTGCTTGGGTTTAAAACCTGAAATATATGTGTAGTTCAGATGACACTTTCTTTAATTTAAAAAATGATTTAGAGCAGTCTTTGAAGAGTGCAGGTCACTTTTTTTTTTTTTTTTTTAATTGCTAAAAGTGAGTTAAAGACTTTCTTCTTGTCATATCCTAGATGAATAATAGTCTTCTTCTGTTAGGTAAACTATAGAGAAAGGGAGTCTGTAAACCCTTTCGAGTCTTTGTGCTTTCTTCCAGTTAGTGACCCTGCAAAAAAAAAAGATAACAGGCAATAATAATATATTTCATAGAACCATAGAATCATTTCGGTTGGAAGACACCCTTAGGATCATTGAGTCCAACCATAGCCTAAACTAACCTAACTCTAACACTAAACCATGTCCCTAAGAACCTTGGTGTTTGGAAGGTTAATAACTACTGCACATTTGAGCATCATTACTGCAACCTCTGAGCAGCACAGCCTTTGATATAATACTTTCAGATGCATAACAATTTGTGCTTTGAGATCTTCAAGCATATGCAGAGGGTTGCCAGTGAGCCCCTCACAAAGTAGCAAGAAAACTAATTAGTTCACTCTACTTGAACTATCATATACACAGTGTAGGTGATAAGTAGAGCAGGTTCACCAGGTGCGATGGGTTCCTTTTGGGATTAAGTTCTTTCTCTTGTACAAACTAGTGTCATCCTACTATAGGTGGCAGAAGCTATGAAGTTTTATACAAGATAAATAGCTGCCCCCCAACATTGTCATTTACCAGTGTTTATCATTTATGACTATTTGTATTTATTATTTATCTCTGTAGCAAAATGTTTCTTGTGCGTTTTCCCAGAGAAGGCCACAGTGCTTGGTCCCTGCACCAAGGAACGTAAATCTGACTTGTAATTACTGATAAGTCTGGCAGTTACTAATTTTGTGCAAGAGGCACTGTATAGACCCCAAAAAGCTTCAGAAGGGGAGGCTAAAGAGACTGGAGAGTGATTAATTCTGAACCATCAAGTGTTTAATTCCTTAAGTCAAGTTGTGTGTGCATGTAGGTGTGTGTTGCAAAAAGATAAAATTATTTCTCTCTGTATTTGGCTATTAACTCTTTTATGGATTTTTTTTTGTTCCAACTATAACATATTTTATCCATCATTTGTAAAAGCCAAACACAGTGTGATTGCTAGCATACCCATCAGCATTCACAATCTCCCTTATTTTAAGCTTCAGAAAACAAAATGAGCAAAGCAGAGAAGTGCTTAGCCCCAGATGCTGCACTGTGATGCCCTAAATAAAGAATTATGGATCTGTGCTCTTAACCCACCAGAACCAGAGTGAGGTCCGTGACACAGGTTTGCAAAGATCACTTGAGATATCCATTGCATTTCCTAAACTATATTATGCAGGGAAGGGGAACAAAAGCAGGACTCAGCTTTTTAAAATCAGCCTAGACTTTTGAAGGGGTTCTGGAAAAAGGGATAAAGAATCTGTGGTAACGTCTCAATATTAATTAAGTCACCTGCTTATGACAGAAATACACAGGGCTAAAAACATTTATTTTTGCAATAGAAGAAAGCTCCCATTCCAAATGTATGGGTTGACCCTCAAACAAACACAGAAATATGCTGAAGTATGAGAATAAAACCATAGCAAGAGAGCCAAACACAAGTGGTCTGATTTTACTAAATTATGTTTCATGACAATTGATAATTCTATAATTCATAGAGATTTGGTTTCAGCATATTTCCACTGTTCAAGTGTATACATATTAAAGACTACTGATTGCCAAATATAATGTCACCAGAGAAGACTAAGAAAAGAACAATTTACTTGGTCTGGAATGAGAACAAAGGAACACCATTCTGTGTAATTAAAATCCATTTTGTTTAAATAATCAGGTCATATGCTGCATTGTCTCTCTTTTTCTCTTCTTTCTTACTATTTTTGTTTTTCTTTCTCCCTTCTCACATCCAAGTACAAAGACATATAAATTGAGCAAAACTCTTGATTATCATGGTGGAATTTTGTAAACAAAGATGTGGGATGGTGTAAAACAAAGGCATGAATGATACTGTGACACAGAAAACAGACAGCACAGACGGAGGAAAAAGTTAAAATGTGGGAACTGATGACTAGAGAAATATTAAGCAAATTACAGGAATCTCCCTTTTTTTATAAGAGGAAGCTTGGCCAGTGAAGTCATGAACAATTTACTCATCCCCTATGCAATGTATACTTATTTGTTACTTTGTTTATTTAATCTGACAATAAATTAAAGCATCTCAAATAACTAGAACAGTGTAGAATCTCATTATTACTGCTTGTCCATTTAAAATTGCTGTCTTAACAAGTAGACCGTATTTTATCTCCATTCTATAAATAAGGAACTCAGGCACAAAAAGCTGAAATATGAGCTTATACTGCTGCCAAAGGCCCAACAGAAGCTTAAGTAGTTATACTTAACCTAATTTTGGTCTAGCAGAATACAAACTACTGTTTTTATGCGTACATAGCTTTTGACTGCAGCATAGACCAATCTTTTGTGATTTATGTCAGAAGTTGCCCATAAAACTTCAGTCATCTAAAAATCAGACATTTATCACAAGCTTATTGTCAATGAAGAGGGAGATTAGTATATCCCAAGTGCTAGTCAGTTCAACCTTAATCATCATAAGCTTGTACTTCAGCAAGAGTCACCTAACATCTACATGCCTTAAATTTGCCGTCTCCCCTCCCCTAGGAATTTAACTTATCTTTTCCAAGTACTTTCCTGAGTAAACTGCCATTGTTTCTGGTGGAAAGCTTTCCAACACACTGTCATTCTTCATATTACTTATTTATGATTCAGGACTGAATGAGATTTAGGAGAGGAGAGTTCTGAGAGTTCTACAGTGCTGCTGCGACTTCCCTGTTGCATTATCACAGCGTGTGTCAGCTGGCCCTGGCAAAGGGGATTTTATGCCTTTGGTTCCTGTCCCTTTCCCCACAGAAATGGCCTCTGCAGCTTCCACCTAGATGAAGGGAAAACTGTTTTCCATGGTGTAAAGTGTGGTTTAAATAACGTAATACACAAAAATGCCTGCCCGCTGATATCTCTGTCTTCAGTGCCTTGATGATATTGCATGAATTTTAAATGGACATGATTTCATGCTCAGTTCAATCAGTCTTTTCAGATGCTAAGCACAAGCAAACATTCTGTTTTTATAATAAGCTATTCATAGTATACATAACATATATACCATAAGATATATAATATATAATAATATATTTTACAGTAATCTAATAATATCATTTATTTTTATTTGAGACTATGTTTGTGAAATATCACAAACTGTATCATTGCTTTCTTCTACAGTTCTGTTCCTGTTGTTTATTTACACAAGCATTCCTTCCTGGCCACTACCAAATTGTGTCGGGCAAAGTCAGGCTCTCCAGTGATTATTATGGGAGTCCAAACAACCAGTCTGGATTTTGACACCTGCTTGTACATGGTTAGAGTCAGATGAAACAGATTTGATTTTAGGGCTTGATTCACTTGCCCAAAGCTGTCTAGTGCCCTGGAGTACTTGAAATAGCAGTGACAGGGCTTGCAATTGTCACACCTGGTGTCACTTGGGGATTCTTTGGTGTGTCTGAAATGTTTATGTTGGCACATATGATACAGGACTTGCTGGAGTGGCAGCTGGAGGCCAGGAGGGATATTTTGAATATCCATGTCTGTATCTGCGCAATGCTAGTCCTTGTACTAAGCAAGTCAGGGTTATGATTCCTCTGACCAAATACTAGTATTCACTTTAAGATAGGATGACTTATATCATAAATGTTGCTACTGACCAGCTCTTATTTGAATGAAAACAAAGTCAAGAGGGACTTGCAGATCATTTACTGTAGATGCCCACATTTATCCAGTCAAATGTATCCAATATCTTATCAATTTATAATATCAGACATACAGATATGAGAAAGAATACTCTTTGGTCAGAAGACAGAAGGCCAAAAAACAAACTCAGTGATCAAAAAATAGAGGAATATTTCTGTGAGTGCGGTGTTCTAAGAACATAGCTCATTATTTATTTTTCTCAGTCTCATTTCCTTCAAATGTCAGTTGTATTTCACTGTGTTTAGGCATTGACGTTCCTACACAGGCATATAATTCCCTGTTAGTGTTGTGAGTAAAGAAAACTGACTTTGCAGTATGAGATTTCATGCCTAATGCTGTTCAGTCCAACAGTCTGTGATGACCTGTTCTTTACAGAGTCTGTCCCTTTCCTTGAAAGTATTAATTCTCCTTTTTCTTTGCAGTTTCCTAGTGAAAAACAAAACACAGGGATCAAACACAAGATTAATGTAATCTCTTCAGTGGATTTTAACAGTAACTTGATAAGGAATGGTTAAAGGACAGGTACAGGACACTTCCTGAACAGAGTTTGAGTGGAGGCTTCAGCATTCACCTCTGTGACATATTGCTCGATTAAAGATTGATCTCTTTCAGAAGACTAAAAAAAAATAAAAATAAATAAAGCTAGCACTTGTAGCACAGTGCACTTGTATTTACAATGTCCTGCAGAAGGCAGAGACGTGTCATTAGATGTTTGCCCTGTTTCTGCAAGAATTAATGTATAGGTGCACAAAAGTCTTATTGTGCATGAGCAGCATATATCCAACTTTCCTGTTGTGAATCAAAGCCATCAGAAAGATGTTAACCCAGGGCAGCCAGAGTATTTGGGGTGTGAGGATGAGAGTGTTGCAGCTGTAAAAGGGTCCCTCAAGACAAGAAATACATTGAGGTGCTGGAGAGAGTTCAGGAAAGGGAAAGAAAGCTGGTGAGGGGTCTGGAGCACAAATCTTATGAGAAGCGGTTGAGGGAATTGAGGCTGTTTAGCCTGGAGAAAAGGAGGCTGAGGAGAGACCTTATCACTGTCTACAACTGCCTGAAAGGAGGTTTTAGTGTGGAGAGTGTTGGTCTCTTCTCACGAGTAGCAAGTGATAGGACAAGAGGAAATGGCCTCAAATTGCACCAGGGAAGGTTTAGATGGGATATTAGGAAAAAAAAAATCTTCACTGAAAGGGTTGTGAAGCATTGGAACAGGCTGCCCAGGGCAGTGGTGGACTCACCATCCCTGAAGGTGTTTAAATGACGTATAGATGAGGTTCTTAGGGGTATGATTTAGTGCTAGAGTTAGGTTATGGTTGGACTCAATGATCTTGAGGGTGTCTTCCACCCAAAATGATGCTATGATTCTATGATTCTAAAAGCAGGGGTCACTGAGTGTGGAAACTGGACACATCTTCTATACTTAAAAGTCAGAGTATTTTTAATGTAACAAATTTTGTGTGTTTATTAGTAGGTTTGTTGTGTAATTTTCAGCAAGAGGCAGACAGGCCCTATATGAAAATGTATTATAAACTTATATGTATACAAATATATAAAAATGTGTCCGTATATATAGATACACTATGCTTATTTACTCAGTTATCTGTTTTTTCACAGTTAAGCTCCTGATTAGCAAACCTGACAGCAGTTCCTCTTCCCTATACTTTCTAGAGGCTGCCTCTGAGGAGGATTGCATTTTAAATAATAAACAGTATCTTTCTACTCTACTGGCTAAAGCACATTAATTTTTACATGGTCTATTTTAAGCAAGTGGGCATGTGTAATTCACACTTTTTTAATAGCTTTGGATTTTCTCTAAGAAGTGTTATGCAAAGATTGCTCTGTGACAGATCATCTGTGTTTATGAAATAAATTAGTGTGAATGTTATGTTAGCTGCTGTAATTATACACCTTTGAATGAGAAAATTGTGAAAGATAAAACTGGGCACATTAGAAGAAATGGCTTTTAATGCCTGAATGCCTGATCCAGTTGCATATTGCTACGAATACTTTTTTTTTAAGATACAAAGAACTTTCTGGAATAGAGAACAGGGATTTAGGGGGTTAGTAAAAGTTCCGTCCACTGTTAAAAATAGTTTAAGGTACTTATTCTGTAACTGTATTCATAAATTTTCTATCATGTGACAAATGGTGCTGCTGCTGAAAGAGGAATTTTGATCTAAGTTGATTAACTTTTCGAAGATGCTATGGGCCATATGCCACTACACGAAATTGTCATTTACTCTGAGAGTAAGTTCATTCATTTTGACTCCTCAAAAACTAAACTAATATTCTATGTCAGTTACACTCTCCCGTTAGATGATTATGTAGCTGTTGCTATAATCTGAGAGTATGATTTTTGCTCCAGGTTGGGTATATATCAGCTGAAAATCACAAATGGCTATTGGAAATTTGAAGGAGTTTCTCGAACTTCCAAGAGAGACTTGGAATTTCTTGAACTTCCAAAAGAGAAAGCAAAAGAAAAGAAAAAAGGCTGACTAGCACAGCAGTGATCTCCTTTATCATCACGGGAGTTTCTGTATTCCTCATCTTCAGGAAAGTTCAAAAATTCTTTCTGCTCTATTTTTTTGGGCAAGAATAACCAGACAATAAGTTATGCTTTCGGTATCATCATGCTTTTGTTCTCACTGCTGACCAGGTCTGAAGCAGAAGTAACTTTGAGGCCACAATCAATTCTGGGAACTCGTGAGTAAAGCTGTCATTTTACTAATAGCCAGGTGTTTGGCTTGGCTGATGCAAAGATGAGTGAGATCAGTTTTGCAGCCAGTTTCTATTGTCTGGCTGCCACATGTTCATTAAGGTCTTAAAGAAGAGAAAAATGCAGTCAAAACTCAAATAGTATTTGAGTTTCCAAGTATTTTTGTTTTTTTGTTTTTTTGTTTTTTTCCTACTAAAAACTGTCTTTCTTTAAAAACTGTCTTCCTTTCACTCTTTCCCACACAAAGCTGAAATGATGGTTATTTGTCCTATTGTATTTTCTGTTAGAAAAAATAACCATACATTTTTAAAGTCATATATATTGTTTTCCTTGACTTTACCAATGTACTTAACAATTAGATTTCTTGGAGTTTAAAAAATTTCATTATCCTCTACAAATACCTACTTCACATCTATCAGACTGTACCTGTGCCATATTTAAAGTGTCTGTTGTCAGAAAGGTGTAGATGTCTCACTAAGATATTATTTTATAAGAATAGCAGTGAAGGTGCTAAATGTTATACTGCAAAAACAAGTAAAAGGAACATATCAAAGTGCCAATGTGACTAACCAGTGTAGCACATTTTAATGATTTTGTGAGAAAATGCTAGTAAGCTATTTCCATTCTATATCAAGGACTAACAATAGGTATATTGCATATTAACATGAGTTACTGCAGCTGAAATTAGTATACAAAATGTTCCGTTGAATGTATATACATGCATTCCAAATCATTGCAAGATCTTGTAAAAATCTAAGATTAGGTTACCTCCACAAAATGAGTATACATCACAAAGGTGTGAAGCTTGGCTACAAAGTGTCCTGTTTCCAAAAAACATATTTATTATAAATCATCACTTCAACAGTATGGTTTTCTTTCATCACACTTTATTGAGGACTCAGCAGCTCTGTCACAGGTCACCCTAATGGACCTGAAGAAAATAAAATGCAGACCACAGCATTCAGAACTACTAGCAGCTGAGGGAAACTTAAAGTCCAAGCTTTAAATCCTGATTCCACTGAAGCTTCAAATGGCAAAACTCCTATACATTACAAAAGCTGGAATTTTGATCTTAGTGTGAGTTCTCCCTGGAATAAAAATACATTCTGTACCTATTTCTTAGACTTCTATGTACTTGAGATATAATCATTCTGAGGTCTGGAAGATTTGGTTTGACTATATGCAACATGGGTTATGTTCAAGACATTTTATGAGAAATTTTGATGGATGTGACAGTATATTATTTGGGGACACACACTCTAGCTTCCCACAGACATGCATTTTAGACTAATTTTAGAGTGAACCAGCTATGCTGAGGAAGAGGAGAATTTCAAGGATATCCTAAAAATTCAGAGCATATTCAAGTATATATCTCCCTAAGTAGGCTGTAGAGTACTATGGCTGACTAGTTTTATATGTCCCATTTGCATTGATGCTACAGAGAAAAGAAAATATGGCAAATAATCAAACACCATCCTGAATCCTTGATACCAAGCCAGCACTGAAGAATAGAGGCTTGATGTAAGCTAACAAATCTTGTGTACCTTCATGTTATGATCAGACTAAAATACTTTACTGTATCATATGGAAAATTCCAGCTCCTAACACAATTTCCTAATGTTGTCTTCATTAAAAAGTGCTTAATATAACCAATTCAGCAACATCTGCTGAAGATGTGACAAATGAGAACTGTAGCTCACAGAGATGTGAAGTATGCCAATTACTCTTAGTAAGTTAATATCTCTAATATATGCTGCCCAAGAGGTTCTACACACAGTATTTTCTCTGGGGATTAAGAAAATCAGGCTGCCTTTGCTAAAGAAATATTTTTCTGAGATTGTCCTGAGGGTAGATCAAGGGTAAATTGTCTCTTCTCTCAGATATTTCCCAGATGACTTAGAGATAGCATGGAAAAATTTGCAGAGAGGAAAGACATAGAAACAGATATGTTGCATAGACATGGATGTTGTCATGGAAAAAGCCATGGCTGAAACTGATACACACCCTGGTTTGTTACTTAAACTACTTAGTTTTCTATCAATGAACTGCTAATATCTATATTCTATTAGGATTATTTTGCAAACTAGCACTAGAAATGCCTTATCAAATCCAAGCTAATTAGATATTTTCACTGAAGGAAAAAGTGATCCTTTTGCAAAACAGCTCAAAAATGTCATGTTTTTTTGTAGGATATAATGTAAAAATATCAGATTTACAAAAGGCCTATAAAGCTCCAAATAAATTATTTTTTAGTGATTATACAGTTCATTATTAATATTTGCCCTTAATCAACATATGCCTTTTTGTAACACAGGTGATCAATAATGTTCAAAATGCATGCTAACAGAGGTTGATAGCCGATCACTCTTAATTAGCTGTTGCTCATTAACTCACAGTCATGAAATGAAATGTTTAAAATATGCGTTTTCTCTATTCCTGAATAATCACTGCTTCTATTAAGTGACTGTGATGAACTTTGCTGTTACTTAATGCAACTTTTCTATATGTGTTTTGACAGCTGCAGCTAGGAATGATGTTGGAAAGTAAGGGAGGCAGAGACAGCTTAATACCGTGATGCAGATCGGAGAAAAAGGAGGTGAGCAAGTGATGAGATGAAAATTTTGGCTGTGTACAGCTTGTTCCTGGGACTATCCAGGTATTTTATTTGCTACTGAGTAAAATTAAGCTGAGAAAAGCTGGTTCATATTGCAGAGCTGGCATTAGTTAAAGCAAATAGCGAGCTGCTGGAAGGCTTTACTTGACCTTTTTTTTTCTTTCCCTGAAGCTTTGTAAGATGCCAGAAAACTTACTGAAGACTAACAGATAAGCTTTTCTTGCAAGTTACAGGATGTCTTGCACTCCTGGTATAAGATAGGATGTAAACAGGGATACTAAGATATCCGAGAGACTGTCTCTTGCACTGTATCATGACATTTCCCTAAAAAACCCAAACTAAACCAGAAAAAACAACCAATAAACCAATTAAATGTGAAAATTAAAATTACAAATTAAATGTGACAGGTCATACTGTTACCTGGAGAATAGGAAGGTGTCCTTTGTCTTGAGAAACCCGTTCACCCCAGGAACTCCCTGATTCACCTTGAATTAAAAAGCTGTTTCTGCCAAAACTGACTGCAAAAAAAATAAAGTCTGACTCTAAGCAACAAGCTCCAAAGTGTTGGTGTACTTGTGGTAGGCATCTTACTATGTATGTGAAATAAAACTGTCCTCAGCTGTTCTGGCTGCATGTCATCCAGTACGTTTTTGATAGTAACTGCAATCTTTTTCAGTGTTGATACTTAATTGAACAGCCATGATGAGACTGTCTGTGGTCCTGGCATTCACATGGTTGGCCAAAGCTCTAGTGCCATGAACTACAGACAAGTTCAATTTCAGTTCTGTGTTTTTCTTACCTTAAATCCTTATAAATGTCTTCAAAGAAAGGATGTCATTTGGCTGGATTTTTTTCTTTAACATTACAAAGAAATAAGGTTTTATTTCCCACTTCATCTCCAGATCTTATTTCAGAATGTTTTATAATTTATAAGGAAAGACGGAGTAATAGAATAGAAAGTCACACATAAAGATTATAAACATCAGAGACCTCAGTTTCAGAATAAGAAAAATAAAACACTTGATGGTTACCAGTCAAAAGTTATTTAGGACATAATGATAAAATATATACATATATTCAAAATACATTAAGTATGTTGTAAACAGCTTACAAAGACAAAAATACAGACATTTGTTTGAAAACAATTTGGTTTATTTGAATTTGGCTAAAGAAATCTAAAGATTGGGATTTCAATTAAAATGATTTGAAAATAAAAGAGTAAATATATTAAAAAAAAAAAAATGAAAGAAAAGTCATGCAGGGAGGTTAATTTAGGAAGCCAACATGTCAAATTCCGCAAGATCTGGGCTGTGATTTTTGTGGAAACAAAATGAAATAGACAATTTCACAAAGATGGATGCAGAGTAGTAGTTGGGCTGCCATATTAGTATGTTTGGTAGCTACAGGAGACATCTTCAGGACAGTTATTGTCTGAAAATATAGTAGTTAAAATAAATACCCTTCAGAATTCAAGGGTATGGAAAGTGTTGTCTATAGGTAGGAGTTAGAAGGAGTGATAGCACAAAAATCCAAGCTGAAAAAAATATCTTGGCTTTATATTAGAGACTATATATGACTGAGGACAAGAGTAGTCTTGTGCTTACAGTCCAGGTCTAGGCAGCAGAAGATACGAGCATAATGTTTGAGTCTGCAAAACATCTGTGGTATTTTGTGTTGCTTTCCTCTGTGCTTCTAAGACACCAGCTCAGGCGCACCAGCTGTCACTTGCTGATAGTCTGATGCTTTTTTGTGTTATTAGGAGCTAAATGTTAAATGCCGTGATTCCAATTTTGCTATTGTATCTGCCTCACAGGCATAAACCCCACAAATAATGTAGTCCTCCAATGTGAGCTTTTAGAAACTGAGGTCATTTAAGAAACCTACATTTTAAGAGGATTTTTTGTTGCTTTATTCCCAGTGAGAGGCTGTTGAAATGAAGCATATTTGCTTCCTGAGAAATTATACCAAAGCAAAATTACAGTACTGCTCGCTTTTAAATTTCACAGCAAAGTAGCACTTTAGGCTTATTGCAGTGCATTAGATTTAAAACCAATTAAGTACAATGCTAAATCAGTGTAAACCACATTTCTGAATTTATCTACAACGTAATGAATAACATCTGCATCTGCAAAGAAAAGATTTATACTGAGCAGCAAAACAAAATGTGTTGACAGTTCGAGCAGTTTTCATTCCCTTATGTCATATGTCTTCAGTATTTGGTAAAGCTTTACTATAATCTTTCATAGTTAGAGCAGTAAAAGGAGAAAAACACTCAAACTGCCACACATTTTGGTAGATTCTTCCCCAGTTCATTTCCTCTTCTCAGCAAAGGTACATCTTATTTACCTCAGAAGCTTTTCCAGTTTGAAATCTATTTAGGATTTGACAATGAACACCTTTCTTCAGGCACACTGGAGGATCAAGGATTATCTTCTGACCTCTGATGGACATTTCTGGTATTGCCCTCTTCAGAAAACTGACTTTCAGTAAAGTCCACCTGCTCCATTTTTCTTCCTAGATGACAACAGGCAGAAAGTATGACAAAGGGAAGCAAAATGCTCCTATGCTCTTTAAGAGACCAAATACCACCTTTGACAGAGCTGAGCTTCCTTAGTAAGTCTGCCTGAAGCTTCACGTGTGACCTTTAACAAATAACTTTTATACTGATCCAGACAGAGTTTGCACAAATCTATTTTGCAAGGTTTACTTTTAAAACTTGCCTTCTCATAACTCCTCACTCTTAAAAGAAGGTAGTAATAATATAATTCTACTTTCTTGGCTTGTAAAGCTGTTATCTCTATGGGGCTCCTTACTATGGACATGTACAGCACTTGAATCAACAGAGAGGGAGATTAGTCTTGGTGTTTGAGCCCTGCAATGCAGAAATAATTATTTCATGTTTACATTTGTTTTATGAATGTTATACTGACAATGCTACAGACTACCTTATTTACCGATAACATACATATTATGATACACAGCAAAACAGCAAAAGCTTTTACTGCTGCTGCCTTTCATCTTTCTGGCAGCAACATATTTCTTTGGGTAAAAGAACAACCTAACTCCCATTTAGTTTTCGATGTATTTTATGATGGAGAGTATTGAAGGAGATCTGTTCTGTGAGACAGAACTATTGTCCACAGAAAGATTACTAGCAACAAAATATTCATAAGAATACCTCTGTTTTCTAGGGGTTGGTCTCTAATGTTCATACAACTGAGTCATGAGTCCCAATCTCAAAAAGGCTTTCGGTTAATATTGTCCATATTTATTTTCCAAGTTAGGTCCTGCTCCTGTTGTTGTGGGCCTGTAATCATAGAATTATAGAATCATAGAGCCATTATTATTGGAAGAGACCCTCAAGATCAGCGAGTCCAACAATTAACCTCTGCCACTAAACCATGTCCCTAAGAACCTCATCTATACATATTTTGAATATCTCCAGGAATGGTGACTCCACCATTTCCCTGGGCAGCCTGTTCCAGTGCTTGACAACCCTCTCTGTGAAGAAATGTTTTCTAATACACAATCTAAACCTCTCCCGAAACAACCTGATACTATTTCCTCTCGTCCTATCACTTGCTACTTGGGAGGAGAGACCAACACCCTCCATGCTACAACCTCCTTTCAGGTAGTTGTAGACAGCAATAAGGTCTCCCCTCAGCCTCCTTTTCTCCAGGCTGAACAGCCCCAGTTTCCTCAACAGCTCCTCATTAGATGTGTGCTCCAGACCCCTCACTAGCTTTTTTTCCATTCCCTGAACTCTCTCCAGCACCTCAATGTCTTTCTTGTCATGAGGGACACTTTTACAGCTGCAGCACTTCACTCTCTCCCAAAACTGAACACAGGATTCGAGGTGTGGCCTCGCCAGCGCTGAGTACAGGGGAACGATCACTTCCATAGTCCTACTAACCAAACAATTCTTGATGCATACCAGGTTGCTGTTGGTCTAATCCTCTCACGTTTCTAGAAAGTACAGTGTTTGCTGAGGATAATTGAGCTGCATGAAGATTGACCAAAATAGATGTGAAAGTTACTATTTAAAGTTGAAGTCCTTCATCCCTCATACTCTCACATCTGTAGTTTCTCTTCTTTAGGACTGGAATGTTGCTTAAACTACTCAGCAAGCGTTTGTGTTGTCTTGGCCTGAAGCAGAAAATGTAATGTTAACAGCAGGTTAATTTAACACTGTTACTTCTGGATGGCATTCGGTACCAAAAATGCATGACCAGATTAAAAAGGGATTATGGGACCTGTAAAACCTGATGGGTGGTTTTGAATATGCACAGCAAGAGGGGGGTGGAGTGTGAGAAGATCCATAAAACTATAAATCTGAACAATGGAAGCAGCACAGATGGAATTTTAAAAAGTAATGTGCTATCTCAATAGAGTAGTGAGGTGGGTTGCAAACTGGCTTAAGGAGAGAAGCCAGAGAGTGGTAGTCAATGGTGTGGAGTCTAGTTGGAGGCCAGTATCTAGTGGAGTGCCTCAGGGGTCAGTACTGGGGCCAATATTATTCAATATATTCATTAACGATTTGGACGAGGGAATAGAGTGTACTATCAGCAAGTTTGCTGATGACACTAAGCTGGGAGGAGTGGCTGACACGCCGGAGGGCTGTGCTGCCATCCAGCGGGACCTGGACAGGCTGGAGAGTTGGGCGGGGAATAACCTGATGAAATTTAACAAGGGAAAGTGTAGAGTCCTGCATCTGGGCAGGAACAACCCCAGGTTCCAGTATAGGTTGGGAAATTACATATTAGAGAGCAGTGTAGGGGAAAGGGACCTGGGGGTTCTGGTGGACAACAGGATGACCATGAGCCAGCACTGTGCCCTTGTGGCCAGGAAGGCCAATGACATCCTGGGGTGTATTACAAGGGGGGTGGTTAGTAGATCGAGAGAGGTCCTCCTTCCCCTCTACTCCACCCTGGTGAGACCACATCTGGAATATTGTGTCCAGTTCTGGGCCCCTCAGTTCCAGAAGGACAGGGAACTGCTGGAGAGGGTCCAGCGTAGGGCAACAAAGATGATGAAGGGAGTGGAGCACCTCCCTTATGAAGAAAGGCTGAGGGAGCTGGGTCTCTTGGAAAAGAGGAGACTGAGGGGTGACCTTATTAATGTTTATAAATATATAAAGGGTGAGTGCCACGAGGATGGAGCCAGGCTCTTCTCGGTGGCAAACAATGATAGGACAAGGGGTAATGGGATCAAGCTGGAACACAAGAGGTTCCACTCAAATTTGAGAAAAAACTTCTTCTCAGTGAGGGTGACAGAGCACTGGAACAGGCTGCCGAGGGAAGTTGTGGAGTCTCCTTCTCTGCAGACATTCAAAACCCACCTGGACATGTTCCTGTGCTTCCTCACCTAGGCGTTCCTGCTCCAGCAGGGGGATTGGACTAGATGACCTTTTGAGGTCCCTTCCAATCCCAAACATACTGTGATACTGTGATACTGTGATCTACCACATGGTAATGATGCAAAGGAATGCTCTGCTCTGCTTTGGAGTGATGGCATATGGGGCTTTCAGAATAAGACTGCAACACACAGTGCAGCACTGGGCAGAGATACCTATGTTTTCTGCAAAAATCCCTTCTGATATTGTTGGATGCTACACAAAGGGAACAGCTCAGCAGCTTCCAGAGCTGAAGCTACTGTTTCTGCCTCATGTCAAATTGTGCTACACAGATGTAACGTCTTGTTCAGCGTAATCTCAGCTGGCATCGAATGGCGTAGCACAACCTTCCTATAATAAACTATTATAGACCAGCCACGAACCAGTTTGAATGAGGAAAGCTGATTCTATACCAGTATACCTCTGGTTCTCATATATCCCAAGAGCTTACTGTTATAAAGGAATTTATCCTGGAGAATATGGGGAAGTTTAACCCAATTTCACTATAGAGTAAAATAAAGCAAGTAAGGCTTCAGACCAAATGCTAACACACCTATCTTTCTGGGAAGTAAAATTCCTCTAGAAAGCCAATGTAATGTTTTCCTCTGCTGGATAATATTCTGTCATAACTTTTTTGACTGAAATTGCTTGAAATTTGAACATGAGTGACTTCAATCAAGTCTGTAGTCTGATTTCTGACAAAGTATCCAAAACATTTGCTTGACACCATGAGCTGTGGTAACAGATCTCTAAGATACCTGTGTCCTTCTCAGTCCAAGAGCCAGGAAGGATGCTTCATGGTGTCTGAAATGGCACTGAACGCCCACATTTTGGGAAATGGATTTTGTCTGCATTGCCCTGATTATTCATCTTGACTGAGAAATGCCCTAGAGGAAATTGTAAAAAAAAGGCAAATGAAGCTCAGCAAGCTAAGCAGTAAAATTGGTCAATGAAGCTTTGGGGTGGATTTTCTCACAGGACACTGTCGTGGGAAGAAAAGCGATTCTCCTTTAGAAAGAGACTGCTTGAAGTGTTAACCCTGCCACACTGGTTTGTGCTTTTTGCTGTGAAATCTTGTTTTCAAAGCACCTGAGGGGTCTAATGTCTTTCATGAAAAGACAGACTTTGTGCTTACTCTCTACAAATGTGCAGTCAGGCCACTGGCCAAAAAAAGGGTTTTTTCTTCTACACCTAAAAGGATCTCCTGTGGCCTGTGAACAGGTCTGGTGCTCTCTGCTAATCTATTCTAGGGACATTGATTCTTTCTTAGGTTTGAATAAGAAACAGAAATTTACTTTTGCTAGTGACTTTTTTTGAATTGCACTGTGTTTTATACCACTGGGACTTAAGAATACCTTCATTTACCAATATCGGGTAATTGCTACTGCAGCAATTTGCTACCATGGAACTGAGCAGCTGGAAGGTATTGATGTCTTGATAAAAGGTTGTTATTTGTGTTAATTTTCCCTCCCTCATTTTCATCTTTAGCCAACCAAACATGGTATCATGTGCCATTGTTAATGTGTATATTACCTGAAGCTGTTACAAACGTCCATGGCAAGTTCATCCCAATGAATTGTGGAGTCATGTAGATTTAATTTTAACTACAATTATATCCAGGAAGATTAATTGTTGGGGGCAAATCCTTGCATAGGACCAAAAGGGAGTCATAAATCATTCAGTTAGATGATCGGATAATTTTCAAGCTCCTGTGGGTTTCAGATAATGGACAAGAATAGCTTAAACATGTCTCATTCACAAAGAACCAGTAACTTGTGATAAATTAGAACCTGTCTTTTTTCCCTCTCCAGTGATCTCCCTGAATGTGGGTGAAATGTCCACTAGTGGTAATTTAATTGCAAGTGGAACCCTCTACTGCCTGCAAGTAATTCACATTCTTCAATAGCAGATAATGGCAATAGTGAAAATGTCTCCTTGCTATCAGGTCATTTTATTTTTAAGTCAATGACAATGGAACTATTATGTACGAGCTGATGAGAGTTTAATTTGTTTAAGTATAGAAGAGGATTTATTAGCAGTAATATGTTAGTATTACTATGGCCCTCTACTCATAGCTCTTGCATATGTATTAGACAATTTCCTCTAATCTAAGCAAATCTAAACTAATCTAGGTAGATGCATAAGTATGGACTTCATTTTCCTTTCACTGAGACAAGTGTTAATTAGAAGACTTTTATTGAACGTAAAATAGAGTAACTTAGCAGAGAATCAGGTCTCGTATCCTTTGTCTAATCTGAATATTGCATGAATATGATCATGATTGTAGGCGTAATTGGGGTCAAGGAATATGACTAATTGCTTCCATGAAACTGAACTGTCCCCATCAGTGAGGCACGCATCTGTGTCAACTGCTAAACAGTAGGACTGGAGAGCACCTATGAATAAACTTCTCTATTACTGCATAAATGACTGTAATTTCCCCTCATGTAAGTATATATGAATCAGAAAGAATCTAAGAAAATCCAGAAAACTGGGGATGGGGGTTGCTGTCAGTCTATCCCAGGGGATCCCTGCTCTGGGCCTGCAGCACCTCCTGCCCTCCTCCTCCTCCTCCATCTGCTGCTGCTCCCTCCTTGGCTTCCTTCTCCTCTGCCTGGGCAGCCTTGGGCCCTTTCGGAAACCTGTTTCCCCCCCAGTGCTCCCATCTTGGCTGAGGGGCTCAGCTGTGTCCTGTGCTGGGGCCGGTGGAGCCACTGTGACTGGACGTGTCCAGCATGGGGAACAAGTTGAATATTCTTGCATTACTGCTTCAAAAGCTAATAAGAATTCAAGCATTTGCTTTTATTGGACCATTCTAGTGTAGCTTTCCTCTCACTGTCAAGAAACACATAGAGGCCTTCATCCAGTTCCTTTTCTAACTTATTGAAATAAATGTCTCCAACTAACTTATCTATCCAAACAATACTGTCTATCAGATTAGGAATATTGGTTACAGTTACCACTGCTGTTACAGATCATAACAGTTGCCTTGTTAGACAGAAACATAATGAAATTATAGAATTTGAATTGAATTCAGATTTAGATGGTGCTTATGAACTTTTTAATGAGAAATACTTAAAAATTCTTAACTACATCAGGCAGTATTAGGTTAACATCTTTACTGGTTTAGGTACACCTTAAAATAAGAAAAAAAAGAAATCACTGTCCTACAATTAATAATGAACTTAATTACACATTCAGAAGTCTTTTCTCCCAAGTAGCAAATGATAGGACAAGAGGAAATGACCTCAGGTTGTGCCAGGCGAGGTTTAGATTGGATATTAGGAAAAATTTATTCATGAAAAGGGTTGTCAGGCATTGGAACAGGCTGCCCAGGGAAGTGGTGGAGTCACCATCTCTGGAGGTGTTTAAAAGGCTTTTAGATGAGATTCTTAGGAACATGGTTTACTGCTAGAGTTATAGTTGAATTCAATGATCCTGAGGGTTTCTCCAACTAAAATGATTCTATGATTCTATATTCTTGCAGAGCTGATAAACCATTGCCTCATCTTAGTCATGCAATAAGTATTTTGAAGAGGTCTATTTATTTTTCCTTGGTCTAAACTTTTATGTCTGGGGCTAGAGGTTTCTTTAACCTTCCCTAAGTTTTTTAATTAAAAAGATGATGGGTGAGTGGGAAAATAGAGATGTGGGAGTCCAGAAAGCTCTTGAAAATGTCCCCACCCTCTGGATCACCAGAGCTAGAGATGTGAAAGGAAATACTGGTCCAGGTTAATGGTTTTAAACAAGTCATGGAGGTACTGAAAAGGGTACCAGTTTCTTCAGAGGTGAGTAGATCAATGCATTTTGTCAGTTTATGTTTCCACATCCTGTTCAGTTCTACTCACTTGAAATTCGATGGACTTTTCTAGATAGAAGCCAGAATTGACATGATATTGTGGATCTCATTGTCTATTTTGGTCTCAGTCCTCTGTTAAGAAAGTCTGAGCAGTTATAACAATGATTAAAAGAGATATATATATACACGCACACATATACATTTATATATTCATATTTAATTAGTCTTACCCAACTGTACACAAACATACACTTTTGGTTGTGAATATTTTATCATATGCTTTTCACCTCAGAAGGAAAGTTTGTTTCAAGTATTTAAAAACAGCTTCTATTGGAACTGTTTTGCTTGAAAATGAGCTCAAGAGAGGCTACTAAGAAATCCCTATGGCTGGTTGTATGTCAATGATAGATCACTTTGATGCAGAGTTGGGGATATATTTATATGTTCTGGTATAACTCACTCTACACTGAAGCTGCTGGACTTACACCTAGTTACTCTGGAAAAATAAGATCAGAATCCATATCTAAATCCTCTTGGCAATGAATATTTTAGCCTTTTCAAAGATGCTTTTGAAGTTAAACTGTTGTTTTTATTCAGTAAATAAAAGAGAAGCTCTTTATTCTGTGTTATCATTCCTGTCTTTCACATGATAGTCATTAAAAAGAAAGAAATGAGGACAAGTAGCACCATCTTGCCAAGACACATTCCTGATATTTTCTTTTTCGGTTATGCAATGGATTTTAAAGAGCAACAGAATCAAAATTTCTAGGTATTCAAACTTTTGAATTTTGGAACATTAACAAGATACATAAAAATAAGACAGAGATTTGCACAGAAGTTATCAATTTGAAAAGTATTGTTTGTTGCAGTGTAGTGAGGTTCTGTTTTTCAATTTTATTTAAAAGGTTCAAGTGAGAAAGTGATGCAGTTTAGTACAAAATGGCTCTAATTATTTGTTTTCAGATGATAATTTGTTTGCCAATTAAGCACAGGTATATCCTAAATAAATAGAGCCTCTTGCTCCAAATCAACTTGATGCATTTAAATGTCTTCTCAGTTACAGATAGATATGCATAATAAAAGCATGAGGACCCCAACATAATATTTTTTAATTAGAGGTCAATATTCCATACTAATTTGAAACACAGTTTTTCATTTTCCTTTCACCTTTGCCAATGATTTCCTTGTTCAATCACCTAATCTTTGAAATATCCAATTTCAAGTATAGAGAGTAAAATTTGCCCCTTTTAGAAATAGAGTTGACACTGAAATCTCCATTCAGACAAAGAGAAGTTGGGCTTAATAATCACAGCTAAGGTCCTCTGCTGGAAAGGTGTCCTTTTCCCTTAAATGCTAATACTTATTTCAGTCCTTAAATACTAAACTTTTGGGGAGTATGTGGACATATGACTTCTACTTCACCTCATTGTTACCGAGAAAAGATCTTATTTTTAGAAGGAACCAAATTAAAATAGGTTTTTTAAAGCTAATTGACCTCTTGTCCCTAGCAAGAAGTTACTGGCCAAAGCAAAAGAAGTGCACAGGCAGCAAAGAAAAGTAGTTTAGAGGATTTTGGAGCTTTTGTTTGTCAAGGAACATTATAGAACAAGAATGCTTTACATACTGATTCTTCTCTTAAAGCAGACTAGCCAGAAGAAAACAATAGTTTTGATACACCAAAGAATGATGTTGTTCCCTAAGGGTGATATTTGGTAGCCCTTTGGACAACCTGAGTCCATGGTCCCTGAGTCTAGTTCAATTTCCTTTTATTATGTTGATGCTCCAAGCTAGATCATAATTTCTCAAACTTCTTTTCTTCTTCCTTTTTTTTTTTTTCCTTTTCTTCCAAATTAAAAAAAAAGAAAAAAAAATCTTTATCAGTTATAGAAATAAAATCTGTGGACCATTTTGTGCACTGTGCTCATTCACAGGAATGTTATTCAAACAGGTTTTTAGCCATCAAAAAAGAAAAAGGGGTCTGAGCTGCTACTGCTTGTTTTTGGTTTTGTTTTGTTTTGTTTTTTTCTTTCCAGATGTACAAATATGTTAATATTTATATATGAACCACCCTCTGCTGTCTGTGCACCATTGAGTAACACAATGACAAAAGTGGAGTAGATGTTAACTCTTGAGACCTCCTCGTATATATATTGCTCTGAATTACTGCAATGAAATATGCTGCACATAGTTTCATGTTTGTTTTCAAGTACTTATTGTATTCTACAGAACACTGAAACAGGTAAAAATAAACCAGGTTAAAGGGTTTTGTTTTTTTGGTTTGGTTGGTTGTTTGTTTGCTTAGGTTATTTCAGAGTCAGTCTTGGGTCAAGGTTGGTAATATCTCCAGTAAAAGAGTAACTGGGAGAAATTATATTGCTTCCTAATAGTGAATGGCAGCCCAAGAATCCCAGTGTGACAAAGTGCATACAGGTAGTATAAAAAAAATCAGAGCTCCCTGTTTGGGATAGCATTCTTTGGATTGATTTATGTATTCATAATCCTCTTTGAAGCTGGATGAAATGTGGCATATGTCTAATAGAGGAAGATAGAATGTGAAAGCTTTTTAAAGGGATTAAAAAGATGCTCTAAAATGCTAGGAATTGCCACAAGCCTGACTCATATTTGCAAGCATTATAATTTCACACACAAGTCCATACTTCCATGTGAGTGAAGAGAGCCAGCCCTGATCCTACTTAGAAAGCTCTGATACATGTTTAGGACATCATCTTTCTGAGTCATGACAGGCCAGAAATGGTTCATAAGCAATATTATATGAACCAGTTGGAAAGTCCATATTTTCAAAAGCAGAGAGTCGCTGTATGAACATCCTTGGCCAATAAAAAGAGCATATTCATTTCAGTCCTTCTGTTTCACTATTTTATAACATGTTCTCTCAAATTCATGTTAATGTTTGTAACCATTTGACCCTGGCAAGACGTGCATAGAGATGAGAGTTAAACAGAGGAAGGACAGTTCAGTTTCTTTCGAAAATATGCTCCTTAGATCTCTCTTCTTGGGCAGCTTTAAATGCTTCAATAATTATGTTTACATAATTTTCTTTCAAAACAAATGCATAGAACAGACTTTTTTTTTTTTTTTTTTAAATCTTTCCCCCCTGCTTCTGTTCATCCTGAATTAAATAACTCTGTTTTCTCATTAGTAAGATGATACTTTTAGTTTATCCTCTTACCAATGCTTCTAAGTCTTCATTTATCCTCTTTCTGAACACTTAATCCTACATTTAAAAAAAATACTAGGAAATTAATGGACATCATGGGAAAGCTGTGCTTTCTAAAAATCCATCTCTTTTGCAGACAGAATGTGTCATACGTCCTCTGACTTCAAGCAGGCAGATTCAAATTATTATGACCCTGTCTTCAATTTCATTCTTTCTTTTATTTGCATTCCACACATCACCATATATGGTACTGTTTTAAATTCCTTGTTTTCTTCCTAAACACCCAGTTTGTTCATTACTTTTATTTTTTTTTTCTTTGAAGGGAAAGGCAAGAAAGTACATGAACCACTGGTAAGGTTCCCCTTCACTACAATTTAGCTCTTCAGATAGCTCACTTGCCTGCAGAAGGCTAAGCAAAACATGTTAGTGACCATTCTGTGTGTTGACTGAGAAATTTAAGCAGATTAAAAAAAATCTAATAGACCAACTAGCAGCAAGTTTTTATTTGACCCATTGTAGTGGAAGGAGTTCATTATCACATCTGCCAACAGCAGAATTGGGCAGGTTATTTTGTGGGCAACTTCTCTATGGAAGGTTTGTACCTTCTGTTGCCTGCCTTTCTTACCAAGGAGGAACATTTTGTATTCTTTCTTTTCTGTGCTGATCTAATCTCACCATTCATCTAAAATCAGTGGTGGAATTTGAAGTCCATCTTGTTCCTAATGATTAATTGCAAAAAGAAATAATTTCAACCCTGAGATATAGAGATCTGTCCATGTTTTCAAATTAAGACACTGCCAAGCTTTAACTGAAAAGTTAGCTGTACAATATCAGTCTGTGAGCTCTGGTTACTTTACTTTATTAATTCCTCTTTGTGTTCAGTGATCCAAGAAAAAGACCAAGCTGACCAAACTTCCATGATTGCTTTGTTTTGTGGATGTACATAGCACAGAAAGAATTGCAAATAAACACAGGTGCCCAAAGGAGGACTGAGAAATTCAGGTGCCATTCACATTTTAAGAACCCTAGAGTATCTTTTTGGCCTTCAGCTGTGACACTAGAAGGCCTTTGCCAGCATCCTGCACAAGGCTTAACTATCCCCAGCTGTCTTAAAAAGGCACTAGATTTAACCTCTATTGAACTCTAAAGAGTTGGCACAGTCCACTTTCAAATTGTAGCTAAAGATGAAGGCCAAATCAATACATTTTGTCCTGAGTTCCCTACCATATTCACTGTTAGATATACTGATAAATTAAAACCACAGCATGGCCAATATAAGTTTATTCCTTCTACTTTAGAAGGTCACTTTGAACTGTGTATTTTTTATAAGAACTTTTACAATGTCCACAACACACCAGAATGTTTGAATGCCCTTTATATGGGAATAATAACTATTAGACCTGGGAAACACTTTCAAGAGGAAGTTCTTCTTAGATAAAGATTTTTGGAAGAGTGTTCAGGATCATAATTTATATTTTTCTGTTTCTCCACAGCAATGAACAGATACACAAAACCAAAATTAACCAAGCTATAATAAATACCTACATGGTACTTAAGGACAAGATAATATGGGAAAAGAGATTAAGTGGAAGAGAGAGTTGTGGTTCTGTTTTCATTTTTTTCCCAAACAAAGAAAAAAAGAATAATATGCTTTAAATAACATTTCTATTGGTGTTAGTACTTGAAAAGCAAAGAATTTGGATTTAAGGATAACATATTCATTTGTAACAGGAAATTCACAACAAACAAATGACCTTATCTGCTGTTTGATGTTTTTATCAACTTTAAACATAACCTATAAGAGCAAAATAACTGGAAATTTCTATGAAAACTCTGACTTTTAGCTTATGAATTTTAACCTTAAATACTCTTATTCTAGGAAGTGTACTTTTTACCAATTTTAGTCATAAAAATCAAGCTAGGAAAGGAGCTCAATAGTTTGTCAAGTTCCTCCTTGTTTCCCAGGGCAGGTTGAACTGTACAAATGTTACTCCTGATAGATGTTGTCTAACTTGTTCTTCAAGATGTCTAAGGAGAACACCACAACATCCCCATGGAATTTGTTTCAGCATTTTATACTTCCTCTTAAAAGCTTTCTTGATGCATGTCCCTGAATCATCCCTTCTTCAGTTTAACCTCACTACTTCTTTTTATCTTCACGATAGACACAGAAATCAGGATTTTTCTTTTTTTGTCACAACAGACATTTTCAATCCGTTTACATAGTCTCCATCCAGTCTTCTCTCCCTTAAGTTGGGCAGCTCCAACCATTCCAGTCTTTTATGTTTGGGATTGATTGATAGTTCCCTGGAAACTTCTCCCCTAAACTGATTCACACCTAATGAGAAGAGTGAGGCCCAAACTTCAGCTGAGAGCCAAGAACGTGCCAGTAATAGATGTTACTCTCTTGCAGGCTATGTTTTCATTTGTGTCATCTAGTATTCACTTCATAGATTTTTCATATGTTAGAACCAGAGTTTCAGATGTTTATCAACATGTAAAATCATTTAACTTTGTTTTCTTTTTTATTGAAATAATAGTTATGAACAATTCAAGGGAAGAGAACTGTTTTGTTGGAAACAGAGAGAGTTCTCTGACTAACTTAATATCCAAGTTTTTGAGAGATCCTTCATTTCAGAGATTCTGAATGCAGAGATCTGAAATGTAAGAGATCATAACATTTCTGGATATCAGTCTCCACCCTTTGCAAGGTTAGATTTTTTCATTTATTACATCAGTCATGGTTTAGCTTGCTGTAGTTTTGCACTCTATGGCATTATAGCCATGAATCCATATACCTAGGAACCATGCCTTGCCTTGCAATAACCTGTAATAAAGACAAAGGGATTACTCAGATTTTATCTTTATGTTCTTATGATTTGGGTTCCCTGTACTCACCTCACATAGTTCTAGAGAAATCCTTTCCATTTTAAAATACTAGCTCCCCCTTCTTAATGTACATGAAATAGATCTCCAAATACAATCCAGTAATTTTCATAACTGTGGAAAAGTTTCCGTTTTTCCTTTGCTGTCCTACATTTGCAGAAAAAGTTGTACAGCATCCATCTTATCTTTTTTAATAATTGTATTTTAAATTATGGTTATTTGTCAAATACTCTTAAACCTGTAGCTGCAGATCTATAAGTACAATGACATGTCTCCAATGGAAAGGGCTGATGTAATTAGAAAAAGGCCTATATCAATCACTGAGATAATGGGTGTTCTCTCTCTGTCTCTCCCCCTTTCTCTCCCTCTCATCATCAATTACTCTGACTATTTTAGACAAAATATCAGACAAACTTACCTTCTTTTAGCTACAGTGATGCCATTGCTATTAATGGAATTTTAAATTTTCTGTTGGACAAAAGGTTCCTAGGGAGATTATTTTGCAATGGCAAATTAAGGAAAGTCCAATTTATGTAATCTTACAGAATTAGCAACGGATTTAATAAATGTGGTAAAGGCTGGCACACCTAGTAGGAAGTGATTCTTCTGGAATTAACTGTCTGGAGTGTTTCCCTTTTAGTCTCACTGTGACTTATATTAAACATCATGCCTCAAAATGCAAATGTAAGGTTAAAATATCCATTATTATTACTATTGCTTTTGCTACCACTACTGCTATTGCTATTACTTCTTAAAAAAAATCTTCTAAAGGTGTTGAAAATAACAGGCTACAGAGGTACTGAATATCTCCTACTACTATTGACAGGTGATATCTTACCATCACTAGTTACAAGAAATGACTAATTAACATCTCTCATAAATCGGTCCTTAGAAGCTGATTCAACAAAGCACAACAGTATAATAAAAACACCTGTAGAACTTTATCTTTGGCAGAATAATTACAAATTTAATTATAAATTTAATCATGTTCTTAAGCATGCATAAATTTAGGCATGTTTGTCCACAGTTGTGGGCAAATTGGTCTGATTTTTCAAATTGAAGCTGGTGTAGCCCTGCTCGCATTTGTGAGAGAAAACAGGACTATGCTGAGCAGTTTTGATGATCTTTGTCTTCAAATTCTTTGAGAACTAGGCTTTGCTGCCTATTGCAGGAAATTATCAGCTCTCCTGAGTATCAAAGGCCAAAGAATTTCACCCTGGCTTTCCCACACCAAGGCTAATGACTTACAGATACATATCTTCCCATTTTTAAAGGAACATAAAACAAATGGCACACGATTTCTGTATTGACTGTAGTGCATTGCAAAAAAGCTTTCCCCCAAAGTTAACCTGACTAGAGTTTGGTGAAATAAAAATCTTTATCAGATCTTGCTTTAAAATGTGAGTAGATCTGAATATATGGGTACCAGAGATCTCACTAGAGTAGATTTAAGATCTAGTATATTCTGTGAGGTGAGTCTGTGTAGACTATCCATACCAGGAGAGGTAGCTTACCTGGAGGTAGACCAAAAAGTGAAGAAATAATTGTCCCGGTGGTTCTTCAGCAGAAATGGTACCTCCCAAGTGGATGAGGAGAAGCGACTGCAATTTACCCATTTCTCTCTGAATACAAAACACTAGCAGTGGTCAGGCATTTGCACGCCAAAAAAACCAAAACAATTGGTGATTTCTCACTCTTGTCACCCATACTTAATTACTTCACAGGAATGTCTTAGGATTTATATTCATCACAGAATCATAGAATTATTTCAGTTGGAAGAGACCCTCAGGATCATAGAGTGCAACCATAACCTAACCTAACTCTGGCACTAAACCATGTGCACATGAACCTCGTCTAAACACCTTCTAAACACCTCCTGGGAATATTTTCATATAATGACACTAATATATAAACAAAGGCACAAGGAAACACTTTTTCAGATATGTTTTCCTTTTGCAGAGACCAGGTGAATAAATAAAAGTTTCCCTACATTTTTCCGGCTTGAGTTGTCAGCTCTTCAACAATAGCCAGACCACAGATACTTTTAGCCTGTTGGCCTATATCAGCTCCAATGGTGAATGAAAACATTTATTTGACAACCATATAGGTTGATTCTTCACACTTTAAGGAGTACAAGTACCTTACAGCTGTATCATTTTTCAAGAGTGATTTACTTCTTGGCAAAGCAGTGCTTGACTTTGCTATTGTTCTTATCTTTCAAAAATGTTACGCATTGGTAGTAGTCTTTCCAGGTATGCAGAGAAATGCAAAAGATAAAATAACACAGAAGTTTTCTGAAACTCAACATTTCAACCTTCACCAGGCAAATGCTGCTTATCTCTTCCTAATAATGAGCACATTGTTATCAAACTGCACAAAGGCCACTTTATAAAACATACTGAAAATATGTCAGAAATCTGCAATTTGTGTCTTGGCCTATTGACATTATCCCACTTGGATGTTTTAAACACTTTCTCCAAATTTAGTGCTACTGCTGGTGAATGGACAACACTATTTCTTATTTTGTTATTGTTAAATATTGTTTATGCATATGGTATAAAATTACCTTCAAATAGAATTCAAAGCCAATAAAGAATTGAAAGACTTCTTTTTTCTCTCTCTCTCTCTCTTAAAATCTGTGTATATATATGTCTGGATATGTCTGCATATGTCTGCATGTGTTTCTGCAGTATCTGCTGCCACTTAATAGGCTATAAAAACTCCAGCTTACTGTAATAACAGAAATAAGTCAAGGGGAAACATTCAGTAATCTCAATCTAGTTCATACTTATACTTTTCACTGAAAAAGATATTAAGGGCAGCTTCTCAGAATCACAGTACATCTGAAGTTTGGATTCATTTAGCAATTAAACTGGATTTCCCAGCTAGTTTTCATCTGCATACAATGGCAGTGAGAAACTTTGATTTCAATATCCCCTGGCAGAATTCATCAGTTTTGAACAGAGGACAGAGATGCCTTAAGTCTAGAAGGCAGAAGACATCTGCCTGGTGAAGTCATTCACTGCTTATTGGAATAGGGCATTTCTGATAAATTCCAGCTTGGCTTTTTGTTCACTCTCAGCACAGAAAGTGTTCTCGCCTACTTTTTTGTAATGATTTATTAATGCACTCTGACTCGGGATGTTGGAGTGTTTTAATGTTGCTTGATCTGAGTGTTGCTTTTGACACTTTTGATTATAAAGCATCCCACTTGATCATGTCTAATGTTCTTTGGGCTTAGATAGCTCTACATTTTGAGTTCCTTTCAATCCTATTTGCCCAACATGTCAGGGGTACTTCTTTTTTTTTGTCATTAGTAGAGTTTTTTTGGCCTCCTTTGTTCAGAAGTTATTTATAGGAAAGTTCTTTCACCAATTCAGTTCTGAAGACTTTGTTTCTGCACAAGAGCTACCACCAAAAGCAAAGTTGAAGGGGAATTTTTACAGAATTTTACAGAATTTTTACAGAATTCCCTCTTGACATCTCCCTTCAAGTCCAATGACTTTAACAACAACATGGCTTTACTTTGCATAGTAATGTGATGCATTAGCATACTTTATCTGCCATGACTGTTTGACTATATATTTCTAGAATGCAATATTGGAAAGAAACATAGCACACTAAGGGTAGAAAAAATTTCCCAGTCACTTCTAGGGGAAAAATCTACCCTCAGAAAAACTCCTAAAAACCAGGAAATATGAGAGAACTGAACAAAAAGGAATCTTGCCAACACCAAAGGTCATTTTGAGTGAGACAGCAGGAAACAAGTGTTTCGTAAAACAAGAAGGGCAGTATAACACACCTGATACAGAGGTGATGAGAACATAGAGACAGAGGTTTTCTTAACAGGTAGCTCACAGCTATGTCTTGCTGTCAGGAGCAGGAGACATTGCTTCTGCCTGGACTTAGGCCCAAAAGACTAAGGAGGAAAAAAATGGACACTCTGCCAGACAAATAGGCGGTTTATTGCAGTCCAGAACCCTGTAGGATGCATTCCAGCTCTCTACTCTGACAATCTATAGTGTATAGATTCTCTAAAACAGATGTGGGGAGGACAAGGAGAAATATTTGTTTTGGGTTTAAAAAAAAAAAAAGAAAAAAAAAAGCTTTTATCAGGACTATGGCACTAATCAAATTCCATATAGTGAAAACTGAAACTTGTGGCCTTTAAACATGTGAAAATTATCTAAGAGTGTCTCACATTCAAAGCTATTCCATGAAACAGCCTTGAGTCAGAGAAATGGATCAACAGACAGGAGGAAGGCAAGAAAATTCAAAACCAAGCTATGAGAACAGCCAGTGTGAACCTTGCCTTGTGAACTGTACTGCATCAGCAAGACAGGATCAGATGCTAGCAAGTTAAACTTCCAAAAGGGATTAAATCAATGTGATTTGATCAGTCCTTTGTAATTTTTGAGGTCCTCCTGCCTCCTTTTAAAACATTGTCCACATCACAGGGAGGATAGATCCATTTGTTTTGATGAATTTAACATTACTGTGTTCAAGTTTTAATCCTCCTTACCATACTAAATAGTAGGCTGGGACAAAACTTCTGTTCCCTTGATCAGAAAAGGGAAGGACCACACTGCAGCTCCCAGCTGTTCCATGTAATGTTGTGAGGAGAGGTGGCAGTGGAAATGAGATAAAAACTAGTCACAACACAGGACGGACAGTTGATTGCACTTGGCAGCCCATATGGGTTCATACGCAAGCAGTGTACAGTGCTGGTGCTGTGGAGCTAGGGATCTGAGGGGCTTTGATGCATCTCTATGAAGTGACAGGTTCTTCACCCAGGCAAGTGAGTGCAGAGAGGTGAAAATATTTCTAAGGGCCTCCAAACTCTTTAGAAATGAGTCTGTCTTTGTTTCCTCAGGCTGCCCAGTGAAACCTCCCTCATCAGAGCAGTCATGCACGAGGCTTTCCACAGATTACCCTTGTGACTGTATCTCCCTTCACGTTTTCCAGTTCACAGATGGTCTGAAATGTAGAGAACAACAATGAGTAAATATTCTTTTTGAAGACAGGATTAACAGTGGTGGCAGGTATGCACTCCTCTGTTTTGTGGACAGTGAAAACAAGGCCCCCTAGTTGGCACACAGGGACCTTGGCAAATGAGGCACCTCGGTTGAGAGAAGCTTCCAGACCACTGACCATATGTGACCACAGATCAGATTTCAACCGAAGGTTATAAATGGAGTCCCGCTGGAGACGGCATTTTGAGTTGGTCTCCTCAGAGCAGCAGTTCTGCAGTTTGGGATGCTCCTCTTGGGCCAGGATGCCACCTAAGGAAACTCTTCAAGGTCTAATGCCCTCACACTTTTGGTGAGAGATTGTGTCTTCTGGACAGTCCTTGAGTACACTTATCCTGTTGGTGAATGATTATATCGAGTTACTCTTGAGAGCTCTCCTTTGTGAGTCAATGCACAATTTCACCATCATTCTGGAGCTTTGGGAATTCCATTTGTCCTGTGTGTTGGCTGCATAGTAATTAGTTCCTAACTGGTATCCTAAACCTGTGATGATAATGTTGTCAGAGTGCTGAGTGATTTTGATCAACCCTTTTTCTAGTTTGGTTTCCTGCTGAGCTATTTAGGTTAGAATAAGGTTGGCTTTGAGTTTGTCATCTGTCTGGCCTAGTTTTGGTGTGCCTCTGTCATAAGAGTCTACCTTTACTAAAGAATTAGGCCTGTCCATAAACACCTCTGATCCCCATTGTCCTCTTCAGTGGAAGAAGAGGAAAAAATGTTAATGTCTTAGGCTGTGCCTTGCTGAGTGAGAATTGCTTTTGGCACCACAACAGCAGATTAATTTACCACAGTATTTTCTAGCTTTGCATTAGGAATGATAAAGTAAAATACTGCAATGTGAAGTAGCCTGTCTCCTTTGAAAACATTATTCAGTTAGTTCCACTAATGGTTTGTGCTACTTCATAATGAATGCTGTATCTTCTGGATGCATTCAGCCTCTAAAATACATCACCTTTTTGTCCTGGCAAGGTTGACTCTGAAAGACTGACATTGTTTTAAACAGCTCTGTGGGCAGTGATGTTTTGCAAGACCCAGTTCCCTCTGGTTTGGTTTTACTGTGTGTCTGATTAACATTTTTCTGGAAGTGAGGGGGTCTTATTTTCTTCCTCTCAGATGGGCTCTATGCAGGGTAGAAAAAACCTGAGGTAAAACCAAGACATTCCACAGAGAAAGTGTAAATTTGAGTCTCCTCTCCACAGCAGTTTATTTTTGCAATATCTGTAGGAATATAGTACATTGGTGGACTTTTACTCTGACTGCATTTAGCAGAAATTTGACAGTGGGATCAGAAGTTGTCAGGGACTGATGGGGAAACAGCATGGGTCTGGTTTCCTTAGGAAATCAGTCTAAGAATTCCTGTGAATTGTAATTAAAGCTGTACATTAGACTATCCTACATGGGAATGAACTTTTTTATTTTCAGAACTTCTTGTAGGGCAATGTTTTAAGACAATATGTGATCCTTCTCACAGCCCTCTTCACTCTTTGTTTTAGGATAATTATAAGTAAATGAGAAGTAAGGTAGATAAGAAGTAACTTTTACAGAATTGGCCCTCTCTCTACCCCCGTTTTATTTCAAGTGTCACAAAATAGAAGGACAAGCTATGTTTTAAATCAGGATATAACTGTGCCTATGTCATACATCAGAAGAAAAAGCACAAGGAGAATGACAGTAAGAAAAAGCCTCAGCGTATTATGCCTGTTACGTGCATGGTTATGTATCTTAAATATGAAATACAGAAACACAATGGAAAGACACGCAAGCTGGATGTCTACTTACAGGGTTCAAATTTTGACCAAATAAATAAACCTGTTAGAAAGTGTAGTTTCTTTCAGGATTTGTCTTGGAAACATATTGGCTTTTGACAAATATAACTACTTGTGGCGGTTTTGTAATCTGGACCAGACGTTTATTAAGTAGAAATACTAAGTGTCTTTAATGTCAAGTGAAATAGTCAAGTACTTGAATTACTACTGACCTATAGAGATATAACCCTTCCCCCTCTCCCTGGAAAAGTACATCATTCGGAAGTTACACAATTAAGAGGCACCATACGGACCTTGAAAACCTTGTGTTGAGAGAACACTTTTCTTATTACCCATATTTCTCAGTAATGTCCTATCAAGGGCCAGGATGAGATCCTTTTTCTCCTCCTTGTGTAATGACTATGGGACTTGGACACTGTCTCCAGTATTCCCCTGTAAGTCCAATATCCAGTGAGGGCAGGGGAGAGGACAGAACCAAACTGGGGTCCCAACACAGCAGACTTGTCTCACAAGTGTAGATCACATGGGCAGGATTGTTTGCTTTAATTTCACCTGAAAGCCTCAAGCAATAACAGGTTAAAACAAGATATAACACCAAGGAACTGAAAATCAGAAGAGATAGAACATCATCCCCATTTTACAGTCTGAAGACAGATAAATTAAATTGTTTGTGGTCAAATAAGGGCAGGGAGGACACCTTTGGCAGAGGTAGAAATAAAATCACAGATCAGTTCTTAACCATTAGATTAGCCTTTCCTTCTGGCTTTTTCTTAAACCCATTTGACAGCAACTGACTCAGTTATTCTGTGTGTTTAATTTCCTGGATATGTAGCCTTTTCTTCATCTATTTTCTTGTTAATGTACTGCTTTCAGACCAATCACAATGTCTATAAATGCATTTTTTATTAGTATAACATGAATAGTTTTGTTGAATAATGTTGAGGGAGTAAATGATAATTTAGTATGAGATAATTAACAAAAGGTATGAACTATCAACCCAGCACAAGATACAGTATTGCCTTCTTACTGGGGGAGGAGGGGTTCATTTTGAAATATTAAACCTAAATGAAAGGCAAAGAATAAATACTTCCATTGTGTATGGGTACATTTATTTACATATTACTTCAGATATGCATATATGTACATACACTTCACTGTTTATTCATCAAACATGTGAGAACCCATCCCTTTGTTCTCTCTGTTGCTCAAAATATGTGGCTAGCACATTCTTATTTATACAAGAGCATGTTGCAGAGCTGTACAGCATATCAGCTATGGTTGTGCAAAAAAAAACAGTTGGTGGAACAAGTAGTTTACATCAGCACTTATATCAACTTGCAGTTAATAGGTTCAAGTTTCCCATGATAACCTGTGATAACATTTCATTCTCTTTGAGGCTCTTTGAAAAAATATAAAAGAGTGCCTAACTTGTATTAATGTCTTGCACATTTCTTAAGGTTCCTGCCAGGTAAGGACGTGTCTGTGGAATATTTGATGAACACAAAGCTGAATGAATAAAAATATATTCTTTATCCTTCAAATCATAAAAAAAAAAAAAAAAAAAAAATACAGGGCAAGAAATAATCTAATTGATATTATCCTAAATTAGACTTCTAATTTATTTACACAGGAAGCTTATAACACTGATTTGTTATAGTCACCTGTGACGCTGTAGGGAGTGTGTACACACTTTGGCAAGGTGTTGCCATGCCTTTTTATAATTTCCAATGCAAAGCTTCTTCTTCTTGTCCTCTGCCCTTCCTGCATGTCCTCCAGCTCTTTCCCCTTTTATCCCTGATTTAACACCTTTTTGCTCTCTTTTTTTCTTCCCCCTTCCCTTCCCTTCCCTTCCCTTCCCTTCCCTTCCCTTCCCTTCCCTTCCCTTCCCTTCCCTTCCCTTCCCTTCCCTTCCCTTCTTTTCTTGTTCCTCTCTTATGTTTTTCCTTCTGTCTTTTTTTTCCTTCTGTCTTTCTTCTGTCTCTCTTCAGCAGCAAGGAATATCATAATCTGTGGGAGTTCCTGTTGCCAGCTCTAACTGTGGACACTGTTTGCAGCAACTGAATGTGCCTGTCATGCCAGTGAGTAGAGGGAGTGCATCCAGCCCACTCATTTCGGTTCTAAAGGGAAAGGAGATCTCCAGTGAAGGCAAATAGTTATTCTGGCTGACTCCCACCCAGACCCTCAGTTAATTAGCAGCAGCTTCAGGACATTAAATTTACTTGCCGCCTACAATGAAAATGCAAAACTGCAGTGAGCAAGACTGAACAGTTCTTGCAGATCACTGTCAGGGAGCCTGGGTGCTGGTGGTATTTAGTGGGTGCAGATCCCAGTGTTGTGCTATTCCTTGACACTTTTAGAACAGGACCTTCCCCGCTTTTTGTAGGTTCTTGGATTTTGTGCAGAACCAATCTCAATCTCATGGGTTCAAGCTGGAACACAAGAGGTTCCACTTAAATTTGAGAAGAAACTTCTTCTCAGTGAGGGTGCCAGAGCCTGGACCAGGCTGCCCAGGGAGGTTGTGGAGTCTCCTTCTCTGCAGACATTCAAAACCCGCCTGGACACCTTCCTGTGTAACCTCATCTGGGTGTTCCTGCTCCGGCAGGGGGATTGGACTAGATGATCTTTTGTGGTCCTTTCCAATCCCTAACATTCTGTGATTCTGTGATTCTTCGATCTTGTCAAAGGAGCTGTGTAGTCTACTGTGGACAATGGATCCTACTCCACCTTTCCTCCTACGCTCTGCAATTTTCAAACTGTTCCATTCTGGTCTGTGATATCTCAAAAGCAAGTGATGCATCACTTGTTACAAGGACTTTCTTTTTGCTCATTTTCTTGCCTGGCAGCTGTCCAGGCAGGTTTCTGGGGCTCAACAGTGTTGTCTAGTAGCAGCATCTCTCACCAGTTATGTAAAGCACTGTACTGTAAAGCAATTAACTTCACACTGTTTTGCAAAAGACATGGGGGAATTTCCATCTATAATGAAAAAAAGAAAGGGATCTGGGGAGGACATAGAAACCACCATTGGTATTTGCTCATCAACAGGTGAATATGAAATACCTAAAGCACAAATCACTTCTCGAGAACAGAGAACAAACACAAGCTGACCAGGAAGTCATACTGAAGCACAGATCAAAACATGTCCACAAACAAATGAGGTTCTTTAGATGTGAGGATGGCCCTAAGGCGTAGTAGTTGAATCCACTGTGATCCAAAGAGTAATGTCTGAAATACCACTATGGAGAAGTTAGTGTGACTTTTTGGATAAATCAAGGAGAATTTTGAAGAACATTTGTAAAATCAAGAAGTTTCTAAAAAAGTTGCAAGGATATAGTTTTAAGAAATAGCAAAGATATGTTTTTAATAGTTAGAATTTTTACTCAAGGCATCATGTGGGCATAAATCAATTAAAAAAAATATAATAAAAAGTCTTTAGGGAGCGTATGATCACTGACAGATACATTTATGCTTTTACTATTTTTGGCTGTATGATGGAAGATTCATTCCAGTTAGATATATGATTTCAATCAATTTGATTTTAATCCCCCAAAATATGAAGAGGGTTTCAGCACTAGCAGCTGAGATAAAACTACACCACAATAAAAGGAAATAGAAAAGTTCTTAGGCATTTTGTGTGTGTTTCTTTTATTATATTTCTACAGAACCTCTTCATGGGGAAAAAGAATAATCTTCATTGCATATCACAAAGTACTGGTGAAGCTACTGAGGACAAAAATAGCCACTTCATTGATGATAGTAGCCAGAATACATAAAGAATTCTGTATTTATTTTTAAAAATAACTATATATGTGTACAGACCTGGTTCTACTTATGCACAGGAAAATATTTAAGGGGGAAATTACTGCTGTCCCCCCATTTAATGGCTTTCCCAGAATAAGTAACATCTTCAGAAACAAAATTTCATTTGTTAAATAGTTATGAACTTTAGAGATGGTTACATCAAATAACCAAAAACCTATTCACACTTTTCTAATTCAGGAAACTGAAGCTGTCTTTAAAGAATAGCTGTCTCCTCTGAGGAAAAGCTTGTAATGAAATTATATCATTAGCACAAAGATTAATATCATTTCAAGATGATAATCTTGGCCATCAGCTTAATATAAAGGCAAGGAACTCCAGAAATAGCTACTGGCTTTGTCAGAAACTATAACATGTCAGCCATGGAAGTGAATGACAAAGTCTTGGAGAAAGATAAATGCAGAAATAAAAAATCTCTGTATTTTGTAGTGGCTGATTGTTGCGCTCCACGGCCAGAAGTGATACACATGACAACAATCCGACGCAGAAAAAGCAATTTGAAGGGATTTGTAAAACACATTTCCTTCAGGTTACCTGGTGAGTTTGTTTCAGCTACATGCTTGCAGTTTATTTCTGAGGAGTTTTCAGCATTATTACAGTAATATTTAGTGAAACATTGGAGCAACTACCTACCACACACCAGCAAACGCATTAGCAGAACTGTCTGTGCTGACATCAGGATGAGCAATAGTGAAAAAGGAGAAAAATCTTGCTGTTCTGCAGCAAGTACCTAGGCCAGCTGCTCATTTTACTATTGCAAAGACTGGAGAGCAAACATCTCTAATTTTTGTTTTGCTGGACAGGATAAATACTGCTTGTTCAGAATTACAAGAAAATAAAGTAGGAAGAGGTGAGGGGAAAGCAGGAATTCAAATCTTTAACACATTGCGGAGGAGTCAAAGGGGAAGTGATAGAGACCTAAAAATCACCTGATTTTAAGTAAAAGCTCAATATGGGTGTGGCTGCCACCTTTGAAATTAAAATAAATGGTTACAGTTTATAAAGGTTCTTTCATAGGGAAATACTGCCCAACTGGTAGCAGCAAGGGTTGAAATAAAAAATAACAGTAGTTCTTTCAGAATGAACAGTAGGAATGAAAACAGGTTCATGGACCTTGCATTATAATAACCAGGTGAATACTGGGGTTTTAGTCATTATGTCTGAGGAATATACTAGTGATTATATTTAAGGAACATTTGGGAAAGGGTCTGTTCTGTGAGAAAGCTTAGTTATTGCTTTACATCTTCCATAGCTGCCAAGGTTGTACTTACAGATAATTGAGCTCCATATCACCAGAGTAATTTATTTGCTTTCTGATTCTCTTTGAACATCCCTGAAACACCTGAAACTTTGGTTTGTTTTTTTTCCCTTACATTTCACTATATAAACAAAAATATACAAGTCACTGCTCTGCATTCCAAGGAAGTAAAAAGGTTATTTCATCGCTGCTTCTCTGCATATTGCAAAACCATAACAGCATGCAGAGAAACTTAGTTTATTTATGACATCATGGGCTTGCTGTTAATTCAGTTAGCAGAGAAGTTGGTAAATAAGATAATTAGCTGTCTGCCCTCCTTATGGATTTATCAGCCTTATTTAAGGCAATTGAGCTGCAAAGCTGGGTGTTGTTTCTACAGATACTTGCTCTATTTAAAATGAGACATACAAGCTAAAATTCTCAAAGCAGCCAACTTGTGGGTTTGCAATGCAGGGCACGCATGAACTTTATGGGAAAATGCACAGCTACACAATAAATTTTTTTGAAAGGTGCAAGTGGAAACTTGTGCATATGATAAAACAGTGTTAGAGGAGCCCTCATATTAGATTTTTGTCCATGCTTTTGAAGTTAAATGCAGTCTGATCTTTACCTCTAAGTCAGATTTATATTTACCTCTTACATGCTCATTTTTTCCCTGCTGTTTATCAAATATAATCACTTGCCTTTACTCCATCCAAGAGATATGTATGTGTGTCTATGAGTGAGACAAGCTACTAGTCTGATGTACAAAGACTGCTACATCTGGAGGAAAAATAAATAAATAAATAAATAAATAAAAGAATTTATAAAAGAGTTTCATTTGATTTGGGTGATTTTCTGTTATTTTCATTGAACACATTAATGCTGATTCTCTTGGAACAGACTTGGGCATTCCATTTAACTGTGTTGTTACCAAACAAATGGATTTTGAGAAGAAGTTTGAAAGAGTCCTGCTGGGAAGAAGACAAGTACACAAAATAAAATTTAAAACCAATACCAACAAACAAACAAATCAAACAACAACAAAACTAGCAAACAAAACAACCACAAAACAAACAAAAAAAAAAATCTGTGCTTAATTTACAGTATTTTCATCTTGAGGAGGCTGTCAGATATTTCAGTTAATCATCTAACAAAGTGACTTCATAACTGTTCTGTGTAACAGGGTTGAGCTCATGGTGCTGTGGGAATCTTAAATGAGGATTTAATTACTTTAGTCCATCTGATTTTGTGCCTAGATGTTATTAGAGTCTAGTTTCTTGTGTGTTATAAATGAAGATTAGAGCTGTGCAAAACTCAGCCCTCACAGCTTTTATACAAAGATTTTCTTTACTTTCCTTATTTGTGGATTCTCTGCTTCCCAAGATTTGCTTTCTGTCTGACATTTCAATTAGAATAAAAGTGGTGGAGTAATCATTACAGTAGCTAGGAGAAAGGACCCCATCACCCTTTAGGGATCAACTCTGCATCAAAACTTTAAATCAAGACTTTAGATACAAAAACTGCAGGCATCAGGGAGAATAGATAAGAACCTGTGCACTTCAGCTAAGGAAATGGCATGGCCACAAAGAACTTGTAGATGATTATGTCAATTGTTATGGGCATCAAAGAGAGAAAGATATCCTTCACATTTCCCAGACCTATAAGGTCCATTCAGCAACTGTCAGTAGAGAGTGGGTGGGGTTTTCCTTTTTTGGGAATTGTGCTTTTATTCATCAAAAATGGGACTTTCCTTCAAAAAAATCCAGCTTTTCATCAAAGCATGTCCAGATCCTCTACCTTGAAAAAATTTTGGGGAAAGAAAAACATAGTCCTGGGAGGAGAAGGAGAGGCTGACAGATAATGAAATATTTTCCTCAGAAAATTAAGATTAAGGGGAAAAAAAAGTCTTCTCTTTCTTACTCGGTGCTTGCTCACACATTGGAGTCTAACTCCTATCTGGATCCTTTCTCATTGTCTCTCCATATTCCTGGATCTTGTGTATTTCCAGCAGTGCCCTGCAGATGGGCTTCAACTCTGGGACGCCATCCAATACAAAACCCAGTGTATTGGCCTGATTTGCATCTGCTCAGACTCACCTGGTTCTGAGAGACGTAAACCCACAGTAGGAGAAAAAGAATGTGGGTTTATACCACAGTTCAAATTTCAGATACTTGCAAGCTCTTTCTTCGAATAATTGTATTAGAAAGTATACTCTCCAGGTTCTGCCTAGAAAGGTGTCTTTCATAAAGCCCTTCAGATCCCCATCACCTGGTGGATGGGACCTCATTCAATGGGAGAGGAGTTTGGGAGGTGTGGGGAGACTGGATATATTAGTGTCATCTGACACCTTTATTCTTATCTAGAGCTGTTATGCTTTGAAGTAATATTGTCAGAATTTAGGAAAATATGTTTTTTAAAAAGTTAAATTTGTTCAAGTGGGGCCATTTGATCTATTTTTATGGAGCACCTACTATGATGAGATGCCTCTCTGCTGCTTACTGTCTTGCACATTTGTGATTTTAATAGCAGTTAATTGTAATAATTTTTACCTTATCTGAAAAGTGAGATGTCTAGGGAATTTAGTTAGGGGAAAAATCTAAAGTAAATTAGAACAACAACAGCAACAAACAAACAATTATAAGAGGAAAAATTGAGAAGTGCAGTTCATCAGAAACTCTCCCCTAAGCAGCACAGGTGTGGTGCAGTGTATTTTTGTTTGGTGGAATTTTTTGGGGTTTTTTTTTGTGATGTTTCATTTTGTGAGTATTTTTTTTTTGGTTGGTTGGTTTTGGTTTTTGTTTTGTTTTGGGTTTGTTTTGTTTTAATAAAAAAACATATGCAAACCCACAATGAAAATGGAAAATATTTAGAAAATAAGTGATGAAACTATCTTTCCAGTTGCATTATGGAAAAGCAAAGGTTTTTTTTTTATTATTATTTTCAAGAATAACACTTCATGTCTCATGTTTGCAAATAGCACATTTTGGCAGCACAAACTTCCAGAATTTACCTACATACATATGTATATACTACCTAGATAGATAAATAGACAAATAGATATTGCGCTAATTGGTTAAGTAAAGACAATGCATCATGTTGTGAAAAAAGCTTTTCACCACTTGAACTCCATTGTATTTACTGTGGCCACATCTCCACAGTCTTCAGTGATGTTTGAAAATGTAGTCTCATCCACTGCTCCCTGAAATCAATGAGAGTTGTCTTCAGTTACAGTAAAAATTACTTTCACAGCTTCTTTCTGTTTAAAACTTAGGGTTTTTAGAATAGCAAAGCTGAAGAAAATCTTGCTCTCACATAAAAATATTTCAGAGAAGGAAAAGCAGAATGGGGGCAAAAAGGTATATCTCCTTTGAATTTTAGATTTTCCTTTGAAACACTAATCCAATAAAAATACTGAAAAGAAAGCCACTAAATAGTTAAAATTTCCAGTGGAAACACGAGCCATATTATTTTATAATTTCTAGTGCTGTTGATTTAAAAGTTTATATGTGTATCATTATTTATTTTGAAGTATATGTGTAGAAAGTGTGAAACATCCAACTGATATTACAAATACTGGGCCAAATTCTGTTTAGTCGCACCAAACAATTTAGCTGAGAACAAGTTTCAGATCTTTTTGGGAGGGAAAAAATGCCACTTTGACATGCATTTGCAGTGAATGTGGAAAAAAAAAAAAGTTTTTATTTTGTGGACTTTTTTATATTGCCTTGAGCATGTTAGATTTTATTTCTTCATTTCTGATTAAAATAGTAGTTTCAGCATTTTCCAGTTTTGAAAGTATTGAGGGCGTTTAGTTGAACCAGCAAGATTTCCAATTCAGTAAAAGTTCTACTTCTGATTAAACTGTTATTCGAACAATCCTAATTCAATTACCATTTGAGTCCAACTAAACTTCATAATAAGAGTTTGTGTTTAGTTCCAATATAAGAAAAAATATTGTTTATTGTTGTGAACTCCTTCTGACTCCCTGGCTGTGATGAGCACTGTATCGAAGACTGAAACACCGAGGGCAAGAGCAAGACCTCATGAGACCGAAAATAACCAAATATTTCTTTCCCCTTAGCAGTTTTAGTGCAGGAGAATATATTAATTCAAAATGGATCCTTAAAGCAAGAAGCTAAGCAGCATGTAAGGCTGGAACTATGCTTATCAACTTGTGCGTTGTATCCAGAAGGCAGCAGCAAAACTTTATGTAAACTCTTTAAATTCAAGTAGAGCTGAAACTGCAATTGGCCACCTCCCAAAAGCATTTAATTGGGGAAAAAAACAATACCCACTCACATTTCTTGGCCATCAGAGGCACATGAGAAAAGAACAATCACGATTTGGCCCAGCAAAGGCAGGTTGTCTTGTGGTTTTTTATACATAGACTGTCCGCTACAATATCATCTAAAACATTCACATGTTAATTTAGGCATTCTAAAGAATACTGTTGAATTTAAACTAATTTGGGTAGCTAGAATTAAAAAGTCATGAAAATGTTATCACATCTTTGGTTAAGATTATTTAAAAGGCTCCTTCCTGCCCATGGGAAAAAATGTCAATTTAGAAATGGAAGCAAATAAACAAAAGACTGAAATCATAGTTGGCTTAATGAAAGCTTCAGACATATTTTATTACAGTGGATCTAGTTCTCATTATTTTCTCTCTAGGTGCCGTTGTTCTTGAATGAAGAAGCTTTAGTTTCCTTCCCAGGCTCTTAAAGGAGGATAGCCCCCCCCTCTTTTGTTTAAATGATTGTAATTCCATTAGAGACTCATGCATTTAGTGATTACAGTCATTAAAAAAAATCCTACATAAAACTCTCACTGTACACTTGGTGACTTAAATGATGATCATTTAAACCCAGTGCATGTATTTTTTAGTCCCTTGAATACCTGAGACACATTTTAAGTGCAACGAACACATAGAACACCCAAAGTTAACTTCAGACCTTACATTGTCATTACTTATGATGACTTATTATTTTATATATATATATATATATGTATAAGAAATATATATATATATATATATATATATTTTTTTTTTTAGTTGTTCCCAGCCCTACTGGCCATTTCTGAATTATATCATAAAATCAGACCTAGACTTTGTAACTCTGGTTGCTGATTTTGAGGAGAGTGATTTAGGACAGATTTTTCAACCCTGTCTTTCAAAAATGCTGCTCAATTCTTTTCCAAATATGTGTCAGATAGCTGGCTGAAAGTCTGACTCCAGGCTCTATTCTTATGCAGACATCCAATACAATGCTGGGGCAAGATGTTGTGCTCTGTTCACAGTCTCCAGTTAATGATTCTGTTCTGTTTTATTTCTGCTTTGGAAATAGAAACTACTAACTTTATTAGGTGATCAAGTATTGCGCTAACAAGGACAAATAAATACTCCGGCTTTAGCAGTGTGTGTAACAAGCAGGTCAAATCCTGACAGAGGAGGATGGTAACCCTTTTTCTTGTCTATATATGGCTAGAGGAGTGAATGAAATGTTTTCCAAGGACATCCTTCATGCTATGCAATCCTCATTAGCAGGTTAAACATGTCCTTGAAGATGCTGAAATGAAGAACATAGCCAACATGACATCATGCAAAAGCCAATCCTCCTTTCACTCTCTGTTCTGTTTTACAAGAGATGGGCTTACGTATAAAGAACACTTCTTGGTGTAAAGAAGAGCCATTCTCTTGACCTGTGATTTATGACACTTCTTTTTTTCTTCTTCAAAAATGAAAGTATATTTTAGTAAAGTTGTCAAAATGAAGAGAGTTCATACAATTTGCAGAGCACAAGCAATGTTCTGGTTTTGTGCAATCACTTTCATCTTACAAGCTTAACCTGAGGTGTGAGCAATGAAGGCAGCCATCCCAGCTCAATTCTGAGATCACCTTGGAAAGGAGGAGAAACAAGACTCGCAAATGGATGTGGTTGCTCTAGGGCCTGAACTGCAGTTTTCAGAAGCTGCAGCTCATTTTGGGAGACATCAAAGCCTGTTGTCACATACTTCTTAAGCACTAAAATTTCCCCTGTCTGAACTATTGTTCAAAATGTGCTTTTCAGGGCTCAAGTTAAAGAACATCGCAATGTCTAGACAGTGGGTATGTAGCCCAGCAAAATGCTTCTGGCAGACTCTGCATTTAGTTTTGCTTTTGACTGTATTAAGAGCTTGGTTATTTCTGGAGCAAAACTCACTGGTTTTACATGCTGATGAAGCAGCTGTTTAAGGAGGTTGTTTTTCATTGTTTGTGATGTGTAGCATATTATACCTTTCATAAGCAGAAATGTCAATGCCTGTTAAGAGAACAAAAGTCTGATAGGTTTCTTTTCTCTGCAACCTTTTGCAGGCTGCAAGGCTCTCAGACATAGAATTCCACAAATCAAATTTTGAAAACCACTGTGCTAGGTCCAGCTAATAAAAAGAAGCAAACAAGCCCCTGGGTGCAAGTGTTTAGAGCACAGTGATTGAACCACTTATTTAGAAATTAGGAGAATTGAGTTATAAACCACTCTTGCGGGGTCCCACTCTGACCACCAGGCCAAGAAATGTCACAGTCTTAAAATAAGCTTCTTTCAGTGCAGGAAACAATATAAGACTGGTGTAGAGAAAAAGAAAAAAGATTTAGCCTTAAGCTCTCAAAGGAATACTTTTATGGCTTGGACATTAGTAGGAAACTATTTTGGTGCTTTGATGAATAACAAAACTGTTCTTCAGAAGAACCATAAAGAAAGACATGGGTTCTTCCTGAAGCAGAGGAACAAGTCAGCTGCCTTGCGCAAACAAAAGCTACATAAACAATTGCCCTCCAAGACCAACTGTCCTTCCAGAGGGGAAAAAAGAGTAGAGAAGAAATGTGCAACAATAAAACTGTGTTGTTCTCTTTGCGTTGCTGGGACAGAAGCCAAGTCACTAGCTACTGTGTTCTGGGAGCTATAGAAACTGTTGGTGATCTAGTGTGGTGGAATAGAATATATCGATGTGATTTCCTCCTTCAGAAATATTGAAGATGAGGGTGGATAGTATGTATATAGACTAGATATATGACAACGTGGTGCCAGTGTGGGTGATTGCAAACAGTCACTGAGGAAACAAGAACAGACATCTTTGCAAGAAAACCCAGAAGGGGTTGCAGCCTTTCTTACTGAAGTGAGTGAGTCCAGAATAGATGTGACTGAGAAGAGTTATGGAGAAATAAAATAGCTGCAGTGTTGCAGAGCTAGTTAGGGTATATATTTGCAGCTCTGCCTTCTGCCATGTATCTTCTGATATCAGTTAAAAGAGAATAGGTTGCACTCTGCTGAACACCCCCGAAATGGGTTAATTTGATGTTACATGTTCTTCATTTGCAAATATTTTGAAGAGCTCCAGAAAAAGACCTTGCTGCACTTGTTTCATACTCCTACCACTGTCATGCTTGATTGCAGTGCATTCAAGTGTTTCAGTTTTCTAAAAGCCAGAGCATAAGCTATAGCTGAAACATATACAAGGCAACCAGGGAACTGCTTAGACACATTCAGATAACTCTTCCAAATTCAGAGGTGCACACCTATTGGTAAGGGAGGCCAAATCTGGTGGACATTAAGACCTACAGGGTTCTGGTTGAACCTCTCAATGCTTAGAGTGGGTCCCTCTGTAGTCCATGTGGTGGACTGACCTTGGCTGTCTGCCAAGTTGCCCACCAAGCTACTCTCTCACTCCCCCTCCTCAGCAGGACAGGGGGAGGAAACAAGATCAAAAAACTTGTGGATTGAGATAAGGACAGAGAAAGCACTCATCAATTACCTTCATGTCCAGAACAGATTCACCTTAGGGATGATTCATTGAATTTATGGCCCATTAATAACACAGTTACCATGTCAGCCCACTGTCCTTTTCTTCCCACTATAGACTCTTATACCTCTTTCCCCCAGTGCAGTGCAGGTGGATGGGGAATGGGGGTTGTGGTCAGTTCATCAATCTTTGTCTGTGTCACTCCTTCCTTGTCACACTCTTCCCCTACTCCAGCATGGGGTCCTTCCCATGGGATATGGTCCTTCATGAACTTCTCTAGTGTGGATTCTTTCCACAACATAGTCCTTCAGGAACAGATTTATTCTGGTCTGATTTATTATTTTTCCTGTATCTTCTCTTTCCTTTTGTGCTGAATAAACATTAACCAGGTACCTTCATAAGCCAGATATCCTTTCATTTGAAGAATCACAAAATTATTAAGGTGAGAAGGCAGTCCAATCCCCTATTCAAAGCAGGGTCAACTAGAATAGGTTGCTTGTGGCCATGTACAGTCCAGTTTTGAATGTCTCCAAGGATGAAGACTCCAAAGCCTCTCTGGGCTGGTTGGTTCCAGTGTGCAACCATCTTTAGAGTAAAAATATGTTTCATTAAATAGAAATTTACTGTCTTTCTGTTTGTACCCATTACTTGTCATCTTTTTACTGAGAGGAGTCTGGCTCCATCTGACTTCGTGTCTCTGACATGCATGCCTGTCCATTCTTCTAGTGCCTTCATCCTTGGAGAAAACCCAAAACCATATTTTTCAGGAGCTCATACTAACCCATGTTTTGGTGGTGGTTCCTCTGTGTTCCTACAATGAAGAGCTATTTCTTTTCTCTTTTTGTTTTTCTGCCTTCCCTTGCTTTAATCAAGAGGAGAGATAGATAGTTCTGCTATCTTTGGTAGTTCAGCTGCAAGCTCTTGAGTTTGATTCAGAAACTACTGGGTAAAATTTTATCACTTGTGTTAGGGGGGTCAGACTGGATGATCACAGTAGGGCTCCTTGGCTTCTGAATCTGTGATTCTTTTTTTTCCTCTTTGTCTTTCTTATATCCTTTTCTCTCCCAGTCACATATACCCCCCTCACCCAGTGACCCTGACATAGCACAAATTTATTTGGCTGTAATCCTTGTGTGTAACACTTCCCTGTAATTTAAATTAGTACAGTGGGATCAGCTTTTCCCATTCATCTCTGTAGGGGACTGAAGAGGCACAATACAACTGTACTATGGGAGGAGGATGCAGGGAGGGGAACTATGGCAAAACTCAAATCTTTTATTTTAGTTTGACTACTAATTAGCAAAGCAATTTGCAAAAGCAGGACTGAGATACATGTCACACAGGCTCTGACTCCTGTTACTGATGAAGCGCTTGATTCATTGTGCTTTTTTCTCTCCCTTTCTCTTGCCTCCTGTTGTGTGAACACCAGCTCACCAGAGCTAGTGGCCATTAAGATATTTCCTTGGTGAGAGCAGAGATGAGGTGGCAGAATTTGGAATTTAACCATCCATATACACCACTCTTCCAGGGCTTTTTGTGTTTATCAGGCTTATGGTGTCAGAAGACTCTTTAACACTTTAGAGGTATTTGTTGCAGCAGCAGCTGGCTCGCTGGCCTTCATGGGAACTGTCAAGACTTCTTTTAATTGATTGGAGGATGCAGGGTGAGGAAACCTTTCTTCTGCAGTCCGAATGCATGGGAAAGAACCCTTGCCTACTGGCAACCACAGGCAGATGCAGGAATCAACCTCTGTGAAGCTGTTTGCAGCACAAATGCTCTTGGGGCCTTTTCAGAGCTCAAGGATGTCAATGAAAAACTTGCTGTTTTTTTCCTGCTTGTTTAGCCAGCTTAATAAATGCCTAGGAAATAAATGTTAAACCCATTGGGACAGGCACTGTTATCCATGTTGCAGTCAAGTAGCACAGAAGGACAGCTCCTGTGGTTAAAATACCTCATAGGAATTGCTGAAATATCCTCCAATGGAAAACACGCATTTCAAAAATTAAATGTTAATTTTGATTGGATTTTTTTTTCCCATTAAGAAACTATTCAATATACCAGGATCTGCTTGATACTTTCCTAGATATAGGTTAGGTTCTCTCTCCAGGTGACAAGATCCCATGTCATATATCCAGAATAATTTTCATCACGAAAGTATTCCTGTGATTCAAAAAAATACAGTAATGAGAAGTATCAGTTCGAGAAAACAATCTCATTGTTGGGGGGTTCATCACTGTTCCAATTAAAACAAGGAAAAACCCTGTTCTGAGTTAATTTCCTTTCAGAATTCAATTCTGCACTTCAAGCAGTGCTAAACTCTATGAATTATCAGATTATTCACAGTAAATCTCTGTAAAGAAGCCACCAAATTATCTTCAAAGAAGGTCCATCAGATTAGTAGTTCCCAATGTCAGTGGAGTAGAATACAATCATATGTGTCATTTTTTGTGATTATTCATAACATCAAGTACCTGTTAAGAATGAAGAAAATTTAAATCCAGATAATGTTAGAACTTTGTAAAAGAGTCACACCATCAAATGTATGCATATAAACATACTAATTTGCATACATATGCACAGAAAACATCATATGCAAATAAGGGGTCTAAAACATCTGTCCATCTTTATGTTTCCAAGAAATTGATTTCCTGTGCATTAAAACTGCATTCAACATTGAAGAACTTAGCACAAAGACCACCAAAAAAGGTAATAGGAAGTCAGATGCCAGGCAACCACTTGCCAAATTTCCTAGCCTCAAAGAGAACAACGTGTTAGCAGAGATAGAGACTTAATGAGTTAAAAGTCTAAGTTCATTTATAATGAACATGTAGCATTCATTTCTATCAATAAAGAAGTATACATGGTTAAAAAAATCTTTGGAATCTTAAATTATTTTTTTTTTATTATGAAATTGCTTTTATAAACAATATTAATCATATTCATACATTTTCTTCATCTGCAAGGGAGACATTTAATTCCAGAGTCTTAAGTCTCCCATCCTTATCTTCATTAAATATCAGTAATTACCTTCAAGAGGTCCTCTTGCCTTCAGTGAACTAGTCCTGGAATCTCCATGGGGAACACTGGTGAACATTTACTCATGACAGTAGGCTTATCCTTTTCCAGACGGTATTTTTATGTGAGTGGGCTCAGCCCAGGCTGAGTTCTTCTAGTCCAGCTGAAGGATCCATATTCATACCAGCACTACAGTCAGAGTAAACTTCCAAGCAATGTGAGTAGTGGAGGCAGGCAACAATTTCTGTATTTTGAAAAAGTAGATGCAAGATAGAAGGTTGCTCCATGGTATCCAGAATTACATACTGTTTGAGAGTAGGTAGAGTAGCTATAAACAATCGTGCAATTCAACCAAAATACTTTAACGGGAATAATGTCCTGAGTGTTGCTTCTAGTATTGTGTTAGAAGATGTCTGCCTCGTAAAACACTTGTGAAAGGTAATCAGTGTTTCAATTAATGGTCTATCATTGTTCTATAACACTCACACATAAATTATCATTCTTTTATCTGTTTCATAATTGCTCAATTGTAGATCTTTAGAAGCTGTAACATTTGAAACGAAGTAGAATCTGCGTAAAATATGTTTGGTAACCACTTCATTTTTCCTTCCCAATTACTACTTTGATTCTTTACATTCAGTTTTTTATAAATTCAGCAGATGCTTCAACTTCATGGACTGAAACTGGAGAACTGGCCTAAGAATCACACATGTCTTCAGCAGTGATAACTTTGCATTGCAGGTTCACTTCAAGCACAGTTTTAGTTGATGCTTCCTGCCAGCATCAGAGTCTCATACCAAGATCTTTGTCAGATTCATGATACACTTTACTCCACTAAAGGTAGGGTGACATTGACTTAGAGGAGGTAGATAGTCTCATTGTTCTCTTGTGAAGCTCAATACACCCTCAGTTGCCAGGGTTGTCGACTCCTTTTGTCTTCAACAACTTTTATCTAGCTGACCGCCTCCATTTCATTGGAAAGTCCTCATGGTATTAGCGACAACAGGTCATGGCATCTTGTCTTGATCAGGAGCTACACACGAAATTCTTAAAAGCCACAGTTCAGTTTTCCATACAACATCCCATCTCTTTTTCTTTATTGTTTATTCTACTGCAAGCATTTTATTAGTCTGAAAGAGACTTTACAGATTCAGGATGTGCTACTTTTATTCACACTGAATAATAAGCCATATATATATATAACCGTATTTTTCTCAGTGGTTCAAGTATTATCTCAGCAGTATTGCAAAGTGCATGTTTACTCCTGCAAACCTACATATCAAAAAAACAACTGTGGAGCAGAATCTTGATGTTGTCTCTGTGTCTATGTCAGAAATTCTGTTTTCTATGTGAGTCAAACTGGAAGGGGGAAATCAGAAAGTTTTGCAAAGATTGAATAGCCATTGTAGACAAAATAAATACTTGTTCTTTCAAAGATATTTTATTAATTACACTAGTGCAGATGTTTCTGGTCCTGCTTTGTACTGTTAAATAAACTTGTTTTTGCAGGGGTGACATCACATCAGGTGTTATGATAACCATGGCAGAAGGCTTTGTTTTCTCAGTGCAGACTAGTTACCTCAGCAAGTTCAGGCAAAGGTGCCACTCACTTGGCTGCTGAGAATTTCATAATGTTGCCCACAGGAACCTCTGTTTGTAAGTTGTACTTGGCACCTAGAGAGCATCGTACATACAGATTGCCCTCTGACATTCAGGGACTGCCAGCAACCACAGCACCTGGGGTTACTTTGGGACTCAGAGGTTTTCTTAGGTAGCACTTCCATAGTGGGGTTATGGACTTAGAGCCTGAGAAACCATCATGACATTCATTATTAATCAGAAACCATGTTTGGCTGATGTGTTGCAGGCACCCTGTTGAGTTGAAATGACTTTCTGCATAGATGCAAGAATCCCTGGATTAGGATTTTTTGGCAGAGATAATTCCCTGGGTTTTTGAACTTGCATTGAGGGCACATATTGGCTCTCAGGGTATGAAAAATCTAAATTTGCTGTGTCAAGTAAGGACTCCTCCCAATGTACAAGCATCTAGAAGGGTTGAACAGGGCATAAGGATTATTCATAAAACAGGGCTTTCCATGTAATTGAGATCATGAAGGAAACTCATTCCTAAGAGTCTTCCAAAATATTACAGATATCATTGCTGTAGAATGTACAGAGTAGTAAGTAATGTTAGAATAGCATGACTGCTTAAACATGGCTTTGAAGAATACCGACAAATGACCTATGGTTGAAATAGTTCACCCAGTTACTTTGCACTTCTGAAACTTCAGTTCTCAACAGATTGGTTCATCAGAGCAGACAAAGGGTGAGATTAACTCAGTTAATCATAGCTGCTAAAAATTTAGGCTTTCAGTGTAAGAAAATTTAATAGGCTTCTTCTATAGTTAGTGAAGTTACATAAATACTTTGAAAATAATCACATCGCATAACAGGTACCTACACTAAGCAAGGTGTCTTTGGAGATACCCATTTCCATTGCTTAAGTAGAAAGGCAGCAGTACCAGTTTAGATCAGCTTTTAGGTGAGAGAAATCCCACATTTTGTGACAAAGCAACATATGCCATTCAAGCATGGCAAAGCCTGTGTTAACTCCCTTTGTGATGCCTCCCGGATACGTCTTCCTGACCAGTGAATGGACAGATCTTCCTTTTCTTCTTGTGTTGTCATTTTCCCACTCATCTGTGTGTTATAATTTTTTCTTCAGTGATGTAGCCCCTCCATGTTGTAGGGCAATTTTCACTGAGCAAAAATAAACACAAACCTGGTTAAAAAAAAAAATAATAATAATTAAAAAAAAGCCGTGAAAATCTAATAACCTTGCTCCAAATAATATTTTGAAATTCATCATTTTCTTCCTTCTCTGCATTTTTAACTTCAGATAAACATATTTTTCCTGTGGTCTTTGAATCCATTTGTCACTCCTTGTACTGTGGTTTACATTATGAATTTTAGCAGTTTGTCTCTGCTAAAAGTAAGTGTTATAATTGTGAATATAATTAGATTTGTTCCACACAATTGCATATAAATGTATTTCCAAGGTGTTTTTAGAACTTCTCCGTTCCTTACTGATGGATTAGTACCAGGGTCTGTTTAGAAATGGTGCTTTTCTCTGAGATAATGCTATTCATGAATCCCAGTCCTGCTTTCCCCTTATTTTTGCTAGAGTTTCTGCTCAGCATTTGCTAAAACTGGGAACATTGGCAAGTGGCTGCCTTGGCAACTGATAGCAAATTAACTTTTGGTTAGCCTACAAGGCATATTTATACTGGGACTTTCAACTTTAAATGAAAGCATGGATCATCTGAAATGTGTTTCTTGGAAACGGAAGAATGAACAGCTGTTTCATGCTCCTTCTTTTAAATCTCTGAGAGCTGGAACTCTGGTTGTAGGCAGCTTTAAATAACATTTAAGGATGGAGCAAATAGCAGCCTGCTAGTCTACTGTGATTCGCCTGCAGAACTGATCTAAGATGTTGGATGTTTAAATCAGCTGGCAGGCTTTTAATTCAGTGACTTGAATTTTGATTTTTCTTTTTCTTCATACAAATGATATATGAAAGCTTGTCCTTTATTCATAATATCACATGTGGTTCATTATAAACCTTTTTTTAATTATTTTTTTATTTTTTATTTCTCTTGGAATGATGGCTACTGATTTTTTATAGCACACAAGATCCTAACTTCTAGAAATGAAAGATACATCTCTGTAAAAGCAAATCTTGTGTAGGTAGAAAATGAGCTGAGGACTAAATAATTTATGGCATGATGAATGTTAATGCAAGGAGACTTAAAAATCGAATACTCTGGTAGCTTTGGACTTATATCCAATCCTTAAAAGTGGTCCTTCTTACCCAGCAAAACTTTAGATTTCCATAGTCTAATCTATTTGCTGTGCCATAGAAGAATGTTCAAGGGAAAGCATAGAAAAGCAGCCCAGACAGCACAACAAAAGTAAAATATTTCAGACCCCATGGGCTTGGTACAGATTCTCTCATGGGACCCTTACTGAAGATTGTGACTCACAAGTTCGAATAATTACCAAGACATCTGGCCTGTCCCATGATCTCCAAATTCATAGATACTTGAACTCCTTGACTGATTTTCAAAGTGGTATTTTAAGACAAACTGAGACCCATTGTCCCCTCCAATTCTCTTGTTCAAGCTGGACCATAGTAAAGCCGCATTCATGCAAAGATTCATGGACTTAGGAGGTTGAACTGTAAAGCCTGGTGTGTACAAAACTCATCTGAGAGTGAGGAAGACTGATCTCTCATTCTTGTCCATTCAGTGTTTAATCTGTTGATAAACTAACATAATCAGCAATCTGTGTGACATTTCAAAGTTGATTCATATGGTATTTGGATATCCTAACATAAAGAAGCTCTTGCTTACCTCCTTATCATCCACATCCTTAACGTTTTCATGTCTAGCCCCACTCTGGTAAGCCTGGGAAACATTTCCATCAGTAAGGTGTTGTGTTCAGGATTTTATGACGAGTTAAGATGTGAAAATCCATGTGAGGCTGCCATGGAATCTGCAAAATCTCTTGGACTCTGGAAATTAAAAATGTCTAGTTGCTTATTTAATTGCATTTTAATGGAAATCATCTACACAAGTGATGTACGTAGCAAAGAAATTGGACTTTTCAAGAATCCTTGTTTCAGGGCTGCCTGTTCTGGAGATTCTGAAATCTATAGATAAGGAGCCTTTGTGTTAGATCAGCAAAGACAGAGGGCAAAGAGCTTTGGTGTTGGATCCTAAGGAGGATTTTATCTGAAGTCTTAAGAGCTGTCTCAGATAAATGTTGAGTTTTTTTTTTTCTTTTTCCTCCCTCTTTTTTTTTTTTTTTTTTTTTTTTTTCCCAAAGAAGAATTTTCCCTAGATGGTATTTTGGCCTCTTAGCATTTATTTGTTCTAGCCCTTAGTTCTTGGAAACACAGACAGATTACAGTGTTGTATGCAGGGCTGGTTTTGAAAGAAGAACTTGAGGGCAGACATAAAGAACAGCTGATTTAACTGTGTCTTCTTCACAAGTCGAACAATTCTAGTATGTGCCATACAGTATAACTATGTGGAATATATGTCTGTGTGCAGCTTCATGAGGGAGTACAATCATCCTCTGTTTGACATTCATACCACATTGATTCATACAGCCTGTGAGTACTGCACAAGAACATAAAATTGTTTGTCTTCTGTTCTCTCTTCCTTATCTCAACTGTATTTTTCAGTCAATGGGGCAAAATGATCTGACCACTATGAAGAAATACAATGACAGCATTAGACATCAGTAATTAAACTTCTGCACAGTTGTTGCTGAATATAAATGGACCTTTTCTTTTCAAAAGGAAATAAATTACTTTTTTTATGAAAAGTTCATGTTTAATAAAATACAAACCATTTATATAAACATATCTGTTTCTTTAGCAACTTTGAATGAAAGAAATACAAATGTTTCATGTTGAGTTCTTATATCACCACCCACAATATAGAATATATTTTCATTATTATCAAAATGTTGTTATTTCTTTATTTGTGACTTTATACTGCAGTATTAAACGGCATGTTCAACTCAAAATTCCGCAGACTTGTAAAAATGCAATGGCAAGATCAGAACTTCTTATCAATGCTTATAAATATCTCAAGGGGGCTGTCAAGAGAATGGGACCAAACTCTTTTGAGTGATGTCCAACAACAGGATGAGGGGCAATGGACAGAGACTGAAGCACAGGAGGTTCCCTCTGAATATGAGGAGAAATTTCTTTCCTTTGAGGTGCCAGAGCCCTGGAACAGGCTGCCCAGAGAGGTTGTGGAGTCTCCTTCTCTGGAGACATTCAAACCCACCTGGACACATTCCTGTGTGATCTGCTCTGGTGAACCTGCTTTAGCAGTTGGGTTGGACTGGATGATCTCCAGAGGTCCCTTCCAACTCCAGCTATCCTGTGATTCTGTGAAACACTAGCAGAGGTTGCCCAAAGATGCTGTGGAGTCTTTATCCTCTGAGATATTAAAAATCCAAATAGATGTGACTTTGAGCAACCGGTGCTAGAAGATACTGTTTTGGGCAGAGGAGCTAGACTAGGTGATCTCCAGAGGTGTCTTCCAACCTCAGATAACCTGTGGTTCTATGAAATAAGGAAAAAGGTAAGATATTTTTTCACAGTGATTGCAATTTGAATTCCAGAGCTGTTTTCTTTAATGTTTATTTTTAAACTTGTTAATTGTCTGGATCTTCTTCCTACTAAGAAATCCTTTCACCTCCCCGGGAAGCAAGAACCTAATTCACAAAATCCATCCACAGGCACATCAGTTTATGGAGTTAAAATGATATGAAGAATTATTCTTTAGCTTTCAACCTGTATTCTAGCTCTGTGTTAACTCTGCTTTTATTTCTGATTTTACTATTTATTCTTAAGGGAATTATTTTATCCATCCTACTAATTTTATCTTTCTTTTCATTTTATCTGTTACATTTCTTGTGAGAAGAAAGAAAAACAATCTGGCAAATCAGTAACAGGATAATAAAGGAATGTTGAACTGTCGCAAATTTCACAATATGGACCAATACCAGGTCAAATAGTATCTCTTCCAATGGGTTTCACCAAACTGAGAACAATCTTATTTCCTTTCTGTATCAATGTGATTCGAACACTGAAAGTCTTAAAGATGCAGATTTACCAATATTTTTCATGGCATCATTTCAGAAATACAGGCCAACATGTTAAGCAAAAAGCTAAAGAGTAGAGTTATTCATGTAGCATACTCTGCAAGTACCTCAGAAAAATTCTAATTCAAAAAAAAAAAAAAAGAAAAAAAAGAAAAAAGAAAAAGAAAAATATCTTAGGGAATTGAAAGTGTTTCAGAACTACCTTTAGATCACAGTTTTAAAACTGTCACAAATCTGTCCTCCTGGAATGTTATGTACCACCTTGTTTATCCAAGATTTACTGTTATCTGAGGTATGTAATTTTTGAGTAAATCCTTTCATCTGAGTTTTCCTTCTCCTGAGATCCAGTAGCTCATCTATTTCTTGCCGGTGGGATGTTTATCTGATTATCAAATAGCACTATTATTTTTGTTTCTGTGATTCATTGAAAAAGGGCAAAAGGAAAATGAGTAAAAGAAGGAAAAAGTTGAAAAAGAAGAGCAAAAATAAAGAAAGGAAAAGAAATGAAAAGTAAGGAAGGTAGGGGAAGGGGAAGTGGAAGGGGAAGAGAAAAGAGAGGCAAAGTGAGGCAAGGTAAGGCAAGGCCAGGTCCTAAAATAAACAACTGAAACAAAACATTGTCTTGATATTCTCGTTTGCTGTTTCTCATCCCAGAGCTCCTTGTTATCTGGATTCACAGGAAATTGAAAAGTCCCTGTATGATTTCAGTAAATCTTCCTGTTGATTATTTGTCTTAATCTGCATCTCCTCTTTTATTATCCATTGTCTAAAACATGTAGTAACTAATGAACACTTTCTAGCTTCAATAACTGTATTGCATCTTGCTTTGTTTCTCCTGACAGCTTTAAGAATGATCTCCAAACACAAAATCTACATAATTCTCCTTCAGTGTTATATCAGGAAGGTATTTTCTTTTGCAGAGTCCAAATAAGCAAATAGCTAGTCTGTAAGTACATTATAATTACAGATTACAGGCTAATTAGAGAGTTATTTATGCCTGAAGATTACATACTAATTATACATGAAGTTATTATGGAAAAACTGGCAAGTGCTATAGAAGCAATTACTATAAAATTATAAATAGATGCCATTTTATTTTATGATTATTTGCACCATATGAAATAACGATTTGCCAAAAATCAGACTAGGCTGGCTTGTTGCATCTGATAGCTTTGACTTTTTCATACCATTAAGTCTCCCAGCACACCAAGAAACCTTTTACAATTGCTCTGCAAAGGCACAGGCATCTGAGCACCTTCCCATAGTACATTAAGTGCCACAACAAACATCTGCTACGTGGAGTTTGTTCCACTCTAATCATATCCTGGGGGAAAAATGTTCATGTAGTCTCTTCTTTCAGCCAGGTTTCTTTTTTGTTTGGTTGTTTGGTTGTTTGGTGTGTGTTTGTTTTTTTCCTAATTGTTGTTTTAAGGTGCCCTCTGCTCCATGTGTTTGTCAGAGGTGGCAAGTTGTGCTCTTTCACCTCGGAATAGAAGTTGTGATGCTGATCACATGCCCAGGATCCTGCTGGAGTTCATTTCACAGCCTGAGGAGCAGCCAAGCAAAGGACCATTTCCTGCACAAATGACTGTAAGTGTCCTTTTGCCTGAGGAGAGTTAGAGCCAGCTATTGTTGCCAATTTCAAGTTTTAAGTGTCTCTCAAAGGAGCCAGACTTTCATCTGTTAAGATCTTGAATAATCAAAGGTCAAAAAAAAGGCCTAATACATTAAATTATATTAAATAAACATTTTTGTTTTAAGTAATTATGTCTCTTTAATATGAAAAAGCTAAGTTCAGTGGCATAGTGAATAAATTACTCATTTCATCACTGAGCCAAAAACAAACAAAAATGTTCATGCTGTCCAAAACTAAAGTGCATGTGTGCATTCATGAATATGTGTTTCCCTGCCAAATCTGTAATATTTGAATGAGGGAAAATGTTTTGTACAGCTGAAAGTGAGGTAGTTCATAGATGAACATTGTAGTAAAAAGCAGAAGAAAAAGTTGACTCTCTAATGTGGTCCATGATGTTCTTCTTAAGACACTTTTTTAAGAAAGTAAGAAATGCAGTTCTCCATGTATTTGTTCTGGGAGGGAAGTCAACTTCGTGATCTCAAGTGACAATGAAGCTGTTGCATAAGTTTCTGACTCAATTAGGATTTAAATATTTTATAGCAAATGGGACAGAGTCATTAGGAGAGACTGAGGGACACTCAGGCACATCGGAAGGTTTCATGAGGACACAAGAAAGCTTCTTTCAAACACTTCTGTAGATTCAGAGTACTTGGATAGTGCTGTCCCTAGTAGACCCCAAACCCATGAACTGGAGATGTTTAAGGGAGGTGCCTCTCAGTCATTCCTTTCAGAGCTGTTCTGCTTTTTATGTCTGTTTTATTGTTTATTCTGCAGTGTGCGCCGGTGGTCAAGGCACCATCCTGATGGACAAACTGCCTTGTTTTCAATCCCTTTCTCAGTACTTCATGCAAAGAAGCACAGCTTCAAGGGGAAGCACTGGAAACATTAAAACAAAAAAAGCAGAATGATTGGAGTACTCTCCTTTGGGGTAATGAGAGAAGAGCTCCAAAACATTTAGGAGAACTAGGACTGGTCCCTCAGAGGATGATCAGTGTTCATTTGCTCACTGAATAAAAAATATACAATCTCCAGTTCTTTTCTGAATTCAATGGGGAACTGTATTTTTTTCCCTCCCCATCCTTGGTTGAAATTATTAAGTGAATTAAGGTCAAATTATCAAAGCAGTTTTAAGATGTCTATAACACCATTGTTGGTGAAAAATTTATGCCTTGAAAAACAAGTGTTCAGGTCTAATTTTAAGTGACCTTAGATTATAACTGCTTTAAAAGCTGCTTCTTTCTTTCCTCTAATTCAAAGGAGACAGAGGGAACCTTGCTACCTTACTGTAAAGGGCAGATTTCTATTGATTATTCTTTTTTGTCACATTTTAAATGTTTAAAACATTTTAATATGTTATTCATCCTATGGGCACACCGATCACTGTCTTTTGTATTACTTAGTAAGCATCTCTGGAGGTTGTCACTAAACCAATCTGGTCAACTTTTCAAAAAAGTATTCACTAATTTTCATTGTTCCTGCACTTTAGTATTAAAAATGAAGCTATTTAAAAATCTTTATTGTTTGGTGTGGTAACTAACTACAGCTCCTGCTTGATTACATGAGAACAGTGGTGAGGTGTCAGGGTTTAACCCCAACCAGCAACTAAGCACCACGCAGCCACTCACACGTTCTCCTCTGGTGGGATGCAGGAGCGATTCAGAGGAGTAAAAGTGAGAAAACACATGAGTTGAGATAAAGACAGTTTAATAAGCAAAGCAAAAGCCACACACACAAACAAAACAAAACAAGGAATTAATTCACTGCTTCCCATAGACAGGCAGGTGTTCAGCCATCTCCAGGACAGTCAGGCTCCATCACACCGAATGGTGTCCTGAGAATACAAACACCATCACCCTGAGCATCCCACTCTTTCTTCCCCCAAATTATATTCTGAGCATGACATCATATGGCGTTGTATATCCCTTTGGCCAGTTTGGGTCAGCTGTACTGGCTCTGGCCCCTCCCAGCTTCTTGTGCACCTGTCACAGCATGAGAAGCTGAAAATATCTTTGTCATGTAGAAACAACTAAAACATCAGTGTATTATCAGCATTATTCTCATTCTAAATCCAAAACACCAGATGCTAGGAAGAAAATCAACTCTATCCCAGCTGAAACCAGAACATCAGTTAATGCACATTATTGAGTGGCCTTAAAAAAAATTAACCATATGGAACAGATAATTAGCCAGTGTAAAAAATTTCAAAGGAGCTCTTTCAATTCAGATGAGTTGAGGGTCTAATGCATGGAGTATTTTTGCCTAAGTGAAGTACCTGAGCAACTTACTCCCATTTGAATAAGCTTCTCCTTATGCCTTCAAAGCTATAATTCTTTCAAAATAAAAGGATAACACATTAATAGCAGAAAAGCTATTTTATGAAATCACAGTGGTGTTTCTTGACATTGTTATTACAGAAAAATTGCTTGTAACATAAGGCCATGTTTATAGAGGTAGAGGTTCTTAATATTATTACCACAAGCAATTCACCAGGTTCAGAGAGAGCCTCATGGGAACTAGTTATTTTTATTGTGTTTGGTGCATGTAGTACCATTTCCATTTCCAGTATTTTAGACTTCTCACTATGACCCAGGAGTCGTGTTCAGCATTATTAAAAAAAACAAACAAGCAAACAAAAAAACCACAAAACCAAAACAAAAACAACCAAAAAAAGGCAGACACTATATTTACCTTGTTTGAGCTCTGTAAGCAAGTCTTCCTGAATGTTAGTACAGAGGAAAACATGTAGGCTTGAGTCTTGATGCTTTGGCAGAGGGGAATTATGATGCCCATTTTCTCCATCTCTAGTGGTCTTTAATGTTTTATGAAGGGAAAAAGCACATTTTGACATTTGGTAAGGATAGTTTCTAATTAAGGTTTGGATTCAACAAGGCACTTAAGTTCTAATGGGACTTAGACACATGCCTGACTGGAAACCTGCCCTGCCCTGTCCCAAATTTTCCATCTAGCCACTGAATATCAGAGTCAGGTTCTTTCTTATTCAGTCTCCCACTGACCCCACAAGCTTTTCTTACAGAAGCCTATCTCGTGGGGCAGACTCAGAGGCTATAGCTATTCAGTCTGTGTTTCCAGGCTATGTTATACAGAATCTACACTACAGGCATCCAGCACAGTTAGAAATAGTATAGAAAATAAGAGGTACTGGACTGAGCAAAAAGACCAAATTGCTTGCTGAAGGCAGTTCTTAAACTTTTTAGGGAAATATATCAGCATCTAGGTTGTAGGCTCAGCCTTGCAGGCAGTGTAAATACACATATGGGCCTTTCGCTGACAATGCTTAAATCGGAGAAGGTGTTTTGAGTTACAGAACATATTGAGCTACAAATTGAAATTAAACTTTTTAACTTATAGCACTAGTTAGATTATTCCAGCACAGTTAGGATAAATAAGATGTGGAAACTTATTTAAAATAACCCCACAATGGGCTATTTGTAAAGAAGGTATTCTATCTAGTTGTGCAGCTTTCTCTGGTGGGGATAATGCTGAACATGCATTTATAGTGTCCAGGCTGGAAGATGAATAATGTTTTCAAATGTCTTTAGGTAACCTAAGTTACAAGTGTGAAATATTTTATATTGCAGTTGTATAGAATGAGGATCAAATTTCATTGTCTTTGAATGCTGCCCTGTTTTCTGGTTGCTTTACATTAGCATTTTTCCTTGTGCTTTCCTGCAAGGAAAAAAAGAAAAAAAAAAAAAAAAGAAATAAATATATATATATATATATAGAAGTGAGTCATGTTAATGTGGTAAGGCTTACTTACCTAGGTCTACTGAAACAGGGACGACAAAGCCTGAGAAGAAAAGCTAGATTATGACACAAAGTTAAATAATGGTATTGCTGCTTGCTGATGTGTTTATGGTTTTAGGGAGAAGAATGAAAATTTCTAAGTCCTTTGGAGGAGTTGTTGCTGATCTATAGCAAGAGGGGTTATGTTGCAGATATTACAGGAGGTTTTTGTCCAGGTGTGTAAGTTCCAGAAAGTTTATGTTTTCAGACCCAGTCATTTTTCTGTCTTTCCCATTTGCTGGTTTGTTGTGTCTCCTCTATTAGATTAAAGATATTTCTGAATAGACACTCAGAGCTATTTTGCTTTTCCTTACACAGATGAGAGAGGGCTCTGAATTACAGCCTAGGAGCCTGCTCTCTAAAATCTAACCACTATAGTGTTTAATTGTATTTTTTTTTAATATCTTTGAGCTGTTGCATACTCACTAATTAAAACATTTTTTCCTTCATTCCCAGTTCTATTGGCAGTTATATTTAATGTTGTTTTATTCTTTTGCCATTTCAGAAATATTAATGGGATATAGATCAGTTTACAGTTTGGTCATTTGCATGGACAAATGAGATCCTTTCTTATAGTAGTATTTAATATAGTACAATAGAATGCCCTCCATTGCAGAGTTTTGATTTGTGCTAATGAAAAAGAGAATATGAAGAGGACATTTCAAAAAGAACATTTTGCAACTCCAGAAAATTATAGCGATCTCAGAATATGTTGTTTTCAGGCCACGAGAACAGCAAAAAAAAGATTTATAATTTAATGCTTATCAGTGTTAAAGTCCTCCTATTTATTCTGTGAAACAAGACATTCTACAGCCTTATGTTTACAGGCTGAATAGAAATGTGAAGCAGGTAGCTGATTCATGTTTATGTAATAGAAGCTTACAGAAGAAATAAAAAAAAATGTAATCTGAAGTACTTTATATCACAATTAAAGGCCAGACTTAGTGTAGGCAGTCTAACTACTGTAAGACATTGTGCTGTCCCAAGTTACTCTGAGCATCTAATGTCAGAAATGTATCATGTTTCTTGAAATGTGAGGATCTATACTTCACAAGCATCTATTAATCTGGACAAGAAGGGGAAGAAGTCAAAAAAGGACTCACAGAATGCACCATATGTTCAGGAATTACTAAGCACAAGTTTTCTAAAAATCTTTCCCCTTAAAGAATCACCTGCTGGATCCTCAAAACAGAGAGGTAGTGAAGAATCTCTGAAAACAATATTCATCTTCTATTATTTCAGCTGAATCACAGCCTCTGAACCACTTTCACTTGCTTAAGAATATGATTTTCATTAAAGAGGAAGATCTAATATTCGAAACAATTCATACAATGGTTTGGGTTGAAAGGGATCTTAAGATGATGAAGTTGCAGCCTCTCCCTGCTATGGCCAAGGACACCTTCCATTACACCAGGTTGCTCAAAGCCCCAAACAACCTGTCCTTGAACACTTGCAGGGAGGGATTTATGCTGCAATATTTTATTTTTATTTTATAATTCTGACTGCTTCATCTCAAACACTACACAAAGTTGTCCTTTGGTACATTTCAAATTCTAGATGGCAAAGTCATAATTTTAACTTTTCATGTTATAATATAGCACATTTGCTTCATTCTTTTGTCTTCTAGCAATACTTTTTAATAATTTACCATATTTAAAATTATTAGACCTTAACAGTACAATTGAACTCTTCTGGTTGAAAACAATGACATCAGATTTTTATTTTTTCACCAATTCTGGTCACCAGGGTTTTTTTGCTGTAAATGTCATCACTTTCAGATGAGTCTGTCCCTCACGCAGTAAGTCACCCAGTAACCACTGCTAGCAAAATCAAAGCTTTCCTATCAGGTGAAAGGATAGAGTGCTAAAATTTGGGTTTTGCTGTCTGCTGCTTAGGTAGATAAAATAATCTTGTTGCCTGTATTACATTAATTCGATACTCAGTTATACTATAAGGAGTGTTACATACTTCACATCCATACCACAACGACGAGATATAGCCCTATCTTTTTTAAATCTATTTTGATCTTTTATGAATGCTAGGTATCTGGGTAACTCTGCTAGGGAAAAAATAGTTTGTATTTCATCCATGTAACCATAATATTCTAAATTGCTCTCTTTGGCTTGAAGGTGTTTATGCCTGCCTGAAGCTCTTCAGCTCTAATTAAAAGAGTTTCAGGTCACTCAGTCTGCATTTTTAATCCTTACAGCTCCAGGGTGCTCAACATATGGAAATATTTTTGTTATGAGGAAGAGGATTCAGCACTTACTGTGTTTTGCTTTTTACTGTTAGCACCTACAGGTTTTTTTATTTCACTTGTTTGGTTAGGTTTTGTGCTGAAGAGGGCAAGTAACAGCTTTAACAACTGTAAAGTGCTTTACACAATGAGCATATACATGTGATATGGATATTTCTCTGAGTTTTTTTAGAGAAAAAAAACAACACATGGGGACCTGTCAAAGGTAGGCACAGGAAATTATCCTCAGCTGAATGAAGCCCCTTTTTTCCACCCCTAAAACTAATAAGAGCTTAGAGGGAAAATTCTTCATACATTCTTCATATGGTCTTTTACACCATAAAACACAGCAGTAGCTTCAGGTGGGACAGGAACTCCTGAACTAATAAATCATCTGTGGAAGATCAAAGAAGTACATAGTGCAAAGTAGTGCAGAACGGACCTGTTCACAGTGTAGGTACTTCCATGAGAAAAAAAAGTCATGGAAATCCCCTTTAAAGTGAGCAGTGCCCTGGCCAGCAGAGACAACGAAATTGAGAATCCTTCTGAAATATGCACTTTTTCATCCAGGGGATCTCTTTATTGACCAAAATTCTAGATGTTTTTCAAATATAATGTGAGCCAGGATGGCAATCTTACATAAAGTCACATGCAGGGGAAGGCGATGTGGAGAAATTTATTACCCCACCGTGGCATCTAGTGCCACTTTTGTGTTTCAAAGATATCTCATGTGACCAGCCACTGCTCCAGAATAAAGTGGATCTGCTTTAAATCCAGTGTCATATTGGCTGTGAGCATGCAGAGGTCTTGGATTTCCTAAGTTAACTCAAAAAGTTACTATATTTCAATGCTTAGGTAAATTCCCTTAACTGAGGGGTGATGAATTTGACATCTCATGCCAAGAAACACGTCCATACTTCCTCAAGCTCTTTATATCTGGAAGGCATGTAAAATAATGTTTCTAGAAGACACTTCTTTTAGGAATTTTCATGTTACACTGACCCCTTTTTCCCAATCTACTCTGATCATTTAATTTAATTTTATTTTATTAAAACAACCAACTAAAAGACCAGAACAAACCAACCTGTGCTAAAATAAGAACAGAATACCTTTTCTATGAGCACAGATACTCTAAAATTGCTTTGTGACATTAAAAAGAATCTTATCTTCCCTGAAGGAACAGATTTCAATTGAAAAAAAAATAAATACAAAGATAACCTCCTGTTTATAATAATTCAAGAAACAAATGTACCTTTTCTTTCCATTTCATAGGACACATCAGAAAAGCCAAACATTAAGAGCTGAGCTGCAAAACTCAATTTCTTGACTGATGGAAGCCTGCAGTTAAACTCAGGGCAGGAAAACCGAGCTTGAAGAAGAATTCGATGCAGTATAGAAGCAAAGGGTGAAGAGGCAGAGGCAGACAGGCCATATATAAAGAGACATCTAAACAGCACAGAGAAAAAAAAGAAAAAACAACAACCCCTGGCTTCCCCAACCAAAAAAAAAGCCTGAAGAAAAAGGGAAGAAATAGCTGGATTGTCACAAATCTTCCAAGTTTGTCAGCTGCAAGTTGAATGATCATAGTCACTTAAGAGACCCAGAGCAGAACTTGACAGTGTAATTCAACAGTTGAGAACATTATTTTAAGTACAGTTCTTGAAACATCCAGAAAAGGGCTTTTGTCCAAGTTATTTCCCTGTCTGAATGTTCATTCATAATGAAAAAGGTGACAGCAAAAGAAAATAGCATTTTTGTTTATAAATATGCCACTAATTTCAAAGTCCCTAGTTACAGTAATTAGGAACTACAATATGTGCATGTACATGTCTTTATGGCTTTGCAAACACAAAAATATTAACCAATACTCAAAACACAACTGAGCTGTAAGAAATTACTAACGTCACTGCTTTGCCATGGACAATGAGGAGTAAAGAGAGGACTGATTTTTCCTGAAAGTTACACGGGGAACTCTGGCGATGAGGGAAGAGTGAGCACTAGGACATGGAGCCAGGATTAATACAGGCCCCTGAAGGGGTTTAAATGGTCCTGGCTGATCATTGTGAAGCGACCTGCTGAATGCAAGTTTGGGCTGGAGTGACTCACACAGCCCAGGCAGACAGATTTTTGATACATAAAATAATTCTGAGAATTCCCAACTCTGGCTGTCTAATCAGTTGGCGCTGAGAAGATTGCCAAATCAGGAATTTCCTTAGCAAGACCAGAGATGTCAGGCTGCCTGACTGAGTAAGTAATTACTTACAGAAGATATAAATAAACATCTTCCCACTGCAAGGAACTTTTCTTCAAATTATACAATCTCTATTACTGATCAGCCTTGAGAAGCTGCTATCAGAAGGACAGGGAACTGCTGGAAAGAGTCCAGCACAGGGCAACGAAGATGGTTAAGGGAGTGGAGCATCTGCCGTGTGAGGAAAGGCTGAGGGAGCTGGGGCTCTGGAGCTGGAGGAGAGGAGACTGAGGGGTGACCTCATTCATGTTTACAGATATATAAAGGGTGAGTGTCAGGAGAATGGAGCCAGGCTCTTCTTGGTGACAACCAATGATAGGACAAGGGGTAATGGGTTCAAACTGGAATACAAAAGATTCCACTTAAATTTGAGAAGAAACTTCTTCTCTGTAAGGGTGACAGACACTGGAACAGGCTGCCCAGGGAGGTTGTGGAGTCTCCTAGTCTGGAGACATTCAAAACCCGCCTGGACACCTTCCTGTGTAACCTCCTCTGGGTGTTCCTGCTCCATCGGGGGGATTGGACTAGATGATCTTTTGAGGTCCCTTCCAATCCCTGACATTCTGTGATTCTGTGATTCTGTGATCATGGCACCTCTTTGCCCACTATGGACAAGGTGTACACACAGAGGATTTTTTGGCCTCCTTGGTATATCACAGGGACTGGAGTTGAGGCAGAGGACTTGCTTCTTTCCATGTCCCTGCTTTGAAGCTGGCCAATTGAGGAGAGGGGGCAGTCGAGTTGCAATTCTATGGCCTAAAAATAACAGCTTTTAAATTGACGCTGAGGAGGTGGAAAGATATGACAATAGAACACAAGTGAATACTCTGTAAGAAACTGGAAACTGAAATGGAGAGATATGACCCGACATACAGAATCAGCAAAACTGGTGCATGATTTATTGATTATGGCCTGTCATATGAGAGGGCCTCAGCTAGCTGAAAAGCACAAAGCAAAGTAGTATTTTTCTCTCTATAGAATTTGGCATTTGGAAATTGCATACACTTTACCTTTACAGTGATTACTCTCTCCACACAAAGGAATATGTGGCTTTGCTTTTGAAGGCAGACATGGTGCAAACTGTGTGATTTTTTTAGCTGTCATTGCAAAAAGCTGTGGATTATACTATTGATTCACACAAATAACTTGAAGGGCCAGAAAAATATTTGATGGGGAGCAGATAAGTGCAAAATCTGCATGCATTTGTGAATACAAAACAAGCTATTGCAAGGATACAAAAAACACCACCAAGAAAAAAAGTCTTTTTATCCCCTTTAAATGCACTAATTTTGTCTGCATGAGCTTCTGAGCCATTCTTTTGTCATCCGACCTTCTTTCAAAACTTGGACAGTAACATGTACAATCTGTACTACTAATCCTGAAAAATGACTTCAGGGTAATATATCTGTAGCAAAAATAGCCCAAAAGAAAATATTCACACAGTGAGTGATCTAACTGCAGCTCTTTTGAAGTCAATGGAAATTTGACTTCCAGAATCTTTCATCTAATGCCAATAAACTGTGGGAAACTCAGCAGAGGCCACCAAGATACTTGGGGCTGGAACACTTAGCCAGGGGCTAAGGACCAAGTTCTTGTCCAGCCTGAAGAAGAGGTCACATTGGGGTGATTTAGCAGCAGTCCCAAGTACAATGTAGGGAGATCATCAAGAAGATGGAGCCGGGTTGTTGACAGTGGTGTGTAGTGGAAGGGTGAGAGACAATGAGCATAAGTTGAAGAAAAAAACAAACATTAAAATTGGATATAAGGAGAATTTTTTTCCCCTTAAGGACAGTCAGACAGTAGATCAGGTGGTCTAGGGAGCCTGTGTTATCCTTGAAGCTTTTGAAGACCTGATGGGATAGAGACCTGAGCAACCTGGTTTGACCCTATAACTGACCTTCTTTGAGAAGTAGTTTGGGCTAGGGACCACCTGAGGTTCCTTCACACCTGAGTCATCCTGTGATTTTCATACCTAAGTGCTTCAAGAACTCATGTTAGCTCAAGGATGTCTTAGAGGTATGCATACTTACCAAAAGATTAAATATAGAAATAACAATGAAAAAAAAAAAAAAAAGAAGTAGTTTTGTTGGTTTGTTTTTTTTTTAAGGTGACTTTATCAAATTTCAGCTTTGGAATGTTTTATTAAAATATACTTGATTTCTAGAAGGGAAGGTCATTATCCTACCAGGTAACCCAGTTTTTCACAGAACGAGTCAAACTACTATATTTTGATGCTTGCATCATATGTATCTGGGTTTTAAAGAAGACTGCTCTCTCTCATCTATGACAATGAAGCCTTTGTATATATAACTGGTATCCTAGAAACTATTGCAAACTGGATTTATGCATTACATATAAGGAAACTAAAACCTTCTTTACAGTTACCTTTTTTTTTTTTTTTTTTTACTTTAGAAGAAAAATAATGATACCAAATTTTAGAACAGGATTTTTAAAATCATTCCAATTTAAGTATTTCTTGGAGTGTGTATGCTGCAAATCCAGGAACACTGCAAACTCACAATAATTGATGATGTTTTAATAAGTATTTCTGAGTGAACTTGCAGGATATTATGGATCTTCTTTAAAGCTGCTAAGGGGCCAGACTACTGATGTCCAACTTGTGTATTTAGAAGAAGAAAGAATATCTTACTATCTCACAGTGCAAATTTAGCCAGACATCTACCAGGATCCTGACTATATCTCTACAGGGCTCAGAGCATTCACCTTTGCCTCCCCAATGCTGTTAACTGAACAAAACTAGCCTAAATATCAAACTTTCAAAGTAATAAGTTTCATTTACTTGCTTAGGGCCTCAAACACCATTTTAATGGAGTTTAATTAAAGCCACAAACAAAATCAGCAGGGAAGTATTTCACAGAATGCTTATCCTATAAAATATTTGTATTATTTGATTTTTAATTTCACCATGATTTCTACTTACATGTCCTTAGAGAATTCTCTCCTTTATATCTATTTGAATGATGTAGACCTGGTTTCAGTATCTACTATTATTCTGGAGGCCCTCTGTTCATATGAATGATTTAATGGCCAGATCATCTAGATCTGAACTCTATCTCATATATCTGACAAATCTTAAATTCCAGCTTTTGAAATATAGTGCCTGCTTTTCTATCCAGACTTGCAGACGTCTACTGAAATTATTTCTTAGGAACAGTTCTAAAGAGTAACCCTTAGCTCCAGAAAGCTATTTCAAGATGATGCAGTGTGCACTACTAAGTCTTGATACAGAAAAGTTAATGAGAAAGTGATAACATTTCCTCAGCTTTTTCTCCAGAAAGCAAAATGAAGAACAACAAGAGTCATAGATGCAGCACTGATTGATCATTTTTGGCTGAATAATTAATCAAAGAATCAGAGAGACCCATTAATTACTGTGTTCTTAACATTTTGAATCATTCACTGGCAGGTCTTCTAGACAAGCAGGAAGAAGCTACACTTGGGCTAAGAAGTTATACAGCACAGAAGAATTCATCTTTTGTATGAAGAAGCAGCCAAGCGTTATTATCTTCCATCTCCACCTCTTGCTTTATTGTTTCCCATTTGTTAACCTATGTGCGTGGTTTATAGGACATTCTCCTCTTTTTCCATCATCTACCAGCTTAGGGGTTGGAACAGGTTTGAATGGAGTCCTGTAAATCACGCAGTTTTTATAACTTTAGTTTATTGTTTTGCCTTCTGTATTTGTTTTATATTCAATTTCAGGACTGGCCAAGGATTACTTGGTTTCTAGGGTGTGATGTGTTTGGCACAGCAAGGCTTAGACTGGCAAGCTATTGCCTCTGCCTACCTCAGCTGCAATTTTTTGCAATGAAATACTGAGTTCTTACTGGGTCCTTAAACTAGTGGAAGTGCTCTGCAGTGAGAATAATAAAAACATTGATGGAGATTCTGAGCTGAGAATCACAGGATACAATCTGAAAGTAGTATCAAAAATCGTAAATTACTGTGATCCCACAGCTAACAGACAGCCAACGGTGCCTTCTATAAGCCAACAAAAGCAGAGGAATGGCCTAGTTACAGACATAGCATGAAGGCAGCAGACAAATTCTAACACTTTTTTATATTTTGTTTCCTTGCAGGGTTTTAAGAAGATAAATATTTGTTTTGAGAAACTGCAAAACAGAAATGTAATTGGAAATGAGCCAGTTAGGGCACATGTGTGTAGCTATGGACCAAAAAAGATGCATGGCTTCAGAACCTCAATTTGAAAGGAAAACGTCAAAATATCTCCAAAATCTCCACGCCAATCTAAAAACAATGAAAAAATACAAAAAATTGACAATAAAAAAATATGAGGCTCTGGTCTGGATAAAACCCTGCAAGGTCCATTCATTGAACTGTCACAACCAGTGGGTCAGTGGCTGCGTGGTCATCAGTATGGTGCTCTGAGAATAAGATATATAATCTCCCTGTGCATCTTCTCTGTGACTCTCATCTCTCCTTAAAATATTATTGGAATCCAGAATCCAAATGAAATAATATATGAAATAAAATTTATTAAAGGGAAACAGACTGAAAAGATATTAGCTCCTGGAGGTGTTATGGAAAAGGTATTTGGAATATGCCATTGGGAAGAGCCTGGGACCTCAACCTTTATTTGGCAGAAAAAAAACCAGACAGTTCAAATGCTCCAAAAAATCTGTCACACATCTTTGTAAATGCCAGAGAGTGCAACCAAAGTACACGAACCCAAGGAAAACCAGAGCTCCATTTGTTCCAGTGCTTGTGTGAAGGTTTGGGTGGCATAAATAAGAAACAAATAGGCTGAAGCAAATGTGTTTATTCTGCCATACATCCAAGAGGACACAATAATGTATTTTAATACTACTTTTATCACAGAAACTTTTGAGGAGCTCAGAGGCCGTTCCATTAGGCACTGTAAAAATATATAGTCCAGGATATTCTCTGCTTGAAAGTGGTTGAAAAAGTAATAAAATAGACAGAAAATGCAATATCAAAGAGAGGGGAGAGAGGGAGAGGGGCAAGGTTGCATTTAGTGGTTACTAAATTATGTTTGTTTTATAGTGAAAAAGAGTAACTTAAAATATAACCGTAACAACTAATTAACAGGATAGGAACTGAATCACATAGACACTGTCAAAAACTGAAGAAGAAAACTGTATAGAACTAGCAACTTGCCCTCAAATACACAACTCTGGTTTTAAAAATAGATTTGCTAGCAAATGCCTATTTTTCGGTTAGAGTTGTATGTTTTCTCTTAGTGCTCAGAGTGTGGATGAGTATACACGTTCATTAAACCTGCAAGTTTATTCAGATTAAGCTTTCAAAATTCATTATATTCCTGCCACAATCACTACATTCACTATAAAATTTTATTAAAATGGTTTAGAAAGATATGCCCATCTAATTGCAGAAAGCTGAAGCATAAGGAAGACACACTTGTCTACACAACCCAGAAACAGTCTCATTCCACACACACCCTTAGTGTTATCTTAAATATTACTATTCTATGCTCTAGCTTTACAAAGAGAACATTCATCAAAGTGTAGCTTTTATTTTATGTCTTTCCACTCCAAAGAAATACATAAGCCACTAAAAAATAAAAAAAAAAGTTATAAATTACCCTTCCAGACAAAACTTCTACAAGGAAAAAATAAAGCAATAACACAGTGAGTTTTATTTTATTAGTCTGAAACCATAAGCACCAGCCAGTATATAGTATTCTAGCTGAACCAAAGATTTCAATTGTTTCTGTAGTTTAGTGATTCTCCCAAAGGTTTTCTCTGAACAGCACGACTACACCTCCCTGCAACATCACCTTGATAATTTTCCTTTATCCTCTTTCTGGTCTTTAGCTGTGTTTGGCCTGAATAACTTCAGAACATAACTTTAAAGATCAGTGTGAAAACAACATTTCCACATCTTGTTTTGATTTTCACTTTGCAGTTTGCCAGAAGCCTGATTCTGCTTAAATACTGGTAACGTAACTCCTCTTGAAAAGAATGGTACCCCCATATGTGCAGCTGAGCTCTCTGTTTTCTTATGGCCTGCAAAATATCTGAGTGGGAAGAGCAGAAGAACTATAGTGACAAATGTTTTCTGATTCCTTCAGTGCGGACAAATATGTTCTCTTAAAAAAGAGTAAGTTTTCAGTAAGATCTAAGCCCTCACCTGAATCACTTTGGTTTCCTAAGTTGCACAGCCAAACAGAGAAGCATCCAGAGAAACACAAGTCTGATGGGGAGCGGCTGAGGGACCTGGGGCTGTTTAGCCTGGAAAAAAGGAGGCTGAGGGGAGACCTTACTGCTGTCTACAACTACCTGAAAGGAGGTTGTAGCATGGAGGGTGTTGGTCTCTCCTCCCAAGTAGCAAGTGACAGGACAAGAGGAAATGGCCTCAAGTTGCACCAGGGGAGGTTTAGATTGAATATTAGGAAAAAAATTCTTCATTGGAACAGGCTGCCCACGGCAGTGGTAGAGTCATCATCCCTCGAGGTGTTTAAAAATGAGTAGATGAGGTTCTTAGGGACATGTTTAGTGACAGTGCTAGGTTAACGGTTGGACTCGATGATCTTAAAGGTCTTTTCCAACATAAATGATTCTATGATTCTGTGATTTCTAGAAACCTAAAGACACCTTGAGTTTTTCCTTCCTACCAGTTGTCTTCTTCTGCTTCAAGGCACAGTAGGACAGTAGTTTTTTTTTTTTAATACAAGCAATTTTTTCCTTTATAATTCTAGATCAGGTAATGTATTTGACTTTAAATTGCATCAAAGCTATTTCACAGATTCATTTCACTTCACGGATCTCTCCTGAGACTAATCACAGCTGCTTATGATTGAAGGTCAGTTTTTTGCAGAAGTCTTAGTTTTTGTGTATTAATGATTTTAAAAGGCAAAGAGCAGATCTCAAAAACTTTTCCAGCAAATGTTTAGTAATTTCTTCCAAATTCTCAGCTAGTATAAATTAAAATGGTACCATTGATAGGAAGGACTGAATTTACCTCCACTGAGAGTCTGGTCCTTGTAATTTGTTCCTTGTTCCCTACTGTATAAAAGTTTTCCCAGGTGCACAATTCATGGGTTTATCTCTAGTTATATAATGACCAACTAAAGGTCAGAAAATGCCATCTCCAAAACACTGAGCACTTACTGTTCATTCAGTCAGCAGCTTATGTAAATATATAAAAATATATGCATATATTTAGTGAAAACTAATAGAATAATATTTTTAAAATATACCTATAACAGGTGAAAAATGTCTTTATGAAATTAATTTTGTAAAATTATGATGGAGAATTATTAAATTATAACAAATGCACTCTACACCTGCAAAAATATGAATGATTTAAATGGGATAAGAATTGAATCTGTGACAAACTGGAGCCATCATCAGTTAATAGACTTTATTTCACTGAATTGGATCGATCTTGAGTTAATTTGCAGTCCATTCACCAAGAACTATTACAACTTGGCTGTGATGGAAGTGCTTTTATCACAAGACATAATGCAGTGAAATTGTACGATTAAGAGAAACAAGGTGAAGGAGAAAATTTGACACACACACTGGAATACATTTCAAGGCAAAAAAAGGTCTTAACAGCCACTTTACTGAATTGGTATGAATAACTTGTCATAAACACAATTTCTCCATTTGGAATTCAGGCTTTTGAATGCTACATACCATGTACAAGTATTTCCAAAAGATGGTCAGTACCCTAGAAATTTTGCAAGTCTAAATTATGATAAAAAAAACAGTTGGATAAAACAAACAAATCTAATGAGTGCAATCTCTTTCATTTATTAAATAAAAAAAGATAACTGAGAAGCAACTTGATTATGTTCATAAATACCTCCAGAGGGAGGAAATAGAAAGTACTTAAGTAGTCCTCCATGTAGCAAAGAAAGGCATAACAAGGAACAGTTGTTGGAAGTGAAATCCAAACAAATGCAAATGAGAAATCAGTCAAAAAATGACAGTAAAGATAATTAGCCCAAGAAACAAAGTATTGAGAGGAATGGTATGTTCTCCATCTTTTCAAGTTTTCCAGCTAAATCAGAAAGGCAATAACAAGATTTAATCATACAGCACTTTGGTCGTTGCCACACAGAAATTTGCTGGAAGCTATGAGTTTTTGTTTTGCTCCAAGGTAGTTGGAAGCAGTGCATCTGTATTGAAAGCCATTTTCCCAGTTTAACATGGCACACCTCTCAAACTGTGACTGCAACGAGCTTGCGTTCTGCAAAAGACCACGTGGAGTCTTTGGTACAAGTGTGTGAGGTGGGATTTTATGATAGACATTACACAGAAGGCCAGACCAGGTGGGAGCTGAAACAAGAAATCTACAAGGTAGAAGTCAGTAATGAGGGTTATCAGCTATCCAGTTGCAACCAGTGTGAAACCAAGACAAAAAGACATTTTAGCTTTTTCAGCCTTTTTTAAGCAACTATATTTTTGTGTTTTAAAGATAAAGCTATCAGTTTGTAAACTGACCTACATGTCAGCCTTTGATAAGTTTTAATTTTCCCCTGAAGTCATAATCTGAGCATCTTGTGTGATTTCAAGGCCAAACCTTAACATAGCCGTGTCCTTTTCTCCCTTATTTTGTCAGTCTTTTAGTATAATTGGCCTTAGTCTTAGTATGTAGCATGAAATGTCCCAGTTGTCCATCAAAAGACCAGTGACATCTTCTCAGTTCCATGAATTTTCTTTTACAATTGTTAGAAACACTTGTCCAGTTGTGCTGCTCAGAGGTACAGTATGTAGTAACATCACAGCATGGTAGTTTCTAGAAGAATGTGAGGACATTTCTGCCATAAGATTGTCCTTCTCTGACAACCTGGGAAATTCACACAGGCAATTTAAATTTATTTGTTTCCAGTACAGACTTTTTGTCTATGGTTTTCTTTGTGTTTCTAGATTAACTTTGAGGTGAGTTACAATGTTTCTTTCCAACTGATTTTAAAACACTTGCACAAGGGTTTGGAAGAGACTTTTGGAATTTATAGAGTATATTTTCACAAAAAAAAAAAAAAAGCCCAAAGCAAGCAAGCAAGCAACCAAAGCAAACCCAAGAGACAGGCTGAACTTCTACACCTGATGTCACTGATGCCATATAAATAAGTAAAATACTTTATGTCTTATTATATTTCCTTGAAAACCTATTCCGAAATGGTAATTGAAGTTTACATATTTTCTAACAGATTATTTTCTCTACTGTCTGCTTACAATGTCACAGGTTTTAGAATTTGAACTTTATTGGAAAAGCATGGGAAATACACATACAAAATTATTCCAAATCAGGTCAGATGTACCTTCCAACATTTTAAATACAGAAATTACAGAAAAAATAGATATCTGTATCAGAAAATGCCCATATTAAAACCAACCAACCAAGCAAATAAACAAAATCTCCTGCTACCATTTCTTGCTTGGTATGAAGAAAGTGTGATTATTAAAAAAAAAAAAAAAAAGAATAAAACTAAACCTGAAAACAATTTTCCCCCTTTTTTAAAATCAACTAAACAAGCAAACACCCCCACCCAAAAAACCAACCAAACAAACAAAAAATACCAACAAAAAAACCCAACACAACAGCTGGGGTCATGGTTTTTGAAAAAGGCAGAACTAAGGATAACTGATGGGATGCAGATTTCAGGGCTATCTCTAAATCCAGCTACTAGATTTGTGTCTCTTACTAGTGTAGTTTCATGGAAAGTGTTGTTGCTAGAGGCAAAAACTTCATTTCACACCCTTAAGACTAAAGATGTAGAAGGGAATTACAGCTTTCAGTGCTGTCAGCAGTTTTAATCTATGTCTATAGTAGGAAATTAAATTGTGCCGGTTTCCATTCTCAACAGGCAGTTTGCCAAAGGCTGAATTGTTTTACTTACATGGGCACAGGCCAAGCATGCTCAGGTCCTATGCACATCTGAGTTACAGGTCTAGGCAGCACCTCTAAACCTAATTCCTGAAGGAAGACTACAAACCTCTAATGGAGGGAGAAGGAAGGAGGATGTTTTTTGATTTAAATTATTTCCTTTTCCCATGATTTCACAAAATCAGAGAATGTTAGGGATTGGAAGGGACCTCAAAATATCATCTAGTTCAATCCCATTTCCTCCCACCGCCTACCATTTGTCCTTCAACAAAGAGTTGCAACAACGGTGTAGTTAGATCCAGGAAAAAAATACAATAGAAGGGTACTAACACATTAGAGTAGTACATATAAGACACTATTCCTAACACATAGTTTCCTGTACAGAAAACAATTTAATAAATTCCTTAACATACACCTCAACTGGCTCGGATGGCTAATGTTTAATTTGCATCCATGATTTAATCTTAATCAAACAGAATAGTACTGAATGTAGACTTAGTGCAAGGACTGAAAGGCATCCCAGCCTGATCCTTCTCTCATTTGTCCAGGTCAAAGTCAGGAGCAACTCCACCCTAAAGAACACAGTCAGACTGGAGTAAAACTGGTGTAAACAAGAGTGGACTCCTGTTGTACAAACTGGAGCAATTTCAGACCTGGCATTGAATTCTGATAAACATGCAAGAGTGCAGCTGTATATTAAATAACTGTTTTAGAACAAAAGCAAGCCACTAATGCATACATTTTTCTTCAGACTAATAGGTGGCTGAAATATGTATTTCTGAAATAAATGACAGGGATTGTTAGCTTTTGAGACATGTTTTCTTCAGCTGCCTATAATGACGCTAGAAAATGAAGGAAAAATTGCCTTAGATTCACAGACAAGAATATGCTTTTATGCAAAAGAGACATCAGGCTGTGATCTATATGGGGAATTTAAGATGTGTGCCGAGACGTAACTCCTGCCAAGAATACCTAAAGCCCAGACTGGGGAGGAGGAGGATGGAGGCTACAGGAATGTTGAGTAGGACATTTTTGCCTTAAGCTGTAATTCTGTCTCCCAGAAGGACAAAAAAAAAAGCCAAGGAGCAGGGGAAAAGAGGTTTGGTCTGTGTCTTTAGGGCAACACTCCACAATAGCCAAAACACTGTGTGGAGAGGCTGTGTCTTTTCAAGAAGAGCATACCATGAACAGAGACTAAGCTTTTGGTCTCTGAAGTTCTGTTTTGTCTGAAAACAAAGGAAAACAAGATACATAAAGAAATTAAAGTTTCCCTTGTCAGACATGACAAAGTTGAAGAATCATGCACAAAAGATCTCCTTCTGCTACATGTCTTTGGAACATTGGTTCTTTTTTAAGTCTTGATCTCAAGCTAAGACTTCCAAGGACCTATTGAACTAGAACAAACTCTCCATTGTCTTCTATGAAAACATCTTTCTGAGTGCTGAACCTGATCTTTTCCTACAGTGGGAGGTTTTTCACTCTTCCAGTCCCTGCCTTTACCTTCTACAACTTGGGCAGTGTGACTAGAGCACTTACTGGTAAAGACTGAAGCAGAAAAAATTGTTGAGTACCTCAGCCCTCTCCATATCCTGGGTAAACAGGTCTCCCGTTTCCTTCCAGAGAGGGTCCACATCTTCCCTAATTTTCCTTTTATCACTAATGTACCTATAGAACTTGCCCTTGATGTCTCTGACCAAATTTAGTTCTATCAGGGCTCTAGTTTTCTTAACCTGATCACTGGCTGGTTGGACAATTTATCTGCATTCCTCCCAGGCCACCTGTCCTTGCTTCCAACCTCTGTAGGCTTTTATTTGTGTCTGAGTTTGTCCAGGAGCTCCTTGTTCATACATACAGGCCTCCTGGTGTTTTTGCCTGACTTTCTCTGCTACCAGCACCTGGTGCGATGTGACCCACTGGTGAGGGCATTGCATGTGCTGACATCACCCTTGGCTCTTGGTTCCATGTCCCTAAGGGAGCAGATGGACCTTGCTGCTCCCTGACATGTGGATCTTGATTAAAATCGCATGCATAGCCATGTCCTGTGCTGAGCATAGCAGGAATGTGTGAGCTGTGACATGAGCAAGCCTAGAAAAATGTGTCCTTAGATGATCTAGGCATTTGAATTTCCAGGCAGCCTGAGGTAGGTGACTAGATGCTCATCTCCACCCAATAGGTGGTGACCTAGTGTCAGATAGCAGCAGGGTATAAGGCATCTAAAAAAAAATAGCTCCAAAAATAGAGGAGCTGGAGCAATCCGGTCCCAGCAATCTCTAAAGCACACATGCACTTTGTCTCTATTGTATTTAAAGCACCTTTATTTTGCTTTGTGTTTTTGGTGTTTATCTATGTTCTGGATCAAAGCACAACTTTTCACTCATTTTTTTCTGACAATCTCCTGTCAATTAGATTATAAACTCTTTCATGGAGGAATTTGTCTTATAGGTGTGTCCAGTATTTACCATAATCAAGACTCTCTTTCAGCTGGAAATCTCTAAGTACTACTTTAACAGGATATAATCATGCTGTCAACAGTGATGATGTCTGTGTAAGGTTTGGCTTCCTTCTGCGTGGCAGTTGCACTTCTCCACCTGAGAACTGGTGTGGCAGTTGCACATCCCCCTCTGAGAACTGGAGCCTTCAATGGGGCAGTTAATGGCTCTTTTGTGGGACCCGGAGTTGGTTTACAGGGTCATTAGCAGAGGAGGGGCCCAGAGAAGCTGAGAAGCTTCTGGACCATGTTGTAATGCCCACAGCCAGATCTGATTAGACTATAAACGGGGCTCCCACCGAACATCCCATTTGTGTGGTCTTCTCGGAGCAGTGGGTCTGCTGAGCCAGAGCCCTCCCCTTAGACTGGAACAGTCTAAGGAAACTTCCCGGGATTGGGAGAGCCTCACCTCCTTGTTTGGGTGAGTGATAATATTCTTGAATAAGTCCTTGCCTAACCCAGGCAAGTGATAGTTTACTCTGGAGTCAGAGGACTCTGTTTATTTTCTTGTGAGTGTGTGCATGTACACTGTGGATACTCATCATTCTCAATTTGCTGCACCCCAATAATCTCCTCAACTGATATCCAAACCTGTATTTTATGTTATCAGAGTGCTAACTAATTGTATAAACCCTGTTTCTAGTCAGTTTATTGGCTGCACTTTTCTGGGCAGAATAAAGTCTGTTTTGGAACTTATTGTTTGCCTAAAGCTGACTTTGGGGTGCTTCCATGACAGCCTGGCTAATGATTTTTGCAAGGACCTGGAGCACCTTTTCTGTTTTCTTTGCCTCATACTTCTACACTAAGAAGAGGGAAATCATATATATGAGGGCCACAGCATAACACGAGATAATAAAACTTTCTGAGTATAATCTATCACATAAGCAAAGTATTTTGGAAAGAAAATATTCCTATAAGTGTGATTCTTCAACTGACTTGTGGTCTTAGCATTCTGATGGAGAAAGGGGAGTTTAAATAGCTGAATTTGTACATATTCACATATGAATCCACATCTATTTATGAATGGATTTTTTGGTTTGAAGGGTGAAAGAAATCTGGTACAAGTGATAGAATCTGATCTTATCTGTATTTCTTACAGCCTCTGGAGGAATTTATAATACAAAAAACACATGGTGAAGCAGGTTGGTATATTTAGGATTCAGCATTTTGTTTAAAGCCTGCTCCCAGAACTGCTGTAATGATATGGGTGAATGTTGATTTCTATTAATTACATTGCAAATATGTACAGCATGTTCTGTCCCTGGGAAGATGCCACTATGAAGAGATATCACAGCTGAATTGCCAGAGAATTCAAGTGTGATGGGGAGGGGGAGGAGGGAGGAAGGAAGGAAGGCACAAAGAACAAAATGTCCCCACAGCCACCCACGAGGACACAGTCCTAGTGAGATATGAATCAGCCACAGCCAAGGAAGCCTTGATGCCTAAAGGGGATTATGTAAAAATCTGAGATAAGTGGTGTCACTAGCACCTTTGGCTACTTCGCAGGCATTTAACTGTGTCTTCTAATCTGGGAATAGATGCCCTGAGCTCTCCTCTAGTCTGTGGAGAAGGCCAAGCAGCTGCTGAGGGTGATAACTTTAATAAGGACCTTAGAGCAGACAGGCTTGTAAATTAGGCATCTGAGGTAAATGCAATTTGGGTGTGCTGAATGCAAGCCTACAGTTTAAATCTGCTGTTTTAACAATTTGTGGACAGCTCTTTACCACCTAATCTCACAGACTGTAGTCTCCTTGGGAAAGTGCAATATCTTCCCCAATCCAGTATTCTGTTGTAAAAGATGGATGTGAAAAGAATACTGATGAGGCATCATTACCATAACAAAAATACATTAAAACAACAACAATAAAACAAAAAAACTCCAAACTCTTCACTAAAAAGGTAAGTCTTTGTGCTTTTACTGACCTTGACAAAACAGGAACTTCTGTAGAGCCTTGATACACAAGAATCAGAAATTGTCATTGCTGTTATCTACTCAGTAAAGTGAGTATGGATCAAACTGTGTTCACACACACTGATATCTCCTAAGTCAGCTATTCAACTAGGTCTCCTTGACTTATGATTGTGACCCTTTGCAGATGCTTTCTTCCTTGACTGGGGAGGTCTAGAGTGATTTAATAATCCAGACTAAGTGCACCCAAAACTGATCACAACTAACAAATCATTATCACTAGCACATATTTCTGAGAAGGCAATCATAATTTTGATATTCAGCTGCTAATTTTGAAACCACACTAGGACTAAAAAGATATTAGGTTGTGTATTACTTGTGTGTCAGTGCCACAGGAGCACAGGGAGAACAACGTTGAATAGTATTTCATTTGAAAGTCACTTACCTTTTGGGATATATAATGTTCCGTTTAAGGGACATCACATAACAGCCCCTCGGCTCTGCAGATGTCTATACTGTGACTCCAGTTTGCTTCTAGGAACCACTATTCTACACTTTTCTGAACTTGCCTTTGACTGTGGATGGTATAGACAGGAATAGGAAGTCAGAGGAACAGAAATGAAATGAAGAAGCTCTGAGATTTGTATCACTGGAAGATCTGTGCTCAAATGTGGCACAGACACGACTTCATGCTATGATTTCAAGCTATGTGAAGCTCAGCCACCAGTACAGCTTCAATAGATTTGTAGAAAAGAGACAGTTACAGGTTTTATCACCTCAATGGTCAGTAGGTATGTGATCAAGGTCATAACTTGCTCACTGAGGACTGATGCCACTCACCATTTAAGGCTACCAATTTCTGCAATATTTCTGTTCCATAAGTGGCCTCTTTAAAGAGATGAGCAAGATGATCCTTACAGAGAATATGATAAAAAAACACACAAAAAAACCCCCACAAAATCTCTATGCACTGTGGATAATTTGCTTATTTATCAGAGACAAACACGTGGCTATAGTTGGTAAAAGAGAAATTTCAGTAGAGAGAGGGAATGGGAATACAATACACAGGTTGAAATGTCAAGGAAAGAAGTCTCAGAAAGTACCACTTCACACGGGCAATTCTGACTCATGTTATACAAGGTGTGTTATGAATTTTTGCACATCATTCATAAGCAATGTATGTTGAAACATCATACCAGCTCAATGACCTAAAAATGGCTGTTCTTTATACACTTGTAATAATATATCTCAAAAGCAAGGGTTTCTCACTTATAATTGTCTATATTTAAATACGTCTGAATATGCAGAAAGGCTATACACAAATGAAGAGTGAAGTAAAATCTTTAAACATCATAAGGAAGACAATTTACATTGTTTGATCCTTTATTCTCAGTAACTTTTTTTATTAGTTACTTTGATTCCAACACTTAAAAATTCAAATGTATAATAAACTTCGATGCTTTGTTTAGTTGTGTCCAAAGGTTCACAAAGCTGAGATGAAATGAGATTTTTTTTAATTGTGTTTTGCTGGGTTTTTGTTTGTTTGTTTGTTTGTTTAATAAGGCTTCACTTTATCAATGTACATAATAACATTTTAATAGTTATCATACTGTGGATTTAACAAGATACTTGGTAAAAACCAAGAAGTTTAGTTTCCATTTGAGTATTAAGGCAATTAAAAACATTCAAAATGAGAAAAGATCTGCTGAAGTCACTAGGCTGAAAGTACTGTGATTTGTACAGACTCCTGGAAACACTCGTTTCCTCGTCGGTGCTCTAATTCCTTGCATATGACAGGTCAGACTGTAGCCTTTTCCACATTCTTGAAATCAGAGTTCTATTTACAGGGAGTAGTTTTTTCCCACTGTTCTTGTTATCTGCATGTTGCTGGATCAACAACGAAGTTTGTTTGTAAGTAGTTCAAAGCTACTTAAAAGATTGTACACCTAATCAATTTTAGTTTTTAAATATATCATGAACATTTCACCACAGTTTCAGAAATCCACAGCAAATGTCTCCCCTACAACATCCACCCTCCATTTCTTGCAGTTTGCTATAATCTGGTGTGTAAAGCTTCCAAAAGTTGTGGTACAGCCTATTTTGAGAGAACTTGTAAGCAGGAACACATTAATGGGTATCAGGTGCAGCTATGAATTTAATGAATGGTTTGTTGGAAATCACATCAAATAGCAACATCCGTCTGCAGATGAGCTCTGCAATGTCCTTATTTCAAGCCCAGGCAGATGGAGGATTTGCAACATGCTTACTGTTTTCTGGTTCATGCAGCATCGCTTGCTTGTAAATACATTTGCAATCATGCTTGAAAAGATTTGGAGCTTGACTGTCCAGCCTTTTGTTTTTGCAGCTTCCTCTTCAAAGTAATGAATATAGGAAGAATGTAACAAGGTTCATCATGAGAATCAGACTAGTTTAGGATTTTGTTCTGCTCAAAAAACCCACACATCTTTTTATAAAATTGTCATTACTTTCTGATGTCATAGCAAATTTATAAGTTCCATCTTTAGGAACAAAAAAAGGAGAAATACGACATCAGGTATCAAGATCAGCGACTTGCTAACATATAGCAAGTCACATCATACAGCTCTTTTAGAGCATCACTGTAAATTATTTTTTAATACTGGTGTTCAAAAATATCCCAATTTATTTTCATTTTCAGCCATTTGCAATCCAAGTACTACCTCCAATACTTATATATGGCTGTCTACTGAGGAAAGAAGAGCTGAAAACACTTTACTAGGAAATCATTTGTATGGTACCTGAATGGATAGACCAGACTAGCAGGTGCTACTTTCTTCCCTTAGCCCTTCCCAAAAAGAGCTGTAGGCTCTTTTTTTTGCCCTGTGTTTCAAACAAGAAGGATAACAGAGGAAAAGGAAGAACATATTGAATATTGATGTTCGTCTCACACATAAGGAAGTCCATTTTGGGAATGGTTACAAACAAGGACTGTTTATTAATGATATCCTGATCCTAAGTGGCTTCTGAAAGTTGCTGATCAATAACTGGACCAAGTTTAATCTCCTGCAAATAACTGTCCCCTCTCTTGATCTAGATAGCAGGTAATTAAGACCATGTTTTTGAAGGACCATGTTACTGATTGGGTGAGATGAGATTTCACGGAGACATACAAAAGCAGTAGAAAGGTGTGAAAATATTATTTGATCATATTATTCTGCCTTAAATACACAATGTAAAATATTTTTCTGTAAGATTCAGTTCCAGGTAGAAAAAAAAATAGTCTTATTCCTATTCTCACTTCTACCATGTTAACATAGCTTCACTGACTTCAGAACTACACCCAGTACACAAATAACACAGAACACTATTGGAGTCAATGGGCCTCTGATGACTCACATCAGTTGGAGTTGCAGTTCAGCTTGTTGTCTGCAGAAATTTCCAAACTTGGAAACTCTTTCTCACATTTCTAGCAAAGTCAAAATAGGTCTTTGTGAAATAACTGCAGCAAACAGTAAATGATCTATGAAATGAAATATCTCATCCATCCCATACATGAAGAATGTGCAGAGGAAGCTTTGTCGCTTTCACCACGCAGTTTCAAATGAGTCCCTGATGCAGAACCATCATTTGTGTGGAGTAATGGGATGTAATGCTGTCATTCTTATCTGCTGTCAGGTATGGCACTTGCATATACAGAGATTCAGATTTTATTTCTTCCACATTTTATGTAATAAATGCTGTCCTTTATTCTCTCAAGAAACTTCCACTGAGTTAGATGGAAGCTGAGCCTGCAGTGCTGGGGAACTATTCATGTCTATACAAATATTTTACATGTGAATTTTTATCTATAACAAATCTGATCTCTTAGTATGTGTCTACTGCATAGTGTAGTGATGCATTAAAGACCCCTAAGCTTTCCATCAATAAACTGGCATATCTAGTGTGTTGACATACAAATGTATTGGCTCAGGTCATGAAAATAGTGCTGATTTACCAGCTTGGTGACATGTCTGAGCTAATATTGCTTGCAAGATATTCATTCAAGCACCAGCTCTGCACCGTATTGCATTCATATCATTCAGAAGGTCTACATTTCACCTAAATTCCTTCATTTTGAAATTAAATAACTGGTTCATGCAACTTGCCTAGGTTTTTTCACTAGACAAGTCCAAATGGTAGTTCATCTTACTGACTATAAACATCCCTCTGAATAGCTTTTATGAGCTTAATCAGAGTAGAAAGAGCATAGAGGACCGGTTTAGACTATCTCAGTCCAGTCAAGTTAGGTTTGGTGAACCCCACTTGAACAAATGATTCAACAGTCATTGTAAGATTTCTGCTGTGTACAACGACAAATACTAACAAATACCACAAAAGTAAAAAAAAAAAAAAAAGTTCTTTTTGGTTCTGCACTAGGAGGAAAATGAGTTCCAGTAAGTTCTGAAACTTAAAATAAAAAGGCGGCAGTGAGGCTGGGGAAGCTTCTGAAAAGGAGCATTTGTTTTCTGTCCCACTGGGTTTCTAAAACTTTGCTTATTTTTAGTAGCATGAAGATTTAATGCCTTAATGTGATGGGCGAATGAGCTTTGCAATATGCTTATGATTTTGAAAACCTGAATCTGCAGATGTTTGACTTTTTCGTTGGCATCTCTGCTATGACAACCATGTCTGACCCACACAGGACAGAAGTTTAACCAGGATCATGCAACCATACTCTGCCAATCTCATTAAGGTTATTTCACTGTATTATGGATGGTCATGGATTAGACTCTGTGTGGTGAATATATGGGGACTGGTTTCCAGTAGCATTCATGCAGTCAACAAAGCAACTCCTATTCAGACTATGGATGTTTAAGCATTTCTAAAAGACATAATATTTTGATACATCTCATCTCTAAATTCTTAGCCTTTATGATTCATTTGACCATGCAGGTCTGCTTGGCAGAGATGCAGTAGGAAATTTAGGCATCAGTCTTGGGGTGCTCCAGAGTTCCTGTGCACTCTTGCTGAAGCTTTGTAGGAAACAGTTTGCTTGTCTTTGAGAGCAGGGTGATTTGATCACTCTTGGCAGCCACAGTTTCACCCACATATTTTGTTTTGTTCCAAGAATGCCAGGAAAATGTTCTTTCTTTTAGAAAACAGTCTTCTTCCTTCTGAATTCATATTAAGATATCCTCAGAGGGCTTTGCTGTCACCTTCAGTAGGTTAAAACAACAGGACATCCCCCTTCCTCCCACTGACTTTGAAGAACCTCACACGAGGTTGCCTTTTAAAGCTTTTGAGCTACAGTCTGGAATCTACATGCAGCCACCATCATGCTAAAGAGCAGCATCTAAGAACCTGAAAACTGCATTTGCATTCCAGTAGAAGAGAATCAACACGCAGTTATTAGATATCCCCAGTCTATACCACTCCATGGGATATGTGAATGAGGCAGCTGCTGCTGTCAATTCTGTGCAACGTAGACATACCCAAGCTAACGAGAAACTAGCTTGCTAAGGCAGAAGGAACCACACAGACCTCTCATTCCCAAATGTCACATGATTTTCTGTGCTGTTTCATTCAATCTGCTTGGGTCACAAACCAGCTAAGTCCAAAGCAGTTTGTATGTATTTTCACTACATGACAGGTAGAGTGGTGCAGCTTCATGACGCTGGGTAAGAAAGAAATTTCCATATCTCATGTTATTTATCTACCTCAACAATGCTTATTTATCTATTCCCAAAAGTGATGGAAGGGTTGACAAGCCGATGGTGACATGAGTATCATGTCAGCTGACCAGAGCCAGACCTCCACAGAGGAGGTAGCATGAAGTTGAAGAGTTCAAATAAGTATGAGCGAAAAGCCCAGTGACACAGCATGAGCAAGGGAAGCATGTAGGTAGCATGTAGCAGGCCATTGCAAAAGGCAAACCTTTTCCCTCTCCCTAAATCTGAAAGTTTGTAGGGGGTTTGACACACAACAAAATGACCATGTGTTGATTGTTTCAACTCAGTAACTGCAAGTGGTGAACAGGATGTGCTTTGACTTCACTTAACCGTCATCTACTTTGTACGGAAAGATAGGAAAATACATTTTCTGCCCTTGTTTTGGAGTGAAGATCCATCTTACAGTATTTCAAGAGAAGTTTCATTTAGGAATCTCTCATCTACTTTAGTAACTAACAACAGACCATGAGGTACAGTCACTATGAGCAGAGAACAGATAACCCACGTCCTCCATGCCTTTATGATAATTGTATCCTGACCCAGCAGACAGAGCATCATTTTCCCAAACTTGTGTGTGCTGGAAGATGCACACATGGACATTTTTTCCAGCTCAATTATGTCCTTGGAGCTCTTACTCTTGGTCAACATCTAATGCCACCTCAAATACCTGCCTAAGAAGATAGGAGAATAAGGGCAAGGGTGCTTCTAATACACTACAATAATGCATGACATCTATGTCATCCAGACACAGAGAGAGGAGAAAGACCACCTCTGTGTTTTCTTACAACTAATGACAAAGGGGAGAGATGTGGGGAGTGAAGAAAGAGAGAGGAAGATTTTGTTTTGAATTGCTATTTTCAGATAAATTGTCCCTACAGTCAAATAATTGATCCAATTTGCCATTGTTTAGATGCTACAGAGAAACTCAAAGCAATCAAAAGTTAAAAAAAAAGAAAAAAGGAAGAAGGAAAAAGCTAGACTGAGTATTAAGGCAAACAGAACAAAAGAAAACACTTTAAAAAGAGAGCTACAGTGAATTCCTAAGAGAAATGGTGGAAACTCCAAAGTATTCATTGTACTTTTTTTTTTTTTTTCCTCTCTAGCTAGAGCAGAAAATATACTTTTGAGAACAATTCTTCATTGTCAGGGGAATTACGTATATTTCCTACTATAGCTTTCCTATCTCAGGTTTCTATGAATATGTGAGATAAGACAATGGGGGAAAGCCATAAGCTTCAGCGCTCTGCAGAAGAGTAACATTCATGCAATTCTGTTGTGAAAGACAGATGACTTATTTATTTATTTATTTTACTTCAGGTAATGAAAGAATTTTCGGTGACAACAGCCTGTGTGAAAAAAAATGAGGCGTGCATAGAAAAATACAACTCTACTACTTTTGTTTACTGGTGTTCCCAATCCCAGGTTGAAGCATCAGGTTTCTGCTAGTATAGCCAGGGGAATTTCTGTGCAATTACTTTAGGAAATGTGCCTGCTTTTGCTGAGCAGGAGAACAGGTTCATGGTTCTTTGCAACTTCCCTGTGAACTTTAATCTTCATGTAGGTGTATGTCTGGTTAAATAACTTCACGGCTTTCCCCTTCTGCTACTTAAGACTACATTCCTATTAAATCTGGTATTTCACTGTTGTTTCAAAAAGACTGAATATAGAATCTCATATACATGGCTTGAACCTTTGATATTTGCATCCAAGTGTGTTCAAAGAATATCACCATATAGTTACAGATATATCCTAAGTAACAAACACTCTATAAGAAAGAAACAAAGGCTTGGAGCAGAGTATTTTGTTCTCTGAATAGGTGTTTTGCTTTTAATATTGTCTTTTTTCTTGTTGACTTAGAAGGTTTACAATCATACTTCATCTCAGAAGAAAGAATAATTCAGATGAACTGGTCACTTTTGACAGTAAAAGGATATTTTATGTGGTTCTCCACTTGTTCCCAAGGAGAAATAAACAAAATCACACAGCTCTAGCCACATGAATTTCAGTTCAGCAGAAATGTTGGAAGGAAAGTAATAGCTTATCAATTGACAACAGTATAAAAAAGTAAACAAAACCAAAAACCAAAACCAAAACACACACACACAAAAACAAAGAACGAAAAACAAACAAACAAAAAAAAACCCCAAAACCAAAAACAACAACAACAAAAAAAACAAAACCAACCAAACAAACCAAACCAAACCAAACCAAACAAAAAAAAAAACAAAACCAAAAAACCAACAATGTATTATCCAGGCAGTCTCACTGAGAGCATAAATGAAAGATTAATAGTTCATATGTTTTTCATTGTGATACTTCGACACTTGACCAATGGGAGGGAAAATATCCTTCTACAATTAAATAGTGATTTCTCAGTCAGACAGTTACACTAGATTCTTATAGGGGTGAGCAATCAGAGAGAGATCAAGACCTACATTTTCTGGAGTGTGCAGTGTAATCACTTCCATAGTGCGAAGTAAGTCAAAGGAAGCAATTACATGTCCAAATTCTTTTATGCACATGATCATAGGCTTTACTTTTTAAAACAGTAGTTCCGTGGAATTATTGGTGTAATTTTACTGAAAGAAATACTGTTGCAGCTGAGATTTTGCATGAGATAATAATAGATTTCATTTTGTATTGTCTCTTTATAGATTTTATTTTATGCTAATAGATCTGGTTGTGGATGTGGAGCATGCAGTTGAGTAGCACACCTTTTAAATGGCTTAGGATCAGATTCATTCAGAGTACTTCAGATGTTTTCTTGTTTTAGTTCTATAAGCGAAGGTATTGTATGAGCGGAGTGTAAACAGCCCATATAAACAGCAGGGCATGCTCCCATGCACATAGGAGTAACTATGCCCTCTCCCCTTTGCCAGCAGTGATGTGTCAAACCTCTCCTGTGCACCCACAGGGTTGCAGCCCAGATGAACATTGCTCTAGACAAGGAGGTGCCCTGGGGTGACACTCTCTTGAGTCTGAGCTGATGGCACACTTTGCACCTGAGGTGGTCTATAGGCAATATGGGTATAACAGATCCCTTATAATCATGAGCTACCAGGCACAAGCCTGTTTTGGAGAGCACCTGGATTCCTGTCCCCAATGATACAGTGCAAAAGAGTCACTATCTCCTTAGAATTCATAAAACAGTTTAGGTTGGAAACGACCTTTGAGATCACTGAGTCCAACCTTTGGTCTAACACTGCCAAGTCCACCATTAAACCATGTCATTTAAGCACCACATTTACATGTTGTTTAAATACCATCAGGGATGGTGACACAACCACTTTTCTGTGCAGCCTGTTCCAATGCCTGACAACCCTTTCCGTGAAGAATTTTTTTTCCTGATATACAACTTAAACCTCACTTGGCACAACTTGTGGCCATTTTTTCTTGTTCTATCACTTGTTACTTGGGTGAAGAGACCAACATCCTCCCTGCTACAACTTTCTTTCAGGTAGTTGTAGAGAGTGATAAGATCTCCCTTCAGCCTCCTTTTCTCCAGGCTAAACAGCCCCAGTTCCTTCAGCCGCCCCTCATCAGACTTGTGCTCCAGACCCTTCACCAGCTTTGTTCCCCTTCTCTGAACTCTCTCCAGCACCTCAATGTCTCTCTTGTAGTGAAGGGTCCGAAACTGAAGACATTATTCAAGGTGGGGCCTCACCAGTGCTGAGTACAGTGGGACAATCACTTCCCTAGTCCTGCTGGTCACACTATTTCTGATACAAACCAGGATGTTAGGCTTGTGGGCTACCTGGGCACACTGCTGGCTCCTATTCAGCCATCTGTTGACCAATACCCCCAGGTCCTTTTCTGCTGGGCAGCTTTCCAACCACTCTTACCCAAGCCTGTAGCACTGCCTGGGGTTGTTGTGACCCAAGTGAAGGACCCAGCACTTGGCCTCATACAATTGTCCTCAGCCCAGTGATCCATCCTGTCCAGATCCCTCTGTAGAGCCTTCCTGTCCTCAAGCAGATCAACACTTCAGCCCAGCCTGGTGTTGTCTGCAAACCTTCTGAGGGTGCACTTGATTGCCTCATCCAGGTCATTTGAAAAGTCATTAAACACAACTGGCCTCAATAATGAGCCCTGAGGAACACCACTTGTGACTGGCTGCCAGCTGGATTTTACACTATTCACCACAACTCTTTGGACCTGGTCATCCAGCCAATTTTTTACCCAGTGAAAAGTACACCTGTCCAAGCTGTGAGGATCAATTCCTCTTTGTGTAACACCCAGTAAATGCAGCACCAGGTTCTCCATGGAAGGTGTGAGGGAAGAGTGGCTCAGGGTTGTGCAACAGCTGCTTCATGATGCCTGATTCACTCTACAAACCTCTGATTGAAATGACCTACTGCTTCTCACTGGTTAAATCTAGGTAAGGATTGGGGAACCCCTCCAGCCTCTGGGTCTCTTCCTCTGCTTCAGTGTTGTTAAGACTCTGTGACAGACTGGAGCAATCACTCCCAAACATTGTTGTACACTAACATGTACCAAGTTTGGATACATGGGAGACAAGGACCCTGGACCATCCATGTTCCATCAAATCCCAGAAGCAAGGTGTTAACAGAGGCAAAGTCTTCCTTTGTAAAAATCATGTAAGCCCAACAGATTATTAATATATTTGCACATAAGCATGAAATACTGTATAGTTTTCAATTATGCAGTTGTAATTATCTGCCAGTCACATCTATGCAGAACTAATATTGATTTTGGGTACAGCACAAAACTTTCTACAGCAATGGATAAAGTGATCCTAACTTCTCTGGCTGTGTCTGCAGATCTGAGATTTTTACATTTCTCTACATAGTGATTCATTCCTTTGTAATGATATTAATTTTGTGGAGTGTCGATATACAATTAAAGGTGTGTGTTGTATGTCACTGTGTTAATCTTCCTATGAAACATGAAGGTTTAGATCCACTCCTGTAAATCAGTAAAGCTCCACTGAAATCAATAAAGCTGCAGTGATTTGATCTTGTTGTGCATCTGAATTGCATAATTTTCTTGCTTTCATGTAAACCAAATTAGTATTTCCTGAATTCAGATAGCTTGTTTTTCTTAAATTTACCCACCACAATGCTAGATCTTTATAGAAATAAACAGAGAGAACAGCTATAGTTACCAACAAGAAGACTAAATATAGAATTTTATGCCATAGTGCAAAAAAAGCAACTGATCTGACATCCTGCTCTAATTAAAGTATGCTAATTATGGGAACAGTTTTATTCAAATTACACTTTGTATGTATAAATGCAACATATGACAAATTTTTAAATATTTCTGCAAGCATAGAAATAAGATAATTGAAATCCTTCATGTTGTGTTTCAGTTAGGGTTGGCCAATTCCCTTTTTTTAATGCCATATATGAAACACCACATTACAAATAAAAAGCTAAGTGAAAGTGCTAAGTTACTGATTTTAATCAGTAGGATGATTTTAACACTATGAAACCAAGAGTCACAGTAGAGGCTAGGAATCATTGACTGTCTTCTGATTTAGGAGATTTCCAAAGAAACTTGGAACTGAAAGAAAGCTTTAGTCATTTGTACCAGCATGAGCACTGACTACGTTTAAAGGCACTCTGCTACATGTGTGTGCTGGACGATGTGGTCAGGATGTTGGGCAGTGTTAAGTTTCAAGACAGATAATTTTGGAGCTGTATCCCATTGCTGCAGAGTTTGCCTGAAGTAGTCCTCCCACTGGTGTCAGTGGACTTAAGGTCTAAATTCAGTTGCATAAACACAGTCAGCTAGTGTTGTTTGGCATAGACTCGTGTATATGTGGCATCCAAATAGTACTAGTCAATATGAATCCATGATTTCCAAGAGTGACAGCTGAGAGTGAACTTGTGGGATCCCCTCAGGCACAGCAAATGGCACTAAGTGCCTCTGTGTGGCCAACTGAATCAAGCCTCCAGGGCTGAATTAATTTTCCCAATGTGAGTTACACAATTTATATTTATACATCTGAGTTAGTCTCCCTGTTTGACCTTTCCAGACAGAAATAGGTACAATGCATTTGATTTATTTTGGATGTTTACATTTGGGTAAGACACCTTGTCTCCAGTTCCCTTTACTGGCTTTAAAAAGCTTTCAGGAAACTCAGTTATTGGCATATTCACTGTAGATACTTTTGCTTGGTGTAGTGCTCTAAACATAAACACTAAGGGTCATCTGCTAACATGCAGTTCTGAGTTGCCTAGTACATTATATTACTTTACTTTTCATAATTCTTCAACTGATTGCCTTGCAGAATACTGTTGTGTGCTCTGGATCTTCCCACTTGAAAGGTTAGTGTCCCACAAGCCTCAGAAATCTAATTAAATCAGAGGAAATTTACAGCAAATTCAGACTTTTGATTCCATCATTTTGACCAGTACCTAGCCCGCCTACCTGTTTTTCCCCTGATAATTAATCACAGTCCAATACAGGATTAGGGTCCTTGTGGTTTCATTATTTCAAAACTTCCTGCCTCTGGCTGACAAGAAGAGTATTAGTATAAGACATTAATATGGTAACTAGAAGCTTTCCACTAACTTTAATGAGCTTCGGACTAGAATCATAAAGACAAAGTCTCAACAAACACCTTCATGGAGAAAGAGAGTGGCTGAAAGAAGTCATACAAGGCTGACCAACGGTTTCACACTGTTCACATGATCCTGTTTGCCTTCATGTTTCTCAGTATGATGCAATGTCTTCACACCATCCCATGGCTATGGGGAATTTCATGGTGTTTTGATTTCTATTTGAATAAGAATCTACACTTCTCCGAAGCATAGGTCTGCTGTGGGTTGGGCTTGGCCAGCAGCCACTTGCCCACACAGCCACTTGCTCACTCCCCTCTGTACCCTGCCTCCCCACAGGGTGGAGGAAAGAGTAAGAATGAAAGTGAGAAAACTTGTGGGTTGCGATAATGACAGTTTAATAAGTGAAGGAAAGATTGAAAAAAAAGAAAGGGGGGCTGGGGATGAAAAAAGCTATGCAAAAGCAATCATTCACCACCTCCCACCAGCAGACTCATGCCCAGCTACCTTGGAAATCAAGTGCCCACCTCCCACTCCTTTGTTGTCTACCCCAGTTTTTGTTGTTGAGTGTGATGTTATATGGTATGAGATAACACTTTGGCCAGTTCAGGTCATCTGTCTCAGCTCTTGCCCACCTCCAGCCCACTCACCAGGGAGGCAGAGTAAGAAACAGAGAAAGCTTTGCCATTGTGCAAGCACTGATCAGCAACAACTGGTGTGTCATCAACACTGTTTTAGCCACAAATCCAAAACACAGCCCCATGTGGACTGCTATAAAGAAAATTAACCCTGTCCCAGCCAGACCAAGTACAAGGTCTAATGTCACCACCTTCTTGGGGGCAAGGCAAAATCTGGAGTACTGGAGAACAGCATGGTTTCTGTACATGTTATCACCTGTTGGGGTCTGGAGACCATAAAGGGCTGAAGGGATGAGAAGAGTGGAACAGTTCCAGAATCAGAATTAAAATCTTATCTGTCCGTAGCTTCCAAAGCAACTCAACTGTTGTTATTAGGGGCTAATTGTTAATTTGGATGATTTATGGATGGTCTAAAATGGAAAAGCAGTCAGATATTATTCTTTGCTACTTCAGATCAGCTTCCCAATGGCAGGATGAAGGTTGCAATGGATTGTTTTCATATTGTCCATTTTTTGGCCCTACTTAAGCAACAGCATGGGTTTCACTTTAAAGTGAATACAGAAATAAATATATAGGTTTGCATATTAAGACGTGCAAACCTTTCACTGTGCAGCCTAAGCTTTTTACTAGGCAACCAGAATTTTTGTTTGTTTTATAACTGTTAGATCCCTCCCCACTTTGACTGCACATCCTTCCCCTCCTGCCCTAAATAGACAGATATCATCACTGCATTTACTGAACATTTGCCAAGAAAAGGTGCCGGGTTTTATAGGAGGTGTTGAAAACATCTCCAAGTATAGGTTATATAGCAGAACACTCACGTTGTTTTTTTTTCCCCTTGAAAAGTGTCATATTGGCACACAAAATATATTTCTGTGGCAGTTTGTGTGGAACAGACACCCAATTTGTAACAAACTGATGCTCAGTCCATCAGTAGTTGAAGTGTTTTGTTTGGAAGCTCTGGCCTTGCCTTTTGTTTGTTTTTTTCACAGTTGAAGAAGCTATTGTTGTCACACCATGCAAGCAACAGTGGTGCCAACTATCCCAAATATTGTTTTGCTTGCAGCCTCACTAACACTTATTGTTTCATTTCTTTCAAACTGCATACTGTAAGAACATTTTAGTACTTTAAGGCAAAGAGAACACTTGAGAACATTTTTATCATTTACAAATAGAGACTCAGAGAAGGATAAGGGCACTTGCATGCATTTCTCATTTAATATATAGTTAAGTTAATTATATTGCTTAATAAGAAAGATTGTGCACTAAAACATTGGGTGCAGCCAAGAGGTTTTTATATGATAAGTATTTTTTCAAAATACGTTGGTTGCATACTGATACTCTGGCTTTTATTTTGGGGCTGAGGAAATAACTGGAATCATATATTGCTTTTTACAAGATTTAACTTCGACTTTGCTTGCATGATGATGGTAAGTCACAGGCTGAAACTGGAATTTGGTATGAATGAGTTTGGCTAGTACTTTTCATTATTAAATGGACTGAGCCAAAATGTTGGATTCAGACATTTTAAAACAATTTTTGTGCATTTGAAATCCTGATTGCTGTGCGTGTTTCAACATGCCCTCCTCTTCAGGGACTTTTACAAGCTCAGTGGAAGGAAAAAATAACATTGTGTTTGTGGACATGTAACTGTTCAGCCCAACTGATTAAAAGACATTTTCTGTAACATTAGTTGTTTGGTGACAGATTAAGGAAAACCACAATTCCTCTGCCCCTCTCCAGACTCTAAATATGATAGGGGAAGAACTCCATGCTGACATTGAGTGGATCACCATGCCCACGCAGCACGGCGCAGTACTGGGAGCAGGTGTTCACTTGTTCCCTTAAAATGCTGTGGGTACATAAACAGGGGATGGTGACCGAACCAATAAATCCTTCCTCTCAGGGCACTGTCAACATGAGTGCCGTACTAACTTGACAAGGTTTCACTGCGTTTTTCTGAAGCAAAGTCCCTATCATGCTTCACTGAGTCCCTAGAATATGTCCCTTTTTCAGGCACCTGTTTATGCCTGGGACAAAGTTTCTGTTGCATCTTTTTTTTTCCTCAGATTCACCCATGCATTTGCCACAAGACAGGCTGAAGCACAATTACAGAGCAAATACCAACACATGGACCTGAAACATGGAAAGTGCCCTCTCCTTCTCTGATGAAGAAATAGAATATGAGAAATAAAAATATAAACGAACAACAACAACAAAAAAAAAAGAAAAAAAATATATCCAACTTAGTAATAAGAAAATAAAGGATTCACAGATGAAAAATTAGGCCTTAGAAAATGTTGAAGTTTCACCAGGGAAACATTTGGCCCAGGAGAAGTAACAAATTGTAATCCTCAATGTGCGAGAATTATTATTACCTTCATCCAAGGTTCTGATGAAGTATGACTGAGAAAATAAGAACCAAAAGCAAAATCTAACTAAATATTTTCATTTTAAGAAATAAAACTACGTTTGGCAAAACCATTTATTGAACTGCATTTCTGCTATCCTTGGCTTTTTGTAGGTATTTGCCTCTCTTCTAGATCTTTCATTGTTTACATTAAGGACACAAAGGAAGGAACGCTGACTTGTGTAAGGTTTTCTTTCATGCTTCCTTGGGTGTAATCAGACTAGTGTTTTTCTGTAGTGTGCCTGATTTTTCTTTCTGTTTTCTTTTTAATATGTGGGACATGTCTCAGTAAACAGAGCTCAGTGGTCACTTGAATTTTCATATTTCAGTTTATTAGAATGTCATCAGAAAGTTTGACATGATTTGGACAAGAAAGGTCATTCCCCTGCCTTATATCTATTAATGAAGTACTGCCAAGCTTGAGAGATATAGTTATGCTCTATGAGAGATATATGAAATTTCATTAGGGAAGTATTTACCAGTTTTCAAGGCACTCAAACAAACAAACAAAGATAACTCGCGAAAAAGTTGTCATCTAGTAACTTGTTTAACATTCAAAAAAAAAAAAATACAGGCTTTTTAGAAGCAATGACAACTGCAAGCTATAAAACACACCAGCAATTCTAGAAAGAACTTACCAGGAAACTGGAAAAACAGAGACTGAAACAAAATGTGTAAACATTTTCAGATGGTAATGGATGTGCCATGCAAAATAGCATTAAACTGACCTCACAGTTTAAGCTATTTGAACATATCAATAGTAAAGGGTTTATTTCATATCTCTTTGTGCTAGCCATCAGTATAACTCATGTGTCTCTCTACATCACTTTGTGCTGCCTCTCCCCACAGCAATGTGCTCCTGAATGGTGTTTAAAATAAAGCTACGGTATGCTATGTTGATGTTGAGAGGAGCTTGAATTAATCAGTGAGACTTCCCCTTCTTGTCTGAAAGAGATAAAATGTAAGAAAGGATTCTAAGCCAGTGACAGAGACAGAAAGAGATGTGCCCAGTTTTTTCCCAGAAGAATTGTCTTCTCCTATAATGTGACATTTAGTCTTTATGTGAACTTTTTCTCACATGTCAGATTGCAAAAGATTGTATGAATATTATGTCCTCAAAGCAGAAATCACACCAAATACTTCCTTAATGTAATGTAATTAATTAATGTATTGCTCTTCACCAGAAGAATCTCTCTGGCTGTTTTGCATAATTACAGCTGGATTCATATTTATCAGAAATCTCTTTAGAACAGCCACAAACAAGATTTGCTTTCCTAAGCCCACTGTATCTTCTTATGACAGTGGAGAGATGGGGCCCTGGTGGAATTCAGGGATATAGGCCAGGCAAAAAGCACAGACATGACCCTGAAACTTAGGAAAGTGAACTTTTAGTTGTTTAAAGAACTGGTGGATGGGACCCCAGGGGAAACTGCCCTCAGGGATAAATGAGCAGAAGGGAGCTGGCATTTAAAGACATTTTCCTTAAAACATGAGAACTCTTGATTCCCATGTTCAAGAAATGTGCCAAGGAAGGCAGGAGACCAGCATTGGCCATGTAAGGATATTCTGGTCAAACTGAAACACAAGAGGGAACTGTACAGGCAGGGGAAGCATGGACATGCATCCTGTGAAGAATATAAAAGGATGCTGCCTGAGAGCATAAGGATGGGATTAGGATAGATAAGGCACAACTACAGCTAAATTTGTTAAGGGATGTGAAGAAGAATAATACAGGTAGGTTAGTTGGAAAAGGAAGACAAAACAAATTGTACTCTCGTAATAAATGAAACAGTGGATCTGGTGACAACTGCCATGGAGAAGCTGAGGGACTCAACAATTTCTTGCCTCATTTTCCACTGGTAATTGCTCTTCCCACTTTTCTTGAGTCCCAGAATCTCAGTGCGGAGACTGAGGGAATTAAGTCCCACTCATCACAGGAGAGGATCAGGTTCTATGTTACCTTAGAAGCCTGAATATACATAAATCTATAAGACCCACTGAGATGCACCTGAGGGTTGTAAGTGAACCAGCAGATGTAGTTGCCAAACCATGCTCCATAGTATTTCAAAAGGCACAGCAGTCAGACAAAGTCCTCCAGCCACTGGAAAAATGGAAATATCATGCCCATTTTTAAAAAGACATAAAAGAAGGACTTTGGTGGATAAGGGAAAAGCTACAGATGTCATCTGTCTTGCCTTCTGTAAGGTCTTTGACACAGTCCCACACAATATTCTTACCTCTAAACTGGAGAGATATGGGTTTGATGGATGGACTGTTAGATGGATAAGATATTGGCTGGATGGCCGTATCCAAAGAGTTACAGTCTGCAGGTCAATGTCTGGATGGAGATCAGTGATGAATGTTGTTCCTCAGGGGTCTGTATAGGGACCAGTGTTGTTCATCAATGACATGGACAGTAGGACTGAGTGTACCATCAACACATTTGCTGATAATATGAAGCTGGATGGTGCAGCTGATTTTCTTGGGAAAGGGTCTCATCCAAAGGCACCTTAGCAGACTTGAGGAGTGGGCCCATGTGAATCTTATGAAGTTCAAAAAGGTCAAATGCAAGGTCCTGCACCTGGGTTGGTACAATCATGGGGATCAGTGCAAGCTGGGTGCTGAATTGATTGAGAGCAGCCCTGAAGAGAAGAACTTGGCAATATTAGTAAATAAAAAAATTGGATGCATCCTGGTACTGAGCCCAGAAAACCAATCATAACCTGGGTTGTGTAAAAAGACTCGTGGCCGGCAGGTTTAGGGAGGTTATTTTCTCTCTCTACTCTTCTCTCATGAGACCTCACCTGGAGTACTGCATCCAGCCCCACAGTCCCCAGCACAAGAAGGATATGGACCTGTTAGAGAAGGTCCAGAGGAGGCCACTAAAATTATCAGAGATCTCACCTCTCCTGTGAAGAAAGGTTGAGAGATTTGTGGTTGTTCAGCCTGGAGAAGAGAAGATTACATGGAAACCTTATTGCAGCTTTTCAGTACTTAAATAGGGCTTATAAGAAAGTTGGAGAGAGACCTTTTACAAGATCTGTAGTCATGGGACAAGAGGCAACAGTTTTAAACTGAAAGAGGGTAGATTTAGATTAGATAAAAGGAATAACTTTTTTTTTAATTGATGAGTGAGGTGAGAGACTGGAGAAGCTTTCTCAGAGAAGTTGTAGATGCCCCATCCCTGGAAGTGTTCAAGGTTAGGTTTGATGGGGCTTTGAGCAGCCTCACATAGTGAAAGGTGTCCTTGTCCAATGCAGGAGTTGGCCTAGATGATCTTTACAGGTCCCTTCTAACCCAAATCATTCTATGACTCAAGAACCATACAGTTAAATACTTTGTGCCTGCTTCCCTTAGGGCACAATCTCTTTGCTTTAATACTAACATGAGAAGTGTGTTAGGTGGGCTGTCTCTGAAGTAGGTTGGCAAATGACTCATTAACCTTTGAATCACTGAGCTTACAGAGAAGGGTACAATATCATAGCACTGAGTTAAGTCATCTTCAGGGCATGTCTTGAATACAAACAGATCCTCAGCTGACACAACTGTTCCCACTTTCTGACTGCTCTTACTAGGAAGGTTGGTCCTGTTTATGAAGCAGTAACTTGACATTTATGAGTCCTAGATTAAATTTCTTGTACCTCTGCAGACTTTCTTTGTGATCTTGTAAAAACCTTCTAGGAAGAGACATTTAAAGGTATTGAACACTTACAGCTGTAAAGATGTGCCTAGTGATTTTAATGGTACATGGACATCTTTGAAAATGTCACAGAATACCAAATATCTTATTTTCAAATCTTACTTTTAGTCTTTTCATTCCTCAGTTGCTCATCAGTAGATAGGAAATAAAAGCATTTTCCTGTCTCATGAGATAAAAACCCATCAGGATTGTGATATTTTTTTCTATATCCACATAAGAAATATGAAGTTAGAAAGTTTTAATGCAGGTGCTAGATGGATGGAGGTACATGTCATTCTTAGTATAATCCAAAAAATCACAGATTACAGTAGTACTTATTTCATCATAGTAGGAGATCTTTGAAATCTTCAAGCTATGTATTTATTAAATAATATAATTCTATAAAAAGAACCCTCCTGCTACTCTAAAAGCATAATTATGGCAAGAGTTCTCAAAAGCAGATGTATTCATATAGGTATAGATATATACTAAATGGCACTCTATAAAATCATGGCTATATAACAGAAAATTACAGCTAAAATTACATCAGGAAGAGCCAGTGTCTTCTAGTAGCACATGCCTAAGAACAAAACAGCCCAATACAGATACAATAATCTGTTTCTACAAAAAGATGATCAGATGTTTCTGTCTGTAGCTCTTTCCCTTAGCTTGCAGCACACTGAAGCAACAGATTAATATTTTCTTCTACCAAAAAGTACAAATCATTATGACAGTGAAATCCTTATTCAAGAAGTGATCACAAATATGTTTTTGCCTAATAATTGGTTCTTATGCTGCTTGTGCAACTGCAGCATGGCTTTGTAATCATTATCTTTTCATGAGCAGAACATGTGGAAAGTTTACTGAACAAGGCTCTTTCGTAGGATGATAACATATCAGAGCATCTGAACTTGAAAGTAATGCCCTTTGATGCAGAAAGAGTCATCTAAGTCCGTCATAATCGTAACTATCTCCATCCTTTTCATCTGTGCTAACTGCCCAGCACAAAGCATCTCTTCCACACACTGCAGTTCTTTATGCAATTGTTGGGTTTGGTCTGTGATCAGTTTTTTTGTTACTTAAGTAGCAGATTGATACATATTACTTGAGTAATCTTTGTGTATGTTTGTGCCTACGTGTTGTGTCATTTAGTGAAAGTAAAGTGAACCTCTCCTACAAGCCGACAGGTTACTGTGAAAGCTGGGAGGAATTCACACAATTTTTCCTACCTACCTACAATTCCTCACTAAAACAAGACCTGATGTTTGTCATTGATGGAGAATACAAGAATAAGCAGACAGGAAATTCAGGGGACAGTTCAAGAACTAGCTTCTGCCTGTCTCAGGGTATTAAATGAGTTGGCCAAATTTGCTAATCTGATTGAAAGCTAACCCAGAAAAAGACCCAACAAAAAAATTAGCCTTCTTTTGGGTCAGTTAGTCATTGATCTCACAGGAATATTATCACTAGAGCTACATAAAAGACAGGGCTGGCATGCTTGTGTAAAGAAGAGACAGAGAATGAATAGCCCTTTTGGATTCAGTTGGCTGTAAAACCACAGAATTAGAGCAGACTTCACTTAATAAGAACAATTCTGTGGTCTCTTTACAGTAAGCAGCAAAATGACCAGTATGGTTTTTTTTATTAAAATGTACTTAAACATATATTTCTTACATACAAGCATTTTAATCAGATTTCTTTTCATAACTTTTTGGTATTCAGTTATTATTACAATGCTTCATAAGCTATTCCCCATGGCTGCACTTTTGAATGGAAGCTACTGGAGAATAAAGGAAAAGCTCCCAAAAGCGAAGGCATCCTGAGTGATGGGTAGACTGGCCTGATACTCAAACACATGGTTTGACCTGGACAGACACTGATGCACTGTGATTTTACAAATTGCTTTCCCTTTCTTATATCTTAGATTTGAGAGCTGAAAAGCAGAAATAATTATACAGGCCCCTTCTGAAAGTGCATTCAGATTCATGAGAACAACATGTGCTCTGGAGAAAAGTGTATTGCCAGCAGTAATTAAGCCTTGCTGGGGTTAATGGAAGCAAGAAGACCTAGTAATAAGCTGGAGCTGAAACTCTTTTTTCTGTACTCCATTTCATTGTGCTTATCATTGATGAAATCTGGAAGAAAAGCATCGTTTAGATAACTAAAGTGCTTAATCCCTTGCCCAACTTCAGAGATATAAGAGGTTCAGCTGCCATTGATGACATCACCTGTAGAGTAAAGCTTGTCACATGTGTCAGTAAGGATTGATGATGAGCTGATAATAAAAACCTGACTTTGAAATGGGTGGGGAATTTGTTTTGGATGGTTAGAATGTGGTCAGCAACAGTCTACCCTTTATTGTGTTCTCTAAAAGAAATGTCAGTCTTAAAATTCCTCCTTGTAACTTTTCATCACTGTCCACCACTGGACAAGCTGCAGATTCAATTGAACACACAGGCAAGTTGAATAACAAACAATAATGCTAGCAGTATGTAAAGCAATTTGAGGCAGTAATAAAGCTGCTGGGATTTGATGTAAATGGCACCAAATTTGTATCAAATGCTATGAAAGTCCGCTTACATCAGATGTGTTCGGTATCCATTAAATGCACAAAACCCTTTTCAGACAGCTATGTCAGTTCCTGCCAGAACAAAAGAACAATAAAGCAGTGGATTCTGCAAAAATTGAAGATTATGAAATAAAATTCCAGTGGATTTGATCTGTTGAGTGTTACGTTGTGTATTTTTTAAGATTAAATGCAGACTTTCTGATGAGTCTTGACATGTTTGTTTCTTCCAGCACAACTAAAATAACCAATAAACGCAGAAAACTCTCCTTAAAAGATTGTGTTATTATTTTTCTTCCAGTTTTTGAGCACCTGGCTTTTTGATGTACAATTCATTATTCATTTTATGGTTGGTAGTAAAAATAAGTAACTAACTAACTAACTAGATATGTGTCCCCTCACCCCAAACCTCAACAGAGCTGTAAGCACTGGTTTATTTGAAAAAAATGTTTATGGCTTTTATAGGCTGCTTTTGGGTAAATTTTACAATGGTCATTGAAGAGATCCTGAAAAAAAGTTACATTGCTACAACATTATTTTGATGTTCCTACATTGCAATGACTGGAATTTCAGGTGAATATTTATTTGACTTTGTCAGCAGAGTGTATTGTCTAGAATACCATTATTTTTGAGAATTAAAAGTATATGTATATAATGGCTAATTCACTTTGCCTGCTACAAAGACTGTATTTATGCAATGACAACATGTGCAAGCTCTAAGGAGAACAGCCCTACAAGAAAAACATTTTGCCTCCACTTTACACACATAATGCTCAAGTACTTCAAGAGCTCATGTATTATGTTTGTAGTATGCTTCATAAACGGCATTAAGTAAAGCAGTAAAGACTAATGGTAAGCGGACTAGATTGTTATGGAGATTAGAATGTGTTGATCCAAAATTATTTTATATAATGGAATAAGGGAGATGATGACCCACAAAGAAATTAGGTAGGGATGGACTGGGTTGGCAAGCAAAGCGTGCAGTGTGATGTGGAATAGAGAGACCTTGAAAACAAAAATAAGGATGAAAGGGTTTCACTCCAAGAATATGCACAGGAATAGTGAAGTGCCTACCAGAACATCAATGTGGGGGAAGCTCTCATACTTTTTCAGGGAAATCTCCATGACTGCAGGCCCATCTGAAGTGCCTATACACTAATTCACACAGGATGGGTGATGGTCAATATCATGGCATGGCCAATCTTGGTTGTCTTTAAAGGTCATTATGATCAGGGAAGGTTCATGAAGATTGGAAGAAAACAAATATCACTCCTGTCTTGAAGAACAGCAAGAGGGAGGATGTGGAAGAATAAGGAGTGGTCAGCCTTATCTCAATCTCTGGCAAGAAGGTGGAGCAAATCCTTCTGAAAATCATTTCCAAATACATCAAGGAGAAGAAGGTGCATGGGAGTAGTCAACACGGATTTATGAAGGTAAAATCATGACTGACCAATCCTATAGATTTCTACAACAAGATATCTGTTATAATAGGCAAGGGGAGGGCACTAAGTGTTGTTTATCTTGAATTCAGTAAGGCTTTTGGCACGGTCACACATAGCATCCTTATATAAACTATGAAATAAAGACAAGTTAAATAGACAACGAGGTGGAGTGAAAGACAGATGAACTACTGGGCTCAAAGGGTTGTGATCAGCCGCACAAAGTTGAACTGGAGGCCAGTTACTAGTGAGGTACCCCAGGGAACTGTACTGGAGCCAACACTGTTTAAGATCTTCATTAGAATGCACCCTCACCAGGTCTTTGGATGATATAAAACTGGAAGGACTGCTTGATGCACCAGGGTTTTGTGCTGCCATCCAGAGGAACCTGAACAGGCTGGAGAAATGGCCTGACAGGAAACTCATGAAGCTCATGAAATGTAAGTGCAAAGTCCTGCCCCTGGTGAGGAATAACCCTGTTCACCAGTATGAGTTGAGGACTAACCAGCTTGAAAGCAGTTTTGTAGAAAAGGTTCTGGGGGTCCTGAGGGGCACTAAGTTGCATGTAATTCAGCAGTCTGACCTTGCAGCAATAAAGGCCATCTACCTCCTGATCTTCATTAGGAAGAGCATTTCCAGTAAGGCGTAGAATCATAGGATGGTTTGTGTTAAAAGGGACCTTTCAAGATAATCTAATCCAATCCCCTTGCCATGGACAGAGACTTCTTCCACAAGATGAAGTTGCTCAAAATCCCATTCAGCCTGATATTGAACACTTCCAGTGATGAGACAGCCACAACTTCCCTGGGCAACCTATTCCAGTGTCGTAATACTCTTATTGTAAAATTTTTCTTCCTGATATCTAAATCTACACTCTTTCAGTTTACAACTTCACTCAATCCCCCTGTCTATGTTGTGGATGAAGATATTAAATAGTTTTGGTCTCAGTACAGACCCTTGAAGGACACAACTCGTTACTGGTTTCCACTTGGATGCTGACACTTTGACTGTAACTCTTTGGATGCAGTGATCCAGACTAAGAGTGTATCCAAACCCGTATCTATCCAATTCAATAACATGAATATTGTGTGGGACCATACCAAAGGCTTAACAGAAGTCCAGGCAGATGACATCAATACTTTTTCCTTGTCCACTGATGCAGTCACTCCATTGTAGAAGGCCACCAGATTAGTCAGGAACAGTTGGCCTTTGGTGGAGGTCAAGGAAGATGATATTGTCCTCCAGCCTTAGTGAAACAGACTAAGTGTGCTGTATCCAGTACTGGTGATGGACAAGACAATCTCTAAAGGCCTCTTCCAACTTAAGCTCTTCTGTAAATCCATGACTCTTTAACAGGACATTTTACTGAAAATAATCTTATATAAACATAATTTTGTGTGGAAAACTACCCAAAGGAGCCATGAAAACTGCGTAATGATCAATTTCAACATAACAAGAATACGATTAGAAGATTGCTGATATGCTAGAGTTATTTTGTAGAAACTCTAGTGATTATGCAAAGATGATGTTACACGAACTTAGGAAAAATGCAACACAAAGAGATCTCCGAAACATCAGTAAGGAAAAAATGATAAAATCAAAACTCAGCAAGAATCAGCAAGAAGGCAAAGAAAATAATATTTGCATTTACCTTGGGAAAATACAAGTTAAGAAACCTGCAGGAAATAGCATTTAAAATGGAGACAAAACACAATCAAATAATAATGCTTAGAAATTTGGAGTTGATAATAGACAAAAAAAGAAATAATTATCATTAGTGTGGGAAGTAACATTGCAGCTAAATAGCAGAGAATAATTTGATTTTCTGCTGCTGACTTTAAGACCTTGCATCATAAAAGTAAGATACCTGGTGAGATAACATCTGGTATGTTCATAATACGTGGAGTTTGAGGTCATTTTTATCATTTAGTGTGATCTCACTCAGTGAGAAGCTTTTGCCTTCTCATATCCAATATCTCATGGCTCAGGTTTCCTCGTGAAAACTTCTTGGAAGTTCAAATTTAAATATTGTCCCAAACTTGTTGAAGCATGAGAAGGAGCCACCGTGTGTTGTGTTTCTGCTCTTAGATGGTTTAGACTCAAAAAGCAAGGGGCTTATCATCTGGAAAGAAGAGAGAGTGCCAAAAATATGTGTTCCTGAAAAGAAGAGTGGGAAAAGAAATACAGGGTCCAGAAATAAGAAGGTGGACATCCTGTTTGGAGGAAACCTCCTGGAAGTGGGAGGAGGTCTGGGTGATGGAGGAGATGCATGGAGATAAGTCCCTGCGGATGCCCAGGGATGCTCAGCCAACAGCATCCATGACTGTGAGCAGAGGAGCAGCTTGGACCAATATAGCCTTCTGCCTGAGCATCACGGACCAGCAGTGACCTCAGGGAGGCTGTGGAGTCTCCTACTCTGGAGGCATTCAAGACCTGCCTGGACGCCTTCCTGTGTAACCACATCTTGGTGGTCCTGCTCCAGCAGGGGGACTGGACTAGGTGATCTTTCGAGGTCCCTTCCAATCCCTAACATTCTGTGATTCTGTGATTCCTTGCAGGGGAGGAGAGTTAAGATCTCGAGAGCAAAGTGCTGCAGGAGAGAGTGAGTTAGATAATGAAGTAGGGAAAGACACCTACATCCCTGCTTCTTAAATAAATCCCAGTATTCAGATACACTATATGTTCTCATTTAATCTTTCTTGTCCATGACATGATACAGACAGAGAAAAGGAGAAATCTGGCCCTCATTTATTCTGAAGGGTTTGCAGGACTGATATAAAAAAAATGTCTTTGCTTAAGGCAAGAAAATTTCAGAGTCCTTTTTAGTTTAACATGTGGAAAATATCTTATTTGTTTCAGATATTTCATTACTATTATTATGATGATTGTATTTATATTATTATTATTGTATTTATGTACAGATAAAATAATAAGTCAGGCATTTGAAAGAAATTTTCTGACTTATTCTAGGATACATGACTATCCTGATGTTAGGGAAAATCAAAACCAACAACAACAACAAAAAAACCCAACTAACAACAACAAAACAAAGCAACCAAAAAAACACCCCACAAGCAAACAAACAACCACATCACAAACCCACCAACTAATTTAATATAATCTGTTTTGCATAAAATGGATTTCTCCCTGGTTAACGTCAGTTACTAATGGAAATTTAAAATATGCTTATGGTCATTGTTTTAAACCAAAATTGTAAGAGCATATTAATGAAATTTAAAACCTCTATGGGGATCAATAAAGGAAGAAGATGCTGGGTCTCCAGGTATCCACCAGGGTCATTGACTTTGATTCTTGAGTACAAAAGTAATAGGTATTTTATCTTTCATAAGTGGGATTACATCATCAAAAGTATAGGAAAATACATAACGTTCTTCAAAAGACTGCAAAGTCCAAATATTAAGAACTAGTTTTTACTCACTGAAGACATATACTGTAATGCCCCACTTATCTTCCAGGAGCAATTCAGCCTAATTTTGGAAGCTACTTTTAACTGATGCATGTGAGTTTGACCTCACCTATTCTAAATTCCTGCAGAACTCTTGGAATTTATTTTTGCATGCCTAAAATACACAAAGTTCTCTAATTGCAGTCCCACAAGAGTTGTGTTTTTGTCCTTGTACGTAGATGTAGAGTTAGAAGGAAAGATTAATTCCCTGAACTAAGATTCATCTTAATCATCTTTAGACATAGACAGTGCAGAAACCTATATTCGAGTTAATTTTCTGGGCTTCCAGAGAAGAAAACCAGAAAATATAGGCTTGCAGTTAATTTGATTTATGTTAGAGCTTTCCTTTAGTAATGAATCACAAACTATTTATTTATAGCCATTAAAATAAAGGGGACCTGGAAAAGCAGGTTTATATGAAATATTTGCCTTGGGAACATATCAATGGTAGCTTTATATTGTAGTGGGGTAAGATTCATAAGCAAATTAAACAATATCATTCTGGTGCAGAGTACAAGGAGTGACCAGTGTGCATCAGGGACTCACAGAGATCCAATTAGCTGAGGTAAAACCCTGTATCAATGTACACAACCGTGCAATATACATCTATGTACTCAAATCTCTCCTAGAACTAGTTCATCTGACTTGACTGTCCTTCTTTATAAACTATTACACTGTTTGATTGCTCCAATTGCTTGGAAACTGAACTTTATAATTTCTGTGGAGTTTTTTGTTGTTGTTGGTTTGGTTTGTTGGTTTTGTTTGTTTGTTTGTTTGCTTGCTTGGTTTTGAGTTTTTGTTTGTTTGTTGTTTGTTTGTTTGTTCAGTTCAGGATGTACAAACCTAAACTGGTCTCATTGTTCACTGAATCATGTTATGAATTTTTCTCTGCACTCACCTCATTATCAGATACAGTACCAAACACAATTTCTTTAATAAGCTGAATAGACTGAGCTCCTAAAGCTTTTCAACATAAGATACAATTCATAGAACATTTTTGCTGTCTTCCTGCAATCTTCCTTCTTGCACGGGTATTTTTCTGCATCCTTTACAAGTAAGAAGCACAGAACTGTTTGGGATCTTGACAGTGTTGTGTACAGAGATGAGAAAATGTCCTTATTTTTGTTTGACAGTCCTGCTTTTTATTCTTCTTAAGATTACTTTAGTCCTTTCTGTTACAGTACTTCACTGCTGGCATGTTGAGATGATGTTCTATTGCTGAACAAAGGTTTTCTTTTTTTATCTGACTTACTACTTTCCACTGTAAGGTGCCTTATTAAGTAAGTTCAGCATGAGTTTCCTGCTCTTGCAAAAGTTACTGAGCAGTTGATTATAGTGAAACCATTTTAAGATACTTAAGAATATCCTATTGAAGAAGCATGCTTTCATTTTTTATCCCACTTATTTTCTTCAAGATTTATCTGTAAATATTTGATAGAATTACTGAGATCTTTAGTATAAGCATTGTAAGTTGGTTAGTTCATGGATGACTCCCCTTTAACAGCTGCTACAATAAGTTACTTTAATTCATCTGATGTCTAATTTGTTCCATAGAAAGTAAAATATTGTGTAGTACTTTCTCAACTGCATGCAGAAATTCAAGTGTGCTACTTCAATACGTTTATCTTGATCAGATGGATGAATAATAGCAGCATAGAATGGGAAGAGACATTCCATGTCATCGAATACAATTTTATTTTATCACAAATGACAATATTATGCTATATATTTCAGAGACAGTTGTATAGAAAAACAAGTATGTTTGCCTGACTGCTGCAATTAGTCTGGTGTATCACAACTTCATTACTGTTATGATTAAAAGCCTTCTTCTAAATTCTAGCCTGAGTCTATTATTTATAACACTTTCTTATCCACAATTGCCCATTATCTAAAATAGTTCTTCTGTCATCTTGTATTCTGACCCAATATATATATATATTCAGTTCAGACATATTTCTAAACATAATTTTTCTTGGATTTTCATGGAAATTATTTTCTGTAGCTATACCATCATCAGGAAAATGACAGATTTTATTTGATGAGCCACATGGACAGCCAATAATCATGAGTTTTGCTCCTTTGTGTGTTGGATAACTATTTTATCATTATATTGTTTTCTCTTGCATTGAAGTCAGGCTAATCAGTCTTCAGTTTTTGAAAGATCTGTCTGTCCTGCTTAAAAATACAAACTAGATTGGTGGTCTTTACAGTCAAGAAGACCCACAGATAAAACTTATTTATTTATTTATTTGTTCATTCATTCATTCATTCATTCATTCATTCATTCTTTTAAATACTTTTTCAGGAAGCTCCTCAAGATAGGTCTTATAAGAAATGAGTTTCTTGTTTTGAAAATGTTGAATTTTAGCAAACACTACTAAAAACTGCCTTATTGGAAATGCTATGCTTTCTGTTTCATTCACAGCATTATGCAATGCAAAAGCGTATACTGAACTTTTTTGCTTGGTGTGCACCCTTATCTCTTATATTTCCATTCAAATGCAACAGTGGAGGCATGTATTACTTAGAAGCTCACCTTCATTGTAATATACCTACTTACTGGGTCATGAACCATGATTTTTACTGGACCATTTAAACTTCAGTGGCGGTTTTGCTTTCTGCGTCAGCTGCCTGCATTAAATTTTCAATTTAATTCATTATGTTTGAGTGGTTCCTTTCCTTTGTCATATTGCATATTAAACTGGAATATTCATTTTCACCCCTTCTTTTAATCAAGGCATTTTTGTGTAATGAAAGATTCTCTGTGTTTGTGAAATCATGGTTTCCTGTGAATCCAATAAAAAGTCCTTGAAGAATTTATAATGTCCATTAACACTTCCTTCTTTAAAATGATAACTTCACATAAAACATCATTAAGCATTTCGATTAAATTTATCACTCAATATAAAACATCATTAGTATTAGGATGTCAATATTAATACAATCTCTTGAATTCAGAGAAAGACTATCCAGTGCCTGTTGTAAGGGCTTATAATTTATGAGCAAATCCTAAGAGTTCTGTAAGCTTAATGATGTCCAGAAGTCTAGATGATTTTTGTACATGTACAATTTTGTACATCTTTTTTTCTTCCCCAGTGTAGCCAGGGCTGATCTATAGTTGACTAATCTCACCAGTCTCCCCCAGCATCTGGACCCTATCTGGTTACTCTCGTTGCTTCAGAGTCAACTTTCTAATTTGTCTTTGTTCCCTGTGCTCGTCATTGCTTCTTTAAAGTGGCCTCATGGATTTGCTGCTAAGACCTATAACTACTCAATTTAAACTTGTTTCTTTTTTGAACATGCAATTTTATCTCTGTTGCAAAACCCTTTGTGACAAGATACTCCGTTTTGAAAATGGCCATATATCTGCAAGAGAAAAAGGCCTTTCTAATGGTGAGGCAGGATCTTACTGCAGATTGTAGTAAGCACACAGTCAGGGTTCAGCAAAGACTAAGGGGTTGTCAAAACAGTAAGGGGGAACTGAAAGGAAACATCCTTTTCTGCTGGAACAGCCAAGTTTGTTCTTTTCAGAAAAACAAAACAAAACAAAAGTGCTGAAGAATTTCTGTGTGAATCAAAATATGAACTAAATGTACAGAGTAATGTCAGAAAATATACAGTTTTCTTATCAACCTGTTAAAAGAAAAAAGACTTTCCTGTTATATGAAAATTCTTAAGACAATTAATGGGGGAAAACAATATACTTTGCAGTGATGAAATTGCATAATATCACTAGTGTTGGAAGGGACCTCTGGAGGTCATCTGGTCCAACCTCTCTGCTCAAGCAGAGCCATCTACAGCCAATTTCCCAGCACTGTATGCAGATAATTTTTTAATGTCTCCAAGGATGGAGATGTCACAGCCTCCCTGCTCAACCTGTGCCAGTGCTTAGTCACCCTCATAGCTAAAAAGTGTTTCCTGATTCTGTGATTCTGTGTGATTCTGTGATGTTCAGAGATATCCTCCTGTGTTTCAGTTTGTGCCCATTGCCCCTTGTCCTGTCACTGGGCACCACCCTCCCTTCAAATATTTATACACATTAAGAAGATCCCCCTGAGCCTTCTCTTCTCTATACTGAATGGTCTCAGCTCTATATCAGACTTTTCTCACAGAAGAGATGCACTGGACCCTTCATCACCTTTGTGCCTTCACTGGATTCTCTCCAGTATGTCCTTGTCTGTCTTGTACTGTGGAGTTCACAACTGGACTCACCACTCCAGATGGGTCTAATCAGTTCCCTTACTTGTTGGCAATGCTCTTCCTAATGCTGCCCAGGAGACTGTTGGGAACATTTATTGCAAGGGGACATTGGTGGATCATGTGAAACTTGTCCAGCAGGACATACATTTTCTACAAAGCTGCTTTCCATCTGATCAGCCCTCAGCAGGTGTTGCTGGACAGGATTATTCCTTCCCAGGAGTAGGACTTGTTTTTTCCCTTCGTTGAACTTCATGGTGTTCCCATCAACCCAGTTCTTCATCCAGCTGAGGTATCCCTGAATGGCAGCACAACCATTTTATGTGAATTCCTTGGACTGAATTAGAAGGGGAGGGCTTCGGGTCCATAGCCAGTAAGACCATGTGACTCCCATACATATTTCACCTCTGGCATTTTCCTTCATCTGATAATTTCATATTCAGACACTGAAACTAAAATGTTCTCATGGAAGGTTTCCATCTGACAAGCTGTATTTTCTGATTTTTAGCAGCTCATTTTATGGCTTACAGACATTCTGCATTTTTTTCTTTTCAGGTAAAGGGTACCTCCCTACCCACTGCCTAGGTGCAAAATGAAAGACATCTGTGCTCCTAGTTATAATAAACCAACTACTGGCAAGAATATATATCACCGCTTTAGTCTTTAGAGAAATTTCTAGACTGAAGGTCATATGTCAAAAAAAGCATTAGATCCTCAAAGGAGGCATTGAGGCAGTGTGAGGAGAACTTGAAGGAATATAATTGTAATTCCTCCATCTGGTGACAAACACTCTGTCATTTGCTGTCCTAACAAGGAACATGGTGATTAAATATGGCTAAGCACTCAGGCTAGTTGTGATTCTTTAATTAAAAGAAAAGCAAACTGTTTTGATTTTTTATCACAGGAAAAAGATGTATTGTCAACCCTTGTGCATAGATGTAATTCAATTCAAATTCTGACTAAGCCTCTTACGCAGAGAACAAATCCCAGCATGGCTTTGTTTAGGCTTTTCTTCAGAAAAACAGAAACACCTGCCATAAACTGCATTTTTTAATGGATGGCATTTTATACAGCAATACTTCGGACTTATTTTTGCTGGTTTTGAAAGTACCCATATACTGTCATATTGGTAGGTCCTTTAAATATAAATACAGTTTGTATAGTACAGACCTGACTGAGTCAGTAGTTGAGGAGTGTTTGAGGGCTCTGTTAGTCCACATATTTGCAAAATATGTATTTCACTGCAAGAACTAACTCCATATTTTCTATTTTTCTTGTTTTCTATTTTTCTTATTTTCCATTTTTCTTCCTGAAAAAGCTGCTACAGGCCATTTTCAGAGAGAAGGATACTATGCTAGAATGGACTTCTGGGATGAACCCCACACTCCTCCTTACAGACATGTTTGAAGCAAAAAAAGTAACAACAGTGCACAAAGTCAGACAATTGAGCAAATAACTGGATAGTAGTATTAGTTGATACCTTTGTCAGAGCATCGCATCTGACATAAATTGTTCTGGTTGGGTGCCAAGTCCCATTAAAATCATAGAACATCCTTTGTTGATTTCAACCAGATACTTTGTTTGAGGTAAAAATGCAGCCTCTGAACTTTAATATTTATTACCTTACATAATACTCTGTTACTAACCATCAATAAGTATACGAATAACTGATTTTAACTCTACTAATTGGTTTTCCCCCAGGGATTATATGCTAAACCTACCACAGGAAAGTGGTACCCAGAAGTTCTTATCATCTCAAGAATGTCTGATGGTCTACATGAAATAAGTTTGTGTATCAGCACCACTACCTATATTTCATTCACAGTCATGCTGTTTTTCCAAGCATAAAGTCTGAGTGTAGTGTAGTTAGGACTCGACCTTCTCTTATCTATACCAGAATCTTTCACCATGCTGTTGTGGGAATGTAACCGACACACCCTGTGCCCAGCCTGCGACAGTTCTTAAGAAGTACTATATTAATTCATTAAGCATCAAAAATAGGATGCATATTTAAAGAAGGAGGATGAGGAGGGGGGGAGAAGGCTGCCAATACTAAAATAGGTCCACTCATCCTGTGGTAGTATTCTGATTTGTTTTTGCATTGGTTGCTGTACACAGATAATCCTGTTAACTGTAAATGATGAGTCAAGTTGACAGCTTGGTCCTTATTTATGCTTGTATTTTCTTTATGCTCAAAGTTTAAATAAATGTAATTTGATGGGGATGAATAAACCCCTCAGGCTTTTTACTGAAACAGCCCAGGAATAGGCTATGTTAAATTGAAATAAAATAAATTGAAATAAAAGAATCCTGTGTACTCTACCTACCAAGTAGAGAACAAAAATGGCAAATGATATTTATAATTAATCCATTGTGTAATAACTACAACTTGGTCACCATCACAAACTACATTGGCAGGATAATATGAATATTCCTTTAATAGGGTATGAAGTTTGTTAGAGAAGATGAAGCAACAATGGAAAATATCTTTAACAGACAGCCTGAATGTCAGATATCACCAGGTTTGCCTTCCACTACTGGAGTGTCTGAACAGTTACTCTGATCAGTAGGGTAATATGTCTTAACTCATCAGTTTATGCTCAATATATGATTAAAATATGGATGAAAGCTTCCTCTCCTCTCCTCTCCTCTCCTCTCCTCTCCTCTCCTCTCCTCTCCTCTCCTCTCCTCTCCTCTCCTCTCCTCTCCTCTCCTCTCCTCTCCTCTCCTCTCCTCTCCTCTCCTCTCCTCTCCTCTCCTCTCCTCTCCTCTCCTCTCCTCTCCTCTCCTCTCCTCTCCTCTCCTCTCCTCTCTCCTCTCCTCTCTTCTCCTCTCCTCTCCTCTCCTCTCCTCTCCTCTCCTCTCCGCTCCGCTCCTCTCCTCTCCTCTCCTCTCCTCTCCTCTCCTCTCCTCTCCTCTCCTCTCCTCTCCTCTCCTCTCCTCTCCTCACAGGACAATAGGTACAAAATGAAACACAAAAATTCAATTTAAACAGAAAAAAAACCCACTTTCTTCTTCCCCTCCTCTCTCTCCCCAACATGAGGGTGACTGAGCACCAGAAAAGACTGACCAGATAATTTATTGAGTCTCCATCATTGGGGGTATTAAAAACCTCGATATGACCTGGAACAACCTGCTCTGACAGTGCTTTGAAGTGGGAGTTGGACTAGGTGATCTCCAGAGGTGCCTTCCCACTTCATACAGTCTGTGACTGTGTGAAGAAGCTTCAGTAACTTCTTCTTTGGAAGATGGAGTGAATGCGCAGACAGAGATAAATATGTGTCTCCATTGACAGCCCATCTTTGCCAAATTCTTTCAATAATCAGTCAGGAGAAAATACAGAAACACAGTGAGTCTTTAGAAAACAAATTTCTGTAATTACTACTGAAGTAAATCTTAGAGATTAAAGCTGGAATCAGGAAACCCACAGAAGAGGTGCTGCACAAATCATATTTTATTCAAAAAGCTAGTTAGACAAGGCATATTGCCAGACAAAGTCGTATCAAGAAACAATGCAATGTAGCACCCCAGGGAGTGATATTGACCAGGAGATCTGAGACCAGGGAGTGCAAGCAGGGATCGAGAGGGCATAGCAGTTTGCACAGCAGTTTGTGCAGAAGGGCGTGTGAGAAGAGCCGTGCACCCTAGTTTGAGCCCCACAAACCAGGGAAGTCCTCTAGGTCTCTGCCATAATGATGGGTACTTGCCTCAGAGTTAAACCCAATGTTTATACAGAGAAAGCCCCTGAGATGCCTGATGCTTCCACCCAGATGGAAATGGTAAGGAAGGAGACTTCAATACTGATGGTAGGTTGCAATGAACACCCCGACCTGTCCCCTGGAGAAAAGGTAAGTACCTTCTAAAGATATGCTCAGGTTATTGATCTACAGCATCAGGTGGCTGAGTTGCAAGAAACAATTAAATTGCTGAGTAGTATTAGAGGAACTGAGATGGAGATAGACAAGTGGTTTCAGAATGATGGTCCTCTGATGGACACTACAGAGAATGAGGCACCTTGGACCCTGTTGACCCACAAAAGCAGGACTCTGCTTCAGTCCCCATCCTCCAGCATTACAACCAAAACCAGATATGAAGCTTTAACAGTTGTAGACTTGCTACTTTTTCATGTGGGCACGAATGTCACCACAAGATGGAACCTGGGCAGAATCAATGAAAACTACAAAGCCCTGAGGGTGCAAGCAAAAAGTAATGGTGCTCAAGTTATCCTTTCTTCCATTTTACCAGTTAGAGGGAAGAGAGCAACCAGAAATAGACTTATATTGCAAATGAACTTCTGGCTTTGTGGCTGGTGCCATCATGAGTGTTTTGGCTCTTATGATAACAGGATATTCTTTAATTGCTATAGCCTGTTAGGGAAGAATGGAAACCACCTGTCTAGAAGAGGCAAGGAAATCTTTGGCAGCAGGGTGGCCACCTTCATGAGGTGGGCTTTAAATTGAAGGACTTGGGGACAGGGTCCAAAGTGGCCATGTTCATGCCATTGCATACAGCTGGGATAAAACCAGGTCAGCCAGAGCAGTAACAAATGTTCCTCAGCCACCTCAAGTGTATGTATAGCAATGCATGCAGGCTGCGGAACAAATAGGAGAAAATGGATCTCCACGCTCAGTCAGAAAGTTATGATATCATAGAAATAACATGGTGGGACAACTCACATAGTTGCAGGATTGCAATGGATGGCTACTGGCTGTTTTATAAAGACAGACAGGGAAGAAGAAAAGGAAGAGCGATACTCTATGTTGAAGAGAACCTTGAATGTATAGAGGTCAACTATGGTGATTGTGGAAGCCCTATTGCATGCCTCTGGGTCAAAATAAGAATGCTGATCTGCAAGGGGGATCTTACAGTAGACATTTGCTACCAACCTCCAAACCAAGAAAATAAGGCAATATTGGGTTCACTTCAGCAAGCTTCAGGTCAACAAAACCTGGTTCTTCTGGGTGACTTCAACTACTCAGACATTTTTTGGAAGAACAATACAGCAGCTCACATGTCATCCATCAAGCTCCTGGAATGTGTAGAGGACTACTTTCTCATACAAATGTTACATGTGCCAGCCAGGACTGAACACTGCTGGACTTGCTACTCACAAACCGAGAAAGTCTACTTTGTAATATTTCAATTAGTGATAGCCTTCACTGCAGTCTTCACAATATTGTGAAGTTTGGGATCCTGCTGAGCATGCTGAAGGTTAGTACTAAGACAAAACTTTTAGATTTTAGAAGAATAAACTTCATTTCACTTGGAGCTCAGCTGGGAGGGTTTCCATGGGAAGCTTCCAAGGAGGATGAAAGACATAGGAAGTGCTGGAAATTTTTCAAGAATACTTTCCTGGAAGCACAAAAGGAGTTTATCCTTTTTAAAGGTAAAGGAAGTAGGTGGAGCAAGAGACCCCTTTGGCTTAACTACGAGTTTCTGAGTCTGCTCAAACCAAAAGTGTAGCATATCAGAGAAGGAAAAGTGCATGAATACCTGTTGAGGATTACAAGGGCTTTGCCAGGGCATGCAGAGAGGCAGTTAGAAAACCAAATTGAAATTGGCCAGAGATGTCAAGAACTACAAGAACGGGTTCTTCAGGTACGTAAACAACAAGCAGAAACAGAAGAAAAATATTGGCCTGCTGTTAAACAGGAAAGATGAAGTAGTCACTAATAACACTGAAAAGGCAGAGGTTCTCAACACTTTCCTCACCTTTGTCTTTACCAACACTGTTTGGCCTCAGGCCTTGGAAAGAGAAACACAGGTTGATGTAAGCACCTCCCTGGGCAACCTGTTCCAGTGTGAATGTAAACCTAAGTATAGAGTTCAGCTCCTCTAAGTCTTATTTACTCTGTACATTATTGGCTGAAGTGCCAGCCGCATTGCAGGTCCTGAATGACCTTTGTCTGGATGATTTCAAAAGTTGCATTTGGGAGAAGACCCAAATCTCTGCTCTGCTTATGCCTACACCTCCCAGAGTCAATAAGAGGAGTCTGGACTTGCACTGAACGACTGGGCTGGGCTTTGAGCTTCTTCCTTGACACTGATCTGAAACAGGATCTGTAAGCATGTCTGTGTATAAGCAATGTGGCTGGAGAAGTCTAGGTAGGCCCTTGCCTTCATTGACAGCACAGATACAACTGCCTTGGGCTGATTCTTGGAAGTGGGATTTGAGAATGCACTGGGAAGGAGAGAAAGAAGAGGTCTTAGGGGCACTGGAAATTGGGGAGATAATGTTTCATACTGTCAGAAAGGTTACAGAGGTCTCCATGACTCCAGGAGGATTCATTTATTTCCAGATGTATAGTATCTGATATATTGCTCAAGACTGTAGAGACACAAGTGCAGACCAGGGAGGTTTCTGTTAGCACAGAGTGATGTAACTCTTCTCAGACTGACATTCATTCTCACTTGCTTCCCTCTTCTCTCATCTAAGAACAAGCTGAAAACTTAGAGGAAAAAGAACTAAAGAAAGAAATATGAAGCTTTCACAGAATTATTTTGTGCAGATGTTAGCACCTTAGGGGTATCCACAGAGGTTCACATGCTCACAAAACTTCCAGCTGAAAGATAGATGACACCTAGTCTAACAAGCACCGGTCTCTGAACAGGCATTCATTGATTTTAATCTTGTTAAATCATGTCTTAGTTACTCAAAGACAGAAAGAAGGAAATAAATCCAAAACACAACTCAGCAATAACTGAATTCCCTAGGAGATGATACCAACAATTTTACTGACTTCTCAGGCTAGAGAATAGGAGTTTAAAAGAATTTAAAGGATAAGTAATGAAAGCTGTTGTGTTTTACAACGTGGTAGCGTAACAGAAATAAGTAGCTGCAGAGAAAGTAGATTTTTAAAGGTAAGATGTGGAGAAGACCTTGAAACAGGAGTGAGAAAAGATGTTCCAGTAAGATCCAAGCTCTCACAAAATCCATTTCCTCATCAAAAAATATAATGCTGTATTTATTTTTGGAGCATGCTCATGAGTTGCTTTGTAAGGCTGAAAATTGCATCTATACTCCAGCCGCTAAGTCTCCAGTAGAAAAGTGGTTTCTACATTTTTTGGAGAGAACACTATGTACCAGGAAAACTGTGCAGTCTGAAAGCAGAAATCAGTCTTAGCTCTGAGTTCCAGCTCCTGAAATGTGCCAAACGGCAGATCAAAACCAGGTGCCTGAGTATTGATAGATTTGGGTTGTCTCTTGTTGGTTTGTTTGTTTGTTTTTGTTTTTTCCTTTCTTCTACGAAATGGCAAAAGTGTTCTCAGAATGCAGAGAATGTGTCCTTGCTCTGTGGCAAATGAAGAGGGAGGGCCTGGGCTGGAGTTTAGAGCTTGACAGAACATGTCGGGTTGTGTCTTATGCCCCCTCTTGCCAGTGACTTAAGGAGTAGTTCAGGGCAAACATATATTTCTGTTTCACATATTTGTAGAATCACAGCATCATAAATGTAGTTAGGGCTTTTAGCCATCTAAGGTGACATCATCCCTATCATGGAGAGGCAGCAACCAAATATCACTGCAATTAATATCATTTAGTATCCTTCCTTTGGGTGGAGTAAAACTTAATCCATTAATGCTTATAAAATGCCTCAATATTCCCTGATGAAAGCCAACGTGAGAATGCAAAGTATTAGTCATGTAAGTGACAGCAGAGTGCACTCTGGAAGGAAGAAGAACAATAAGATCATTGGGTTAGACTCTCCAAACTCAGGGGAATTTTCACTTGTTCCTCACAGTGTTTCTTTCCCAAGAGCTTGTCTTGGTAGCAGCTCCAATCCTGACAATAAGTGGTACTGACTGCAGATGAACACCAGTGCATCATGAGGTCTCCCTGTTTTGATCCTGAGCTGGAGGAACAGTATCGTAGTGAACTTATATGCTGAGACATTACCTTGTTACTTACACATCTCTCAATTTCTGTGGCAGTGTCCACCGATGTTTCAGAACAGGCGGTTGTTAATGCTACTCTCCCCTCCTGGAGGCAGTTAGTCAGTTCTTGGGTATTACAAAAGGAATGTCTCCTGCTCCACATGGCTTTGGCTTTAAAAATAACAAGGAATTCACTGAAGATTCCTCACTGTCTCTCTGAATATTTAGACTGTCCTTTTACTGCTTTTAGCCATTCAGCATATGAATAATAATATGAAATATGAAATAATCTTCCAGAAAAATCCCCTTCAGACAATTTGCCAGGACTTTGCTCAACTGATCTGTATGTCCCAGTCTTACCTAGCATGACTGTGTCAGGTGCATACAGTATGACTACAGCCTGGATCAAACACTGTGTAATTTAACCCTAGAGTAAGGCCCAAAAAACACACTTTGTCACATAAGGCTTGGAGCCTTGATTCAGCCAGGGCAAAAATAAACAGAAAACCTTGCACTGAGAGAAGTTATTCCTTGTGCTGACTGTGCATTAGTGTGGAATGCATATGTGTCTTTATAAATATGCTGCATATGGCTGTAAGGTCATAAAGCCATAGCATTTCTCTAGTCCAGTGACTCATGCTGAGCATTGAGTGTTTTCCTCCTCAACCCACCAGATAACCAGATGTTCATAGGGTTACTGTGTATAATTTATAAAGTCTTGTTATGGTTGTAGAGGAGTTCATCAAGAGTAAAAAAAAAATAAAACAAAACCAAGCCAAACAAAGCCCCAACGAACCAACCAACAAAAAAACAAAACAAAACAATACAAAACCAACCAAAACAACAAAACCAAACAAAACCACACACATGCACTAATGTTATTAGCATACAAGCATGGCTAGTCCATAGTGTCCTTTTGGAATATTTAATCTAGCAAACCCAGCAAAAAGATATGGTATATACCCATGAATTCAAAATTTGGCTGTTCTAGGTGAATGTCACTCCAGTGACTCCTGTATTTGAAATGAAAGACCTTTGTTTGTTACGGTCAGCAGACAAATGTCTTTCTGTCTCTTTCACATAAGAGCCAGCTACTTGTGTACCTTCAGCAATCTACTCTGTCACATCTGCGAAGTGTAGTAAGTTGTTTTGATAGTTTGCAGCTCCCATATTGTTCCCAGATCCTTGTTCCCTTCATTCCCTTTTGTTTGTGATTGCTCAGATAATAAGGATTGTCTGAGTGTGCACACATCAGTGACCTAAGTAAAAAACATCTGTCAGTGAAGGGTGATAATCATTGACCAATAAAATAAACATTCAATCCTTTTCTTTTCCTTCCTTCCTTTCATTTTTCCTCTCAAGCAAGCTGCTCAGTCACTCACAGAACACAATTACAGAAGGAATGAAAGACACAGGAATTACATCTGCATTTAAGAGGGGCGGATTTTCACCTGGCTAAGATGTAGCATGGCACTAGCAACTCGTGTAATGGGCATTCAATTTGATTTGTAAATGCACAAATAGCTGCCATTTTACTGCAGAAACAGCCCAATCCTGGCTGTTTCTCTTGTCATTGCTGAAAGTGAAATTACTGCTTTCCTTCACCTCAGGAGCTGTCAGGAGGCAGGTAGAATTGTCTAATGTCTTCAGACAGGGAAAGTAGTTCTATCTGCTGGATGCATCCAACTGTCTTCATATATGTAAATTATATGCTAAAATTGTTCTGCCAAATGTTGTCACTTGGTCAAACGGTCATTATATTAATGCAGATTTTTATTAAACAAAGGTAATTGGAACGGAACAGAACAGAACAGAACAGAACAGAACAGAACAGAACAGAACAGAACAGAACAGAATAGAATAGAATAGAATAGAATAGAATAGAATAGAATAGAATAGAATAGAATAGAATAGAATAGAATAGAATAGAATAGAATAGAATAGAATGAATACTTCAGTGGGAAGGGACCTACATTTTCAGTGGCCAAGGTCTGGCATCCTCCTTTCTGAGCTTCACCACGTCTCTTTTCATGACAGCTGCCAGGCACTGGCAGTGACTTACCTTTTTCTTCAGGATTAGGTTTTAACTTTGTGTTATTTCCTTTCCTCCTGTGGAGGAATGACAAAGCACAAGGTGTCACCACAAGTCACAAATTCAGGTTAAGAAAAACTATCTAAACATTCCCAATGGATATTTTAACATTGTTTAATCTGAATCGTACTGACATGTTCATGTTTGTCACGTAGCAATAGGACAATGAGGAAGAGTGCACAGATATGGCAGGATTCCAAATAATTGTGGGTTCTTACTATAAATAAGCACTTTCATGAGTCTGTTTTGCAAATGCATTGCTTTAATCTGCAGTATGATGTAGTGACACATAGCAGAAGGTTTCCAGAGCATTTGATGGACAAATCCTTTATCCTTAGTGTCAGAGAGCAATGAAAGTGGCTGCTCTGCAGAAGAAGGGGAGCCATGAACCCCAGATGACAGCCAGGCAGGCAGGGCAGGGTTCTTCCAGACAAGGGGTTTCACAGTTCCTAAAACAGAAGAGCAAGGCATCTCTGGTGACAGCAACCAGGGGTTGCACAGAGCAGTGATCACCACACCAGTCCTAATGATGAGTCAAGTCTGAGTTCAAGCCAGCAAGTCAGGATCAAGGTGCAAGGCCAAGTACCTGCAGTGCAGCTCAGGCAAAGACCGAGAGTAGGGGCTGGAGCTCAAATGCAGCTTCTGAACAGGGCAGAGGGTACAAACACAGGTGAAGGTCCTGGATCAGGCTTCCTATAGGACTTAACTCTCTGCCCTAGGGCTACACAGCTGCCTCATTTGAAGGCTGATCCTGAACACAGACGGCTAAATCCCTAGGATGGAAGGGAGGAGAATGAGTTTGCAGAGGAGGATTATAGAAGCTGTTTTCAGGCTGGCCAGAGCAATCAGAGCCTGCTGGTTCACTCAGGGCCCTGACACGTAGTGTTCCGCCTCTGACCTCTGAAAACCAATGTTAACACTGTCCTCAATTTATTAGACCATGAATCTTCCCTACAGCATTAAAAAAACCCCAAGCTATAAGGCAAGTAACACTAAGCTATATCTTAACATAGTCATTATGGGTTGAGACAGCTGCTGCACAGAATACCTGAGACATCTGCAGGAGTGGGCAGATGTGACAGAGAGCTCACAGAAAACCTGCCGCAGGATGCCAAGCACGGTGCAATAAGATATTTAAAATGACACTAGAGACTGAAGTTTAGACAGCTGAATCAAGCAGTTTATCAGGATCATGAGGACTATTTTACCTTTTTTAATTAGATGGTAACTTTTGCTTGCACGAGAAGTGTCTGCAGATTGGCATGCATAAGGCTCCCTGTGAAGTGGAAAGCCATGCCTTTTGAAAATGTGCTGTGTTAAGCAAGCTGTTAGGGATAATTGTAAATGATAATGTCTCTGACACTTATATGACCCATTAGCTTGTCTGGCTGAATAAAACCCTAATGTCAAATTGTGCATGTGCTATTAAGGAAGCATTTTTTCCATGGTCCTTCAACTCACTTCCCCATAGCAAAAAAAAAAAAAAAAAAGAATAACAAATTGGCATGCTACAACTGGGGATGTGCATAAGGATTGTGAGTTTTGAAATAAAGAACTACTTATGCATTAATTGTATTGTTCCCCTTAATTATTATTACAGCCCTGCTGATTTTGATACATAGAACCCCCCGATAAAAATCTATTACCTTATATAATAACTGGGAGAGGTGATCAGAAGAAACAAATAGTAAAGAAGAGCTCAAAAGGATATTCATATATCTAAGCATTAAACTAGTTTTCAATGAATGCTAGAATGATGAATGTATCACAGTATCACAGTATGTTTGGGATTGGAAGGGACCTCAAAAGATCATCTAGTCCAATCCCCCTGCTGGAGCAGGAACGCCTAGGTGAGGTCGCACAGGAACATGTCCAGGCGGGTTTTGAATGTCTCCAGAGAAGGAGACTCCACAACCTCTCTGGGCAGCCTGTTCCAGTGTCTGTGACCCTCACTGAGAAGAAGTTTTTTCTCAAATTTAAGTGGAACCTCCTGTGTTCCAGCTTGATCCCATTGTCCCTTGTCCTATCATTGTTTGCCACCGAGAAGAGCCTGGCTCCATCCTCGTGGCACTCACCCTTTATATATTTATAAACATTAATAAGGTCACCCCTCAGTCTCCTCTTCTCCAAACTAAAGAGACCCAGCTCCCTCAGCCTTTCTTCATAAGGGAGGTGCTCCACTCCCTTAATCATCTTTGTTGCCCTGTGCTGGACCCTCTCCAGCAGTTCCCTGTCCTTCTTGAACTGAGGGGCCCAGAACTGGATACAATATTCCAGATGTGGTCTCACCAGGGCGGAGTAGAGGGGAAGGAGGACCTCTCTCGATCTACTAACCAACCCCCTTGTAATACACCCTAGGATGCCATTGGCCTTCCTGGCCACAAGGGCACAGTGCTGGCTCATGGTCATCCTGTTGTCCACCAGGACCCCCAGGTCCCTTTCCCCTACACTGATCTCTAATATGTAATTTCCCAACCTATACTGGAACCTGGGGTTGTTCCTGCCCAGATGCAGGACTCTACAGTTTCCCTTGTAAAGAAGTTTTGTTTGAAGGAAAGTCTGAGACGCCAATTTGCAGAAGAAAAAACATATCCTCATATTCCTCAACACTGTAGCACATCTGGATCAAATAAGTCTGTAAACATCCTCCTCCACCTTTTTTCTGCACACATTTATACATGAGCAATGAGCAAGGAAGTCTGAACATTTTCATGGAGGAAATTTAAACACAGTCTCCATTCCCTTTAACTTGCACATCAGTGTTTGGCAGGAGGATGTCTCATTAAGTCTCTCTGAAACCAGCATCAGTGCAACAGGGAATAACTCTTCCTTCTCATTATATACTTACAGCAAACTTACAGTCTGTGCCTCTACTGGTAGGGATTTGTGTGTTTGTCACATCCTTTAAAAACTAAAGTAAATAGCTATAAAGTTTTGCTTACACTTGAACCACTGCACTGACAGAAATTGAGAGGATATTTGAATCAGTAAAAGACAACATATTCTGTCTTAGTGGACCAGCTTGTGAAGCTGACCATAGGCATAAGAAAAAGAAATTGAAAAATGTTTAAAATATTGTCTAAAAATATGTTTCTTCTTCCTCTCTTTCCTATCACTAGCCCTGCTTTCCTTCTCACACATACAATCATTATCACAGTCCATAAAACAAGATGGATTTTTTGGAAATGAGAGCATATAAAACAAAGATTGAATTGATGCCTCAGAAATCAAAGTGTTTTACAATGACAGAAATTTGGAATACTTATATATGTCAAAAAAATACCATAAGCCAGTAAAAGGTCTACAGAGCCATCAACTCTCCTCTGACATTTGCTAATGTTGGAGGTTGTCAAATCCAATATTGTGGATAGAGTTATATATATGTATATATATATATATATATATATTTTTTTTTTAATGGCATGTATAGTTATGAACCTAAAGACATAGTTAGAGGGTCATTTGTTTTAGCAGCTCAAATCACGTCTGTTTAACTCTCCCTTCTCCATTTGATCTACTTACTGGCATCTCAATCTCCTTTCAGTACATGCATATGGATATGTACATCCCAATGCAGGAAGTGTGAATAATATTTAGCTAGGTGTGTTTTAGATCCTGATCACAGTTTAGATCAGTACAAAGAAAGGGTAGAAGAGAAAGAAGTATGAGTGTTAAAGAGTACACCTAGTGATTTTGCATCACGATTGCCAAAAATAATGCTTCTTGAATGACTCCATAATATAAAAGTAATCAGAAATTTCACTCCAATCACTTAAATTATTCTTCTTTGTTTATTTAAGGACATTGCCTTTCACACAGACAACATTGGTCATAAGTTCAGTGCATGATCTTTTGAGGTCCCTTCCAATCCCTAACATTTTGTGATTCTGTGATTCTGTGATTCTGTGATCTGTCACTTCCTTTTCTGGAGTTAATGAACACAAAAACAAACAAAACTTCTACTTCAGTGTTTTTCAACTGATACTCAAGAGGGCTGGTGAGTTAAATGCTATCTAAGTATTTACAATCTCACATTCTCTGATCAGACAGTGAAGGTGGCTTAAGAAGTTATTATCCCTTAGCTGCTTTTTATTGCCTCTCTGCTATGCCTTATTACAGGAATAGCAAAGCTGGCACGTTATGACATGACCTAATACCTTATCTGCTTCATTTCATGGAATGGTTTCTATATTCTAAGTAGAAGTACCCTGAGCATCTCTGAAAACCTGGTTACTAAATTCTGTTCCTCCATTTGACCACTTAATTCCTGCCTTCACAGCTGGAGAGAAAAGGTCACTGCATATCTATTGGAAACCCAAAACTTTAAAATTATATGATGTTATTTTGTGTTCTTTCTGGCAAAGTTCAAAATAGCTGCCCTTGTTAAAAAAAAAAAATCTCTGCCTCCCTCCTGCTTTTACATGAATGTTCCTGCAGTGTTAGGTACTCTGTAAATATAAAAAGTGACACTTGTTTGGGAGAGAAGAACCCCCATGCTCTCAGCACTCCTGAAGGTAAATGTGCTTTTTATTAGACCTCCAGGGGAAGACAGTACAAGAGACACTGTCTCCCCAGTTGTCTGCTCAGGAAAGAGAAAGACAGAGGAGTAAATCAGGTAGTGGCCTTTGCACAAACTCTCAGAGGAAGCTTGTGCTGCAACCCAAGCATCTTTAGCATGATCTCCACTGAGGACACCAGCCAATGATGCTTCACACTGCTTGCAGCCCGCGAGTCTGTCACCTCTTCCATTAAGATGAGGACAATGATGGAATAGTGCAGGTGCCGCTTCTAGGGCAGAACCTGCTGTGAAGGGATCTGCCTGCTGCTTTTTTAGCTCATTGAGATCTCTTAATCCTCCCTGGCATTCTCACTCACCAGAGGTGTGATGGTGGCCAGCAGGATATTATTCTTGATGATTTTCTCTGAATAACCTTTCTACAGGTCAGCCTTAGCAGAGATAAGAATGTCTCTCTAGAGAGAGACAACCACTGATATATTTGGATACTTAGCAAACATGCTGTCTGAAGCACCTGTCACTGATAGCAGTGGAACAACACTGGCACAGAGCTGCTCAAATGATCTCAGGTTGAGAATGATTTTTCAGTGCTATCCACTTTGCTGTCTTTTTTTTTTTTCTTTTTCTTTTTTTCTCAAGAGGCTTTTCAAATGTCATATTATCCCTACTCTTTAGCACAAGAGTCTTCATGTTAAAACTAGCTATAAAAATCAGCAAGCTCTACAGGGGAGTGCAGGCAGTGCATATTTCACAGGAGGTAATATAAAATGAGAAACAGTCAGTTACACTCTTGTTGTTTACTTTTAGGAATGGAGACAAACTAAATGACAAAAATGTCTTCAAGGGGAAAAAGAAAAAGGTTTGCATCTCTGCTGGCTATTCAAATGAAGACAATCTGTGGTATAACATTCTACTCTCTCTGCTTATCTGTACAGAGTTTTGTACTACATCAAATGTCTCAGATTGACTAGATCGGCACATCCTAATGAACTAAATCTTAAGGCTACCTAAAATAAAGAAATAAAGATCATAGAAGAGAGGACCTGCATATTCTAGGTGGCTTTTGGCTTCTGGACCTGCCTGAAGAGAACTGCAACAGTCAGACTGGGTCTTTGTGTGGGGAGATTTGGGGACCTAAAAATGACAATCCAGTCAGGCCCTGAGGACAGAGCAGTTTGGAGTAAGACAATTGGAAACACTGATGCCAGATATGATTTTAAACTGATGTTCCTCTCCCAAAGGCACATAACTCATCCCATCCAGAACTGACATCTCAAACTGAAGCAAAGTCAGCACAGGATTGTTCTCCTGAGGGCCAATGTCTCCTTCTACTTTTGCAGAATAAAAACAGACTTCATCCTCCTGCAGAAGAGGTTCGTGGTTTGAACAGTCATTTGAGATGTGTGGCAGGATGACATTCAGCACCATTTTTTAGACTGAAAAATACTCAAATCCTATGATTGCATGTCCCCAGAGAATGCCCCAACCACTGAGTAATCATTATTTGAACCAAAAAGAAATAAATGGCACATCAGATGGTCAGCTCTTGTATTTATTCCCTCTGAGACCAAGATACTAATTAATTAGTAAAGTTTAATTAAAAAAAAAAGGAAACATGTGCAAGTTCCAAGCTGTTCACATCAGCATTTGCCGTCATGTGAAGTTGCCCTATAGGCCACAGTTCCTGCTTTTTGATGACCATCCTGAGCTACCTCACCACTCCATCCCAATGAAAAGCCTCCTCAGGAAGACAGGGCTAATCTTTGCAGGCAAAACCAAAACAGTTCAGTGACCTGATCTCTGTATTATTTGGGATAAATAGATCAGCTTCTGTAAGGACACTGATACTGTGGAAAGCTAGAAGATCCATTCCTGTAGTGTTCTCTGCTGAACATCTTTTAAAAACAAAGGCTAATCAATGTAGCATAGTTTTGTGTACCAAAGCAGTGGGTACTTCATAGTGTGAGTGTTCTCTGGAAAAAGAAGAAAACAAAGAATTACCCTCCAAATCCTTGTTTTGAATCCTTGATGTTTGAATGTGAAACTGTGGCATTTTTTATTTCAGTGCCTAAGTTCCAATCACTGTTAGTGAGGACAGCACTTCATCCATGGGGAAATACGCCATAGATTTACCTGAGAGTTTCATTAAGCTTTACCCTGAGATGTACGTTCTTTATTCCATAAATGCAGTTGTAACTTTTTCTTCAAAACTAGAATATAATCCAAATGGAAAACAAAACCTTTTGCCATATATATATATATATATATATATATATATATTTTTTTTTTTTTTTTAAGTTGTCTTCCTGGGCCTATTCAAATGGTCACTGAATAAGAGATTGTCTGGCAGAATATAAAATCACATAAACTGTTATGCCTGGGTGGGGACTTTTCTATTTACTACAGGATAAGAAACTATGAACCAAGGCCTCAGCATGAACTAGGAAAAAGTAACTTTTCTTCCTTTCAATATAAACATAATCAATTGTTTTTTTTCTCTTTATTGATGAGCATATGTCCCAAGAATAACATGGGAAGATTTAGTGGGATATGCTTGGATACCTCTGGGGTATAAAATATATCCATTCTGAGACTGGTTTGTATGTATTAGTAAGCATGATTCCATTCAGCTGAATCTTATGTATGATGTGTAAATCTATTGTAAATAGGCATAACATTGACTTTCCTAGAGTGGTTCCAGTTCTTCTGTTAGACAAATGCACCTTCCTTTCTGCATATGTTTACATTCATGAAGATACCTCAGTAAAGTGTTTTAATACTGAATATTGAAATTCTGCAATTCCTCATGGCTAACAAGGCAGAGTGCAAAGATATATGTGAATCAGTCGGTGGTAAAATAATCCCTCTTCTGTTCATTTAAAAAAAATATATTTTCCCCTAATGTGGTTCCATCAGCTTCTACCATGAATAAATCATCATACACCAAAGTATAATCTTCTTGTTCCTGTACTTTTTATTCCTAATTGGTCATTAATACAGAAACACTTTCTGTATGGAACAGCTTTTGGCATTTTAATTGTAAAAGTAGAAGAGATGTTAAAAATAATCAGGTACTGCTGATTTCCTACCAAGAGTTCTGAAAATCTCACAATGCTCTCCCCCAGATCCCTGGTCATTAGAGATAACAAGGTGATGTGTGACGTCATTGTCTTCTAAGGTCAACACTAGTTGAAGGCACTCAACTTTTTATATGGTTGGGGTCTTAAACTGCAAATGAATAAACAAAAAAGCAAAAGAAAAGATCTTCACGTGTACCTTCTGTTCATACCTAGGTCATGAGCAATGAAAGGTTCCTGGGCACTTTTCAGCAAGGGAGATGCATTGTAGTTATCTTTCAGAGTGCAATGGCTGAATAAAATAAATAGTGGTGATACCAGCATTTTTTCTCAAAGACTGCTAGTATCAAATATTGTGACGGATGTTTCTATATAGACCATACACCTTACAGCTCTGGAAAAAACAACTCTGTGGTGACAGGAATTCATTTAAGCTCTTTTTTCTTTAGAGAACCACTACAGTACTATGGATTATGAAATGATTATGGGTGGCAGGGAAAATTGGGACCTATTTTTTCTTTGCTGATTGACCTCAACACCACCATTGCAGCACACCCATAGAAAACTTAAAATGACAGTTTAATAGCTAGCCTGATATTGATCCAGAGAAAGTGAGCTTGGAAAGCATAAGAGAAGCAAAATCTCATCTGTTTCATAAAAATAGTACAGTACTGGCTGCCTCCCACCAAAAAAAGTATGAGAGAAGTATCAGTTTACAGTCATTGTTCTATAAGAACTGATATTTCTACATTGTAGCATGCAGGCCCTTAGGACAAGTTTCTTTCTTAACATTTTCTTCATACAGAAATTAAAAACAGTCTCTTCAGAGAAGTGTGAATAAGTATTGCTGAGGCTATTTTTTTTTTTTTTTTGCAGTTATTGTGAGAAACCTGTGATTTTTTTTGCACACATTTAGTACTTTAATCCATGGTTGTAGGTTTTTTTGTTGTTATTTTTACCTTGTTTTGTTTTGTTTTGCTTTTCTGGTTTTGTTTTCTCTACATACTGAACAAAATTTCTTTGCTTCAGGTATTAGAGAAATGCAGGGTATATCTAAACAAATTTACTTCCTATTTAAAAGAATCTTAAAATACTGTAGGCTATAAGAGGTCAGATAATCCAATTTCCAGTACAAACCAGGTCTTGTGGCCTATTATTGCCTCCTGTCCTATTACCACACTTTTGAGAAGAGTTCCATTCTGGTTTTTTTACACCTTACCACTAGGTAGATGAAAACAAAACAGATGATCTTCATTTGGCTTTCTCTTTTCAAAGAGAAAACAACAATTGCCAATCTTCTTAGCCTCCCTTCATGTCACCTATTTCTTTTCTAGTCTGATCTTCATTCACAGTACATGTCCATTACTTTACATCCATACTTTGATATGGAGTAAAATAAGGTTTTATTTTTTATTACAGCTCCATGCATGAGGTATAAATTTCACTAGGTCTCTTTGAAGGGGCAGTTTCTAACATAAGCATCAACTATGTTTTTTTTTCCCCAAAGAATGTGGGGAGTTAACTATTTCAACACGTTCTAAAAATATATATATTATTTTGACTAAACTAAATTAATTTAAAAAGCAAAATGCTCGCATAAATTATTACATGGCATTATATTACAATTTTAAACTCTCTTGTTGAAAGACAAAAGGTTTACCGTTGAAAAAATGTGATAATGTATTTGTGACATAAATAGTAGTAACATTTTATAAAATGTAATTTCAAAAATCTACAACATGAAATAATATTGTCACCTAATTAGAGTCATAACAATTTGTTTCTTTGGACCATTCTCTGTCTATCACCTATTTATCACAAGACTAATTAGAAGGAATTATTATTTAGACAAAGCTGCCAAAGAAAATATTCAATAGTCTACTATGTGGATGTATTGCTGAGAGAAAAGCTGGGAGGAAAAATCCATGGTTTAGAATTGGTTTCTGATTATTAAATCAGCAAAAAAGTTCCCAAAGTCTCATCATTTAGGGATGTGACTATGAATAAGTAAGTGAAAAGTTATATCCATTCCTATAGTTTAAAATATATATTTTCACCTAAAATTTGCTGCTTTGTGATGTCTGCAAATGCTATTTAAACTGTGCTAAACTGGCGTTTCTATGCAGGAGTTTCAAGCAACCTACTAGCCAATTTATTATTCTTTATATTAAAATTCACAGCTGCTGCAAGATAAGTCCTGTTTCCTCTTTAATAGCATCTGTTGCTGCAACTTTTTCTTGGGAACTAGGAAAATTATTTAATTTCCTTATGACCTCAGTTACTAGTCTGTACACTGGAGATGAGAGTGCCCTGTAACCCCTTTCTGGCGCACACCTACTCCGTTTTCTGCACAGTACAGTAAAAAAGGGTATACAAATTGCTGGAAGATGAGAAGTTCTCCCATGAAGTGAGTCACTTCATTCTTTTTGTGTAATCACCTTTGTTCTCTAAGCTTTTGTTTTGGGCCATTGTCAGCAACAGGATATAGTATTAAATGATCTGACACAATACAGCTGCTCTCATGTTCTTATAATCCCAAATTGCTGCCAACAGCAGTACAGCTTGGATTAGACTCCTGGTTTAAAAGCTTTTGAGGAAAGAAATGTGAAGAAAATAATTGGAGTCTTCTATTTGCGCTGCCAATGACAATCAGTATATAAGTACATAAAATTATCATTCATTATCAGTTTCTTGGTAGAAGTACACAAAGAACAGAATTATCCTAGACTCTGGATTTACCAAGAGCAAAATTATATCTTCATTTCACTAATTTGGTTTGTAGGCATCTTTAAGTTTTCATGCTTCTTAAACAGATAAAAAAGTCTAGTTGTATATATATATTTTTTAATTTTATTTTATTTTATTTTTTTAATAAAGCCTCTTTTCATCTTTCAGTTTCTTTTATGTGGAGAATCTGTTATATGAAAAAAATATTTTAGGCCATCTTTAATACCTGGAACAACTAATCACATGAAGTATTATCTTAAGACAGGCAAATGACTTTGTTCAAAAGGTTTTTGCCATTCAGCCTGTATTAAAGAGAATTCACAGGGCATCAGTGACAATGACTGGTCTGCTGCAAAAGCCATAGTTTATCAAAATGGGAGTGTCCCTCCAGAAAAGTGGTGAGCAATTAGTATTTTATTGGCCTTTTGTCAACTTTTTTTTTTTTTTTTTTTTTTAATTCTGTTTAGAAAGCAACATTCAAAATGCTGGATTTATGAGCTAAGTGTTAATCAGGTATTTAATACAAACAGATTTCTGTACATAGAACAGCTTTAGTGTTGCAATTACCAATTTCAGAAGTATTCAGATATTAGTAGTCTTCTAATATGAATTGTTTTAATGAAATAAGGCCACAGCAAAAGATGCTGTTATGATGTATGTGCTGAGATTAGCTAGAAAATCCCTAGCAATAAGCCATTATTATTTACTAGTACGGATTTTGAGGACAAGCTTTTCAAAGCCACTTAGGGGCTGAGTATGCCCAATTCTCATTAATTTTCTAAGTAACTGTGTATTCACATCCCTTTGGATAGCTGAATAGCTCATTTTCTGAAAGTCCCACAGGCATCTACATCTGGATATTTCCTCTTGGGACCACAAGTTGCATGTGCCCTAGACACTTGAAGAACTATTATTTTTTCCATTAACTTTTGATAAAAGAAGTCAAGATTTGACACTCATGAAATATGTACATTAAGCTAATATGGAAAATTTGATATAACAAGTCATGTGATATGAACAAATATAGAAAATGAGCAAGGAAAAGACAAAAGAGGATTTTATTTTCTGAAATATCTTCTACTTCAGGGCAGAGATTCCTCTGTTAGAAGGCAAAATGATGACTAGACATTAATACAAAAGCCACAAAATTACTGGTAAGGTCTAAGTTTGTTTGTTCACCTGTTTTCCTCTCAGAGCTCTACACTAAATCCACAAATTTGTACAAATTTGTTACTGAGGTGTTCTTAAGACAAGTTTTTCTAGCTCTAAAAGGGCTTGCATTTATCAGGAGATATCCTGGTATGAATGAAGACTAAGAGTTGTAACTGTGAGCACTTTGGGGCAAAGATTGTTTCTTTGTTCTGTGTTTACAAGAGATCCACACCTCTACTGAGCATTCATCTTCTGAACAATTCTTTTCTCAAGGAAGGGCAAAAAGTGCTACCCTAACCCCCGGCATTCAGTGGCTTCCTATGTCCCACACAGCACATCAGTTTGCACACATTTCTAATTAACGTCTAATTCTGGATTAATTTCTGTTTCCCTCCTCTGGGCTTTTCTAATGAGATCGTGAGTTACATTGGCAGAAGTTTTACACTTAAAATGTGTCTGTATGCTAAAACCTCCTAGGCAGTTAACTGACAAAAGGATTTAAAAAATATCCAAAACAAACAAGAAAAAAACCCAAAACCTCCCTATACAAAAGGATTTAAAAAATATCCAAAACAAACAAGAAAAAAACCCAAAACCTCCCTATTTTTTAGACATCTGGAGTAATATTTTTTAATTTCATCAGCTATAATCAAGGAAAGAATCTAAATACTTTCATCTCCCAGCAGTTTCTTCCTTACCTCTCTTTCCATGCATTAAGAAGCAGAGAGCATTACACTGATGTGGGAAAGTGGACAATTTTACTAAATAAAATGTCTGCAGCTCAAAATTTACATTCTTAAGCAATTGCTTATAAATTATTTGGTAAACCCCAAAGCTGTTGGGGAAAATACATACTTTAAATTTAGAATTGATGCATAAATTAAATATTAGATGAACTGTTCTTATTTACCCACCCATATTCAGGAATGCACTATTGGAAGTGTGGCAGTAAAACTGGTATTCTTCACACATCTGGTACAGATTTCTTTAAAAGGCCCAAATCCTGAAATGTACTGAGTTAACTTTTCCACATACACACAGCTTGTTTAAAGGAGATACAATGCTAAATCACCCTGATAGGATCTTGGCAAAATGAATGAATAAACACCTAAGGGCTTCATTAGTATAAGGATTTTTATGGATGAATGAACATAAACTTTCTACTCAGGCACAAAAATTTTAAATTTGACTTCTTATCAGCCAAAGTTCGTGTCATAAAATTGAAGTTCCATCCTTAAGATCTTCCTTTCATCACATTCACCTTGCACCTATACTTACTAGAAGCACAAAAAGGTAGATATCCTAAGCTTTTTTCCAAGTTAATGTGGAGAGATTCTTTTAGAAAGCATTGCAGATGTTTTTGTTGACTGAATTACTCCATAGAGACACTGATTTGAGTGTAAGTCTGAAGTGTGAATAGATTCCTGCCTTACTTGCCAGAGGGAAGTGTTCAACAGAGCCTAGGTGAAACACACATTTAGAATCTCAGGTTTTCTGCAGTAAAGCTCTACAACTGTTAGTTTCACAGCCTAGTGTATCTGTCTGATATGACAGTGACTTGCAGATCTGTGGTTTGCTGGAGCAGTGCAGACCAGCTGGAATATCCAACTGCACATGATGACACTTGACACTGGAGCTTAGCATTGTCACATTCCTCTGGCACTTTTCAGGCACCCAAATGTTGCCTAGGTTTTTTTTGTGCTGGTACTGAATGCCTGGTATTCGGATTCCTCAACACAGATGAAAGAGCCATTTCAGATAATAAAGTTTTATGGATATGGGAGACACAACACAAGATGTGTGGGTTTATGGGAGACACTTGACCTGCTGGAACAGCACTTGGAGACCAGGCAAGATACCCCTCTGTTTTTGATAAAAAAAGGGCAACAGAATCCTGCCCTCCATCTCCTTTGTTCTGATGTGAGATCTTCAATATTCAGCTCACATGAAGACATTCATGGTTTAATAGTTAATCATCAAACTGAATACCACCCTGAAATATCTACTTCTTTCCCAGTTTGTTAGGAGTTGCTGAATCCAGTAGCGCAACAGAAGCAAGGCTGCCACAGATCCATGCACTGAGGTCTTAACAATAGCAGGACTGAACATGTGTTCCCAGTAGGCATTCACACACAGAGCATGCATACACAACACATATATACATGTATACATATATACATGGCTAACCAAAGAGATAATAAGGACAGACACATTCAGCTGTCACACAAACAGCACCCATGGCATCATCTTGTTCTTCTCACTGTCTGACCAGGAAGAAGTTACATTAGTGAGAGCGTAGATATACACACGTACAATGAGGGTCCCAACAGCGGCTGGGCTCAGACACTCGTTCTGCCCAGTAGCTGTGCCTAGGTCCCAATCTTCTAACTTGCTGGCACCTGAGAATTTGAGCCCCTGTGTGCACAGCAAAACACACACAAATGGTGGGTCCCTACAGTAACTGGGCTGACATGAACAGTCCATCTGGTAGCTGGTCCTGGATCTTCATTCTCCCTCAGTGCCTCCTGCACAGACTCACACACAGACACAAACGGGTCTCTCAGTTCACCACCCTAAGAGGTATGATTCTATGATTCTATCCATTTCCATACCTTTGTTTCCTCTCCTAATCCTGAATATTAAATCATGCGTATTCCAAGTAGCTCTCCCCCTGCATCCCATGTGTCCCATGACCTTGGGCAGTGAACCCATTTAGTGAGTGTGGTTAACCAAAATACTGCTCTAGTTTCCCCATAGTCTGGGTGCAACCCCTGGTCCATGGGACTGTGGCTATCCTGGGACAGCACTGGCAGGAGACACGGCAGGGACTGGTGTCTCTGATGGGTGTAATGGGGCTCTTCTGCCTCACTTTTGCCTCTGAGCTCCTCTGTGTGAATGGAGACAAGCCTTATATCACATAACCTGACAACATTAAGCAGCTTGACTTCCTTCTCACTCCAAACCTCTATGCCTTTACAGCTCAGACATCCCTCTGTCTTGCCCACAGACCTCAATCTCGCAGTCATTCTCAGAGTGTTCCTAGGCGTTTAGACTCTGTACAGGTACAGGGACAGTAAGCACCTTTATACATATCTCTGGAAACACTAACTCCTTGCTGTGGAAGAGGAGAGAGGGAAGGGGCAGAAGAGATAACTTTGAAGGATAAAGAAATTTGCAAACATCCCAGGGGAATATTCAAACAGCCTGAGTATAAAATATCATAAGAGACTGGAAGCTGGGGAATCACATTCCCTCCTCTTAAAGGTTTTCTATTTTAAATAAGTCTTTGATAGAAAATGAAAAAAAAAACCTGTGAGAAACAATCTATGGAATTGAACATACATGTCCCATGACAGAGTTGAAGTGCATTTGACTGCTGAAGCCACCATCTTCTGCTATGTTCTGAAAAAAATTAACCAAATACTATGATTTTTGAAAGTGGTATATCAGATACTTGACCCCAGTAGTGAGAATCAAAAGGAGAAAGATGAATCTCAATTCCAGAGAAAGAATATATAACATAAGAAAAATGTATATTTGTTCTTTGCAGTTCCTATAATGATAGATGACTGGCTTAAACACAATTTTCCTTTTCCTTAAGAACTAAAGATAGTGCCTAAAAATATTTTTTTTGTGTGTCTATGTTTTTTTTTAATTATTTTTTATGGAGGGCTAATTAACAGAGATACTTCTAAGCTTTTAATTATCTGCAGTCATCTGTGTAAGATCTGTATTTTCCAAACACTATTGAATTTCACAGTGCAAGTCCAAAATGTGGCTGTTTTTCCATAGCTATTGTATATTCTTTGAATCTAAAAGCAACCTTATCTTCCTGGTAGATCCAGTGACTCAGAGTCACAAAGAGCTGAAACGAAATGCCACACAGCAGGCTGGGACCATAACTGAGGCTAGAGCTGAGGTCTTTGGTGTCATTGGCAAAGGTCTAGTTACGAGTCCACTGTTCTCTCAAGATACATTTTCAAACTGCACTTTGATCCCGTTTCAGCTACTGTCTGACTTTTTGGTTTGGTTTATTGTTTGTTATTGTTTGTTTTTTTGTTTTGGTTTTGTTTTGTTTTTCCTCCTGAATGCCTCAAATACTTTGTTTCCTTCCCACTGTCAAGCAATTAATTGTGAACTCTGAACAAGCACATAATGTAGGGCTCAATTACAGTGGAGATAGACGAACTGTCTGCCATAGTTTTCTTTTTGGAAAGGCAGATTTATTACAGATATAAAATCGCCTTGCAACTTTAAAAGAAGGATATTTAGAAGGAAAGCAAAAGTGATTAATTATTACACAGTAGACAGTTAAATATTTATTAAATACAGGGGATGCATTCTGTAGTGAACCAACTAATTATCATATGTGCACATGAATTGAGTTTATTATCATTATGGCAATAACTGCATGCTCAAATTGAGCTAGACAACATGCAAGTATTTAAGATGTCCATTTCCAAGAGAATTTGAAGCTTTATGTAAGATATTAAAGCACAGGTAAAGCCATTTAAATAGTAGACTAAATTGTCTTTGCAGAAAGGACCACTTCTTCCTGCACTGACTACATTCAAGATCCTCAAGCTGATATCATAACATACAACCAGAGCATTTATTTATATATACATGTAAGATCAAACAAAATTGTCTGGACTGACATCAGACATAGAGCTAAGGAAGGGCATGAACATCTTTTTCTCAGTGGCAGAGTGTTTTTCACCACAATACATCTTTGACATCTACCTCTTCATCCCAAATAACTTGTAAACACTTTTTAGATCTTTATAGCCCAAAGAAGCAAAACACACACATTATTAAATTCTCAAAGTCACTGGTGTGAAAGAAGGACTGGCTTAATAGCACTGCACAATCTTCTCCCACTTCTTAAACTCCTGTTAAACCTTTCCTGAAGATACTAGCTACTGTCTCTAACTTTTCCAGGGGGACTACGGAATAGTCTAGCTACAGGTCCATATGTAGTACAAGTAATGGATATACTCTTCCCTCAAGCTGTCTATCAGTTGACTTGATTATCTCAGCCTGGAGTTTTTATCCTGACTTTATTATTGGACTTGAGAATTGCTGTTCTTTCTTGGGACCTGAAGAAGACTTTGTAAAACCCCTGTGCTCTTCTAAGTCTGCTTGCCCTTATTGCACAAATTGATGTAAATAGAAATAGCACTATATACTACAAACTTTGCCTCAGTTACATCTTGGGTACCACCAATACAACTACTCTAAATTATAAAACTAATGAATGCAATAGGGAGAAAAGACATGATATAATGGTAATAAAATATGATACATTTGTCTTCTAAAGAGCTGCCAGTGAATGTACAATGGCAGCTAGGAAACCTCGCAGGAATGATATATCACAGGCAGATACAAATCTCAGCAAAAACATCTTTCCTATCTTGAGTGTGAAGGAGTCACTTCATCAGATAAAACGAGGGTTAGGAAGAAACGTTGGCATCTAGTTCCATTTGGGTTACCCAAAAGTTTCTAAGGTTTCCACTGGCAAAATAACACAGGGAGGTTAATACCTATCTGAACAGTCAGATCTGAGGCAGCCCTGGATTTCAATTTTTAGCAAACTGAAATGTTGTCTCATGACTGAGTAGAGTTGCACTATTCCATACATGTTGCTCACATACTCTGGAGGTTGCCTTTTTTTGAAGGATAAAAGGTTTGATGTGAATCCTTCTCATTTTGAATTATGAGGCTTCAGTGAAGTACAGTTTATGAGGTATAGAGAGGTGTATGAGACTGGGAAAGTGATGGGAATGACTGTGGGTAAAGGGAAGAAAGACCAGTGACAATCCAGCACTAGGAAGAACAAAGAGAGAAAGACACTACATGCAAAGGGAAACCACTGTTGTAGAGCTCAAAGTGGAGGAGTACAAAATCAGTTGATGCTGTTGACAGTTTGAATTGTTCAGTGATTTATTTGGAATCCCAAACCGTTAACCTTCTCCAGCTACTGAAGAGTGTGTGCTCTGGTAAGTAAGAATAACTGCACAGTTACATTTATGGGGTAGTTTAAGTAGTCTTTCCATTAAAGATTTTTAAAACATATATTAAAAAAAAAAAAAAAAAAAAAGACTTTTTCAGGGAAAAAAAAAAGTTAAAAATGTATTCCATGTATTAAAAGTATTTCTGTGCTCCAAGAGGCTTTCCTTTGGGTACTGTAAGATGGTTTATTATCCATTATCTGTAACAGAAAGATAATGAAAGTGGTTCTATTGTACTGTATGTGAAACCCATAGGAATACCAGGATTTGACAGTCATGATATATCTCAGTTAGTTTCTAATGTGTAAAGTCACCACAAATCATAGAGAGGACAGTCTGTTGGTTAAATAAGTCTACAAAGTAAGATGATAGAGTTCTTCATTTATCTTCATTGAAACAGCTTTGACTGCTGTGTAGTTGATAAAATAAATCTAGCCCTATTCAGAATTTCTCCTCTCTGCCCATTGTAAGCAAGCAGTTTCTACTTTACCGTATTAATTCTTATGCAGCACTCATCACCCACAATATTGGAGTATCTTCCATTAGCACATTAAGTAAAATGACTAACATGTGTCAGCTGTAGCTCATTTTCTTGCTCATCCTCTCCCAGGGGAGAGAATTGTGTATGCAGTGAAGTGTTTTGATTGGAATGTTTTTATCTTTTTTCTTTTTCTTTTCTGTGTGTTCATAAAAGAGATGGCAGGTCAAAGAAATGCAATAGGAGATGGAGAGGTTCATTATGATTATCTGCTTTTAGGGGAGCTCATTATACTGTTGAAGAATAAGCCTATGAAATTGCATGGACTTCACAGGTATATAGAAAGTTCATCGGTGCCAATGGACCAGAGATGTTGATCACAGTCTCGCAGCCTCTGTTTTCTAAAAGTGCTTGTCCCTCTCCAATGGCTATAAAGACACTTGAAGCACATGCACACATATACAGTGAAAATTTTAAAGTTAAACAAGATGAATATTTCGTCCCTCCCTTGGGGACCATAAATAAGGCTCAATATTCTGAATTTGACTTGGTGTTTAATGACAAGCAGTAATAAAAACAGATAATTATGATTATGTCTCCTGGACATCCCAGATCCCATGCACACAGTATCTACAATTAAAGCCAAATCTCCTGGCTTTTAAACCCAGCCAGGAAGTGAGAAAATCATTAATATCACAGTCATTGTTAAAGCAGTGCTAAGTCTCTTTGGGCAGCTGGTGACAAACAGAAGACATCATTCAGAAGTGTGAGTCAGTGAGAGTCTAAAATCAGCAAGGAATGCAGAAAGAGTAATAAACTGTAGACCATATTGCCCAAATACACATATGAATTCTTCAGCCAACAGTTGTTTCTTAGTAGCAACTTTTTAAAGTGCTTTTCTTTGCTCATCAGCATCATCACTGTCCTGTTTGGCTTAGATTTTAATGAACTGTTTTTCATCTCAGACTTGGACCTGCTTTCCAAGTGTTGTGCTATGTGTATTGATGTGGTGTAGACATATATATGGTAAAAGGTTGCTGATATAAATCTATATCATTTTATGACTGCATTAAAATGCCATACAGGACCAGAGAGATGGTTGATCTTTGGTACCATTTTCCATCATGTTATTTGGATGTACCTCAATATTAAAACATTCCCTTGGAAATACGACTGATGTGTCAAATGACTCAGGGAGGTCAAAGACAAGAAAGTCTCTCTGTTAATCATTCCTGATGGTAGCAAACCATCTATCATGCCACCAAGACTTCTCGTGGGCTGGTCTGAAACTGGATTATATCAAGGCTATGACATTAGACATCTTGCAAGCTCGAGATTGGCTTTGGACTTGTTTTCACATAAAATTTCAGTGAAAAAAAGAGATTTTATTTTGGCAGAGAAAATAAGTTTTTCCTAAATAGAGGTTTTGTTGAATACAATTATTTGTGTGTTATTCACTTGTTTTCAGGGAAACTCTAAGTGGCGTCTTGTAAAGAGGACATAGTACTTAACAGAACACAAGGAAAAAAAACACAAAATGAAACCAAAACCAAGCAAACAGCAAAACCAATGATAAATTCTTAGATAAGAAAGAGGGGAAAGAGTAAAAAAAAAAAAGAGTGCTCTCAAAGTAAGATTGCGAATTGTGAGGAACAGGCTGGTTAAGTTCAAGGTACTTTATTGATTTACTCCCCCACCTTTAGTACCATTGTGATGTCTTTAGTGTGTCAATGCAAAAGGTGCACTAAGTATACAGGTTTAAACAGGTTTAAACTATACAGATTTAACCTATGCAAGTTTAAAAAGGATGGAAAAATAATTATTCCTGAAATGGAAACTACAGATTACAGTAAACAGTCTGATTTCCTTTTTGGCTGGTAGAGCAGCAGTGTAAAGTTTGTTTGTTTGCTTGTTTTTGTTTGGTATTTTGTGGTTTTGGTTTGGTTTGGTTTGGTTTTTTCCTGGCCAGTCTAGCAGAGCCCTGGTACAAAACAGCAATACACTGTCTGTCTGGCAAGGAAATAGGAAGGATTTTTAAAGGTTTACTGAGATAACAGACAGGACTAATTGCTTAGTGGACAAAAAAGAGGTAAACAGGCAATAAATTCCTCAGGAAATCTTTTCCAGGCTATGTTTTTTCACTTCATAAATTAACATGACCCCCTTGCTGTTATTGTTTTGTGTCAGAAATAAGGGGTATAGTCATGAATTCATTTAAAACTAGCAAAGGAACTCTTGTCAGCTCTGGGAGGTCCCCAGTGATTCCATGTTGCACAGAGTCATGTAACGATGTTGAGGATAGTACAATGACAAAATATAAAAAAATGCCTTAAATTTTCTTTGTCTTTTAAAAATCTTCTGAGGGAAGAAAATCATTGCATTTCCTAAAACCTCCCATGAGGCTAGATTTGTGAGGCTAGGCCTTACCCTTGAATTGTCCTCAAGCTAGCAGAGGACAAGGACCTTGGTGTGCCCACTACGGTCACATGTAAGACCAAGAGCTAAATGGTACCATGAGCAATAGAATGAGAGGAATGAGAGGAAAGGAATCTCTAACAGGTAGCTATTGAATATCTGCATATTTTGAAAAAAAATGATAGACAATTCAAGCATAGATTGCATTTATAGCTGGGCAAAGGGGTAAAGACAATTAAATTTCCCCTCCTTTATTTTGCAGCTCTGATGCCTGTGATGCACATCTGTCAAACTTCAATAGCCAGCTAAAGCTGGATTGAATTCAGGAGTGTGTGGTAGGAGGCGAAGGAGGACCAGCACGTGGCTGTTATCATCCCAGGTTAAACTGGTCTCACTTTTCCTATGCCATGAACATTGAAGAAATGTCCTGTAGCAGAAAATAAACATCACATGTAATTATCAAAATAAAACCTGAAGGACTGTGGTTTACCTCATTTTATTGCCAGTGCTCCTTCTGCTGGAGACTGATTGCTTAGTTGCAGAAACAATATTCTGCTTCAAAACAGAGCTGAGAAATAAAGGAATTACAATAGAGCACAACACTTCAATCAAGGAGCAATGAGTGCCTCCTGCACATATCTGAGTGAAGGATAAGCTGTGACTTTAAATTAATCTTTGGCAAAACTGTGAGGAAAGTAGGATCAATCAGTTTTCCTCTATACAACTTGAGATCTGTGAGCAATGCTTCTTGGTGCTTTCTAGCACCTAGTCCTTAAGGGTCTGGATCATCCAGGCCCAAGTTCTTTTAATATACACTTATACTTGTGAAATAAATTACTACTAATAAACAAGAAATACTCTTAAATTAGCCTTTTACACTACATGTGAGCTGTAGTGGCATTTGCTACATTAAATAATTTAAATTATATTTCTACAAGTAAATGTAAACTGTAAAATGTTTGCTCACAAATGTTTACTGCACTTATTCATCAGTTCATTGATTGTAAAACCAGAACACACCACAAGGACAAAAGTTCTACTGATGTAATTTACAGGGGGAAAAATGAAAACCAGGGGGAAAACAGGTTTCTGAAAGGGCCCAAGGCTGCCCAGGCAGAGGAGAAGGAAGCCCAGGAGGGAGCAGCAGCAGATGGAGCCCAAGGCCAGAGGAGGAGGAGGAGGGCAGGAGGTGCTGCAGGCCTGGAGCAGGGATCCCCTGCAGCCCTGGAGACACCCCGCTGGACCCACCCTGCAGCCTGGGGAGGGGCTGGGATGGACTGACCACAAACCTCACCACACCCCACAACCTTCAGTCATTTGCAGCCCACCCTGTTCATTTCATATTATGTAGTTTGAAATGCTATATTTAGCTATTTTCTGGTTTTCGTATTCTCCTCCAGAAAGTACCAGAGGAGTCTTATGTAGATCTTCATTAGCCCTTTGATGAATTGCAATCATCCTGCTCATCAGTCTAGTACCAGCTGCTCATCAGATAAACTGCTGAGTTTTGCTGATGTTGACATTAGCATGTGCAATTCTTTTAAAATCAACAGTTGCCCTGGAAGTCAGTCCCAAAGAAATGTATTTAAAAGTTAGGCATACAGTGTAAGCTTAACTCGTTCTATAACTGACTGAAATTGTTACCACAAGGGAGCCATTTGATGTAAGATGAATGCTTATCTTAAAAAATCCATCTTCAGACTCTGTGAACTATAGAGGAAGCCTAGGTGATTAACTTAGATTTGTCTATTCAATAGTTTCAGTTAGGTAACATAAATCCCAATCAGCATGCCTGGAGTTTATTGGTATTTAAACAACTGGTCTTATTTGTATGCAGCTTTCTGTTTTTAAACAAATGTAATCTAGTTAATGTAAATAAGCTGAGACAACAAAAGGAAATATTACCATGGTAGTGCTAGTTCTAATGAAATCAATAGAAATTTGCACCAAGTTCTCTACCTGTAAGTAAGACTTTGCCTTCAGTTCCAACTCCTGATACAGATATATTGATTGCACATATGAGGACTGGACTTTTCTTATAGGCAATTCTAAATACTTTGTTGAGATATTTGAATACTTTTAAGGATTGGAAATTTACCTGTTATCCTAATTGAACTGTTAAATAATGAGGAAAAAGAATTTTCTTACCTTAAGACATTTGGAAAGATACAACTCTCAGATACCATAAGACAAAGGAATATGCATGCCTAAAAACAACAACAAATAAATAAACAAAAAACAACCAACAAGCAAGCAAACAAACAAATGAAACCAAAACAAAAAAACACCACCAAAAAAACCCCACAAACCACAAATAACAACAACAAGAAACATTTTAGACTACGGAAGCAATCTTTCATATACATTGATTTGAGCTGTTGACAGCTCTTAGCAAATTATTATTGACCATAACCTTTTGTTTCGTCATTTTCTTCACCACATTACAACAGGTTTACAACCATTAAGATAAGCTGTGTCCATTGACCACTTTTCTCCCTGTAAATAAGTTATTGAAAATTATTTTAGCTGGAAAACTAAATTGATAGATATTAAAGTTATTGAAGAATATGCAACTATAAATATGTAGAATAATCATATCTGTGGAACTGCTGTCTTGTCTATTTAGAATGTTGATCAATACATTTAAGCACAAAAGTTGGTCTAGGCATAGCCTGAGCTCCTTAAGAGTGTTTGGGATTTTCTGAAATTTCCTGAGCTCCTGAAAATAATACTTCATTGTAAAGACAGTTAGAAGATCAGTGAACCACCTTGTCTCAGGTCAGTTTGTTGACTTAAACCACTCCATTGTGTCATCCATACTGAGAAGACAATAAGGACCTGAAAAGGAAGACAAGCTAAGGATTTCCTGGGCCGCCTAGGGATTAATGATGTAGGTACACTAGGTATGCATACACAAGATATACCATAATCATAAGGAAAACTTAAGATTCTTACTTATAACTAAAATCTAATAGCTCTTGCCACACTTTTTTTTTTTTTTTTGTGGTTTGTATCTCAAGGCCAGAAAAATTGGATTGCAAATGTTTTTTTGCTTTACTGGTAGTCCATAGTTTCTATTCAGATATAATTTCTTATTCAAAGTTAGAAGAAAGTTTATTTTCCAGTTAGTATATCTTCAAGCTTATATGAAAGACTTACTGAAATGAGTTAAAAACTTTAGTCTCAAACTGATTGGTTGTGAAGGTGACCTTCTGTTTTAATTCATTAATTAAAAAAAAAAAAAAAAGTAAAATATGGACTGTCTTTTCTCTCCCTTTCAATTAAATTTCTGGAAACCTTTTAGCAAATGATTTTTTTAATCTCCCTTGGCCTCTTCCCAACAGTGATAAGTTCTATACAATATGCTTTTAGTGCCCAATTGAATACTAATAGAGTCCATACTCATTGTCTACTGCTGGAACTAGCTTAGTGTATTATCAGTCATTAAAAAAATTTTAAGGTGCAGTATCAGCTTTCAAGTACAGTGGATTCTGTTTAAGACTAGACTAAACAAGCTATTTTCATTAGGTAAGCATAGACGGTATTAAAGAGGTATAATAAGTAATAAAGAGAACTTGGCAGTTTTATGCAATGTAAAACAGGACTTCTTTTGTTGATGTCAGTAGAACAAAATGAGTAGCAAATAAAAACCGTAGCCAAAAGAAGGGGAAATATCTTCTAAACAGTGAAAACAAGTATCTATATTCTTGTCTGAAAATTAGGAATAAGAACAAGTGTTCAAACTTAATGAGAAACATGGAAATACCCAAGACCAAGACTTCTTTGTTTCCATTGCAGCAGATATTGGGTTTAAACTTGCTCGTTTTGAAATCAGCGGAAGCGCACTCAGCATTTGCTGCTTAGAAGATAGTTTGAGTTTCCAGTAACATATAGACAAGCTTTCTGACTGCAGCTTAAACCACCACTAACTGAAATGACTAAGTTGATATACACTCATAAAACACATATATGCCTACGCAGTGGGTTGACCCTGGCTAGAAGCCAGATGGCCACCAACCCACTCTATCACTCCCCCTCCTCAAATGGATGGTGGGAGAAAATTACAACAAAGGGTTCATGGGTTGAGATAAGCGGGGGAGAGATCATTCACCAATCAACATCCTGGGCAAAACAGACTCAACTTAGGGAAATTAATTTAATTATTAGTCAAATCATGGTAGGGTAATGACAAATAGAAATTAAATCTTCAAAACACCTTCCATGGGCTGCAGGGGGACAGCTGACCATGGGCTGCAGGGAAATCTCTGCCCTGACTTGACCTTGCTGCCTGCAGAGCTGTTTCTCTCACATATTCTCACTCCCATCTTCCAGCTGCTGTTGTACAGCAGTTCTTTTTTCTCCCCTTTTAAATATGTTATCACAAAGGTGCTACCACCATCCCTGTTGGGCTTGGCCTTGGTCAGTGGTGTGTCTGTCTTGGAGCTGGCTGGCATTGTCTTTAGTGCTAGAATTAGGTTATGGTTGGACTCTATGATACTGAGGGTCTCTTCCAACCGAAACAATTCCATGATTCTGTGTCTCTGTCAGACATAGGGGAAGATTCTGGCATCTTCTTACAGAAGCTGCCAGCAAAACCTTGACATACAAACCAAATACAGCAAGTTTCTTTTGGAGTGCTTGTTTGGGTGATTTGAATTTTTTTCTTTAAATAATTATATTCCTAAACACACTGCTGAACAAGGGTGATCTGGTAACTTTTAATCTAAGACCATGCTAGATCATGCAACCCATATATGAATGATTAAATAAATATACTTCATTACTGATGACTTGTTTAAATACTCACAGGATGTAGACTCAGATACACTTACTTTAGCTTTTGTATTGGAAATTCTACAACCTCAGATTCAAAAAGAACAAAGAAACAACTTGCCCAGAGTAAGTGAAGACTTTTAGTGCTATGGTTATATTTTTATCCTTCTGACATTTATAGATGAAAGAGTAAAAAAAAAGTTTAATGCAGTTGCTGTTTTTATCCAGGTGATAGGCCTTTTTCAAAAAAAAAAAAAAAACCTGACTGCTATGATCAACATGTTTTGCTCAAAATATCTCTGACTTATTTGATGAAAGGTCGGACCAATAAAACATTTGCCCTCTGCAAGCTTGCTGGGAATTGTAAAAAAGTACTGAAAACCTCAGGGTCTTCAACTGTAGCCAAACTACACCACCCTGAAAATGTTGTTTCAGGCATCTAACAATCGCTGGCTTTTGGATAGAAAACTGCTATTTTCTGAATCACTAATTTTAATTGATGCTGCCAAAGCTACAAGTCTCCTTAAGAACAGGACTGGATTACAGACAATGCAAAACTGGGAGGAGTGGTTTGTTCACACATTGGTTGCACTGCCCTTCAGAAGAACCTTGTCAGGCTGGAGAAATGGGCTGACAGAACCGTTGTGAAGTTTCATAAACGAAAAATCCAAGTCCTGCACCAAATGTGGAATAACCTCATGCATCACTACAGGCTGGGGACGAAGTCTGCAGAGAAGGTGGTCCTGATGGACATCAAGTTGCACATGAGGAAGCAATGTGCCCTTGCAACAAAGAAGGTCAGCAGCCTCTTGGTGTCTATTAGGCAGAGCATTGACAGAAGGTCGAAACACCAACGTTGGTTCTGTACCACTATGAATGGACTTCCACGCATGCTTTTAAATATATAACATGTAGATATTTATTATATTTCTGCACCCTATGGTCAATACAAAGCAACCGTCAACAGAAATAAATAAGTACTATTAGTAAACAATTTATATAAGCAGTTTTAGATGCACATCTTTGAATAATTTGAGATGTACTTATTTATCTCCATGACTATATCAGTGAAGACACACACACTTGTTCAGATGAGTCCTGTCTCTAAAGAATTTATTCAACACAAAAGTGGGTTAGCTTGGATACAGAACTACACAACTGCAATTAATATGCTGCCACAAGCTAATCTCCACACGTTGCTGTGTTGAACTTTATCAGCACACTAGTATGAGCTGCCCTAACTCACAGTCTCTGAAATCTATGCATCATTATGCAAATATTTATTTTCTCAGTGATAAATCCTTGTATTAGTTGCAAATTGATATTTGGGGATTTTTTTATATCCTGTGGATATTTCTATCATAAATAAACATGCCAGGATTAATTTAGAATACACTTTGAAGGAAAAAAGACAGCAGCCTAAATGCACAGTGTGTTCTGGTTCACCTTGTATCAGTGGTTGTACTTTAAAGAATCCAAGTTCCCAGGTCCTTGGTTTTCTTTTGTTGATGCCTTGGTTTCTGTTGGACATAAACTCAGCATAAGCCAGGAGATGGCTATTGCCTTCTTTGGAAAAACAATACACACATACATCATAGAGGTGACAAAAAATTTAGCACCTCATAATGCCAGATGACTTTGCCCAACTACCTACTGTAGATTTGGAGATTTCACTCGTTTTTCCATTTAAGTTTATCCAATGTCACACAGATCTCAAGGACTGGGACTTTCAGATCCTCATCACAGGTTCTTCGTTTCAGTTACTCTAGTTTAAATTTTAAAATGGCTGGTGTTGTTTTGCCTTTTTTACTCTCTCCTGTTTGTATCTCCTGAGCTCTGTAAGGAAGTGAGTTGGGTCCAGAATATTTAAAAGGTAAAAGTCTCTGTTTGCAACTTCACTAAGAGTTTATAGTTTTTAAACAGACTGTACTGGCCATTAGAATTCTGATGCCTTTGCCTGGCAAAGATTGTAATGAGAAAAGAAATGGCATTAAATGGAATCTGTTCTGAAGATGATTGCAAAAGATACAAGCCTAGCTCATTCTCATTATAGCTTTGTGTTGGTATAATTGTGAGCATTATTTGGATACCTGAAATACTTGGAGAGAATTTTATTGTGATTGTAAAAATGAGCTACTTAATTTGATTTCAAATTGGAACTGCAGTTGCCTACTTTTTCTGTTCTGCAAATGGAATAGGAGCAGCTGACACTGATTTTGTGTTGGCCTGAGGACTGTTTTTCTCTTGCTTATGCCCAGCAACTGACATTCAAGATATCTATACATGGTTTTAAGGCTCAATTTGTTGATAATCCACAAGGCTGACATGTCAGCTGCTCCAGTCTTGTAGTTTAGGGTGAAACCAGACTGGAGAAACTCTTACACTTTTAGATTGTATTGAAACATGTCTTTTCATTCATGTGAACAAACTTGAGGAGACTGCCTTGCTATTTGCTTCCAGGTAGGTTTTTTTCTTTTTTTAATTTCTGGTGAGAGAAGTGAACAAATATCAGCTTCAGAGTCATTCTAGAAAGATTTCAATGTGGCCTGCCTAGGAATCCAGGAAGCCTCAGTTCAAGTCAGTGGGTCAGGCTAATGTGAAAACATAGGATTGTTTTTTAGGAGTGCTCAGGCAGCTCCTAGAGCCAAAGACTAGAGATGGTTTGTGACTGTATGGAAGAAACAAGTTCATTAAATCCTGAGAACTTTAAAAGTAAGGAAGCCATGACATACAGGGTACCATTTCCTAAAACATCAGTGGAAATTCATAGAAATTTGGCCTGCAGCTGCTGAAGGACAGTACACTTACATCTTTTTTTACTGAATTTTATGTAGAAAACTCCACAGTTAGTCTGCCTACAAAATTAATGTATATCTATATTTTCTATGGATCTTAGAGATTATCTGGTAACAAAACATGACAAAATATTGAAGTGGACTTTTTAGAGTACAGACTTTTAGTTAAGGAATAACCATTTGCACTTTTGTCTGTTATTAGATAACACACAGGTAATATCTGCAAGGATGCTTAAATGTTTTAAGTGCCTGGTTTCCAGATTTAAAAAACAAAGGTTTTGGGAAGGAAAGTTTGTCTTTATCTATGTACCAAATCCAGATTTCACTACCCCTAAGAGAAGCGTAATCAACAGCCAATAATTTTCAATAGAAATTAAGTCTTTTCATTTAATTGCTAGTGACACAAACAGTAGAATGTAGATAGAAAGCATGTCTTATTTTACGGTCTGAGGAATAAAAAAGGTAGTGGTGGACCGTAATAGTAATTTGAGACCCATATACTTTTTGAATTTATTAAGAATCAATATTTCATACAGATAGAATTGGTACCAAATCTAAGAGAAAGGTAGGTCAGCCAAGAAACTATTGATCCCTTTTGGGAAATACATGGTGTTTATGCAACTCTGTGTATGTGTTTGCATGTGCACATGTATCTTTGTGTGTAAACACACATTTACGTGTATTGTGTCCCAAGAAATCAATATAATGCCATGTTTTTGCTTAAACTTCCATTTTGTAATATGGATTCTTAGAAAGGGAGATTCATGGCCTGCTAATGTAGCACAAATTGTCTTACAAGTTTCTCAGTAGTGGTCAGTATGTTTACAGTTTTAGAGAATAAAGCATTACCCCTGAGAGATATAGCTCATATCCTAAAGAACAAAGAAATCTTCAGTGAACAGAAAGCAAGGAATACAAATAGAGAATACACCGAGCATATTAATTTTAAATGATGTGGCCACATTCTTCAGCACTTGCTCACAGCAGTTTTTTCTTGATGTAATAGAACTGCTTCTGATTTATGTCATGTAAATAATAGGAGAATCTATGCTGCCATTTAAATATGCTTCATTGGAAAACAACAAAAACAAATCTAAAGACATGCATTTTTGAGCAGCATAAGCAGTTCCACTGCACAAGCAAGATATCTATATTGATCCAGAAAAACGTCACTTTAGACTCACTGGGAAGAAAATAGAAACAGAGAAAACCAACTTGTTCCCTTCTTATCTTTCACTGAATTTTTACTGCTTCTGTCACCTTTTAATTCTCTTTAACATCTAGGCAAAGTGAGTGCAATTAGGTGTAAGAAGCTGTTTGTTTGTTTGTTTGTTTGTTTTTTAATGACTGTTGTATCTCGTTTTATCATTATTTCTGTGGGCTTTATACTGATCTGTCTTTGCAAGACTGCATAGCTTGTCTGGACTTGTCTTAGCCTGTGTTGATTTCAGCCTCTTAATTGTTGTGACAACAAATGTCTAGTCCTCAAGTATGATCTAAATTTCTGTAAGCTTTAGCTGATTTTGTAGAATTGCATGGTGTATTGCCCATTGTTCATGGATAAAACTCTGTGCAGAGTGACCTATCTTCCGATGCTAGAACAAAAATGTAGGGTTCAGGTGATGGCAAGCATAAGGTGACACAAGTATCTGAAATCTACACACAAATCACAGTGAGCAGATACTGATGACTAAAGGTGTAAACAAACAAATAAATGAAAAAATGTGAGTTAGCCAAAAGAGGTTTCAGGTATAGTAATAGAAATACTGTGGCACTGGAAACCAATGAGGAACTCAATGAGTCACTACAAGGATGAAAGAGAAAATCCTTCCAGAGGTGGACAGAAGCTGATGGCTTTCAGAGACAAGAAGACATTGGACAGGTGACGATGACACCACAGAAGAATGTAGAGATCCTAGAAAGTTTTTGTTTATCAGCCTCTGTATTATTAAATAAAATGGTTAGTATCATCATAACAGGACTGTAATAACTGTTGTGGTTTAGCTACATTGCCTCAATTTTAATTTCAGTAACTATAGATTCTTTGATCCGTATATAAGGTGTGTTTCCTTTGATCGAGAATAATTTAAGTGTGATACTTTGTACATATAAATGGCTCAGATACATGTGACTAAAGCCTAGTTATTCCAACATCAAACATCTTGTGCTATGCTATGCCAGAAATGTGACAAAGGACCTCACTTTCTCAAAGAGGCTGATAGTGGCTGGTTAAGGAAAGAGTATAGGGCAAAAAATAGGGAACAGCTCCTGCCCATGAATGCCATCTCACTCACATGGTGTTTAATATTTTTATTATGCAAATATGTTTAATAGCTTTTCTTGACCTAGTCTTTTGTGAATTTGTTTAAGGCATTTCAGAAGTAATGTAGTGCCTTTTGGACATAGCTGACACAATTCAATTATGCATTTGGTTAAAAAGATAAATGAAACAACCCACTGCTTCCTGCTTTTGAGTGCATAGAGTTCTTCCTTGTGTCAGTGTGATTGTCTTGCCCTGTATATTTTTAAAATAGTCATCTTCTGAGCTATGCTTTGTGATTATAAACGTGATGTCAGTTATTATTTTGCATTTCACTAAGAGTTAATGAATGATACAGGAGTGATATTAATTTAGCCTGCTTAGGAACATATATTTTTTTAAATAACATAGATATACTTACATTACAAAACCATTCTTCTGTTTTGTTACTGCCAGCTGAACCCATCTCCTTCTTTTCTGGAACTTCAGAAAGCGTAGGCTGTACTCCAGCTTAAATGCAAAACCAGGTCAAAATAGCTTATACGTAACATGCCACTATTTTGTGACTTGTTGAACCTAATTAAATATAAGACGGTTTCTAGATTGAAACTTAATTTCCTTACATAATTTACACTCAAATTCTATGGAAATTAATCTCTTTTCATTATTAAGAAATAAAATGGAAACTACAAATTCATTCCTTAAATTCACAATTAGATGAGTTTTCTGTACAGGTCCCTCTATCAAAACACTGAATATTAACAAATAAGTCATTTTTGATTATCAGTATGCTTCTGAGTCTGAACAACTTTGCTCTGGCAGTATGACAAACATGTCCCTAATAGCTTTGTTTTTATGACTGACATTCATCCTTGGTGAACTCAATTGATACCAAGGGATTTAAAACAGGTATAAAAAACAGGTCTTGGCATTTGCGAGTTCACTTTCTTGACCTAATATAGAGACATAATCATAATATTGGGTCTTCTTGCAAGAAAGTTTCTCCACTCCCATTAGTACTGAAGCAAATATTATAAATGTTTATGCTGCTATTCACACTGTAGCAAATTTTGATTCATTCAGTTGGCAGTCTTTTATTCTCAATAAGTACAGACAACAATCCTCAGGACTTCCTTATGCCTATGACAAAATGGAGTAAAAAGTACAGCAGCATCAGCACTTTTAGAATAGTGCAGATTTCTTTCTTTTGGGGATTTCTTTTCAAATCAATATGTGAGTGACTGCCTTCTACTGCAATGTAGTGGACCAGAGTATATATAAATGATTTTCCTGCTAGCAGGGATTTGCTGGCTAGTCTGACTAGCAGAAGCTTATTTTTAAAGAACATCAGATCCCACATTCGGAAATGCATTCTGGAGCTGTGTACGGCTGACTGGCATCCCTAGTGCCTGTGTATATATGACCACAGATCATCATAGCTGACTCTCTCTGCTCTATCAGTTTAATTACCAGGAAGAGTTTGCTTATAAAATAAGGTGTCAGGTTTTACACCTTATTAACTCTGTTACATTATAGTGTAAGTGTTGCACAACTTCAGTTAATGTGTTGTCTGTCTTACGTGACCTCTCTGACTTTTCTTCCATTTCTGCTTCCAGAATTTATTAATTTTATCAGCAATGCAGAGAGAAGATTGCACAGTTGGCCAAAGATGACAGTAAAGAGCACTGGACAATCTAGAAATACAACATGAGAACTGGAAGATCACCTGAGGCAGCAGATATTGAAAATTCAGAGCATCTCCTGAGTATTGGAGATGTTCAGAGAGGACCTGAGTAATCTTAGTCACTGAGCCACAGGATGATGCTATTAAACTTAATTTACTTTTGAATGTGAACACATTGATGTTGAGTAAAGGAGAATAAAGCAGAGCTCTTTGACTCAGTAGAAACCTGGGAAAGTCCATATGGTTCTGTACAGTGTTTATGATTTTACCCAGTTGGACTAACAAGCAGCCTAGCTGTGTTTGCTGTGAATGGTGTCCCAGCTTATAAATTCTGGTTCAGATAAGCATGCAGAATTCACTGTTCCTTCTATAACCCCCACAGTACTTTACAAGGTAGAGCATCAGAAGGCCACAATGCTTATCACAACACTTCTTCAAGAACATAGTTCTCCTTTTTCTCCTGTCTGAATCTGTGGTCAAAGTTTAATGATTTTAAAATTATTCCTGTTTCACTTGGCCTTACTCTTACTAAGAGCTTATGAAAACACCATTCTTGATGGGAAAATGTGTCCTATTCAGAGCCTTGCAAAGCTTCATGCTTCCTCAGGCACTCGTGCTAGTTTCCTTTATTAATGGTCATGCTTGGCTGTCCTATTTTGAAACTGAAACTACAATATAATCAATATGGATTTTAAGAACCATTGTGTACTAGATCTTAGGTCATGAGTCATCATGGTTGTCTTGTGATATACTGTGAGAGCTATTAGCTACTGATCAGTAGCAATGTCTGCAATTCCCGAGGCAGTTCATGCCAGGAATGTAACACCACATGTGGTGTTCGATACTATTAATACATGTTAACATTATCTCTTGAGGTTGGCTGAGCTGTTCCCTGAAAATAAAGAAAAAAGCCCTGATATTACATGAGTGGATTACTTGAATCATCCTATACAACTGACTTCAGCTACAAATTAAAACAAGACTTCTCTAAGACTACAAATATAAGCAGTATAAATATGATCTTATTCAGATAATATGCAAGATTGGGTCAAAGTCTTCTGTGTTGGCCCCAGTGTTCTCTGTGTATAGATGTGCAACAACTTACTTTAATATCTTTGACTTTCTTGCAAGATCTACTGATGTGAATCAATCAAAACAGAACTAAAATTAGTCTTTACTGAGGATGTGTTCCTGGCTCTGGTAACCAGTTTTCTTGTGTCCTTGCCATTGTTTAGCTATATATAATCACTTCTGTAAGTTTCAAAGGAAAAAAAAAAATGCTTCAAGATAAAGTGAGGTTGAATTCAGGAAAAATTTTACCAGGGATGTTTTGTAATCCTCAGATGAAAACTGCCATATTATGGGAAAGCGTATACCTGCATATCTCATGATATACTGAGAAACAGATACTTTAGTAAACTTGACCATTTGAGAATATTCTAGTCAGATTAGAAAAGTGCCAGCAAAAATCATTGTAAGAATGTAGGATAAGGATTCCACGTAACAGTTACCCTGATAATTAGATGGAAAGTAGACTGAGATACTTTATAGAACATCCTACCCATTAGCTATGAGTGTATATTCAGTGAGCAGAAGTATTGCAGTTCCTGATAACAAGGGATTAGATCATAGGTCTGTCAGTCTAATGTCTCGCCTGAAGCACTGGACAATACCAGGTAAGTGATGACAGTTACTCAGTCTCACAGATAAGTAGGTTCATTATATTACAGGTCACTGGCATTAAATCAAACAGAGAGGGAAAAGCTCCTTCTCACACAGACATAATGGACTGGCCAGTGCATCACGCAGACACGTTCCTTGTCAGCCCAAGCTGCTCACTGCAAGAGTCAACATTTTCCCACAGGTATTACCTGATGACTAACGCCACAATTAAGGATCTGTCACATCGCATGTGCTTGGCAGCAATTTCTCTTAGGACCGTATTGCTGGGATTTCAGGCAATTTTTCATGAGGCTAATAATGGTTCAAAATGTAACTACCATTCAGCAATAAGGTGTCATTTCAAACTGGTATGTAAAATTGGAAATGCTGTATAGAAGACGTGGGAGACTGTCACTCAGCTGTATTTTGGTATTGGAGAATTATTTTGAGAAAAACACAAATCGCCTAAGTTAGTAATGTTTTTTATCTTTGAAAAGCAAAAAGGAAGAGGGAGATGACCGTCCAATATGAAAAGGATGAGTAAAATACAAATGTTGATCAATTGTTTCCTTTGTAAAAAAACAAGCAGATAAATTTGAAGAAATATGTTTGGGACTGCAGGTTTGTTTTGCTTTGCTTTGCTTTGGTTTGGTTGTTGTTGTTGTTGTTTTTTGTAGGACAAGCTTCATCCTCAGCAGTCTTTGAGATCAGTTTAGATTAGCAAGTCAGATGTATCTGAAATGTGGTTGACCCAGGTGAGAGGAAGTGACTATATTAAACAAGTCCTTGAAGCGACTTCCATCTCTACTTTTCAGTGATTGAGGCTTTTTCCTAACTTTGCTACTTACATGCCTGTCTCCTAATCCCTGCTTTAATTTTCCTAGTTGTTCCAGCCTGGTTCCACAATCAAATTCAAAACAAAATGTAGATTTTTTGAAGTTTGAGTTTCCTGCATTGTAGCTCCAGAGATATATTTTAAAATTTCCACAAGGAACTCAGGTGTCTACCTTCAAAAGTACTTCAATATCACACTCTGTTTGTCATTATCACCTGCACTATGCTTCCCACATCACAATAATGATGAATTAAATGGCCTCCTGAGAACACAAGCCTGAAGAGACGTTGCCAACCTGAGCTCCAAAAGCCTTTAGGATGCTCTTCATCTTAAAGCTGTTTGTAAGGAAAACTTATTTGAACAATCTAACTTACCTAAACCAGAAAAACAAAACAAAACAAAAAAAAAAACAAAAACAAAAACACAAATAAAACCACAAACTCACATCTATATAATTTGAGAGCACTTTCTCTATTATCTGTGCCAATATATAGAAAACATTCAATTTAGTACATTGTTACAAAGTACCAGACAAAGACTGAGACTTTTTTTCCCTTGAATTGAGTATTTATACTGTTAATATAAAAAAAGATTTCTTAAAATAAAGTGGATTCTATGACCTACCCAGCAAAACACCTTTAAATTGTGTTATGTCCTGTTATCAAAACCAGTAAGTAAAAATTTATTGATTTAATTCTTTGTCCTCCTTCTTTGACTGACTGCAAGGGTACTCAGTGTGTTGGCTTTTGTGGTATGGAAACTTCATATTTTGAATCAGGATGACAACATGATTTCACAGTGTGATTTCACAGTGTGAATGAAAAAGGTGCCACATAACAGTGTTTTTTGCTTCCAAACTGCACTAAACTCAAGACAGAATTTTAAGGTAACTAACTTAGTCTAAAGCCTTCAAGAATCAGATTTGGACCATTCCTTGGATCATTCTTTTGGCAATCCCTCCTAGAGTTTCAATTCTCACATAAGCTCTGCCCTGCACTAAAGAGATAATGAGCACTATAATTCTTAGTATGTCCATTTGGCAGGTACATGTTTTTTTCCTCCTTTGTCAAGAAAAGTCAGTGGGATTCTTAGTCTACTAGAGCCCTGTGCACAAATGTTTACTAAGAAAAAAATTTCAGTAAATTATTTTCTTGTTGCTGTTTTGGTGTTTTTGTTGTTTTTGTTTGCTTGTTTATTTTTCCATTCATTAGAAAATGTTGTTCCGCTCAAGAAAAGCTTTACTGGGAATGTGTTGCCTTGGTTGAATATGGGAATTCCCTGAGGCTAAGGGTGGAAATATGGGTCAGAGGAATTCTTATCCGTTGCTGAATAGCGCAAATCACCATGGAATATACACAGCCTAAGTCATAAGTACATTTCTCCATCAGAAGTTATCATATTAATCAGTGGAAAAGTATTCTGCTTTTTCTTATAATTTTTTGTCCCCTCTATAACAAATCCTGATAGCAGATTTGGTTTTTTATGTTTACAGTAAGGGACTAGGCTCCATTCTGAATTACACGAAAACAAGTGCTTAAAATTTAAGTCAGTAAATATACTGGATAAGAAAAGGGATATGTTATTACTCACTCATACTAATTTGGAAGTTGTTTTTTTTTCTTTTTCTGAATTGCTAACAGTTGCGGTTGGGCGTGGGCTATATGTTAGGGAAGATAATAACAACGATTTAAATAAATGCAAAGGATAGAAACATCAAGTGTATTTTTAGCAAGATGCACCTGAAATAAATTCATTTGACTGTGAGAAAATTGAGGAAACACCTGCATCTCCTTGTGGTGGGGCTTGCAAGAATGAGTAGTGAAACCTCAACAGCCTCTGTTGTCAAATTGAGACAAGTCTTCTAAGGACTATGGAAAATTCTGCCTGAAGTTATGCTTATGCAGTCTGACTGACTTCACTGAGTTTGAATGAAAGTACTCTTAGACTTTTCAGAGTTACAGAATACTCAGATGAGCTTTATATTCTGCAGATTGCACTTCTTTCCTTCAGCCTTGCTGGGAACACTAAGATAGTAACATAGAGGACTAAAATAGTAATACTTCGATGTTCTGTTTTATCTCTTCCATCAATGCACAGAAATGGGATTCTGGGGGTGTAGGAAAGGAATATCTGATCTATGTACCTCATCTTTCAGACAGCACAATTAATACACCTCCTGCGTCTCACTCTCATGTGTGTTAGTAATTCTGGAGAAAGAGAAGAGCAGAGTGAGCCTAAAAGTCTACAGGAGTCTGAAAAGAAAGGATATCAGAAGGAAAAGGTTGAGCTTTTAGAGCTTCAAAAATTTTCTAGTTCAAATCTTTTACCAAAATTTACATTCATTTGTATAAGAAGGCAGGAAATGCCTTTTTGTTTTTATCCACTTAATTTCTAATACTCAAAACTAATAATTTCTCATCTTCATGGCATATTGTCATCCAAACTGCCAGATATTTGGGAAATCTTGGATTGCATGAGTAGCTGCTACAGTACATTAACAAATTAAACTAATCTTTAGTGATAATAGTGCTTACCAGGAACAATCTGATGGATTTCAAATATTTATCTACTCTTCACCCCTCTCTTCTTGTATTAGCACAGTAATCTGCCTTTCCAGCTCAAATGTAGCCTTTGTAGTATTACTTTACCATATGCTTCTGTTGTCTTCTGCCCTTGTCTGTGTAATTCATATTTGAAATGCAACAAAAGATTCTGGAGAACAAGAGAACTACACAAATCCTTCCTTAAATCCTTCAATCTTTAGATTAAAAAAAAAAAAAAAACAAAACACAAAAATCCCTTCATTAAAGTTTGTAAACCCAATAATGGGACCAGGTCCAATCATTTATGGGTACATTTGCAATTCAGTTCTCTGCTAACATGAAGATTAAAGAAAGGATTAATTTCCAGCCCAAAGAGCCACTGTTTAGCTACACGAGCTGTCAGTAGCCAAAGTCCGCTTTTATCGCTAGATGTGCCAAAATGTAAAAATACAGGAAAGATCAAAATGATCATTTCTGATATCTTCTCTTTGAAACAAAGATTAAAACAATTTTACATGAACTCATGTGTTTATTCCATGGATTTTTAACAGGTGAGCTGCCTTGTCATTCCGTGTGGCCTCGTGGAACTTGCCAAACTACTCTCTCTGATCCTGTCTCATTGAGGTTGAAAAATACGAAGGCATCAGCTTTGGCGCCGTTATGCTGAGGGTAATTTGACAGCATTACTGGAGGTGAGCTGCTTCTACTCACTGACCTGGGGTGGCAAAATGGCAGTCTGATCTGGCAGATAAACAAGTCTGTGACAAATGGCACCGACAGCCTTGTCAAAAGGAAAGACGTGACTCAGACCCAATATCTATACGCCGACCAGTGCTGGCTTTCAGTGACAAATAGTTTTAGTCTGACAGCGTGTTTCGCTGCCTGAACTTTTAGCTATCAACTCGAGACACAGAAACGTGGGGACACAGAAGGGAGCAGGAGAGCACCACAGAACATAGAATCATAGAATGTCCTGAGTTGGAATGGACCCACAAGGACCACCAAGGCCAGCTCCCGTTCATTCATATGGCAACCCCACAGTTCACACCTTGTGTCTGAGAACGTTGTTCAGTCTCTTCTTGAACACTGTCAGGCTTGGGGCCGTGACACCTCCCTGGGGAGCCTGTTCCAGTGTCCAGCACCCTCTGGCTGAAGAACCTTTTCCTAATGTTCAACCTAAACCTCCCCGGCACATCTTCCTGCTATTCCTTCGGGTTCTGTGATTGGTTGCTAAAGAGAAGAGTTCGGTGCCTGCCCTTCATCCTCCCCATGTGAGGAAGCCGTAGCTGCCATGAGATCTCCTCTCAGTCTCCTCTTCTCCAAGCTGAACAAACCAAGTGACTTTAGCCACTCCTCATACGGTTTCCCCTCCAAACCCTTCACCAACTTTGTGTCCCTCTTCTGGACACTCTCCATTAGCTTTATATCCTTTTTATCCTATGTCCCCAGCCCTGCACACAGTGAATGCTCCAGGTGAGGCTGCCCCAGTGCAGAGCAGAGCGGGATGATCCCCTCCCTGCCCGGCTGGACATGCTGTGCTGGATGCACCCAGGACACAGGTCCCTCTTGGCTGCCAGCAACACTATTGGCTCATGTTCAACTTGCTGTTGACAAGAACACCCAGATCCTTCTCTACAGAGCTGCTTTTCAGCATCTCGTCCCCCAGTCTGTGTGTACAGCCGGGGTTGCCATGTACCAGGTGCAGATAGGCAGGTAGATACAGAGAGACAACTAGACCTACCCTCTTATAACAGAAATAACATTTTTTTCCAGTCTTCTAATACCTTTATCATTCCCTGTTTAATATTTTACTTCACCTCCCTGTTTTTGTAAAATTAAAAAAAATAAACCAAAGCAGGTTTAATTTCATCACTTGTAGATTCAAGCATTAGAAAACAAGGAAACATACAAACAAACAAAAAAAACACAACAAACAAACAAAAAACAAAAACAAACACGTGATTTTTAAAATTTAGTCTCTCTCCATACAGGGGACACTGTTTCACTCACCAACAGACAGAGCCCATCAGTAACTATTAGACTAACAGAAAATTTGTGTGTGGCTAAAAAGTAACTTCCAGCCAGTAAACCACTCTTGTTTTGAAGGCATCAGCAGAAAGGGCATCAACATCAGGTTGTTCGTTCTATTATTGTATCTCTTAATAAATATCTAACTCTGTCTCCAAAGATCCATTCAACAAACTCCCTAAGTCACTTGAGCATGATTTTGAAGACCTCCTGTTTTAATGAAGACAGATATTGACTTCTTCAGCTACCAGTAAGGTGAAACCTTTTATATGTGCAATAACAGTTGGTTGGTTGGTTGGTTGGTTGGTTGGTTGTTTTTTTTTCCCAAATACAGAAGAAAACTTCTGGATTTTCTTAACAACTTTTTATAATATCACTTAAAACTAGTAGACTTACCTTCAGAACTCATTACTCATATGCATATTTGTCTTCATCGAACAACTAATTTTCCTTGGCTTTTCTTATCATATTTTACTATTAATAACTTCTCATTTATATTGATTATTATCTGTGTTCACTTTCTTCCTTTTGATAGATACTGATTTTTATTTTCCAATTATTGCCTTTGTTTTTCCACTAGGACAGGTTAAGTGCTAGACAAAGCATGTCTTCTTTAAAAATATGGAATCATTGCTTCTGAAGTAAATATCAAAATAATATCAGAAATTATTTTCTTAAAGTTCCATTTTTCACAGATACCATTGCTTCCTTTTTTATTTTTTGTCTTCCATTTCACATTTAATTCTCCTTAGTTTGGAAACTGAGCTTGTCTGAAATGCCATATGTAATTCATACAGACGAGCTAATCATCAGCTTGGAAGCTGGTGGTTTCCTAGGTATTGGTAGTCAGGACTATCTTACAATCAATGAAATGAAATCAAAGTGGTTGGGACTATCTTTTATCTGCCTATATTAAATATAAGCAGTCATGACACCAGTCATAATCACTGGTGTCTAAGCAACAGTCAGATACTAATACAGCAAGTAATTCATCTTCATCCTTATAATGAAGTCCAAAATAGACCTAGCTTGTGTTAAACACAACACCTCTAGTGTGTGGGGAAAAAAAGAAAGAAATAACTCACCCATATATGCATGTATTCGAGAACTCTAATGACTAACTACTTCCTGTGAGAGACCTTTAATGTGTCTTTAAAATTGAAATCATCCTTAGTAACACAGTTTTTATTTCTCTTACATATAGATATTAAAAAGTAAATCCTCTGTTCTTTAATTTAGGAATCTTGAATAAAGTCTCTTTCCATTCTTTGATATTTATCCCTTTGGTCCCTTAACAATGAGGTCCCTGGACCTCTCAGCTCTAAAACTGGTACTGGCATTGCAACTACAGAGTGCCACCGTTTCTTCTCCTCTTCACTCTTACTTTTTACTTGTTCAACTTTCTCTGTGCTTGCTAAACACATTGTAAGCAGAGCTGGCAATTCCAGTCATGTAAATTAGCCCAACATTGAGGTTACAGTGACTCCAGTTATACCTCCATTTTCTCAGAAGTGAAACGGTCAAGTCTGGTCCCCAGTTTTATACCACAGATATATAAACAACTAGGGGAAAAATTAGAAACTTTGTTCTACTGTGTTTGTTAGAGCTATTTATGCAGCATCATACGGATTTTCATTTTTTATGCAATTTTAATATAAATTAAATCTGTTCACTGTTGACTGGTCCAGCTACACTCCAAGTGAGTGAAAGCCTCCATATTTGCCTCCCTGCAAAATGTAGGGTATCCTGTCCACATGATGCATTAACTACAGAGCCAAAAATTAAAAAAAGAAAAGAAAAGAAAAGAAAAGAAAAGAAAAGAAAAGAAAAGAAAAGAAAAGAAAAGAAAAGAAAAGAAAAGAAAAGAAAAGAAAAGAAAAGAAAAGAAAAGAAAAGAAAAGAAAAGAAAAGAAAAGAAAAGAAAAGAAAAGAAAAGAAAAGAAAAGAAAAGAAAATAATTTTTAGTATTAAGTACAAATAGCTAGCTATCAGTTGGCTTCATGAGGATGCTGTATACGCCCTATGGCATCTCAAATGGTAGTTCACATGGTAAATGGTAATATGGTGAGTCAAATACGTCACATCTCAAGGAAAAAGTCAGTATAAAACTCTTACAGTGCTTACACATTATTACTTCTAATCACCAGCGTTTTGGTTTTTTTTTTACTTTTTTTTTTTTTTTTCACCCCATCCCTGTGATAGTGTATAGCATAGTATATCATATATATATGCTTTTTATCAGTATGTTATTTCTTAGTACTACAAATGAAACTACGGTAAGAACATACTGAGAAGATATTAATATTCCTTTCAACTTTTACTTTGTTAAGTTGCCAAGAGTATTCAGGTAAAGACAGCTGCCCCTTTCTGGACATAGCTGTGACGTTAGAAAGGACCGTTCATTACTGCTTAACTGGTTGAGACTACATCCCTCTAAATCTACGGACTAGTTTAATTAAGTGTTCTCTAAATCATCTCTAGTTAAATTACCAGTTTTGATGAGACTGACAAACTACTGCAGTTAACCTAGGTCATTTTTCCTGAACTTAATCAGAGAGTGCTTATGAAATTTTTTGAAGGCTAATTGAGGGGCTAGGTAATGTGCAAGGAAATGTAGTGAAAAAGGGGTGAAGACAGTAGTGTCTTCTAGCCTAACAGATCCTGAAGTGAATGTTTGTCAATGGCTTCAGTTACCAAGAAACAAGATGTAAACGTTACACATAATCCCCACATAGACTACACTGGGAGTTACAAACACCAACTAGCAAAAAACAAACAAACAAACAAACAAAAAACAACGAAAAACAAACAAACAAACAAAAAAAAAACAGAAAGAGAAATGTGCCAAATTAGCACAGCTGCAAGCTCCTTTGCTCCTGTTCAGGATATCAGATCCCTTTCAACACTCTCATTTCTTCCTCCTGTTTCTTAGATCCCTTCAGCAAGACTTTAAACTTACCTTGCAAATTCGTTAGGACAGAGCAATCAGGGAGTCTCTGAATTTTCTGTTTTTCATCTGGTTCCATATGGTATTGAACCATTGGCTCCAGTGTGTGCTGCCACCGTTAGAGAATCTATGTCTTTAATTTATGTCTTTATTTTAGAGGCAAATTGCCAGTTCTCTCTGTGTTCTCTTCTGGATATTCTGGGAACTTTAACGTCTTTTTACTGAAATCAGAAAAAGGTGAGAACACTCATCATCTACTGCTTCAAAGTATAATTTTTTTTGGCCTATCATTACAAATCCCAAACAATTTGGGCAGTTGATTTTCATTGTCAAGTTAAATTTACTGGTTCTTAAATCCCCACGGTAGGAATTCTTTAAAGAGTCTTAGGCAACTGAAAAATAGGTGTCTAACTGAAACAACCATATTTGCTCCCTCTGCAGTTAATGAAGATATACTCCCAGAAACCAAGTAATTCAATTTATCTTATACTTTTCTTTTAGAATGGAAAGAGTCATCCTATGGAGGTATCCACCTCCAGTTACTGTAGAGGAATCCTAGCTGGCCATGTTAAATACCTTTAAATAGATACAGTGAATCCAACCTTAAGTTGCCTTGCAGATCATCTGAGGTAGTTTGCATGGACAAACCTGGTGGCATTGGTAACTGCTTAGGAGAGGAAGGCAAAGCCACATATCAGGTGAGTTTGATATCAACAGGCACCTCTAGGCTTTCATCAGCTTTCATAATGTATATCTCCAAGAAACATTAAAAATAAATAGATAAAATTTATTATACTATCTCTCTCTTTATTTGAGGGAATGCAGCTTTATTTAAACATTGCTATAAATGCACCTTAATGTTGACCACACAAATGGGATTTTTTCTTGAATGATTTTTTTTTTTTTTTCAGAGGAAGTAGGTAACTGAAATAAGCACAAGGATGTGGTGTGCCATTCTAATAAAATATATCCCCACACATAACTGCTCTACATGCCTCTTTAGAATATTAAACTACTTCTAGTTTTTATGTGCTATTTAAACTGACATGGAGATTTGTGGATATTCTAAGCTCAGAGATAGTAAAACAATTCATAGAGATGTAGGATAGAAGGGAATGGTTTGTTTGTTGTTTGTTTACTTTTTGAATTTAAAAAATATTTGTGAGCTAACTTGAACTCTGTCACTTATGAGGTATGTGAATTGCTTATCTATATTTGAAAATACTTCAGTTCCATCTTAGACATTTCATTTATGTGCAGAGATTTAGCACTGCTCTCAGTAGCTCTTTCTTTTGTCTGGTTCTGAGTTACAACATATAAAAGTCTCTGAAAATTTCAGTTCCTCATATGTAATTAAGTGAGCTCTAAGGTCTTTTAGAAATGTCTTGAATTATCAGATTCTAAGCATTTTGGAAAACGAAAGCTTATGTAAATTTAATACTTTATACTTTTCTTTAAATATAGACAAACTTTATAGTTTAATGTGTTAGACCAAAATTTCAGACACTTTATAAACACTAAAAAATACTGAGTAATTATTCAATATTAAGGACTATTCACTTTAACCTTTCCTGAAATAAAAAGTGTGAAACCTATTTTCCTCCCTGTAAATTCAAATCCCCAAAATGTCAGTTATTAACTAATGCTGCTTTTGTCCATTGAATATAAATAAAATATTCACACTGTTTCTCTAATTACAAGAGTTTTTAAACATACTGTCCTTCAGTTAGAGGGCAGGTGTATCGTGGTTAAAGTGTATATACAAAAGTCTCCACTTTCTCTTTGGTTTGAAAAAGACAGCAACGTAACTGCTTGTCAGTTCAGATTCTTCCGAAAGTCAGGGAAATATGTTTTCAATCTTCCATGTGAATCCACAATTTCACAAGTAGGTGCTTCTACACGAGTGGTTTTTGGGGAACTGTGAAATGACGCTACAACAAAGAAATTACTAGATCATTGCAAAATTTCTGCAATACAGTTGGAAAACAGAAAATTTACTGATTTAGTGTTTGAATCACACCTGAAATTCACAATCAGTTGATTGTCATTTAAAAATTCAAAACTACAGAAAATTAAGGATAGGATTCATCGGACTAATGCAGACATCTGTAATGTAGACATCCAACTATCTACCTGGCTACCATGTCTGAATCTATCTCCACTAGACAGTGGAGAAAAATCAGTATTCTTAGGGAGCAAACCAACTACCCTGCTTTAGTTGTTCTTTATACAATGAAATAGAGCACAGATTTAAAGTGCAAATTTTCTTCCTTGACTATATTATGAATTTAAATGCCAAGCCTAGATACATATCTCTACCCTGTCAATTCTTGTAGCCGTTTCCCCTTCAGTGGGTGGGATTTATCCCATAATTTTCAGGTTCTTTTCTTTAGATAGATTTTGTCACAATTTGGCAGAACTTTGCTCTCTCCATTCTCAGTAGAGAGAGACAAATGTTCAGCTTTTCCTGGAATCTTAAATTTATACCTATTTAAATCTACAGAAAACGAATCCCACGCCTGGTGCTGAATTGAAAGCTACCCAGGCTCAACCAACTTTTGTATCTAAACTCTGAGTTTGAACCTGAAATGCAAAGAAAGTTTTAAGGAGGTAGATCTAAGCAAAGAAAATATCATACTGAATTGTATTGATCAAAATTATTTGCATATAGGCATTTACTTTGGGCTTTATTAAAATTCAGCTGATGTAAATTAAGATTAGCAGAACTTCACAGAAATCTGCCAAGTTACATCAATTTGCATTGTCTGTATTATGCTACAGAAAGGTTCTAAAATAGACGAATAAATTACCGGGGATTTAAAATGGATTGTATGGCTGAAATTTTCCCTCTGTCACATAAACTATGAATATTTTTATTATGCTGATCAGTATCTGTCAATTATCTTCTATTTTTGTATTTAACTGTCCCTTGAGTTATACCTTTTGTGTCTCTCCTTGGAAGGATGCTATTTAATTCAAGACATGTAAATGAGTTTCATAGGCTTAGAGTTTCATTGCTCTTCTTTGCTAGTCAATAGAGATGCAGCTCAAGAAGCAAATAAAAGTTAATTTGAAGACTTCTTTCTCTGCAATGACAGGAAAACAGTGACACCAACTAATATCTTACCTTTTGTTTTTCAGTCAGCTGCCTCCATTTCAGAAGTTTTAAATTCCATTCCATTCTATTTCATGCTGACTTCTTTTTGGAGTTGAATGCACTCTGGTTGTGCTATTAGGGACTGTTATATGGTAGAATTCAAGCTAAAATGGAATACCTGGCCTCAAAAATATGGAATTTTACTTTACAGTCACTCAGTTTACCCTTCTTATTAAAAGACTGGAGTAGGAAGATATTTCTTTTTCACATCAATGACAAATTCTTGAACTCACTAATCCTTACAGTTGTACTTAGAGGCCATCTGGTGGAAGATGTTTCTTACAGAAGAAGAAAATATTTCATCATTTTTTTCATCTATGGTGATAATTAAAAAAACAAAACAAAATAAAACAAAACATATATTATGCAGAGATGTGATTGCCACCCACTGTGAATCAAAGTATTCTTTCATCTGATTTCCATGGAAGAAAGATACAGTCCATTTAAGGAAGAGAAAGGGAGAAAAACCACTCTGAAGTAGTCAACCATTATATCTTTTCTTTTGTAAATAAATGTCAAAATTAAATTATCACTGAAAAGCAGGCAGAAAATAGTCAGGGAGTAATTAATTACCACTATGTGTCTCAGACTTTTATTAAATTATGCACAATTCATGATAGTAAAATTATGCACTGTTCCACTCCTATAACTCGTTAACCACACATATTCAACAAAAATGCTAAGATCAGAAAAAGTAACGAAGAACAGAGTATTACAACTGTGAAATGGTGTTTGAGCATCAGAAATGTATAGGTAACAATATCAGTGGTCACTATATCACAGAAACAAAGGTGGTTGAATCTGAAGAGGTGGTCCCATCAATCTGGTGTGCTGAAGGAAGAGCCACACATCTTTTGTGGACGTCTTTGATTTATTTTTAGTAACTCTTGTTATGAAAATTTTGTTCAAGGGACTTTACCTGTTCCTGGTATTAGAAAATTTTCCTTTCTTGATTGTTTAGCAAGTACCCCTCATCTTAAAGTACACAACTGTTTTCACCTGGGTGGGTGTTTCTTTTTCCGCTCCCACAGGATACAGACAAAACTAAGTATGATTTTGCCAATACAAAACATCTTTTCAAATGTTTACCTTATCTATTATCCAGTTGTTTCTTTTGTAGATTTAGTAAACTGAGTTTATTCAAAAATCTTTTTCAATTGAGAGAAATTTTGCACTGATAAGAGAATTTAAGAAGCTATCACCATATAATTATTTGTCCTTCTAAGGTTGTTTTCATGTAGTCACTTGGAAGGAGAAGTTAGTTTCAGTTTCTAATCCAGTTTCTTCTTATAAAAGCGAGAGAAACAGAAGTAAGAAAAACTGTGTTGGAGTACAAATGTAGCAAGCGCTATGAGAAAAAAAAAAAAAGTTTTTAGGAAAATACAGGTTTTTTCTCCCTTCGTAGGAAAATAAGGCCACATGACCTCAATGAAGACATATAAACTACATACTAAAACAGGTTTTTCAGGGAAAAAAAAAAAAATTCTTTCTGTTTTACTTATTTTTTCCCCAGATGCCTGTAATTCAGTGTAGCAACTTAACACATCCTTCTACATGTAATTGTCAGTAGAACTAGACATTGCTCTGCCTAAATCCCATGTATAGCCAGGGACGCTGACCTCACCATGGACAATGTTAATCTGAGGGGTTTGGACTTACCTCTGTGAGTGACCTTGTCTCCTGTAAAGCCTCTATCTTGTTCCTACCAATGACACCACAAACACTCTGGGTCTCCATCAGCTTAAGCTGCCTGGAGTAGACATTTGGCTTCTCGGTCAGAATTTGTTTCTTGACCAGGTAGCTGTATTTATCTGGGGAAAAGATACAGAGCCACAACTGGAACCTTGCTGAACTATATTTCTTCTTGCAGCACAGTTACCCCATCCTTGTGTATTTGTTTGGATTTTTTTGTTGTTTAGGGTTTTTTTGTTTGTTTGTGGATTTTGGTTGTTTGTTTGTTTATTTTAATGAATGAATAAATAAAAACTTGACTTAGGCAATAGTGGCGCTGCTCTTATTTATTCTCTTTCTTGTCTTTTGGGATTTCTTTGATGCAGACTCATGCTTGGAGAAAGAGATACAGGTTCAAATTCAGTAAATTACCCACAGGATCATACCTTAGCTACCAGACTTTAAGATGACTTGAGGATGAAAGAAGAGTCCTGACGAAGTTGCTCACTGTGCAAAAAGGAGGTACAGATTCTTTGGGAATGAGGGACTATGTCATTGGGAACATTGCTCCTCCACCTTCCAGGTGGGAACTCATATTTCCTGGAGATTTTTTAGTTTTTACCTAGTTACATTTTAATAGAAATCATGGTTCTCTGACTTAGGTGAGTGCTCTAACCTTTGTGTGTTTGTTGGTTTTGTTTAGTTGGTTGTTTTGTTGCTGTTTGTGTTTCTCTTTGGTTGGTTTGGTTGGTGGTTGTTTACTTGTTTTTTGTTTTTTATTCATAGTGGTGGCTTTCTGTTTGTTTTTTTTTTTTTTTGTTTTCCTACAAAAAAGGGTAGAGTTTGAGTTACCATTAGCTTCTGCTTTATGTACACATAAGAAGAGAAATCCTGGCTGGAAAAATCCTGAAATAAAATGCATACATACATACCTTTCAGATGTCGTATGTTGCAAACGGAGTAAAATTTTAAATCTCTTAATGAAGTACCAAATACAGAAAAGCAGAGTTTTAGACCTTGCCAGGTAACATATCCTGCTGTTAACCTGTGGGCATGTTGTGAAGTTTCCAACTGCACATGCTATATTGTTTTCATTCTTGTTTGCCAGGACTTAATTTTCCTATACACTGTTAAAGAGACTAGGCTCTGCATCCTTCTGAAAGGAAAAAGGCTTATGCAGTTTGTCAATGTAAACTCTAAATTCTTACTTCTTTACTTAAGCTGATAACAAGGTTTCGCTAACTTCACTGGATGTGAAATGAAGCCTTCACTGCCCTAGAGTAATGAAATCAATGTTTCCTTCATCATGAACATGTCTGACTGAATTAATTAAAAGTAGCTTGCTTTGGGATTTGATCTGGGTTCTCTTTCATGTTTTTAATTAATTATTTGTGATCTGATCCTCTTTTTCTAGTATTAGGGATTTTTTTCATTGTTTCGTTTTCAGCTAATGTCCATCAAAGCGTAATCTTAGTTTGCTCATATTGCATGTATCTTTTTTTTATAAGCTGTTTTAACTATTCTGCCGTGAGTGAAAATGAACTTTGATTGTTTTTCCTTGCAAAGCTTTACTTAGACTTGTTATATTCTTAAAACTCCAGATTATTTTCACAATTTTTGTAGAATCTGCCCTTTTTACCAACTCACTTTTTAAGAGAGAAGATTGATTAAGGAAATATATCTGTTTGTTTTTTTCTGACTGTTTCCTGATGGGATGAATAAGAAAGCATTAGCAAGAAAATAAGTCAAATGATGAAGAATTCTCTATTTTGACATTTTAGATTAATAGTAACTTGTTCTAAAACTCTGTAATATTTCTCATAAAGCAAATATTTTATTTTTTGTGTAAATCACATTATAAAACTCCTAATTGCACTAGTGAAGTTGACACAAAGAGTTATCTTTTCCATGACATGCTAACCATTACATTATATCAGCTGAAGTGAGCTAAAAGTTTTTAATTTTGTTTTATGACAACACTAAGATTTTACCTCTGCAGTCATCAAGCTTCTAGGAACCATGGTGGGGGGCACAATGGAAAATGCAACATCAGATGGTTTATGACAAATGCAATCATAATGAATGGGAGAAAGATCAAGGCTGAAACAGAAATAGTATCTATTATCCTCGTAATATATTCTAAAATTACTAAGTGCCAGACTGAGCCTAATACGCTATGAAACATTATAATGACCAATGAGTATATAAGTCTAAGTGAATTAGGAAGTCCATCTAAATCAAATAAATCTCATAATTTAGTATTCTCAGATTATTTTTAAAACTTAATTTGAAGGATATTAAGGACTGCTTAGGGAAGATTTCATTGCTGTGGATCCATGGCCATAGGTGACTTACAATTCCCTGTAACAATGAAAGGCAAATTTTCTTTGGATTTCTAAGAACTGCTTTAAGTACTTTGTAGTTTGTCTTAACTCACAAATTCTATCATATGCAGTGAGAATACAGTGGTGGGATAATTACAGCACACCAATAACCACAGATTATGGATTTCAGATTTTAGCAGAATTATTTGCAAGCATGTTTCAAAGAATAAAGAATTATTAAGAAAAACAAAAACAATGAAGACACAACTAACAGATTTTGATCTGTTCTTACATTTCGTTGTCCTTTGATTCCAACCAATATATCAAAAGGAAGTGCTGAAGATTCAAATTAATCTTAGAGCTTTGTGGTTCATCCCTTTCATGCACATACTTTAAAATTTTACCATTCTGGAAAGTAACTGCCAGTTCTAGAGACAGTATGTCATATCCTCAAGTAGTTTAAGTCAGAGTATTTACATTAGCATGAAAACCTAAGCTGTTTAATATCAGTTGAGTGGCAAGTTTCTATTCAGGTTGAATTCTCAGTTTGCCAAAGACTATCCAATTCTCTGATTATGATTTCTGGTGAAGACCAGTTTCCAAACTCTGCTCTTTCTGTTAAGACAAAATCTCTGTGGATAAACAGAAATATTGCAAACATACATATACACACATCTGCACACACAGAGAAGTCCTTCACCAACACATTAACATACAGTCTTTATATCTTATTTGGGATGGAGGTGTTTTGCCACGAAAGATAACTAACAGTGGTTGGTTTTCTGTTGCTGCTCACTACAGCACCTGAGTTGGACAACTGACACCCTGAATCAGTCTAAGAAACTATTACTGACAGATCCTACTGTCATCTGAATCAAGTTCCTGGACTCTGTCTTTCTCTTCTCTGATATATTACATTCTGAAAGTCGTCTTTCCTTCATTCCCAGCATCTTGTTTCTCTTTCTTCTTCGCATGAAAGGCTGAAATTGCTCATTTTCTTCTATAAATTGGCTTCAAAGGAGTTATCTCAATTTGTACCAGCTGGACCAAAGCAATGAATGGCTATAAAACGCTGTTCTATTTTGTGATAGAGTTATCATCTTGAATTTTACATTTTTTTATTTCACTGGCAGGTTTCATTTCATATTTCAATAAAAGTATTTAGTAAATAAACACATCAAGCTGTAATAGTTCTTCTTTACTTAAAAGCACATATATTTGTTGTATCAAATTTATATCAGCCAGGCTGGGTAAAGTATTTTTGAAAATCTATTGAACAAAAAAATTACAAAAACTCATATGCAAGCCCACCAAGGAGCTCAGAGAGAGCAGGAGGGTGGGCTTGTAATACAAGTAATACCAGCCTGCAGATACTCCCAGGCCATCCCAGGAACCATCAGCCCATCAGAAGACTCATCTGCAGAAGCCCAGAGGAGCACTGGAGGACAATGGCAGGGGGAACCCAAAGTAAGGACTCAGAAGAAGAGACAGTCTGTCAGGACCCTCCTATGGCTGTCCTAGGAGACCCTCAGCCCCACTGTTCAGGTGGGAAACCCGTCAGTAAGTCAATGATAGAGCACCCTTTGGACTGAGGGGGTTTGCTGCCTGGAGATATGGGACACATTATGGCATGCAGAGGAATGTGTTTGGGGATTGTAGAGGACTTGTGGGTGATTTGGGAGTGAAGGGCAGGGAAAGAGTTAGGTAACTGCAAGATTTTGTGTGTTGTTACAGCCTGGTTCATCTATGCACACAATACGTGGTTAAATAATACGTGTGTTACCTCTAGAGCTCATTTACTAGTGATATAACTCCATATTCAAGGCATTTAGGCTGTTATTTTTATGACCAACTTGGTCATAATCTTAAAGAAAGCATAAAGATTCTTAAAACTGTTTTGGTTGTTTTCAAAAACATAAAATGCCCTTAGGTCACTTTGAGTTTTCTGGTAGGTTTGACACAGATTGGTTTCTATTTCATCTAGATGTGTTCACCTACTTCTACCTATTTGCTTTTGTTTTAACGTCTCCAAACCTCCTTTGATGAGTAAATTGCCAGTCAGTTTGAATCAGGATCATAATGGATCTCCTTAAAAAAATAACACATCTGTCAGTGAAGAATAAGTGGGAATAGCATTTTCTAGCATTTCTGTTTAGATTTTCCCCACCGTACTAAGAAATGTCTCTCAATAATTTATCTGGCATTTAACTGTAATATTGTTAACTGATAGAAGTAATTATAGTACTTTCTTAGTATCACAAATCTCCAGTGTGCAGTACAGAGAATCACTGAATGGTATAAAACACGCAAAGGACTTTAACTAACAGTTGTGAGTTCACTTAAGTGCTGATTTGAACTAAGAATATATATAAAAAAAATAATAACAGGACTTATTTTCTAAATTCAAGAAAGAAATGGGACTACAGGTTATCCAGATATATATGAGTATAGCAGGAGAATACACAGCATGAAACAGGTTATACACCACAGAACAGCAACAGTGCATTGTGCTGAATTGCACCCTCCAGAAACTTAATATATGTCTATGTAAAAGGTCAGTGCAATAGATATTCAACAGAGACCTATCCGTTCATTTCAGAAATATTGTCTATAACTGTACCTGGAAAATTTGATGAACTGTAGCACTGCTCTAATTAAGATATCAGCAGTGTCATCTAAGTAAAGTTGATCTTCATGGAATCAGATTCCCTCCTTCAGTGTTATGGGGTTCAATGGCATCAGAAAATCCAGCCTAAGCATTTAGAGGTTTTGTTGAAAAATATTTTGGATATTAATATTCTATTTTTTGATATTTGGATGTTCTGTTTATCAAGTGTTCTCTTGCAATTTTCTTTCTTTCTCATGACATTCCAAAAATAGTATTTTCCTAACTAGTCCTAACACGAAAATCTATGGAAGATCTGATTTTTAATTCTTAAATTATCATATGGCTTGCTGTGCAAACAGTGATGGCATTTTATTATTCTGATCACTTTTTGATTAAAATATACTGAATATTTAACTAGCTGTTGGATTGTAAGAATGACATAAACTGACTTCCTACCTATAATTTACTAATTTAAAGAGGTTGTTCATGTGAAATTTTTATATCATGTTCACCTTTAAAAGTATGATACACATAACAATACTAAAGAAAAAAAAAATATATTATCACATTTCTCTCAATGAACTTAGGTGAAATGTTTGGTTTAAAAAATGTTGTGTTTCCAACTATGCTCATGAGAAATACATATAAATATATATATACAAACAGAGAGGCATGCACATATATTTAAAATTAAACTGGAGTGATGAAAAAAAAAATAAATGTATTTGATTAATATTTTATCCTGGCCTGATGTTTACTGAGGAATAACAGCATAATGTTAATTCAGTGGGGTTCCTGACAAAAGGAAAGAACTGGAGAAATATCTGTAGACGAGCAATCCTGCAACCAGCACTTCAAAGTGAAGAAGGCAATAATAATGCTCTTATCTGAAACCTTGAACTCTAGGCTGTCATTAAGTTGTAAAACACTCTTGCCATGCAAATGAGACTTGAGTATATTCATACATAGATATGTATATGTGTAAGCTCCTTGATAATTCCTGTAGAAAAGGAGTCTAGGATTTTCTAGCAAATAATTTTAATCCATCCAATTTACTATTTTGCATTGACATCCAGAATGGCTAGACATTTTTTTCCCACTAAAAAATTATCCTAATGCAAAATATGGATTTTAAGAAAAATGCTGAAATTCAGAAAGTTCTTGCAAATACATTGTGCATTAGTCCCAAATAATGTTTCTCTTTTTAAACCCAAAATGCAGTGTGTACATGTCAGCTAACAGAGCACATGAACCTTTTAACCATTTTTAATCTGTGTGGTTATTTATACTTCGAGAAGAAAAGGCAAAGATGATTAATGAAACTAATAACAATTATGATAATGATTTATCTTTGTCTTTTCTATCTTCTTTCTAATTCTCACTCTTGTTCCTATTCTCTCTTTCCCTCCTTCCCCCTCCCTTTCTCCTTTCTTCCCTTCCTCAGTTCTTTCCTTATTTCTGAAATGCAAAAAAAGAGGTGTAACAAAGTAAGGTGTAACAAAGGGGGAGAGAGGCAGAACAGAAGACAAAATTCTTGTTAGATAAATCTTGTTTTCATAACAAACTCAAAATATTCACTTCTTGCCATGATTCAGGATGAAAAATAAATTCCTCAAACACTAAAACATGAACATTTTATGTGAAGATAAATCTTATTTTCAATCATCTTTATTTATTCACAAAACTACTCATGATAGTAGCTATGCAACATTTGAGCTAGTGGGTTTATTACATTTTAATTCTACTCTTAAAGATTCAGCTGGGGTTTTTTTGTTGTTTTTTTGTTGTTGTTGTTGTTGTTGTTTGTTTGTTTGTTTTTAACCGTAATGAATCTGAACATTGAGATTTCATAAATCAGATTGTTGTAATAATTTATTGGGTGAGAGGTGTTTTGATTGGATCATACTGTGATTGAAATGTCAGATTTGGGCCTAGGAGGTTGATTAGGTGTTCAAAGACTCCAGCTTTGCTCTCTTGATCCATCTTCTATAACTGAGAAATCTAAAAATAAACGTAGCACGAGCAGCTAGCAGGAAGGTTCACTTTTCTTGTACCTTCACAAGGAGTTTGATTTCTTGATCCAGTTTACCCAGATTAACACAAAATCCAAATTATGGTTGTAATTTTCATGTGTATCAGAAGCAGAACTATCGTGTCAATTTAGACCATATTTCAGAGTACGTTGTAATGTTTTGTCATGATAGAATCATATAATCATTTAGGTTGGAACAGACCTTCTTAAAGATCAACAGTTAACCTGACACTACCAAGTCCACCAGTAAACCATGTCTTCATGCACCTCATCTACATGTCTTTTGAACACCTCTGGAGACAGTGACTCAACCACTTCTCTGGGCAGCCTGTTCCAATGCCTGACAACCTTTTCTGTGAAGAAAGTTTTCCCAATATCCAATGTAAACCCAAAACTTTTATTTGTTTCTGGCTGGTTTGGGTTATTTTGGTTGCATACACCACACACAACTGCTCATGGGATTGATGCTGATGTAAGTATGTATAAGGAATCAGCTCATGACACGTCTTTGCAGACACCTTGTAGAATTGCTGACGGTGGTAGGACTCTGCCAAATGTTCACTATTTTTTTTTTTAATATTTAGCATAAACTTATGTTTAATTCACCTCAAGCGCTACCATAAAAATTACCTAGCAACCTACAGATAAATGTTTTAATATTCTAATTCCTTACTTTCACTCACTTTTCTTCGAACACAAGATGAAAAGTAGCAAAACAACAAGTTCTGTTGTTTTCCTGTTTTACACATACTACAAAATACAAATACAAAACAGTATGAAATACAGTGGATCTTCTCAAGTGTTGTCCTGAAGGCAGACTGTAGGGTCACAATGTGTTCCATCTCTGCTTGACGCTTCCTGAGTTAATTCGGCACACACAGCATGATTTTGCATTTACCCTTTGGTAATTGTTCTTCATGAAAGGAACTGGGCAACAATTTGAGGTGAAGAAACCTTATGCTCTGGTGCAGAGATAGACACCCCATGCACAGTGCTCTGTGTAAAAAGAGTCTTGGAAGCACATGCATGAGCAGTTTAGCTCAAATTATGTCTGGAGAGTTGTGTTTGACCTTGCCTTTATCACATAAAAGCAGGACTGGACAGTACAGAGGAGCAAATTATAGCATCACTTTCACTTCCAATTATACAAGTATCTGTGATATCAGTTACTGTCAAATGCAGCTAATAAGAATATTTTGTTTAATATTCAGTTCACAAGAAAGCTAATATGCCATTCTTTTGAGTCTATTGATCAACATGATTATATTATGATGGTTTGGTGATATTCCATTAGCACAGAAAAGTGAAAGGGTGACAGAATGGATACTAGAGGGGATTCAGTTTCTCAAGGAGTTTAAGGTATGAGAGTGGCACATCTGGGATAACTTAAACAAATAACTATTAGTACTGACACAGTAGAGGCAAAGTAGCGTAAACCAACAACCAGCTAGGAAGTACAATTGCGATTAAACACAACGAGGTACCACAGTTTGTCCTCATTTTCTAGTCTTCTACAGCATTGTGGTGTGTTTGTTGTTACTGTTATACACTCCAGTTAGCTAGGCACAGTGGTACAGTCTTACCTACAACATGGTGTGCAATCTTGGCAGGTTCACCTCACCTAATTTAAGTATACAGAAACTGGCAGCTGGTCTTAAACTTTCTACCCAAACTCCTTCTACAGTCAGCAGAGAACAAGGAGTACTTGCTGAAAAAAAGACTTTTCAGATAGATGTAATGAATTACTTTCTGAAAGAAGCTATCACACTCTCTAATGGTTATATATAGAAACTATTACAGATTAATAGCTTTGCCAACTAATTTGGAGATGGCTAAAAAGGTATAAGTTGAATTCCATGGATGTATCAGTCCTGGATAATTAATCTGAATTAAAAGAGGGCAGCAAAGAACATTAATTTGTCAGGTCACAGCATATATTCAAATGTGCCTTATACCTTCATGTTTAGGAGACGGGAGACTCCACAGGAGAGGTAGCTTGTTCAGGATTTGGCTAAACCATCCTGTAGCAGACAAATGCATGAGCTGGCTCCTTTATTGGTATTGTATCTTTATTTGGAGGTATAAAATATCAAAAAGGTTGGGTTTGGCTATCTCTGCATTTTAAAATATTCTCCTGAGAACATGATATATGGACATGTTGGGTAAATTATTGTCTTTTCATTTCAATAAACAGTTTAAAAGAAATAAATACAGAGGCAGCTGCTTATTTGTAATTGAAGACAAGTTTTTATTACATCTTGTGCTCTGTGCTGGGTGCCAAACATCTTTTCCCATAATGGCTCATTGTTTAAGAATCTGAACATCTGACCCAAAATCCAGCCAGAACTTTCTCTGGGGATTGCAAGGAAAAGGAGAGATAACCTTCCCACCTTCCAGTTCTCATTTCCATACCTCATAGTTTCTTCCTGTTAATAAATTATCTCAGTCATTTTTTCCTTATTTGCCCTCTTAGTTTGAACTAAATAAACACTAAACACAAAACAGAAGGAGGGAGGATACAGGACTCCCTTGATCTCATTTTTTTACTGATAGCCTTTCCTGTCTCAAGGAGACCAGAGCATGATCCTACCAGTCTATATCTTTCTCAGGCTTCCTTGATGCTTCTTAACTTTTCTGCTTTCTCTCTCAGCTTTACCACCAGGCTGAGCAGATCATCCACCTGATCATGGCTCACACATCTGCTGAATTTCATACATCTTGCCTTGTCCCACCAATGCAACCTGTCCAGATTCCTCTGTAGAACTTTTCTGTCATCAAGCAGATCAACACTCCCACTCAACTTGGTGTCATCTGCAAACTTACTGAGGGTGCACTCAATCCCCTCGTTCAGATCATTGATAAAGTGATTAAACAGAACTGACCCCATTACTGAGCCCTGGGGAACACACTTGTGACCGGCCACCAACTGGCTCCATTCACGACAACTCTTTGGGCCTGACTATCTACTCATTTTTTTACCCAGTAAAGTGTGTACCCCTCCAAGCCGTGAGCTGCCAGTTTCTCCAGGAGAATGTTGTGGGATACAGTGTCAAAGGTTTTACTGAAGTCTAAGTAACATCCACAGCCTTTCCTTCATTCACTGAGTGGGTCACCTTGTTGTAGAAAGAGATCAAGTTGGTCAAACAGTCCCTGCCTTTCATGAATACATGCTGACTGGGCCTCATCACCCAGTTGTCCTGTGCATGCTGTGTGAACACAATTCTCTTTTTTTCTCAGCTTATGAAGAAGGTTTGTACCTTATAGACCCATAATCATCCACTTTAAAAAATAAAAATAGAAAAAAAGAAAACTTGCCTAATGAATATAAATGCAAATCACACCAGCCGCATTGTCAGATCAGTGAATTTGCTAATTCAGTATGTACATCTCTCCAGGCACTCTCTCTTACAAAGTAATTAATTCACTCCTTGTTCACTCTTTGGATAATCTATTGGTCTATACAGTTGACTGCACTGCAAGGTAAAGACAGTTGATAACATCCTGCAAACACTGGAGGACATGGTCTTCCTTTCCTCTTCTGCATGAAGGATCAAGTTTTAAACACTTGACTTCTTTTGAGATCCTCCTCCTCATAAAGCAATATGCTTCTAAAGCAGAAGTATGGCTTTTTTAAGTATATGATCACTGTACCTTGACATGTATAATCTCTTAGACGTCAGAATAAACTTAGCCTCAACAACACTGAGTTCTTGGCATCAGTAGGAACAAACACAGGTCAGAGCTGTGCATTTTTTAACAACAAAAACCACTGAATATTTTTAGGAGCCTTCTATATCTATAGTATATGCAGATTCCCAGTGCTGGCATACTTTTATTTCTTAGACAGGTTTTCTGTAAAACATTCATGCCTGAGTTCAAAAAAATAACAATAAAATATTCCAGAAAAATGTTACTCACATGGGGATATCAAAGCTAATTTGCCTTGTTCCTTCTTGTCTTGCAGTATGTCTGTTTGTTCATTGTCTACCACATTCTCCTATACAGTTGAACAGAAACAATTATTTCCTAGATTCGTTAGTGTTTTCCAAGTAATTTCCTTTTTTCTTTTGTAGCTGACATGCTGTCACAGACTCTCTTCATCTGGTACATCAATCATCTCCTGAGGCGATGAGCATCCGCCAGGTTGTATTTGGCAAGCAAAAGTGGTGAGCTCACACAACAGTGTGGATCCCAAACAGAAACTTCCTCTCACTGAACTGCGTCAAAAAGGAACATATTTCCAAATGAGTCAAATTGACACACTCTAGCCTGCAGATCAGATCTTTAGCTGAAGGGTTCAAGCAATCAAGATGTGTAAATCATCATCACGGAAGTTAATCTGTTACACAGAAAAGATAACATAGTTTCAGTGAACTCACTTCTTTGGATCATCAACTTTCTCCTGATTTATCTGTATTAACATAAACTATATCCAGACTCTCTTGGACAGATCCATCTGTTGCCAGGTACTTTCAAGAGTAAATTATTCCAAGCAGCATTGATATGACTGAGACTGCAAATAGTATCTCTTTCAATTTATCTAATCCTGCTTATTGTGAGTTTGGGGACAAAAGACAAAAACAAAATGAGCAAAGAAATAGAAATAAATCCAAAAGACAAGGAAATAAAGTTTTATTTAGATTCAGCATTCTGTCTACACGTTGCAATTCTGCCATGATAGAACTTTTAATTCACTCTTTCAAACTGAAAGTTTCCCTGATGTGAAGAGTTACATCCACACAGATGGCAAGGTTCACTTCGATTTTGGCAGAGCTCTATGCCTCTCAACTGATAAGGATCCAGAAACTAGGCTTTCCCTTTTAAAGTCCTTGAGGGATTCAGTAATTTAGAAATATTTTGATAACGTCTGAAACTGCCTCTGAAAGGACAAGTTGCATAAAAAGAGTATCATCTGCTCTCTTTTTAAATTTTTACTCTCTAAGAAGGCAGCAAAACCATCCACATATTTTTCTGATACCTGAGTGGTTATAGCACTCTGATTTAATTCCAGCCTCATCTCAAAGGGTTTCAGATTTGAAATTCTCCATTGCTAGGATTGTATCTTAACCACTGACTTATAAGTTTTCCGAAGACAGAGCATACTTCAGTCACTGCTATGTTATTCTGCAGAAAATAATTTGGACATGGTGGTGAGAAGACAGAAATAAAGAAAAGTTCTCTGTCTCTAAGTGATTCAAGCAGTCATTTGAATATGAAAAATCTGCAGGTTTAATCTGTACAGAGAAAACTCATTTTAGGCTGCTTTTTTTTTTTTTATTTTTAATTTTATTTCAAGTCTCCATTTCTAAAGTAACAAAGATTAGAACTTTCAGTTTGTAAAATTTTAAGCTTTATTGCAAAAATCAGCCAAATCATACTTTTAATGTAAAACAGCATTTGAGTAAAGAGAAGGGACCAAAATTCATGTACCCTTTTGTTTTGGCCTCGTTGTTAGAAAGTAAGCACAGATTTGGTAAAGAACTAATGAATATACATACAACTTTGAAACAGCTCTGCAATGAGTGTTGCTTCTTGCCTTACAGAAGAAAAGAGGATGTGGGAGGGAAGCAAGAATACTATGCCATTTAGAGAACATCCTGGGAAGTGCTGATGTTAAAATGCTGATCTAAAATAGAGGGCAGAAGATCTTAGAAAAATACCAAATAATTATTTATATTCTATCAAATGGATGAGTAATATGAGCTAGAGATGCTGTTTGTAGGAGAGAAGTCAGAGCAGTTTTTCCTTTGCTTGAAAACAGAGACAGTTGGATACAGTCAAGGAATATTCCTTTTCTCAGTGTCTCATTCATTTTTTTTTTTTTCCCTTACAACAGCATAAATTTAAAAGGAGGATAAAAAAACCCAACACCAAACACGTTATTTCTTCTAAGATCTCACAGCAGCCTGCATTTCAGACTACTAGCAAGAACATGCTTCAGGAAGGATGTGGTGCCATTTTTAATATCTTATGTGAAGGGAATAAAATGTTGATCTGATTTGTCTGAAGACACTGTTCTAAGCATCTGCTTATTGCATGAAAAGAAAGGGGTTTTTTTGTTTTGCTTTATTTGTTTTTGTTTTGTTTTGATTTGATTTGTTTTGGTTTCTTACATAGATTAAACCAAAGTGGGGATTTTTCTGTGTTTCAGTTGGATTACGATCCAGTAGTTTTTATATGAAGACTTTTAGATGAGACACAAAGGGAGGGACTCAGTCTGAATCCATAAATTTGGGTCTCTATAAAGGACACCAGGTGTATCTAAACTGTTTCAGTCAGTGGATATCGTGTCAGTACAGTGCAGGTTGAAGATCCATTCAGATATTGAGCTCACATGGTCTCAATTCTATTTGAAAGTAGGCATTAAACACGCCCTCAGAAACCTGCAACATCTGCACCAGACTCACAGAGACTCCAAGAGACCAACATCTTTCCAGATCAGACTTTGGGGAACAGATAGGATGTTTCAAATGGCACTAGACACATGTTTGGTATATGAACCTGACCCGTATGTCTTCCTTTGGGGGACTGAGATAGCTCACTAAGCTCTATCAATGGTAGTAAGAAGTACCACAGAAGCCTACACAGATACAGGCAGGTAGATCAGCCATTCAACTGCTTAACTATATGCATCCAGTACCTTATAAGATACTATATTTCCTTGCTGGCCTCCAGCTGCTGTTGCAGAAAGACACCATTCTTCTGTAGGTATTGAACATTATCTTCTAACTCAACGTAAATGTTTTAATACCCAGAGGTACCTTTAGCAACACATGAATCCTACATTTAGGCAATTGAACTGAGAATCTACACTGAAACTGAATCACCTCTTGTTACAGTAGCTTGAGTGAGCTAAGAACAAAAAATCCTTAATTTCTCTTAGAAACACAATGTTCTGCAAGAACCTTGGAAGTACAAAGGAAGAAATAAACAAATGATTAAATAACTCCAGAATTAGATGAGGATTTCAGCAGTTTTAATGGTTGTACAATTTTAAGAAAAGTACAGTTTTAAGGACCATAATTTTGTACTTGGCTGTCTAATTCTTTAATTGGAAATTCTCTGAAGCAAGCTGTTATTATGCCTGAATATTATCTAGAATGGTGTTGCTTTTAGATGCAGTCTCTGTTTTCTCATAATAGAAACAGCAAATAACAATAGCAAATGTATGAACTGCTGTGGAACATAGCTCACTGCCTAGTAATTAACTTGTATATATAATCCACATGTTTTCAATGCCAAAAGGTCACATATCAGAATTTTAAAAAATATTGCCCTGGTTCTGCCAAAAATTCTCAAACCTGAGGCTGTTTTCTTTCAAGATCTATCTTTCTGGGTCAGAATTCAAGATATGTATGCACACATTTCAGTGTCCAAATTTAGGTATAGTCTCTGTTAGGAAGATAGCCCCATCTCTTTATTGTTTTGGAGATATACTTTTCACACTGCTAGTGACCAATCATATTTATACTTTCAGCAAATGGAATTACACTGGTGTTTTGTCTCATTTTTCAATGTTTCATGAGCTGTATGCAGAAACTGGAACAGGCTGCCCAGTGAAGTTCTTGAATCACCATCCCTGGAAAGTATTTAAAATATTCGTAGATGAGGTTCTGAGGGACATGGTTTAATGACAGTGTTAGGTTATGGTTGGACTCAATGATCTTCAGGGTCTCTTCCAACAAAAATGATTCTATGATTCTAGGACTCTATGATTCTAGGATTCTAAGATTCTATGATTGTAACTGGACTGTGCTGCGGCAAGTAACCCAGTCCTCATCAGCAGCATTGACTTGAAATTCAGGACCATGAAAAGCTCTAACAAAAATCACTATCATATTGTTTTAATGTTTCCACTTCTTCCATGTCATCAGGTTTGCAATCCTCTAACTGGTCAGCATGTACTCTGGCTTTTTCAATTAGTCACTATGGACAAAGAAGGGAGCTCATTTTTCCACAAACAAGAAATGACAAAGCATTTTAAGGTTAAAAAGGCTTTGTTTGTTTGGTTTTAAAGGTTGTTTCTAATAATCAGTTAGGACAGAATGGAAGTCCTTTCAGTCTACAGAACATGAATCTCTCAAATACAGTCCTTTACAGTTACATCTAATAGATTTGTGTTTCTTTCATTGTTCTACACTTTAGAAGTATAGTTTTCACAAAAATATTAAGACAGCACAGCTAAAAGTAGGCCTCTTTGTTCATACATACAGGCATCCACATCTAAAATACTTCCTAGACTCTTTAATGTGTTCAAAGACGCAATGCCATGATATGAGGTTTTTGTGATATTATGAAGGATTCTGTAGTCTTGCTCTCCTAATCTTTCCTTGTTGTAGCAAGGAGATTTTCATACAGATGGGGTAGAATAGTAAAGTAAGGCTTGGACAACAAAACTCCAAAGTTTATTTCGTTGTAAAGTGATCCTCTTATATTCACCACAGGGTTCATTTTAAATGACACTGGGGTCAGGGTTATACTTTCTGTCACCTTCTGTGATTCAAGGTTGAGAGGAAAGTTTGATTACTACTAAAATTGCAATAGGAAAAGCACAAGACTTTGAAATTACTTGTATACACAGTTATATTGTTGGTGAGCCAGAAATCACAGATGATACATGAAAGAGTTCATTAATGAAGGATGACAGTTTTCTTTTGCGGTGAGGGGTGACAGCCAGCTAGAGCACAGATCCCTTGATAAAATTCAGTCACTCAATACACTTCCAGCTTCACATTTCTGCTGCGATTTTTTGGTCTTTCCTGATGTGAAGTAAAGCAGGAATACATTATTCCAAGACCAAATGGAGATCAGAAATAGTCTGAACTCTACTTCCTTTCCAATGCACTAGAAGTAAAATTGGCGTTTGCAATGGTATTTAGAATCAATATGGAAGCCTGTTTCAACTACATCAAGATACCTGAGTTGCCTGTCACCTGTATGCTATCTCAAAGCTGCAAATAGTTCTTTATGTTGCAAATTTGTTTATGTACAGAACACACAGGATTAGTCCAAAATTCTTGTGCAACAAGGAAGTGGAACCACCTTAAAAATAGGTCTGTGGACTATTTCTGTCTCCATGTAGTCCTCTATATTACAGCAAATGTAGGGCTACAGAAACGTTTCTGGAATTACTAGACACGTTGCACAGTATTTCTCATCTCAAGACCAGGAACCTTTGTTGGGGGCAGTCAGAAAGGAAAGTAAACCTGTCTCAGTTTTCAGCAGAGCTTCTTGGCTCTGAGCAGCTGCTGCAGGTTGAGCCTAATGCCTTGCAACACATCTGGTCAATGGGTATAATCTGAAATGTGATGTAAACCCCAGTCCTAGTAGTAGTATATATACAATTACACCTATTTTTTTTTTCACAAAACCTGAGAGGAAAGAGTCACAGAATCACAGAATGGCTGGGGTTGGAAAGGACCTCTGGAGATCGTCTAGTGCAACCCACTTGTCAAGGCAGGTTGACCTAGAAGAGAACAAACAGGAAAATGTCAAGCCAGGAATTTTAAAGTTGACTGTGATCTTTGAATAATGCCATTATATGCTCAATGAAAAGTGGTGTCTATATATTTTAAGTAATAACAAAGACACAATTACTATAATATTAGTAAAGAGATAAGATGATATTACGTTCATCTATATGTATATACATACACACATCTATGCATAAATAAAAAGCCTAGTTTCATCCTGTATCACATTGTTACCATAATTCAGGTGTGAACATTGAAAGAAAAACTTTCAATTCATTATTTATTACCCCTATACTTTATACATATCTTGGGTTAACTTCTCTTTGGTTCCTGTATTACTCCATTTCCTACAGAGCAAAGACGCCACTAGTTCAGCATAGGTGGTTAACTTTAATAGGATTCATTGCTCAAAATTAATTAACCTTATTGGACTTGTATCCTGAAGACAATAAGAACGTAATGAAGGCATGGACAGTTTCAATAGGCTGTGTGATGCTGGAGGCCTGCAGTCAACACCAGCACAGTGATATTATACCATGATGCTTGATCTGCCTGGCCAACCATTCTCTCATAGGCAAAGGAAAATTACCTTCTCCCTTGGTCCCTTAACTGCAAAAACTTTTTTGACTCATGCGATAGGGGTTAAAAAAAATGAAACAATTTGCCCTGACATTTCACACTAAACGACCTGTGAATTTCATGACATTATCTGTATCTTTTGTTAGCTCCTCACACTGTTATTTGTCACGTTCAGCAATTTCTCATGTGATGTCCAGCACTTTCCCATGGCCTGTTTAGCTTAATGTCAAGTCAGGACCCAGTCAACAGCCTAATCATTTGTCTGCAGCCCAAACAAATAAATAATCAAATCTGAGGCTACAGGCATTGACCACATCCAAAATGGATATTCTTTATTGCCTTCAAATTCTAGGTTGATGCATATGAGATATCAATGAGGTAAAAGTATTTAGCTTTTCCTAAAGAGGTAGATGAATGGAGCTCAATAACTCTCATACCCGTACTATCGTGTGTGTGAACATAAAACTCTCTACAGAGCTTTAATGCATTTTGCCAACAGCAGCAGTTACTACAGGTGCCTTATAACTTGCAGATGAGTCACATTCTTGCAAATTGCTGGAATTGTAGGAATGTACTTAATTCAATGCTCATCTCATACATTTTATAAATTTGCTTGGGCTGGAACATTCTGTCTTCAGCTATTAGAGCATGGATTTTGCTTGCAGAATCTTAGGAAGCAACATAAAATTTGTGCAGATATTAGTAAAAAAGAAAAGATCCTTTAACAGATCAGATTATTCTGCCAAAGTATCTGTCTTTGGATCACATAGCTAGCAAACCATGTCTTTGCATTTTAAAGTATATTGTTTGTTCTTAAGAAAATCCCAAGTTACTTGGCTTGTTCTAAGAATCTAAGGCTCGGGTAGACAAATTACAGTTCACCTTTTATTTTACAGAGAATACAAATAGATTGTTTTGATTAAACTTAAGACCTTAAAGCATAATAGGTCCTTCGTTTATAAATAAGAAGCATTTACAGGGTAATTCCAGACAGTCAATGTTATCTTTACTTTTATTTTTTTATTTTTTTCTTTTTTTTTCTTTTGCTATCTCAACTTTCTTGAAGGTCATATTTGCATAACAGTTCAGATTGTCCATTCATCCAATAAAAATAAATTTTGGTCAGGTTGGAGATACACATACTTACACCAGAAATTTCTGCACATCTTAGAGAAATATTACTCAGATAGATTTATTTCTTCACTTTTAAAAATGCATTGATATTTATTACAGTGTGTAATGACTGAATTATATGGTTGATTGTTTCAGGTATTAGCGCAATGTGAACATATTAGTAGCCGCTTTCTTACTGCAATAAAGTACAAAAGCAAATGACATAAACCAGATTGAAATGGTGTAATATGTATTTACAACATCCTATAAATTATCACTCTGCAAGTATGGAAAATATAGAGTAGTATGTAAAGCTTCTTAACCTTGTTTCAACAATTGTGAAGGGCAGTTCTGCCCTACCTGTTCAGTGACTGAGAAAATACATGAGGAAAGCTAATAGACAGTTTGTTTCTGTGCTCATAAAAAGCTTTGTATTGATAGATTAAGAACTTTATATTGTATCTTTGTCCTGTTCGATAACACTCATTTGGTCAATTTATCACTGAAATTAAATGGTCCAGATAGAAGAGAAAAAAGAAAGTGCAAAAAAAAAAAAAGTATGTTACAGTGGAAAGAAGTTGCCTTACCAAGTCTCTGAAAATGTAAAATATACTGACTTTGTTTAGGAGGTTTGTCATCACATTTTATGCTTTAAAAAAAGAAAGTTCAAATAAATATTTTTGTGACAGCATGTAAGAAATTTGAGCTGTTAAATTCTGAACATAGATGTGAAAACTATTAGCATTGATTGGTCTCTAATTGGATGTCTCTATCCACCGATAGGACCATCGCTATAACGGATCATTCACAAGACACATCATGTTTCTATGATCTTGTCTTTAAGTATGAGTTCCACCTTTTTCAAGAGGAAATTTGTAAAATTTTTCACAAGAGGATTAATGAATTAATCTGGCTTTGTAAACTTCTTGTCAAAGTATTCTTCACTTTGTGTGAAAAAGTTGTTACCATTTTATAACAATATCAAATATCATCCTCATAGACTGGAAGACATGTGGAACAGATATTCTTTATCTGCCTTTTCCGGATAATTCTTTATTTTGAAGTTTTGATGATGCTGTTGTTATTATTATTATTATCTGCCTCATGGGTCCTTTGTTTCATATAGCAAGCAATTTCAGACTTTTCAGTCCCTTCTGAGAAACCTCTTGGTCAATTTCAACTACTGTTCTCCTCTGAGATTCCTCTAATTCTGGAATACAGTTTAAAGATTTTCTTCCTCAGTCAACTGCATCAGAGTACTCTGAAATAGGTGGGCTATTCAGCATCTGAACTATTCTTATAGCATCATGCTTACTGGTGCCATGAAATTCACCTAAGTGGAAAGTAAATAAATGTTGAATCTACAAATGAAGTTGAGTGAACTGAGCTGGATTGTCTAGTAAACTAGACCCATTCAAAAAAATGTTAATTTGTATATACTACAAGATAACTACTTTACTACAAGACAACTTATCCAGCTAGTAGAAGTAAATACAGGGTTATTTACACATGACTCAGAGTTCATCACTGAAAGGAATTGCTTGAAAAAAGATTCAAGTGTTATAAGCAAGAAAAATGTGTGTGTTGGGTTTGACCTTGGCTGGACAACAGGTGCCCACCAAGCCGGTCTATCACTGCCCCTCCTCAGCTGGACAGAGGGAGAAAATATAACAAAAGCCTGGTGGGTGGAGATAAGGACAGGGAAATCACTCAGCAATTACTGTCACAGGTAAAACAGTCTTAATTTGGGGAAATTAATTTTATTTATTGCCATTCAAATAAGAGATAATAATGAGAATAATAATTAAAAAAAAAATCTTAAAAACACCTTTCCCCCACTCGTCTGTTCTTCCTGGTATCAATTTCACTCCTGAATTATTTACCTCCTCCCTACCCAGTGGCGGAGGGAGATGGGGAATGGGGGTTGTGGTCAGTTCATCATACATTGTCTCTGCTGCTCTTTCCTCCTCAGTGGGAGGTCTCCTCATCCTCTTCCTCTGCTACAGCGTGGGGTCCCTCCCATGGTCCTCCATGAACTTTACTAACGTGAGTCCTTCCCACAAGCTGCAGTTCTTCACAAACTGCTCCTATGTGAGTCCTTTCCGTGGGGTGCCGTCCTTCAGGAAAAGACTGCTCCAGTGTGTGTCCCCCAAAGAGTCCCCAGTCCTGCAAGAAAACCTGCCCCAGCATGGGCTCCTCTCTCCACAAGTCCTGTCAGGAACGTGCTCCAGTGCAGGCTTTCCACGAGGTCACAGCCTCCTTTGGAACATCCACCTATTCCAGCATGGGGTCCTCCCTGGGCTGCTGGTGGATCTCTGCTCAACTATGGACATCCATGGGTGCAGGGGACAGCCAGCTTCACCATGGTCTGCACCACAGGCTGCAGGGGAATCTCTGCTCTGGCACCTGTGGCACATCCTCCCGTCCTTCTTCACTGACCTTAGTGTCTGCAGAGCTTTTTCTCTCACATATTCTCACTCCACTCTCCAGCTGTAGTTGTCATTGCACAGCAACATTTTCACTTTCTTAAATGTGTTATCACAGATGCACTGCCACAATTGCTGATGGGCTCAGCTTTGGCCAGCAGTGGGTCCATCTTGGAGACAGATGGCATTGGCTCTACCAGACAGGGGAGAAGCTTCTAGCAGCTTCTCACAGAAGCCACCCCTGTAGTGCTCCCACTACCAAAACCTTGCCATGAAAAACCAATAAAATGTGACATATTTTTTTTTGAGTGCTGCGTATTCCAAAATACACAGATTTCTGTGTTATTGCATATTTATAATATTAGATCTGAAAAAAAACCTGTGTGGTGGTTTAACCTTGGCTATGGGCCAAACTCCAACCCATATGCTCTCTCACACCCCCTCCTCAACAGGACAAGGGGGAGAAAATAAGACAAAATAGCTTGTGAGTCAAGGAAAAGACAAGGACATAATCTAGCAGTGATCATCACAGGCTTTTTGAAATATTTCCTTTAACCAAGCTCAAGTTATTGGGCCATTGGCTAAAATAGATGTAATCCAAGAGTATCTTTTTGCTTTAAAGACTCTGAATTGTCTTTTAGCAAAATAAAACAATTTCAGCAAAATTATATTTTTAATGAACATTTACTTTCCACAAAAATTAGTGATTGATTCACAGGCAAACAATGAAATTAAAGCTGAAAAAAGTATGTGCAACCAATATTTGAATCAGCTCTCTAGGGAAGTCAGTATCTTTGTCTTTGACCATAAGTAGCCTCAGTTTATCTTATTTGCCCTTAGATTTTCAAGAGATTTTCAGCTGACACTATCTAATCCTTTCTGTTTTTCTTGAACTTCTTCACTTTTTATTGTGTCTGAGACCCAGAGGCCCTGTCAGAACACCTTATATGCTGGAGCTGTGTTACTGTTATGCTAGTCAAGGGAATTATTGATGTTTTTTAACAGCACCCTCTGAAATAAATATATCACTAACAGCTGTAAAAAAGTGGCTTTTACGAGACTGGCTTGTGACATCAATCTGCCATACTGTCCCGGTCTGTGTCTGCATACTGCATGGCTCTCAGGGTTTAGCATAAGAAGACTGTTCTGCCACTGGACTTATGAGCCTGTCTTCCCACAGCAGTTAATCATTTAATGTAGAAAAACATGGTAACAGCTGTTGTCATAATACTGCTAAGTGATGTAAGAAATGTGATCTCCTCCTCCAGCTGCTCCAGCCCAGATCCCTGCTGCCCAGCTGCTGGAGCTCAGCCTGGTGCCCGGGACACGAGGTCTCTGTCCAGGCTGAGGGATGCGACTGCCACCTTCACAGCTGCAGCCAGCACCAGGCACATGGGTGCCTGCTACAGATTTTACAGTTTACTATTGTAAGATTACAAAATAGAGAACTGCGGGGAATGGAATAACCTAAGGTAGCAATAAAATAATTAAATTTAGTACAATAAACAGAGACTGTATTGCATCAGTTGTCGAAATGAAGCCAAGTGTATCAGCGTCAGAAATTTAAATAATAATTTATATCTCTGTCCTATATAAGGAATGTTTAAGAGGGAAACTAAAGCAAAAGAACAAAGAGCATGTTTTTTGAAATAAAGAAATCAATCATCCTTTGAAGTTAATGGGCTTATACATTTGTAGCTCTATTATGTTGGTAACATCTCATGTCAGTTTCCAATTTTTTTGAAACCCAAAGAATATTGTCTTCCCTCAAAATCTTCAATAGACCACACTGAAATCTTATGATAATTTAATTGCTTGATTGCATTGCTATTTACATCACAGACCAGCTATGAACCTTTTACTTGGACTTTGTATAATTAACAAACCACTGATAATAATCTGTGGTATGAGTTAGATGTCTGGGCTTCTTTGTAAATGCACATTATAAGATTTTCCTCATCCTAAGGAGCTGATAGTATAAGAACCCTTTACCTGAATTACAAGATTTCATTCTCATCTACTGCTCCCATAAACACTGAGCAGAAATTTGAATTATCAGCTTCCCAGAGAAATTAAGGGCAAGTTATTTAATTACCTCATACTTACATCCTGGATTATTTCAAGAAAACCCTTGTAAGATACTCCATTATATTTCATGTAGGCCTAATTTAAATTGTATAACACAAAAGAAAGCAACAGTCATAACATTCAATTATAAGGAACATGTATAAGCTGTGACAGTGACAGACACTAAAGCCAGTGCAGTAGAGAGCCATTGGCAGCGGATGATTAATTCTCAAAAAAAGCTGCTTGAATAATTAATTGGTTTCCCTTTTCTACACAATTAGTGGGTATATTGTCAATACTCAGATGCATATCAAATCATATACTCATGTCTCATTAAAAAGCTTTAAAGTTCATTTATTTCCTAACAAAAGGGAAAGTCCTTTAATTTAAATGAACAAACCTCTTTCCCCAAACAACAACCAGCAACCGAACTGTGGAATTCAAAACATGTCTGAACTTCTCACTCTCCAGTACTGCTTACATTTACTTGCATTTTGTCTTTTACGTGTCTTTCTTTCCTGTTTAAACCAGTCTTCCCTGAATTTAATGGCAAAGGTTTCATAGATATCAATGGTGTTGGTGTCCCAAACTAAACATGCCGAGGGAGCTTGCTACACAAATGTAGAGGTTGTTCATACCTTTAATTCAGCTGTGTTTTGAAAATGCATAAAACAACCATAAGGGAATGAACTATTCATTCACCCTTTTCGTAATTTCCTCTCAGACCCTGTTTCATAAAAGACTCTGAATGGCATAATTCAGCTACATATCCAATTGGTGAACTCCCTATCCAGGTATTTATCAGGAATAATGAGTTTATTCTGTCTAACTTGAAACATCTGCAGTCTAGGCATTTACCTCTCAACTACTGAATACAGGTTCCCTTTATAGTTAAGAGGTGTTTCTAAAGTCAACTTCTTATTTTAAGTGTGTACTTAATACGTAAACTTTGATTTTAGATTTTTTTATGTCTTATTTTTTCTGATAACAGTGTAAATAATTTGTTTGACAAAGCATACAAGAATTATTTACAAATTCATATTTATGAATGTTACAATATCTTAAGATTCACACTTATGTATAAATGTAAGTAAATCAAATTGAAAGTGTCTACTGTAATTTACAAATATACGCACAGGCATTTTTCATAAGGTGTTAAAAATTCTGCTACTGAAGAAAAATGGAAGTTGGTATAGAAAATTATGTCTGAGGTTTCAGAAGTTCTGGTATAATCGATCAAAATATGTTGTCTAACATTTCAAATGCAGTATAGCTATTTATACGGTGATATGACAGATTCAGTTCTGATCAGGGCTTCTTTAACTATCACAGCTTCTTCACTTCATTATATTTTTTAGAAAAAATAAAATATATTCTGTTGCTCTTTGTTCGTAGCACATTCAAGCAAAATCAAAACTGGCACCGCTACATGAGTAATCAAACAGGTGGCATCCAAACTAGTTTTTGATGTGTGCCCAGAGAAGACATGATGCAGCTGGCAGATTATTTTGCATGCCAAGTAAGTCTGACAGAGAAAAGCAATCCTTTCAAAACAAAAACCAAAAACAACAACAAAAAAAAGGAAATAAAAAAGGATGGAAAAAAAAAGGGGGAGGAAAAAACCAAAACAGGAACAATTTTTGAAAACAGAGAGGGAGGCTTTGTTGTTCGAAATTACAACAAGCTTGGCCCTCTTGGCTAAGTTTTTTCACTATTGCTCATGAGAAAGCCTAGTTCCTGTCTTGGCAAGTTTACCTCTGTGAACCTTGAGGTGATGCATGATTTCATGGCTTAGAGCATTCTCCACAGCCTTTCAGGCATCATTATGACTATCTGAATTTGCAAACTAACTCAGCCAGCAGTAAAGAATAGAGAAACATTGGATATGTTCTTAGCAGATACAAATACAGAGGACAGAACAATGTTTCACTTAAGTGGAAGATTTGGAGGCAAATATGTTTGGAAGGAAACCAGCCCATTTACCATTTATTTTCAGAATGACAATCCTGATCCTTTGAAGAAATATTGTAATAACTTTTGTATTTTTATACATTTTCTGTATACAGTGGAGATCAAAGTGGCATCATTATGGGGAGGAAAATTCCTGTCCTGTATTTAATATTTTCTCTAATGTTATACATAAAAGATACATTATCATGAGGTCAATCTTCCTCCACAATCCACTACAGTATGAAACAGCATCCCAGAGTGTCAGGAAGAATAAAAAAAATGTCATACTTTTGGACTGAGATCTCTGATGATTTGGTTAGAATTGAAATGTAAATACCTCCACAATGAACAAGTTGAAGATAACATTAAAATGACAGGTCTTCTGAGGTCTGTCTTGCTTTCAACATTTCTGAAAAACTTGGCTAAAAAATTCAAATTGCCAAAAAATAAAAAATCCAAAAATCTACTTACAAGACCAAATACACAAAAATGAGTACTTTAAGCATGTTTTCTTTTCAAAGGAGAATATTAAATGTGTAAATACGTGAACATGCACACATTTTTTTTTTTGCTTTTAAGAGCATTACTCTAAAAACAAAACTGTCACTTAAAACTTACTTCACAATTTTTTATTTACTTCAATCTGATTTTGAGCCACTAAACATCAACTGCAATGCTAATAATTGAACTTCATTTTTATGGTCACAGAGTGTTTTCCTTTAAAAGAAAGACTGCCATATTATCAATTAATTTAACTATTAAATAATATCTTATTTAACAACATATTCTAATTCTTAAGGAAATGTGTTATTTTTCAATTACTACATTTTCTTTTACTATTTTTTTTAGTTGTGAAGAAGAGCACAGTGAGTAAGAAATTCTCTTATATTATTTAGAGTCCCAAGAGTTCAAATACCCACACAATGTCTCTGAAAAAATGTTATCAAATAATCTGTTAAATATATAAAAAGGAAGCAAAGAAATCCCTGGGCTTCTGTGTCAAGTTCTGCTGTTATAAACTCATATTTTGTTTGATTCATAGACCATGGAAAAAAGTCCTGATTTAAACTAAAATTCAAGAAGCTTCTTTATCATTAATGGTGTTTCTAAGGTCAGTTTGGTAGATACTCTGGTCTTCAATCCTCAAACCTCACCTTGTGTATAGTTGTCATACCCTTGGGTTACTTTTTCCAAAAAGACTGTTAATCAAATTCCACTACCAGAAGTTTTCCTTCCAGAGGATATGATGGTGTCCCATGAGTGCAAAGATAACAGTCTCAGTTGAGTTCCCAGGGACTGCTACAGATATGATTATTCTTTGTCACACAGGAGAAAAGAAGCTCTTAACATCTCAATAGCAGTTCTTTGCATCTCATTTGCACGATTGTCAATAATCCAGTAACATCCAAAATGATAGGCAACCAGGCTTGATATTTGATGTATTCCTTTAAAACATATTTTGTAGATACAAACTGAATTTTTCACAGAACCTATGTTTCAATACTGAAATACAAACATTTACATGAACAACTTATTATCAGCACATCAGGCATTTATCTGAAAATAACGTCATTAAAGCAAAGACTGTAGGTGATATTAGGAAAAGCAAATATTATCAAAGACATGATTAAATTATACTTTTTATTTGTTTGTTCTGTAAAGAGCACTATCAACCGTTGAAATAACCAGGGACAAGAAGAAGTTGTTTGACACCTTGCATACTGATCAAGAACTCTTTTGGCAGATGGAGTGAAGCACTACACTCAAAAAAGAGAAGCAGCAATATGTGTATTGATAACAAAGTTTGATAGTAAATGGCAAAATATTGAATACTTGGATGGATCAATGCTAAATTATATGAGCTAAAGATCTGTTTCACTTTTGGTCCACATTATATGCATTGCCACATTATATGTCATTACCACATATTTAGGATTCGTATTCATGTAATCATATCACTTGCTTGTGAGGATTCATACCAGCGAAGTCACAGGTGGAATTATTTTAGTGGTCTGTAGACTACCCAGTCACATAAGTCGCTATAAAAATGAATAGTTTTTACATTCAAAACCGACGTAAATTAAGAAAAGTGAAGGGTTATTACTAGGTGGGGTTTTTGTTTTGTTTTGTTTTGTTTTTTCCCCAATAAATTAGGGGACAGAGCAACAAAAGGGTGTTTCAAGAACCTATTAAAAGCATAGGGAAAATGGAGGGTAAGTCCCCTGGATCCTACATTTGCACATATCCTACCTATCCTGAAACTTCACATACTTTTCTAACCACATGTAGATTCATAAAACCAGCATGGAATAAAACAGAAGTCTAGCTTATGTATTATAACAGGACTAGGGGTGGCAGCCACAAGACCTAACACACATTAACTGAAGATTCATTAGATGTAACCTCTCAAAATTTCATATTTACAAACATCACAGAGCTATCAAGTCACAACTAAGAACTGAGTATGGTGACTAGAAATGCTTTCACCTAACTTCTGACTTTGGAAAATTAGATGCCTGTTTCACACCACACATCTGGTCTTCTCCTGCAGATACGACATCCAGCACCATTAGAAGATAGTCCTGCTGTGCATGCGGAATTTGTGTCCAACATCTGCAGAGTTTAGTCCAGTAGCCTAGCTTAGATGTGTAAGTTGTGAGTACAGTGAGTTGAAGTGAACCTCATGCCAAAAGCAGGAAAAGAGAGAGACAGGCTCCTTAATCCAGGCCTTACCTGTAACTCACTGCACTTTTTTAGTCCTCTCAGAGAAACCAAAACCAGATTCATTCAAGTCACTTGTTTTGCTTTGTCCTGTGGGGCATTGAGTTATTTAGATAGAGCTGAGGTAAAGTTAAGAAAACTTCCATCTTTATAGTTTGCAACACACTATTACCCCAGAAAACGTAGCTAAGATGTCAACTGTGGATTAAGACATTTTTTAGTAGATGTTCTGTAAATGTCTCACAATCAGATCAAAATTTCCCATGTAACTATTTACCTGTAGTGTACTGTACAGAACTGGTGATCTTACTTTCTTGCTTTTAAGCAAACACCATTTTTCATGTATCTTATTTCCACTTCAGTGTTTTTCAATAAGTTCACATTTCTATATCCTTTCTGAATTGAACAGCAGAGATTTCCTTAAAAGCAAAAGAAGCTTAGATATTTGGTGCCACATTCAGAGCTCAGGAACACCTATATAAATTCAAACTAAACCACCAACATCAGCAAGGTCACTCTGAGAGCAACCTGATGGCACTGTGAGGTGTACTGGTGTTATACATCTAATTACAAGAACACGCTGGTCGGATTGCAATTGCTTTTATGGGGAACAAATACATTGTGTTCTTCCCATTAAAGTAGTGCAATAAAAATAGGATTACTAGAACTGTGTCAAGTTGTTATGACAACCTGAATTTGGGCCCTGAAAAATTGTGTCTGGTTTCACTCACGTATTAATAAAAACTTTCCAGCTGAGGAATGTTGCATAAATTCTATGTAGGTAAAGCCTCTGGAGAGTAGCTGCTGTTGGCAAAACATGTAGCTGTCATGATGACTGTCAATAGTAGGAGAAATGGACAATATTCACGTTTAGCTTCCATACTGGCTGAGTGATGTATGAGGCCACATCTCTGCTGGAGGTGAGGTGTTCAAATGAGCTACTAGGATCTTCCAGACCTCCTTACCTGAAATCCAGCCTTCCTCCCTCCTGACAAGTTTCAGGGAAAGCTACTGCCCTTCCCATAGTTTCTCATCCATACTCAACATTTTATTGTTCAAGGCCATACATCAGAAGATGGTTTGAGGGGCCTGGAAGTTCTATTAACCCCATCAAAAAGAAAGAAAATGTGAAGAGAGAATCTTTTCTATTTCTTCCCCTTGTGCATGTTCACACTTTCTGCCATGACTTCAAAACAGTGAGTAAAAAAACCAACTTCTTTATAATTCCTGTACTTGTAGGAGGAAGACTTCTCCTTGAAATGTAATATACTAAAATGAACAAGTAGTTAGAAAACAGGAGGTCCTATATTTGTCTCCATTTTTCATTAAAAAAATGTGTATGTAAGATCTGACCCTTAAACTACTGAACATCGACACTAGGAAGTGCATACCTTGTTTTGCACCAAATCCTCTTCTTTGCCTTAAAATTCAACATTAGGGCATCTAAAGAATTATATCAAATGTTTTGAGATATGCATCATTTTTTTTTGTATATTCTGAAGCAAAGTAAAATAAATCAATATGGGGAATATTTGTTTTCTATTCTTTAACAAAATCTTTAGGATTTAACACTCTTGAAACAATATGTTGTTTTAAAATTTCCTTTGGCCAATATTGCAAATAAAGCTGGCAAAAAGAGTTTGTTTGTTTGTTTGTTTGTTTGTTTCTAATTTGCAGTATTTCACCTGAAAAAAAAAAAGTACTTCCCTATTATTTTCATTTTTCCAAATAATATTATTTTAGCTGTAAGATGCATTTTTCTTTATGAGTTGTTGATGAATCAAAAAAAAATGCTATTTTCCTATTTCCATTCATGAGACTTAATTACTAGATTTTACTACAATAGTTCAAAATAAAACTATTCTTTCTGGCTTAAGTTATATTAAAATTTCAGTGGCCAAAATTATACTGGAAGCATCATTTTTTTTTTTAAAAAGAAAAAACATTTCTGTGACTTGAAACTGCTGTAAATACTCTACAAGAATATAAACCCAAAACGTCTGGAGGGAACAAAATGTTTTCCATACAAACCTTTACAAAAAAAAAGTTTTGTTTTGTTTTGTTTTCACTGAATGGAAAATTGTCCTCTTTCTGGTTTGCATTTCTGAAGTTTTATACAGAACATTGAAATTTCACGTCTTTTGGGACAGACAGAGTGACATGTTTTTAACAGGCCACCCTAAGGCAAGAGTGGTCTTGTACTTTTAATTCATGCCTGGTCAAGGTAGGACTTCAACAATGAAACCAAGTCATGTTCAAAATGACAAGTTCCTATACTAAATGAGTTTTGAAAATGTAACACCGAACTACTGTATATTATAAGCTAAGATGATTTTACAGAAACATCTTACTCCTTATACTTTATCTGTGTATTCCATGGGAGACCACAAGCAATTTACTGTGTCCCCCTCAGTGCAGGGCAGTTAAATGTTTTCACCATAAACTGAGGTTGTTTCTCACATAAATCATCAAAGGTCTTTGCTGACCGCAAGACTATGTTCTGATGGGGCTCTTAGCAGCTCCCCATATTTACCAGAAAGAGTGACTATCAGCTAGTGTTGTGGGTTTTTTCTGTCATTTATAGAATGAGTAACGTTTACATTCCTGCATATAGATGCCTGTGTGTCTACACATATATATGTAAATACCCATATGTATATGAAATAGGTGTTTATATGTGTGTATATATTCATTGCATAGGAAAAATCCAGCCAATTTTTATATGGGACCATGCAGACTTATTTATATATGTGCATAAGTTATTTGCATATTGCATGCTCATGTATTTTTATATATATAATATATCAGTGGGCTTTCTTGTGTGTATGTCTGTGTATGCCTTTTGATTTACTATTTTTCACCCTATGCAGATATAAGTTCAGTAATGAACCAGTACAACAATAGAAACAGGGCTTCCTGTGCAAGGAATGTTCTTACCCCATTAGTGAAAAATGTGCATGTAATTGCTCTCAATCTTTTCTGCTCTGCTCTTCTATGCCACCCACCCAGGGCTTATTTAAAGTCCTAAAATCTGTCCTTTGAAACATACTGCATCAGATTGCTAAAACTGTCTAGATGGTCCAAAACCTGGTTTTAGATCCTCTGCTGGTTCAGAGGTGCAGTTGTACCACAGATCTACATCTTCTCACAAAAAAGGGCTGTGTCTACTAGAACTAGTAAATTGTTCTAAGATTTTTTATGAAACAGTTGATTTAAGTTATTGCCCTTGTCACATGCAAGCCTTATCTGCTTAAGATCTTCAAATTAGTTGCATCTATAAAATCATATTTCTTTTAAAATCCTTTTTTAATGGTGAACTTTGGTAAGCAGGTTGTAACAGACAAAACACAAGGATAATTCCACGCTGTCACAATGTGCATCTTTAACCTTGAGACGTTACAAGACTAAAAGAGTAGGAAATGAATAATCACATTTTCTTGGAAGTAATTTCTTCATTTACAGCTGTAGACTGAGATTTGCTAAGATGATGATTCAGCTGGCAGGGTGGAACATGATGAGAAATGATAATAAAATGGCTGTAGGCCAAACCCATAAAATCACTGTAGAAATTTTCCAGAGAATCATATTTCCAAGACAGATATAGACATTATGCTTTAGACTACATGTAAACATTTATTGATATTGGTATCCAGTAATCAATAATTCTCAATGCTGGAAGCATTTTGAGCAGAGATGTTCAAAGTATAACTAAATATTGTTTTCATTTCATGGTTAGAAAATAAAAATATTGCCTCGAGGATAAATTGTGAAGTTTTTCTTCAGGAGCTATTAATAAATAGTAAAAAAACAAACCAAAACAAAACACAACAACAACAAACACTAAAAAAAAAAATCTGGCGACTTCTCTTAATTTTGATGCATGTAACATTAACAGAAGATCTAAAAAATACGGGAAGACTGTTGTTAAATTTGTAGTTTACTATTCTTACCCTGCTTTCCATATGCTACCATGCACTCATAACCTTTCTGTTTCTCTAACTCAGAGTACATCTGTACACCACTGTCACCATTTACCCAAGAGATCTGCACTGGGAGATTCTCACTTTTAGTGGAAGAATTTTAGGTAGTTTGCCAGGATTTTACACTGCCAAATGAAAGATCTTGTAATGGAGTGGAATGAATAACGGATGGCACAAATCTTGTCTATGTTTATTATCAGTATTGAGTGAGAAAGGACTATAATCTATTTGTGCCTTTCATTATCACCTTATGGTTACTGCTGCCCAACACCTGTGGGAAGGGTATCTTCATATTTTTACATAATAGGCAACGTAACTCACCGTACACTGCAGCTGCTTCAACGTTGGATATGTCACAGTGTTCATTTAATCTCTAATCATTACTACAGATGTTGCTACTTATCCTTCAGTGAGAGGTGATCTATTGCGATTGCTGTGGAATATCTTAGCACAGCTAGGATTTTCGTCAATTTTCTCCAAATATTCCTGCAAATTAAACACACACAATCAGAAAAAACTCACATACATGTAAATGCACACACATACAAACATAAATACATAGAGTCAGAAAGACATCCATTTTTCAGTTGCTTACAAGTCCATGCCCTCTGACTCTACACAGGTTTCATGAATCACCAAAATATGTTTGATTTGCTGCTGATCAAATGGATAGGATGGAGTGGAAGATTTTTATAAACACCTTAAGGAAATAAAATTATATAAGGCAACTCTGAACCTTCAATTATTCTATAGATTCAACCATCAAAAAAAGTCTTTTGCAAGTATTTCATAGGCCAAAAATGTGCTTACATCAGCCAAAGCAAAGGAAGATACTGAAAACAAAACAAATCAAAACAAAACAAAAGCACCCAGGCCCTAATAATAGTAAAAATCAAGTTAAAATAAATGTATTGCATTTTTGGCATTGAACCTGAAAGATATGGTTAGCATGTCAGGGTAGAAACAAGTGACCAGGAAAAAGATGGCACTATTTTTCACAGTAACTTTAAGTTCTGCTAAGAGTTGAGGCACAATGATCTTATTAAAATTTGAACAATTCTATATCTATTGGGGGAAGACATGACAAAGAACAAAGGCTGGAACAGAAACTGAAACAGATACAAATTATTAGTCTGAGATATATTTTCAGCACTGTGGGTTATTAATAATTAGTTGAAATCAGAAAAAATCTGACACTTTTTCTGACTTTTGGTGTCTTCTATAGTATCCTTTTGTTTTGAAAAATTCTGAATTGAGGCTTATAATTAGGATGTAGTTTTAATATGAACAGATTTGTTATCATTAAAGTGAATAAGAAAATGTCAAGACAGGAGATCTCTACATCACAGCTGACTTTAATAGCTGTAATTTTAAGTGAAGTCATATTATTTTAAAGAAACAGCTACTCTAATAGCTATTAATGAGAGATGATGAGGAGTAGGTTTCATCTCAGATGACACTGGTCATCTAAAAACTAAATTCCTAATTAAACTCTTGTCATAGAAGACTACATAGAAGACTACAGGGCAATCTATCCCATCCTAAAACAAGTGTCCTATCTCGGTTAACCTTCTGAAATTATGCATAACTCACTTTAGACAACATGGTGAGCCCACATGCCAGGGAGGCAAGTATCAGATGAATAAAATTCAATGAGCTTTAGCCCAGGCTGAAAGACTCTTCTGAATCTTGTCTTAAAGTCCATTTCCTTCCATTTCAAGTTTGTAGAGGCAAAACAGAATAGATGCCCTACCATTCATCTATCCACAAAATCTCAAAATATCCAGAAATACAAAACTCGCTCTGCAATCACACACTTCCAGGGCTTCTAGCAAATCTTCATGAAGATGTCATGATTGTTTTCTAGGACTACAAGCAAAAAAGCAGGTGTAGTACTTTTCCTAAAAATCACTTTTCAGTATCACTAACTATAGGCAGGAAAATCAGCAAGTTGAAGATCATATGGACCTATAGCTCAGAACATCAGTAGGTTCAGTTTGCATGTCCTCAGAAAAATCAGTAAAGGATCTGTCAGCAAAAAGCTGCATAGAGGCATTCTTTGATGGATGACTTAATCACATTCCCATCCATTTAATATAGACCATGTTGATTTATTATCATTCCAGTTTCCTAAAAAAGTATCATGCACTACGAAATCAAATGTCTCACAGAAGACTAAGAATACTTCAGCAATGATATTACATTTATCAATGTAATCATCAAAAGATTATTAGAATCATCAAAAGCATCCACACAGAGTTTGCTTGTCCTAGTTCATTTAATCTTTTGTATTCTAGAGACTGAGCTGTGGATTATCATTAGTGTCTCAGAGGCAAACAATTTACACTTCTTTGAGCAATCACACAGTCTTTTTTTTTGTCTTTCTCTTACTCTCTTTTTGTTTGGTTCTGGTTTTGCCTGTTTTTCATTTTGGTTTTGGATTTTTTTGTTTGTTTTCTTTTGTTTTGTTTTTCTGTGGGAAGTGAAGAATTCCCTTCTGCTTTCATTATGAATGCACACAAGGGCAGTGAAACAGAGAAAGCCAGAAAGCAGAGCTGCTGAAAGATGTTTCTGAGTTCTGTTGTCTTTAATGATGTAGAGCAGCAATGAAAATAATGTCACCCTCTTCATACCTATTGGAGTCCAACCTGAAACAGTGTGAATGTTTAAAAGTCTTAAAGGATGCTATTTACTTTGATGTAATAGTTTATGTATCCATAAATTAAAAGCACCAGCTGTGTGTACTTTTCAACATTCATTTCTCAAGTTTCTCCTGTGCACAAAGGCAGGTTGTTTCACAGGAAGATAACAGTAAAATATTTCTGTTAGATGGGCAAATGAATAGCATGGTGGTGAGAACTGAAAAATGCTCTAAATTTACAAAGACTTCAGTAAAGTTTGTTATTAATTTATTCACTCATTTTCAAAATCTAACTTCTGGATTTCTGCTGGTTGATGAAATTTCCCACTTCCTTTTCTAGTGATTTATTTAGACTGTGGTTTTAATCCTGGCATTTGGAAAACTAAATCACCCCGTAGACTTAGATACCCAAAGGCAAGGGCAGATTCACACTTATTTGTGTGTTTCCTTATCTGTTTTGTAGTCATGATTATTAAGTCAGTCTTGAGGATTTTGCAGTCCAATGCATCCTTTAAGCATGTCTCTGTTGTAGAAGATGGTGGTGTCCTTCAAACAGGCCTTAGCAGAATTGTTCCACCTCCAAGATGCAACAAACTCACTGGCAGCACAAGGGGCCCCGAAAAAAGTTTCACAAATCTAGTGAGAGGTTCTCTATCTTCCCCAGAAAGGCCTGTTAGTACATGCTCCATGCTGCATTAACACCAATATGCTAGAATGTTCTGTTTAGCGGAAGAAGAGAGATTTGACAGACTCACAGAATGGTTGGGGTTGGAAGGGACCTCTGGAGATCATTTAGTCCAACCCACCTGCTAAAGCAACCACAGCAGATCACACAGGAATGTGTCCAGGTGTGTGAGAATGTCTCCAGAGAATGAGACTCCACAACCTCTCTGGGCAGCCTGTTCCAGGGCTCTGGCACCTCAAAGGAAAGAAGTTTCTCCTCATATTCAGATGAAACCTCCTGTGCTTCAGTCTGTGCCTGTTGCCCCTTGTCCTGTCATTGGGCACCACTGAAAGGAGTCTGGTCCATCCTCTTGACACCCACCCTGGAGATATTTATAAACACTGATGAGATCCCCTCTCAGCTTCTCTTCTCCAAGCTGAATAGACCCAGTTCTCTCAGTCTTTCCTCCTAAGAAAGATGCTCCAGACCCCCCATCATCTTTGTAGCTCTCTGCTGCAGTAGTTCCTTGTCCTTCTTAAACTGGGGAGCCCAGAACTGGACACAGTACTCCAGATGCAGCCTCACCAGGGCAGAGGAGAAAGGGAGGAGAACCTCCCTCAACTTGCTGGTCACACTTTTCCTAAAGCACCCCAATTCGTATTCAGGGAATGCCCAATTATACCAGGCAAAGAACACAACAGACCTGCCTTCTGGCACTCTGTGACATGTCTTCTGTGGCCCTGTGAGGCAAATTGATTTCCTAAGGGTATGCCTTGGGGAACATGTCTTGCTTTTTTCTCTCCACAAAAGGACATTTCCTTGCAGTGCTCTTTAGCTCAGTGGGACTAAATGCTGAATAAAGCATTTCCCATTGTAAGAACAAGAGCAGAATCTAACCTTTTATCATTAGCACATTGGTGCTACCGAAAATTGTCTACAGGAACGCAAGAAATTGCCAGTGAAATTCAGGATGCCTGCTTGTTTTACTAAGAACAAAGGGAAGAAAACTTCAGTTTCTAGATACACCACTGTGTATGGGGTGGACCTTTTCCTGTCCCCTTCCATCCCTTGAGATGTGTTGGCGGATGGAAAGATAATGTGTGTCACTGCAATATCTGCAATATTATCAGAGAGAGAAAGGGAATGGTCACATCCCCATCATGGTAATAATCTGAATCTATTCCAAAGGCATCAGCATTTTCACCCAGTCTCTGTCTGAATGACAGCTCAGTGTCTGCAAAGGCATCTCAAGCTATCATGGTATGCTATGAGCAGTCAAGGAAGCTGACAGCTGTTTATAAAAATCAGCATAGCTAGCTGCTTTTCCCAAACCCGTTTTCAATCATTTCTGTATCTGTATGTGTATGTACAATATCTATGTGGTAGCCTGATTTGTTCTGTATGAATTAAGGAGGATTTCAATCTATGACTTTTTGTGAAATATTTTTTGTTCTTTAATTTTAATAATAGAAAATCTGTCTGTCAATGATGAGGTCCCATTGTTCTAGCTATCACAAAAATGTTCACTAAGAAGACAGAGTCACAGTGGGGAAAGTTAAAGGTAGGGAAAACATTACCGTCCTTATGGAGATGAAGAAGAGAGGTTAAAATAAAGTGGGAGGTCTATTACAGGACTCAGGAATGTCTGACCTTCTTTTGTGCTTGCTTTTCTTAGGCTATGTTTTGTAAGACACGTTTAAGCATACACTTCATTTAAACATACAATAATTTCCTTTGAAGCCCTTTACTGAAATTTCAGTCAGTTCTTGCAGACTATGACTGCTCACATGCTCAGGGCCTTGATATTCTGCTCACATTTTAAACGTCAGTTGTTCATGTTATCAGACAAGGCTCAGGGGCAACTCCAAAAGCATAAATCAAGGACTACTGAAGGTCAAAGCTGAAGCAAATTTCCAAAACTATTACGCGAATCATCCTTTACTTAGCTATCTAAAAGTTGGTTTGGATTTGTTCATTTGTTGGTTTGTTTGCTTGTTTGTTTTTACACATCTTAGGGGCTAAGTGAGCCAATGTGAGAAGCAATCTGTTTACACATAGCTCAGGTGCTTAGGTGCATAATCATGACTTGAACACATGCATTCTGTGCACAAGGTAAGATCTGTGCAACAGAATATACCTTCATTATGGAACAGAGGATTGCCTCCAAGTTCTTTAGTCCAAATCCTGAGTAATGTCCCAGGAAGAACTCAAGTCTGCATCAAGCACAGGTTTTAGGACATACAAGATGGCAATTATCTACAGTGCATTCAAACAGCTGTTCTGTTTGTTCAGTAAAGAGAATAAGTCCCCCAAACACCTCTCAGAAGGTAAATAAGGGTGGTCAGAAGAGTTAAACACTTTGAAATGGGATCTGCAAGAAACACTAGACTAAGCAAGAGCTCTCAGAGTAAGTGAAGAGAATAGATGAACTTAAAGTCAAGAAAGTCCTCATTCTTCTAAAGCTTAGACATTACAGTCCAAGCACTTAGTCAAACCCATTGTATAGTTCCTTGAAAATTAGACAGAAGTTATGGTTGACCTGGCTTCCCTTACCACTGCCTAGCTACATGTCTCCACCAGCAGGTTGTCCTCTCTTGTTGAAGCTGGTTCTCATTGCCTGGGCTATTTAAATATTACTGGAGGAAAAAAAAAAAAAAAAAAAAGACATTAAAATCCTAGAGGAAGAGAAATGGTAGAAAATTGCATGTATCTGTTTCTGAAAGGAGGAGACAGATGAGCAAGAATTTTAAAGTGGTCAACATCAGGATTAGTGAACTAAATTAACTTATTGTAGGAATATCTATTATTTATTCAGGAACACTTAAAGTATTTTCTCACTATAACACAGAAAGAGATGCTAAGACAAAGAAATAAATACCATATCTCAAACTTTGGTCATGTTAGATAAATATTTTCCTCTGTCTGAATTTACTTTCTTCAGCAAATGATTTTACATTAACACTAGAAAATGAACTAATATAGTTAGCTGTTTTTTTAAGAACTGAAATTCAAAAGGAACCCAGTAATTTTCCCCATAATCCTAAGTCTATGTATTCATTTCCAGATGATCAGCTTTTGGCCAGTATGTCTCAGGTAATGCCAGTTTTGTTTCTTGAACATACATGCAGATATACATTGCCAGTACTGAGTTTCCTGCCCTAGGTTACTCAGTGTCATCCTAAGTTACAAATGCAACTCATACAGACTGTGGCAATGAACAAATAAATGCATCCCACTTATGGCTATAGATTAGGACTAACTTGAGAAACTCAAGTCACTTTCTTCTTTAAGGGTATATGAAGACACTATTTTGGCTTTCCTCAAAACTGGAGTCACCATCAAAATGTAAGACATCATAAGTTCTTGTTTTTCCTATTTCCTTGTGGAAACTATTCTGTTTTGCCTAACATACTCAACAGAGACAAGGACAGAGAATTTCCATTTGAGTATCACAGCCACTAAACTCTAAAATAATTGAGTACACTTGTCTAAAAGTATTAAAGCAAAATACAGCATTTCAGCTAAGAGGAAGAGGAAAATGATCCTTCTCAAATACACTGTACCTGCGCAGGACATTTTGCAAACACTACAGTGCTGCAAATAATCAAAAGAAGCATATAAAACTCTTCCCACACATCAGCTGTTTCAACCAATGGACTATTGTGTACAGTAGGATATTCCCTATCTGCTGCTTCTTCCTGCCCTTTTTTTGTTTTTCATTACAAGGAAGGAGACACTGAATTAGACATTTAGATTTTTAATTTAAAAAAAAAAAAAAAAACTTTGCTGTGATTCTGAAGTGGAAGAAGTTGGTATTTCATGGAAAGAGGCAAATATTCACCATGTGCATTTTGTAAAGAATGTCCTCAAGACTGCGATATGTGGACTAGAAACCACAGATTTGGGTGGAAGGGAAGTGTCAGCATGGCTTTTGTAAAGGGAGATTATGCCTCACTCTCCTACTAGAGTTCTATAACAGTCTCCATTAAGAGAACCCAATAGACTCCGTATATTGGGATTTTCAGAAATCCTTGGAAAAGTGAAATTGTGAAGTTGCAGGCAAAAACTTTCTAGTAGTCAAATTCTGCATCCCCTGACTTCATATAACTGAGTAGGCAATACAATGTCAGATGAGCTTCATAAATGTAGAGGTCATGTAGTACCCAGTGGGAAGATACACCCATTAGACCTGTTCACGTGAGTATGTGTTATAGGGTCAGAATCTTGCTTCCAGATCAACTCAAGTTAACCAACCAACCTGTTCCTTTCTGAAATGCAAGGGAGCATGAAATACATGTCTTCTTTTGGTATGCAGTCAGGCAATTCATTCTGGCATGTTGCCATCAACAGTGTGGATATAAAGTTGAGCACTTTTTTTGTGTAGTATTTTGTACATATTTTATACAGGTTTATTTTCTTAACCATTGTATTGGGTGTCCATACCCAGACAATGGCAGGGAGGGAGCAGAAGCAGAGGGAGCCCGAGGCCAGAGGAGGAGGAGGAGGGCAAGAGGTGCTGCAGGTACCAGGTTGAGTCTGGTTTGAATACAACAGTAACTATTAAAATGTTTACCTATCTCTTTTTCAACCCATGAGATTTTCCATCCTGTTTTCTTCTTCTGTCCTGATGAAGAGAGGAATGAGCAGCTGGGCGGGCATTGGGTAGCTGGCCAAGGTTAAGGGACAATAGTTACTTACTAGTGTGGGGAGATGGGAAATCTGGGAGCCCCTGGCGACAATGGGAGAAGATTCCATTCATTTTGGTAAGTGATGTTCCTTCCCTTTTTTAAGATAACTATAACAGTACAGTAGTGGTATGAGAGTTGTATGTTATCTAGTCACTGGGAATTCTGGCAGACAATTGTATCAGATATTCTTTTTCCCTTTCCCAAGTACATTACCTTTTCCCAGCTTACTTTGACACAGGAACACGGCCTAATAATTGGCTTCAGCCGGACTGTCTAGCCATGCTGAACACTAATGATAAAGCATCTTAGATTTCTAGCCCTAAGCATGAATTTAGAATTTCTGTTGCTATGGGTGAATTTCAATGCTGAACAGAATATCACTGAAGAAAATTGATCCTATTAAATTTACCTGTTTCACGGGTGAACCATTTTATAGCCAGGCAGTAATTCTTTAGAGATAGGCTGTTAATAACAGATAGGATGAAGCTTTACTTTGCTTTTTTTTTTTGTATATACAATCTCCTGAAATGGCAAAGTATCAGAAATATTTGCAAGTTATGTAGACTGGTGGAGGTGAAATGGGTGGCAAACAACTTGCTTTCGCAGGGTTTTACACACAGGCACACACAAGATTATGTACTTCTAACAACACTCAAATAAAAAACTGACATTCCTAAGAGATCATGGAACTTAATTTTGTGTTTCTGGTTACCATTAGCAGGAATCAGAACATCAAAAAAGACAATAAGTAGCATTTGTTATTCTGTTTATTCTTAAGGGGCGTGGGGTGTGCTGATGTTTGTTTTCTTTAAATAGCTGTGTCAGAAGATAAAGAAATCTGTCATTCTGTGTTTTTGAAAGGTACTGATTTTATTGATGACTTTGATATGGATAAAGGAAAAAAAATGAATGTAGTCCAATGTATAAATGACAGGAATAGGGCTCAAAAGATACTATGCTGTCTTAACACTGAGTTGCTTTGCACACTCAGACAAACTATTTTGCTTCTCACTCTGTGTTTGCTGATTCTGGTGGCTAAATGCATTGCAATACAAATAATTAGTAGACAGAAAGTAAACATATTTTCAGAACTGGAAAAAAAAAAAGAAAAGTAAGAAATCACAAAACAATGGCTGCTCTCTTGCTTTCGGGTCGACTTCTGAGTATAGCCAGAAATGGACAACCTGAATAAAGGCTTTTTATATTTTCAAAGTTTAACCGAACTCTACGGTTTGTAATCCATACCTGTGTCCTCTCAGTGGCTGGTTTGCTGTGGAATTTGTCTTCTCAAGTCACTGTTAAGTGTGATGAAGCCCAGCTTTTCTGGAGATGGCTGAACACCAGCCTGCTGATGGGAAGTAGTGAATGAATTCCTTATCTTGCTTAGCTTGCATGTATAGACTTGAATTTTATGAAGGATTGAGCTGTACCATAACAGGGCCAATTTCTATCAAGTAGATAAAAGGAGATCCTTGGTAATTTAGGTGCAACCTGTACTGGAGATAACTCATTTGAATAAATACATCCCAATAGTACAGGAGCAGTGCAGATTCCTTAACCCCTATGCTATAAAAATATAATCATTAAGATCAATGCATGCTAAATATCCTATTCCAAATAAAACAGTTTCAAAAGGTGAGACTGTGAGATTTATTCCAGATCACCCTAATGTGGTCAGGGCATTCTTATAGCAGATAAGGTAGCCGGATTCTAACACAAACAGCATCTATTTGAATACATTGATTTCAAGTGAAGGAAACCCTTCTTCCTGAAAAATTCCTGTCTCAATGATATGGCCACTTTCATAGCAGGTGAACAGTATATAAAGACAAAGAGAGAATTCACAATCAGATCTTCTACAGTTCATTCTGTGACAGTACAGGGCTGCATCTTAGAGTGGTAGTTAACACCTGCTCAGTTGCTATGTGAAATAAGGTGTGATCAGCTATGAGTCTTGTGCTTCCATTGCAGATATGCTGAACTGGATGGCTTCATGTATTTACTTCGGAAGCAAAACATTTTGTACAGTCTGGCAATGAAATGAAAACAGCACGATAGAGAGAAACACTGGAAAACGTTATGAAGAACCTCAAAAACATAATTGATTTTTTTAAAATTTTGGACTAGTTGCTAAATCATTTATTCAACTTGATACTCTATTGTCAGGGTCCTGGTGAGGCTCTAGGCCCCTGGAAGTTTAGGTGGTTGAGTTAAGGAGTCATCCAGACTTGATCCTGACCCTGACTTGCTGCCCTGCACCCTGTTTCCATTGAATGTGGTCCATGCTCCCACATGCTTTGCTACTATGCTTGACTCCTGGCTCGCCATCCCTTGGGGAGACATCACTGCTTCTAGACATAGAGCACAAGCCACCTTGAGAAAACAAAGCATCTGGTGAGTCACTCTGCCAGTTATCACCCAGATATCAACGTTATGTGCATATGATGCTCAGTAACGAGGAATGATCTTCACAGACTTGACTTAAACTGAAAGCTTTACATTCACTTTGCCTCATGAAACATGCTGTCCTGTAGACTGTCGGTTTTATTTTCCGTCACATAGGTTGGTTTTAATGACTTTGTTTTTTCAGTTGATGCACTGATTATTGCCTTACATAAAGTTGGTACCAAGCCTCTTTTGATTCTATTATGTATCTTAAATTCTATCAGAAGAAAATATCTCCTATCATAAATATTAGGGAGGAGTAGAAGAATACTGTATTAATCTTGGTTGGCAAAGAGCTGGTTAAAGATCTGTCTGTCCCAAGATGCAGACAGTAGATGAAAATGATCTCACACTTCAAAGCAAGCTGCCAATCACCAGATTGTTCTTTGCAACAAAAACATCTTGGATTGATCAAGTGAATCTGTTTAGGGACTTCTTCTATGAAATGATGCAAGACATGAAAAGGGAGATTATGATGATGATGGGCAGGCAGGGTTGGCTCATGAATATCTGTGCAGCTCTGAGAGTCTGATAATGGCAAAGCTAGAGAAGTTGAGATTAAGTGAACATACTGCGCTTGGCAAAGAAATACACTCAAATTCTTCTAAAAAGTGCACTTGGAACTTCTTTCAAAATGTTTAGAAGTTCACAAACTGGAAACATTGAAATGCTGTCCAAATGTAGAGGTGGAAATAGGAACTAGATTTCCTCCTTTTCAGTCTGTTAAACCTGTTCTGTTCATTGAATTCCTCTTCAGTTCCCTACCTCCAGCTGGGAGGGTTTGCAAGCCTGGAGATGAAGTGCAGTACTACTTTGGAAAGACCTAAGTGAGTGGGTATATTAAAGTCTTTTAGTAACTCTTTTCACTTTCCTTCTAAGCTTGTTCTTGGCTTGATGTAATACATAGCTGGATTTCTAGTTTTACTCCCAGTAGAAATGTAAACGTGACACATAATTGCCACTTTATAGGCCATTTTTTTCCAGTTTCAGAGAAGATAAAGTGATGGACACTTTATCTCCAGAGACAGTCTCTCCCAAAAAAAAAGCTGGGCACACCAGCAACACTGCCAGAGTTCAAAAGATTTTGGGCTCTTTTTGACAAGAAAATTACAATTCTGACAAATTGTATTCAATGGCCATTTCAGCTGACATGTATTTTTGCCCCTCATTCCCACCCTTGAAGGGAAATGGAGGAGAAAAAACAAGGGTCTTTAGAAAACGGTTCTGAATTACAAGCTCAAGATAAAACAAAGTACTCTGGCTGAAAATTAAATTCTTATCTCAGTTTCATATGTTCAACTTCTCTGAGGTAGACTTTGATAGAAAATTATGTAAGTAGTATAGTTTTACCTTCTTCATTTGGAAAGAAGCAAGAGGTTTACATTTTCATGAGTGATTAATGAATTTTAGTAATCATTTTGATGGACTGAGTTTTCCAAATGTGACGGTGAGCATCCGTTTGGAAAGCAAAAGCAAGCCAGCAGCAATCAGCCAAAAATGAAGCTACCTAGAAGTGACTACTGTCATGTTAAAGTTTAGACTATTGGAATTATAATATTATGAAAGTCTAGCAACAATTCTACTTTGATGATCATCTGCACAGTCTAGTAATTTATATCAGTGTCACGTAAATTAACAGCTAATGATGAAACAGCTTCATTTTGATTCGGAAAAATCAACAGTATTTTTAAATGTCATAAAAAACTCTTGTTCAAAGGGTGATGGAAAAAGAGGAGGAAAAGTTCTAGATTTTGTAATCTACAAAACTCTTTCTTAAGTCTTGTCATATCTACTTTTATACCCTCTTGTGTACTGATTGCTTTTGCAACAGATCTGTTGAGAATTTATAAAGCGAGATGAGTGAAATTGAAAAGTTTAAGGATGAAGAAGCAACTTTACTGACTCTTTTCAGGTCATCCTGAAAAGAGCCTTTACATCTGAAAAGTAAAAACTTTCTTAGCCAAAGAGATTTTTGGTTTCCAGTCTGGTTTCCAATTGTCTTTCAGTCTGTATTACACAGGCAGCAGGGTTTTGGAACCGAACCTTTCAGTCCCAGGTAGGCATCTAATCACCCTGCCTGCTTCAATCCTTACTTACCTGATATATCTTTCTCCCACACAATGCACACAAAGAGGTATACACATATTTGTGTGTGTGCATCTGTATACATGTATTTATATATGTATATTTATATATATATAAGTAGATATATTTTTCCCCTAAAAGCTTTGTGGAAACTACAGCAGTGAATGAGTAGCAGAATGATGGCTGCTGCTAGTAAGAAATAAATCTTAACAGCTTAAAAAGCAAAAGAAAAACAAAACAAAACAAAACAATTAAAAGATTTCTATTTTTAATATTGTCTTCATTTAAATTGATGTATTTCAATTGTGGAAGTTCATAATACCAACAAGTGTTGTTCTTAGTGGATGTGGATTCCTCACATCCACATCAGCTCAATTACAGATAATGTCAGCTCCAAGTAACAGACTGTGTCACATCCTAATGGATGGTGGGGTTTTATGTTTTCCTTAATTCTCGGTTGTTCCACAGAAATTTGGCATGCCAGACCATAAGGATTGTAATACTTAAAAATTCTAAATGGTCCATGCTACCACACCACATTTCTACACCTATACAGGCAACACTCTGCTATACACTGCCTCTCGTTAGAAAATGAATGAAGTTCAAGGTCTTGCATGTTCTCTTCAAAGTAGTCCAGCACTTGGCTTAGGATACTTAAGAAAAAAAAAAACAAAAAACAAACAAAAAAAAAAAAAAAAACAAAAAAAAAACAAAAACAAACCTAAATCTGTGGAATGAAAAATGTCCTTGACAGTTTCAGTCCCTCAGCACAAGAGAGCTGTCTGCAGGTACAAGAGAGCAAATGAGAGAAAAATGGAATATTTTCAGGGGGCACTCCAAGGCTGTGAAGTAATTCACTTCAGAAACTTGGAACTGTCACGAGTGTCACCACTTTTCACTCTAAGTGCTTTCTCTAACAATGCCTAGCAACAAGCTTCTGAAGAAAAGGAAAATGCAACGCAAAATAAGTCACATCATTTCAGGTACTTCTCTCTTGTGGGGGGGGTGGTTGAGAGAAAAATCAACAGCTGAGTGTTGTTAGTCATATTATTTAAAACACTGTAGAAAAACTCTGGATACTAGAAAGATGGTCTGAAATAGAATAAGAATATGGTAGAACAGAACTTGAAAAGTTTAAGTGGATCTATGCAAAGTGTACTATACCATGTGCAGGAAGATAAACATTCTATCTGCTGTATGTAATAACCTTATACCTCAATGCAAAACACACACTGGCAGCACTCCATGATGGGTGTTTTCATCAATATTATCCAGTATTTTCTTGTGTTGTCTGGTCTGTCCATGTGCAGCCACCTGTAATCACATGCCTTATTCTCACATTATAGTTTTTTTAAGGTGAGATTGCATTATTTTTGGTGGTGTACAATGCTCAGTTTAATAAGCTTTTTTTTTTTTTTTTTTTTTCTGCAGTGGAATTCCTCAGTCCTACTACACAGCAAGAACTATGGATGGCTTAAAGCTGTCAACCCATATTTTGTGTTCTTTGACTTTAATATATAAAAGGCACAGCAGGTCAGTATAGAGTTCAGTAGGACTTGGATGTGGCCTATTCAGATCTAAAACATTTATCTACTCCTACCTGAAAAAGATGTGGACTACCTCCTTATGTAGCTCCAGTACTGTCTCTGCCTGTTAACAAGAATCATTGCCTTATTCCCTGCATACTTCTTCAGTGTTTGTTTCAGAGCATTTTTTCATGTTTTCTCCTTGAATAATGATCCACCCATCTCCTGTTCCTCTGCCAGAGTGCATTTCTATCTTGTTTTCTTCAATTTTAAACACAGAATTATGGTAGTGAGGTTTGTTTGTTTGATTTTTTTTTTTTTAATTCTGTCATGGACACAGACATTTCAGCTTTTTGCTCACACTGATGGCTCTGAAATGGCTAACAAAGCAAGTTTGCCTAAAAGGGGGGAGGGGGGGGCAGGAAATTTAAAGGCACTTAGCTTGCTGCTTGACTTCTGATTCAGTTTATCTGATCCCCTCTACTCTGCCCTGGTGAGACCACATCTGGAATACTGTGTCCAGTTCTGGGCCCCTCAGTTCCAGCAGGACAGGGAACTGCTGGGGAGGGTCCAGCACAGGGCAACCAAGATGCTGAAGGGAGTGGAGCATCTCCCGTGTGAGGAAAGGCTGAGGGAGCTGGGGCTCTGGAGCTGGAGAAGAGGAGACTGAGGGGTGACCTCATTCATGGTTACAGATATATAAAGGGTGAGTGTCAGGAGGATGGAGCCAGGCTCTTCTCGGTGACAACCAATGGTAGGACAAGGGGTAATGGGTTCAAACTGGAACACAAAAGGTTCCACTCAAATTTGAGAAGAAACTTCTTCTCAGTGAGGGTGCCAGAGCCTGGAACAGGCTGCCCAGGGAGATTTTGGAGTCTCCTTCTCTGCAGACATTGAAACCTGCCTGGACACCTTCCTGTGTAACCTCATCTGGGTGTTCCTGCTCTGGTGGGGGGATTGGACTGGATGATCTTTTGAGGTCCCTTCCAATCCCTGACATTCTGTGATTCTGTGATTCTGTGATTCTGTGATGTTTGTTGCAGTGTCAGATTCAAGAAAAATAAACACATTAAGAGTGAAAACAATTTCTATCAACAATTTTTTTTTTATCCTCAATAACACAACACTATTCTGCTCTAGTTTTCTAAAAAAAAAAAAAAAAAAAAAAAAAGGAAGAAAGAGGACTCCTTATCAAATCCCAAACATTGCATTCCATAAACTTATTTACTTCTTATTTACTTATTTCCTGGTGGAAAGCTGAAGAAATAAATATAGTGTTGAGAATGGGTCTGTTGCTTTCTCTGCTCAGACTGCCCATCCACATCTGTGACGTAAGCTGAGGCACAATATCAGCATAGAAAGGATGAAAGAGTCATCCTTGGCCAGCCCCTGTACCTCATCCTCCCTATAACTAGTATGATGTGATAAACAAAGAATTCATAACAGATTGCGGTGAAGCAAACATGAAAAAGGTAGAGTATAGCTCTAATGGAAGACATGCAGATACTAAGGCTGGTCATGTAGTGGTAGAGAGAGAAGAAAATGTCAGACAAATGATAGAAGTACTTTGTGTAGGAGCAAAACAATATGCTTGTCATGACTTCTCTAACTTTCCTTTTCATGCATTTGCCTGAGGAATATTTTTCTTTCTGTACCTTACTTAGATAAAATAATACCGAAAAGAACACAGTTGTGTCCTAAGAAAGTTTCTCCATGAAGGGCCCATTGGCATCTTTGGGACAGTATTCTGTTCAGCTGAGAGACACATGATATTTCTGATAAGATTTGAAGACCACTGTACTGGTAACTGTTAATGCAACAAACCCCAACTTAGAAGCTAATGAGCTGGAATGTAAGGTTTGTCCCACAAAGTATGATAAATGCAGCCTCAGGAGATAAAGCAGGAAGTGTGAAAGACGTGACAAATGCCAGTCTTGTTTTTTTTCACTCTCTAAGAAAATTAAAAGGATGAGTTTAGCATTTCTAGGTTCTGTTTAACATGAACAATTTCAGCATTCTTCCTGCATAGAAAGTGTCCTTAACCCTTTGGGTCTGCTTCTGGAAGGGGAATCCCCTGAAACAGATGAACAGTTTTATTATGAAATATTCTGAACAAAAAAAGTAGGAATTTGTCCACTTAAACTCACCTAGAAATTATCTTTCTTTTAATTATGCAAGGGGTGGTGTAAAAAATAATGAAAAAAAAAATCACAAAATCGTAGAATAGTTTAGGTTGGAAGGGATCTTTAAAGATCATCAGGCCCAACTGCCCTGCCATGAGAAGGGACATCTTCCCCTAGCTGATGTTACTCAAAACCCTATTGAACCTCAAACAGATCCAATGAGGAGGCATCCACAACTTCTCTAGGAAGCCTGTTCCAGTATCTCGACACCCTCAGTATAATACATTTCTTTCTTATTTCCAATCTAAATCTACCCTCTTTCAATTTAAAATCATTGCCGCTTGTCCTGTCACCAAAGGCCTTGGTAAAAAGTCTCTCTCCATCTTTCTTACAAGCTTTCCTTTATATATTGAAATGTTGAAAGGAGGTCTCCTTGGAGCCTTCTTTTCTCCAGGCTGAACAACTCCAGCTCTCTCAGCTGCTCTTCACAGTGAAGGTGTTCCTGTCCTCTGACCATTTTCATGGTCCTCCTCTGCATGTGCTTCAAGAGGTCCATGTCTTTCTTGCACTGTGGACCCGAGAACTGGAAGTCATCCTTTCTAATTTTTTTTCTTTAAATGTCAGTGGTACAGGAAATTTCCAAGAATAATTCTGCAACCTATGGGTAAATCGTGACTTTTAAAAAGTAATTATTGTGTGCTAGCAACATGTATCTCAGAAAATGTTTATCATCCTGTAGTAAAAGTTTAGTACATATCATTGATACACAGTAAGCATGAACCTTGCTCACTAGAAGATCTCTTATTAAGCACAATAAAATTTTGCTTTTGACATGGTTTAATCCCAAAGAGTGTAACTAGTACACACAATTTGGTTACCTCCAGAGGTGTGGTATAACTTGCAGTGTTTTCAGCAGGGGAATTGGTCCGAGAGTACTCCCCCTACACCCAGCTGTTAATTATCATCTGGTCCTGTAGTATGTTTTCTTTCAATAGTATTGCAACAAATATTAATTATAAACCAAATAAGTAAAATGATTTGGAAGTCTTTTAGGAGAGAGAGCAGGAAGGATTATTTTTAATACAGAATGCTTTCAAAACCAGTTTGGAGCAAATCCTCACATCTGTATTGGCAGGGAATGAGAAACTCCTGCAAGCAGCCACAACAACAACAACAACAACAACAACAACAACAACAACAACAACAACAAAGTGAAAATTTCACCTTCAGTATATAAGACCATCATTTATAAAACTGTAGTCTTGACTAGAGGATGTAGGCTGATTTTCTGTTGCCTTTTGTGTTTCCAAAAAAAAGAACAGATAAGTATAGAGATCATGGTGTGGTTTGAGTTTGTTGCAAGAAGGAAAACCTGGCCATTGAAGGCTTTCATACAAAGTGGTAAAATGTACCAGAAAATGAGCACAATGGATGAGATTGTTTCTTCAAGAAAAATAAAGAGAACACTGGAAGCCTCTGTGTGATCTTCAGGACTGGTTTCAGCATAGGAAAAATTGTATATAAAGGAGCAACAGCAATATAAAAGAACAGCATGGATAAAGATGAAAAATGACAGAAAAGAAGAAATTATATATATAAGAACATCTGCAGAGCAAGCAGTATATATAATGAAAATTTTGTACCTAATCCAGCCAGGAAATTGAATGAAATCAGTGAAACACAAGTGAAATATTTGTTCACAAAAGCAAGAAACATGGACAATACAGTGGCAGAATATGAAATGCTTACACAGCATGTGAAAATTGATATGACAAGATCACAGGAATGTGGTACACTAGGAGGTACGACTGTAAAGAAAGTTGTGATGGCTTTGTTATATTCCTTAAAAATATAAATCAGTGAGGCAGTCACAACCGGTGACTTTGTTTCTTGATGTTGTGATATTTTGAGAGAAAGGATTCTGTAAATTAAAAAGAATCTGGACAACATTTTTAGAGAAACTTGTATTGAGGTTTCTACTTGCAATAAATCCATTATTAGTAGGTGTCTGTTATAGAATTCATTATGTTAGACTTTTATATTGCAGATTTTTTAGGAATACCTTAAAAATGTTTCCCTAGCACTGATATTGATACCAGTCTTGTTTAGCAATTTATGAGATATGGTGGTGGTATAATACAAACCTGTGAGGAGCTGTCAGCAAACAGAAGGCTTAGAATGTCTTACTGGCAAAATGGATCAATTTATGAACAGAAATAATAAGTGTAAAATTAATTCTTGTCATATAATCTGTAAAGCCAGACAATCCAAGAATAATAATAAAAAAAATAATATCTACTACAAATCATTACAATTAGGGAGGTCAAATAGCGAGAAACTTGGAGCAGCCAAATTTAACACATCCATAAAAGAAGACTGTGTCATGAGCTGAATTATGTAGCAAATGTCTTGTGCCATTGTGTTAGGTAAGGACAAAAGCACATTCAGAATAGTGCATATCATTCTGATCATTCTTTATTTGCAGAGAATCGTGTTAAAGTAGGATCCTTCAACATAAAGGTTACTACAGTAAGTAGACTGAGAGACAAGTATTGGTAATCTGTATTGCATGTAAAAATCATGTTTTTGTTCTTTCAAGCCAGGCTAACAATATTATCCATAAATATCCTGGGAAGGAAACCCTTGAAAGGGGGTAAAGAAACCTTTATGTTAGAAGGTACTGTTATCAAAGAAGACAAATCAGTAGAGCTTGGCTTTGAGCTCTAAAATGGTGGTTATCCCCAGTCAAACTATGGTAGTGAATTAATAAACCTTAGTGAATGTCAGAAGAAGACAGATGCAGCTTTCTTGTTGAATTTTGAAAGCCAGTGCTATTGGGATATTTGAAATGGAGAAGCTGTTTTGCTATTTTGTAGTGCATGCTTCTTCCAGAAACATTTCACTGAAGGTAAGGTAGACTTCCAGGCTATCCACAAAAATATCCACAAAAATCCTCTCTGTAGTTGGAACATGATGGGGCTTTTGTGTTTTAGACAAAATTTTTCAGGGTACTTACATTTCTTAGTTGTGCTTGCCTGAGTGTGTTACCATGGTGATTATGAGAGTCTGGGAATTAACTTTATGATTTTCGTAGAATGATCATATGTGAGCTGATGAGCTGTATTTCAGACCAGACCTTGAAGAGAAAATAACCAATTGGGAATTAGCAGCTTTTTCACAGTAAAAAATAAAGAGCAATCTAGATTAAAGATGGCCAGATCTACAACTGATGGATTGAATCATTAGTGATTTTACTCAAGTGACATCTATTTAAACTGGCCAGAAATCCAATTAAGTATGCTGTATTGCCAAAGAACAATGGGATATTTAAACATCACAAAAATGAAACAGCAAAAGCAGTTAAACAAACTAGCTGCCAAATTGTATGTATTCTGCCAATGGCCACTATCAAAACAGCCTGGTCTGCTAATGAAAACATTCCCTTCACTATTTAACAATTACAATTGTTATTTCACTCTTGCAAGTGTGGATAACTATGACAATAACCACATTAACATTCTTTGACTGTATCTAGAAAAAAAAAAAATCCTCCTTACTTGAAGTAGTGGGGGCTACTTTTCTGGAAGTAAAATAGCAGAAGTTTAGTATATGTTATCTAGATGGATGTATGCTTCTTATTAGAAAGCTGTCTGTTCTTTATACATTTCTTACTCGACCGACAGCTGAAAGAATTTTTAACAGTATCCTCGTAAATGGAGGAGACTACTGAGATGAAAAAGGCCTAATAGTGAAAAGGTAGAAAATTTGAAGTGAGAAATACCACGCCATGAGTGTTGTTTTTACCTTGGCTGACTGCCAGATGCCCACCCAGCTGCTCTCTCACTCTTCCTACTCAACAGAACAGGGGACAAAAACTCTTGGTTCAAGATAAGGACAGGGAGATATCTCAGCAATTACTGTCATAGGCAACACAGACTTTATTCAGGGAACTAAAACCAAAGTAAGACATTGAGAAAAAAACAGCAACAACAAACTAAAAAAATCCTTCCTCCTCCCTTCTCCACAAACTCAGCTTCACTTCTTCATTCTCAACACTTCTACTTCTTCCCCTTTGAGATTACAGGAAAGATGTGGAATGGAGTTTGTCGTCAGTTCATAACACTGTTCCCCTGTTCCAGCATAGGTGCTCTCTACAGGGTACAGTCCTTCAGGAAGAGAGTGGTCCATCATGGGTCCCCCACGGGCCACAGCTCCTGGTGGGAGCCTGCTCCAGAACAGGCTCTCCACATGCTGCAATTTCCTTCAAGGTACATCCACCTGCTCTGGTGTGGTCTCCTCCATGGACTACAGGTGGATATCTGTTCCACCATGGACCTCCATGGGCTGCAGGGGGACAGCTGGCCTCAGCACATTCTTCTCCAAGGGCTGCAAAGAAATCTCTGTTACTTGGAGTGCCTCCTCCCCCTTCTTATTCACTGACTTTATTGTCTGTAGTGGTGTTTCTGTCACATTTTCTCACTCCTATTTCACAGCTGTTGCATGGTGGTTTGCACCTTTCCTTAAATATGTTATCACAGAGGCACTACCAATGTCACTGATGGGGCTCAGCTTTGGCTAGTGGTGGGTTCATTGCAGCTGGATGAAGCTGACACTGACACGGAGGCAGCTTCTGATGTCTTCTCACAAAATCCACCTCTGCAATGCCCTGATACCAAGACCTTACCACATAAGGTTCAACAATGCTGAGTGCCAGGTCCTGCACTTGCATCACAACAACCCCATGCAACACTACAGGCTCAGGGAAGAGTGACTGGAAAGCTGCCTGGAGGAAAAGGACTTGGGGGTGTTGGTCGACAGTGGCTGAATATGAGCCAGCAGTGTGCCAACAGCATCCTAGCTTGTATCAGCAATAGTGTGGTCAGCAGGACTAGGGAAGTGATTGTCCTCCTGTACTTGGCACTGGTAAGGCTGCACCTCAAATCCTGTGTTCAGTTCTGTGTTCATGACAAGAAGGATGCTGAGGTATTGGAGAGAGTTCAGAGAAGGGCAATGAAGCTGGTGGAGGGTCTGGAGAGCAAGTCTTATGAGGAATGACTGAGGAAACTGGGGTTGTTCACTCTGGGGAAAAGGAGGTTTAGGAGAGACTTTATCACTGTCTACAACTACCTGACAGGAGGTTGTAGCATGGAGGGTGTTGGTTTCTTCTTCCAAATAACAAGTGATAGTACAAGAAGAAATGGCCTCAAGTTGTGCCAGGGGAGGTTTAGGTTGGATATTAGGAAAAATTTCTTCATGGAAAGGGTTGTCAGGCATTGGAACAGGCTGTCCAGGGAAGTGGTTGAGTCACCATCCCTAGAAGTGTTTAAAAGACATGTAGATGTGGCACTTAGGGACATGGTTTAGTGGTGGACTTGGCAGTTAACAGTTGTACTTGATGATATTAAAGAACTTTTCCAACTAAAATTATTCTATGATTCTATGAACATTTCAGACAAGAAACTAAATTAACATTCATTTTCCTCACATATGAGATGTTCCAGACCCTTCACCCACTGGAATCTCTCCAGTAGGTCCATATCTCTCTTGCATGGGGAACCCAGAACTGGCCACAGCACTCCAGGTGTGGCCTCACCAGTGCTGAACAAAGGAGAAGGATCTCTTTGCTTGACCTGCTGGTCACACTCCTCCTAATGCAGCCTGGGATACTGAAAACCTCAGAGAGCATGTTCTTCCTTCTCAGGTGTAGGGTTTTGCATTTGTTCCTGTTGAATTTCATTAGGTTCTTGTTGATCCATTCCTCTAACCTGCAGGGTCTCATTGAGTGGCAGACCTCTACTTTTGAGAGTGTCAGCTCTTTACCCCAGCTTGGTGTCATCTGCTGACCTTAAGAGTTTACCCCATCTCTTACTCCAGCATGTGGTGTTAACCAGAAAATATCCCAAGATAAACATCTGTGGTACTCTTCTTGCAACCATTCTCTAGGTAAAATATGATCCCTTAAGAATTATTCTCTGAGGCTGAGCACCTAATCAGTATTTTATCCATCTAGTTGCCCAGACATGGGCACCAAAACATACTAAGTTGAATAGCAGAATATTTTGAGAGACAACATCAAAAACCTCTGGAAATATCAAAGTAAATGCCATTCACTATGACTTCCTCAGCCACAAATCCAGATAGCTTATCACAGGAAGCAACTGGGTTGGTCATGCATAATTAACCCCAATAAATTTGTGATAATTGTTATAGATTGCTTTCTTTTTTATGTGCCCAGGAACGTGTTTCAAAAGGATCCACTAAATGTTTTTGCCTGGGACTGAGGTCACTGCCCTTTTTTGAATTGTCACTTTTTGAAGATGGGTGTGAAAGGTGCTTTTCTTCTGTTACCAGGGATCTTGTCCAATCTTCACAGACTCTTGATGATAGAGAGTGGCTTTCAAGGACATTGGCTAGGTCTCTCAGCACCCTTGAATGCATCTTCTGAGCCCCACAGCGTTACAGGGGTTGAATTCTCTCTAGAAATCTCTGACTCCACTTTCATCCATTGATAGTACTTCTTGAATCCTGTCTCTAGTCATGGATGTCTGAGCAAAAAGGCCATAGATTATCTCATTTATTTGATACGCATGTCTTAACAGTCTGGTTGGAACTTAGCCATTCAATTGATTTGTAGGCATACACTGTACCAATAAATAACACAAAATCTAGAGGACAGGGAGATTTTTTCTGTTTTGATGGTAAAAGAAACACAGTAGGACTTAAAATATACTGAAACTGATTAAAAAAAAAAAATCCTCTTTCTGCATACCACAAACCAAAAAATAGTTTAAATGAATTGTAATCTGATGCTTATTTGATTGTTCTTTTTCAATAATCAGAGTACTTGAACTATGATGCATATGCATTACTCTGTTTTGAAGTATGCTTGAGGAAGAAAATCATTCAGACTTTGGTTCTTCAAGGCTGAACACATCTCACAAAAGCCAAAAGGCTACACTCTCACAAATCTCAGCTATGACTGAGAATCTCACTAATTTTTCAAATACAAGATTAAATTTATTTTGATTAGAAGCATAAGACCAAGGTTTCAAGCAATCTGTGCAGTTACAGAAAGGAATATCTGTGTTATTAGGGAAAAATTTCAATGAAAAGGTCAGTGTTAATTGTGCTTGACCATGAGCAGGGTTCAGAGGAGAGTGGCAAGAATGTTTCTTGATCTGTAAAACACTTCTTTAAGTGAAAAAAATAAGGAAGCACAAGCTATTCCATTTGTCAGAGTGAAATACAAAAAGCAAAGATTACCTAGGAAGGTTAAGGTAGAAAGTAGGTTTCCACAGGGTGTATTAGGGTGGTCTTCCTTGTCACACTGCTGGGATCTGTGATTCACATCAGTGAAAATCAGAGTTTACATGACAGGGAAAATAAAAGCTTTGCTGTGGGATGAGGGAAATAATTCTCCAGACAAGGAAGTTTAGGAGCAGACTAGGGACTAGTACATTTCTGTAAGTCGTGGTTTAATTCCAGCCAGCAACTAAGCACCACACAGCTGCTCACTCACTCGGCCCCAGTGGGGTATGGGAGAGAATCACAATGCTACAAGTGAGAAGACTCATGAGTTGAGATAAAGACAGTTGATTACGTAAAGTGAAAGCTGCACATATAAGCAAAGGAAAACAAGGAATTCATTCACTACTTCCCATTGACAGGCAGGTGTTCAGCCATCTCCAGGAAATCAGGGCTCCATCATGTGTAAGCATTACTTGGGAAAACAAATTACATCATTCTGAATGTCCCCTCTTCCTTCTTCTTCCCCCCAGCTTCTCATGCTGAGCATGATGTCATATGGTGTGGAATATCCCTTTGGTTAGTTTGGGTCAGCTGTCCCATCTGTGCCCTCTTGCAGCTTCTTGTGCACCCCCAGCCTACTTGCTGGTGGGGTGGTGTGAGGAGCAGAAAAGGCCTTGACTCTGTGTAAGTGCTGCTCAGCAGTAATTAAAATGTTCCTGTGTTATCAACACTGTTTTCAGCACAAATCCAAAAGAGCCTCATACAAGCTACTATGAAGAAAATTAACTTTATTGTAGCCAAACATGGCACAGTATATTGGGGACTTTTCCAGAGGAAGAGTTTTGGATAGAAATAATAGTGTTTTTTGAGGGATGAGGTTTTGTTTGTTTGTTTGTTTTTAATTCTTGATAAGGAAAAACTTCCTGCAGACTGTCACTACTTAATTATTCCATGTTTTGTCCCCCAAAAAGAGCTTCTGTCAGAGAAAAAGGAGAATTGGTAGGAATATGAGTAAACATGGAAGAAAGACAGATAAAGAGTAGAAAATGACTTTGAGGGGGAAAGTCAGCAAAGATAAATTGCAGAGTAACGTAATACTCCCCATATAAAGCTCATAGTACGCTAGCATTGAATCATGAGGAAGGTATGATTATTATGTTAAAGAATAAACACCATTATGCAGACTAGTAAGAAAGAGAAAATTATATGTGACTACTAAAATAGATTCTGTATAGGATAAATGGTGGTAATAAAAAATATTCATTTAATATTCCTAGTCTAATACATTCAACATAATGCTATTTATTATACCAAAATATTGCATATGCTTTTCTCATTTTTCTGTTCAATCTGTAAGACATAAGAGATCATTATTATTGAAAAAAGAAGAGTTTTTCAGTTCTTGAAAACTACATTCTTTAATAATGGATTTAATGGAATAGCATAGAAAAAGACAATTATGATTTTTTAATACAGAAGTCAGTAAAATTTAGAGGAACAGAAGATCAACAAAAGCAATTATAAAAGCATGACATTCATGGAAAACATTGACATACAAACTAACAGAAGGAGTCTGGGTTCCTCCACAGCCTGTCTCCCCTGTGTCTTCCAAGGGAAGTTCTTCATCACTTGTGCAATTTGTATCATCAGAAAAGGAAAATAAGTCATTATATCTGTTGAATTATTTCTGGTCCTTCACTCCATGTCACCCTCCTACCCTTTATCTACCTTTCTGGGGGATTTGTCAGACACTTCCTGAAAACTATTACTTAGGTGCACAGTTAGTGCAGCTCCTTTGATTTTAGTTTTTAACTCCCTGTAGTTTCATGACCATATGTTCTTTGACATTCTTCTTAATTAGTGACAGATGGATGAAAGAATTTTAGATCCTAGACTGAATTTCTTGCTGTTTTTTTGTTTTGTTGTGTTTTTTTCTTTTTGTTTTTTAATTAGACTTTCCATACAGTAATCTTTTCTTAAAATGCTTTGACTTCTTGTTGGTGTCAGCTCCCCTCTCTGCTCTATCAGTCTCTCTGTGTTGTTTTCAAGAAGCAACAAAGAAATAAAAAAGAAATAAAAAAAAAAAAAAAAAGAAAAAAAATAGAGTATTCCTCATTTAAACTGTGGGCATTTTTCATCCTGACTTCAGTGACAGGTGATGATCCTGAAGGCCTGATCTGCTTTTCATTTTGTTCAGTGTTTTCAGGATATCTGAAAAAGAAGTCTGGAATTCAAGTAAGAGAATTATGAGACAGTTATAGAGAGTTTGATGCTCAATTTTAAAAGTATGTCCAGGAGACAAAACACCACCAACAAAAATGCAAAGCAAAGATTAAGGCAGTTCCTCTTGTGTAACAGGGGAACCATTATTTCATATTTCCCTTTATTTTAGTTCTACAAAAATTCTCTTTTTATGTTTGTCATTTATACACCTTGTATTTTCCTCACTCGTGCATTTTTTTTTTTTGGGGGGGAGAGGGGTGTTTTTTTTCCCTCCCTTTCTCCTTGTCCAGTTTTACAAGTATCAGAGCCCTTTGAGTGCTTAAAGTTTTTACAAATTTCTTGTTATAGTTTATCTTTCTTTAGGTCATTAAATGGTACCTTGCTTCCAGTGAATTGGGTACTGTGAGTGCTGTGATTTTACAGGCATTTTCAACACATCAGCTCTACCTTCTGCCGAAGGAAGGAAGGAAGGAGGGAAGGAGGGAAGGGAGGGAGGGAGGGAGGGAGGGAGGGAGGGAGGGAGGGAGGAAGGAAGGAAGGAAGGAAGGAAGGAAGGAAGGAAGGAAGGAAGGAAGGAAGGAAGGAAGGAAGGAAGGAAGGAAGGAAGGCACTTAGTCTTTAATTTGATCTACTAATCCTCTAAAATGTATTTCTTATGGGAAAACAAAACAAAACAAACAACAACAAAACAAAGAGGACTGCTTTAAAACTTAAGAATATCATTAGTAATTACATGTACGCAGGCTGGAAATTTTGATCTTTGGTAACAGAATAAGAGCTAATTGTGAAAGGATTTATTCTGTAGAAACATCTTAAAATGATAACTTTAACATATATCTGGTCAATAATGCCCTTCACAACTACTATGCAGACCTCCAAAATACAGCTTTTCAGAAGCTGACATTTTAGTATGACAGAATAGTGGCTAGTGTAAATCTTAACAGATACTTATTCCAAGTCCTCAACTGGATTTGGATATTACTGGCCAGCAACACATCAAAAATCACTAGATATAGTAGAATGCATACATTGTGTTGTATATTACTTAGATAAAACTAGCCATTAGCATCTCTTCACCTTCACAGAGACCACATAATGTTTTCTTTCACTGGTTGGTAAGAAGAAGCCATATTCCTTGGAGGATTAATCTGGAAGTATATGAATTTATCTGCTTCCATCTTCTATTAATCTATCTGCTGATTTATATATCTATCTTATTTATTCATGTTCACTATTTTTCTGCATTACTATGGTCCCTTATGACAAGGAGAGGGGTTGAATGTATGCTTTAAATATTGCTTCAATGTCCTGTCAGAAACCCGACTACCAAACAAGAAATAACATGTGAAAAAACACATTTATCCATCAGGACACACAGTAATTGGCATTTCTTATCATCACCATGATTGCTTAACTTACTATATTTCTTTCCTGCATTAAAAACAAAAACAATAAACACAAGAGAGATTGAGGAAGATAATGTATTTTGCATTTCAGATGAGTTCCTTGAGTATTTGCAAAGGAGAGAAAAAAGTTTTTGAGTTTTTGTTGCTGAGCTGTTCGGATGAACAGATTGGAGGCCTACAGCACAGTAGCAAACTGCTGCACCTGTAACTCTTAGACAATTATGAACAGCTGGTGATGATTAGCACAGCAACAACCAATCTACCCAACATATTTCACTTTGATAAAGAAAAGAGCTAGACGAAAAAAAGCATCAGAGAGTACAGCCTTCACTTTTCACAGGGAACCTTAAGGGGCACCCAACCAAGCAACCAAAGGATCTCAAGAGCAGAAATAGTGTGCTGTATATTTGTCTTTGGTTTCCCACTCTTAATTAGGGTAAGTTAAGAGAAAAGGTAAAAGGGGAAGCTGATATCACTATCAAATTGTGCAAGTAAAGTGCAAAAATATCATTTTGCTGTGGAAATCAAAGATGAAAAATGCTTTTCACATGGTACACTTTTCCCAACCCAACAAAAATTAATTTCTTTACTCTGTGTTTGTATTCTTCTGTGCATGACTTCATATTAGTGTATGAAGTCACTTTAAATTACCTACAAAACAGCACAAAGAATAAAAACTGATGACATATAACTTTTGGACCAAGAATCATCCAATTTACTTAAGGAGCTGGAAAGTTAAGCTTCAAATGTGAGTTAATCTTCAAGTCTCAGTTTCAAGCTGTTCAGTTCAAGCCAAGGTGGATACCTCAGATATATCAGATGAATCACTCTCAGGCAATGAACTGGTAATACAAACTGACTACAGTGGTCTCCTTCTCTTTTATCTCGACCCACAAGCTTTTCTACTCCTTTTGTCCCCCTGTCCTGTTGAGAAGTGAGAGGGTGGCTGGGTGGGTGTCTGGCAGCCCTTCAAGCTCAACCCACAGGAGGGAGCTGCTAGTGTTCCTGTGGTTGTAACAAAGCCTCTCTATTTATTAGTTCAAATACTGATGATCATTTAGGATAGAATTAGGAAAATAAATTATCCCAAATCTTGCACAAATTAACTCACAGTTTCTGGCATCCCTTTTTAATTAAACCTTCAGTGATGAGATTATTTGTGGTTCTCCAACTAGGTGATTTGGTGACTCAGATCTTTGTACATTAACATATAGCCACAACGTCTGAAGTAAAGACATGGTTTTTAGGGTGTCTGTAGAAGTATTACTCAGGTAAATCCATTGTACTTGTAAACTTAGGATGACAGTTTGCATGAATAAAGAGCATTTGCTGTCATAAAGGTCACAAAAGTAAGATAATGTTATCCTGGGTAACCTGGCAGGGAGTGGGGAAGATAGGCCAAGTTCATCAGAGAATCATAGTTTCTCAGAAGGTGATTTTGTGCAACACTTTCAGATTAAATGACTGAGACTAAATGAAACAATTTAATCACAGATATATGTAATTTTACGAATTACACAACTTTTGTGTTCTGCTGTAGAGATGACAGAGCCCGGGGGAGAATTCAGGTGGGTACATGTAATGTGGCAATGCTCCATGCAGTACTAGCAGCAGTAGCAGTAAAAGTAGGGTCATGGGGTCCCTTTAGATTCCTTCCCAAGTGACTGTGGATGTAGTCAGTTATAGAAGTGGACAGAAAATACCCAATTCTTATTCAGGTCATTCAAATTCACTTGGCATCTGAAATGGACTGTCACCATCACTGATGCTCAGAATTTTCTCCTTTCCTTTTCAACTTTTATGGTAATTGACAAGTTGTTTATTATCAAGGATTTCCTCTGTTCTTATAACAAACGTAATTCTCCTTCCTGTAAGGTCAGTTAAAGTTCATATACTAACACTCCTGTCGAGTGAGCTCAATTTATAACAGCAGCTGAAGTTAGTTAACTCCTAATTCCTAATATGAATAAAATTCATAGGTGATAGGCTCTGTGACAGGTTTGAGCTCAGTTCTAAAATGAGGGATGATTCAAGCTTTTTCTGAGTAGACTTCTTGGCTTCTGCCACTAGCAGAGCTCAGATAGGTAGATTTGACAGCTTTTTGTATTAGTGCAAAATAAATAACATGAAAGAATTAATGAAGTCTCATTTTGCAGCATGAACAAAGGTCTTGGCCAGAGTTATGTGAATAATTAACTCTTGAGTTCATGTCCAAACTGCAGCATTTCATTTCTAATGCATCAAAACTTTGGAATTTCCTTCTTCTAAATAATATATGAGGAAATCTGGATAATTTTTTCCCAGTTTATCCTCTTTATCTTTGGGAAGGTTCTGAATCACTTTGGTTTCCTATTCTAGAAAACTAAACAAACAAATTAACAATGAAAGTGTTTGTGTTTAAAGAAAAATCATAAATGAGCTCATGCAAAGTACAAAAAAAGACAAACACAAATATCACATATACAGCCAGTTAAATGGTTTATAACACAGTAGTGTTTGAGTAGGTGTTTTAGGTTGGGAGAAATTGCTAGAACAGTGGGTTTTAAAATACAGCTTAATAATAATAGCATAATAGACAAAGTGGTTATATACAAGACCCTGTAAAGTAATGTGGGAAGTGCTGCAGTCTTAGTGAAAGTCCTTCAAGTGGAACTCAGATGAAGCTGTCAGATGCTGGAGGGCTTTTTATTCCTGAAGACAAAGGGATCACAAATTCTTCTTGCCAGCAACTGAATTTGGCTACATTCAAATAAGAAATTAAATGTAAGATCATATGCTTATTGTAACCTGAACGAGATGTCAAAATAAATATCAAAAGAGAACAGCCAAAGATATAATTCACTCTTTGTGCCTGAAATCTGTAGACTTTGAATGTAGTCTTTAGAAAATTTTGATGTCCAGCTTGAAGTGTATTAAGCTACAACTTAAAGGAAATCAAATAGTCAAAATTTAGATTAAACGTTAAAGGTTAAAACGTTAAAACGTTAAAACGTTAAAAAAACAAACACAGAATTACCTAATCACAGAATGGCTGAAGTGTGAAGGCACCTCTGGAGATCATCTAGTGTCATTTCCTTCTTCAGGCAGGGCCACCTGAAGAAGATTGGCCATGTCCATAGCTAGTTGGAGGTTGAAAGTCTGTAGGCATGAAGACTGCACAACCTTCCTAGGCATCCTATTCCAGTGTCTTACCCAACTCCCAGTTAAAAACTAATTTTTCTTTTGTTTCAATGGAGTTTCCTGTATTTCATTTAATGCTCGTTGTCTCTTTTCCTTTCACTCAATGTCACTGAGAAGAGACCTTCCTTATTCCTTTCAGTTATGTCAATAATTTAAAGTAAAAGGAAATTAAATTTATTTTTGTCTGAAAAAACACAGAATGCATTGAGCAAAGAGGAGCAGTTTCTGCAGATATTTTTGTAGCTGTATTTTAATTATTGAAAAATGTTGATGTCATTAATATCATTTAGTATTACAGTATCATCTAGAGGTGCCAGCTGAGAATAGTTCTGTAAAGACTATAATAAAGATATCTTGTTATTAAGATGTAATAACCCACAAAGGCAAGGAGAGGAAAACAAATAAAACAACAACAACAAAAAAAACTCCAAAAAAATAAATTGAAAAAAGTTTTTTCTTCATTTACATGACAGAGCTGTTCAGAACCAGAGACAGATCCTGCTTCTTTTCATTCAAGCCAAATGGAACTTTTTGCTGGAAGAATCCACACCATTTAAATTTCATACTCTATTTTTCTGTGCTCTTCACCATTTTTTTTTTTTTTGTTCTTGTGGGTGAATATTTTCTTATCAGAACCATTTATTATTTAAAACATCTCATTTATATACAAACTTATATGAAATAAACTCAATAGATGTGTTGTTATTTATTTATTTATTTATTTATTTATTTCAGAATTTATTTATTTATTTATTTATTATGCCAGATAATTAGTTTGCTTTCAGACTGTAATCTCTCATATATGTGAACAAGTTAAGAAAGCCTAATGGAATTGTGACTTTTTTAATTATTTATGCTCATGAGACATGATGTTTACTTAAAAATAAAGAACAGGTTGCTACTCCAGTGATTTATGTGAAAGCGGATCTGCAGTAACAACTCTGTTATCTTCTGACATGTATGTCTTTCTAAAATTAGATTATCAGGCTTTTATTTCAAGTACTTAGAGTTAGTTTAATGAAGGCTTATCACATACTTCTTATAAAGACCTTTTAAGTTACCATAGCAGAAATGTATAGATCCCTTTTTACCCATGAGACATTTTTACTCACATTGTAAAGACATTAAGTGAAATCCAGGCTGCAGCAACGTCAAGAGACATTTTGATCGACCCATTGGGATGCATGGCTGAACTCCATTTGCTGGTTCACCCCACTACATAGTAGCAGTGACAGTCAAAACTATTTTTGCAAGATCTTGACCATGAAATTACAGCATGTTAGCTACAAATGCCATGAGAACAATAATTCATTGAAATTTCTGCTACTAGTAACAAAAAAACCCAAAGAAATTCAATCTGTATTCTGGGTTCATAATGAGATTCACACATGGAAGCTTTGATCATCATCTCCTAAAGATGTCTATAGTGAGTATTTTAGGAGAATATTAGCAAATCTTTTAACATTATATAAAAGAGAGGAAAGGCAAGTTCATATTAAAAACTTGTGTGTTCAAATCCCAAGTCTGTAGCACTGCAATGGCCTTGAATTACATCAAAAAATTCAGTGAAAAAAATCTTAAACCAATTTGAGTTACTTATCGATATTCACTTTTATGTTTAGACATACTTCTGATGCATAAATAGATCTTCCATTTCTACTACAGATGTTCTGCTCTATCCTTTTGTTTCAAAGAATCTTGCAAAGGTAATAGATATTACTTTATTTTACAGAATCTGTTGATTTCACTAAAAGTGATAACTGGAAAATATCAACACTTTCATTGACTATGTTCAGTGAAAAAATCATTCTTTAATATTGCTGAATCAGATTTATGGTTATTATTGATATTGTCACCCATGGAAAGAAGCAACCAGGAAATAGTGGAAAACTGATTTTTTTCACATGATAGGAGGCACAGAAAAGACTGAGTCAAATTAAGGTCTCCAGAGGAACAGTAATAAATGAATGGATGAAGATGAACATTTAATCTTTCACAAATACAATTGCTCTGTTTTATTCTTTTGGCATTAAATAATTGATTTTTCTCACAACAAATTTTAATTTTTTGCTGGTCTCATCCATTGTGTGACAAGAACTATTTTCCAATACATTTTTAACAAATGCAATTTCATAATTCTCTTTACCTGGTTCCTAATCTCATTGCTCCTCAGTTTCCATGATTCATGTAATGTGTAACATTTATTACCTCAGTGAAAGACTTTGGAAACAAGTGCATTTAGCTTTGATCACTGCTACAAGTCCAATTATGTACGGGACAGAAATACAAACTGCATCTAGTCAAGTAACTTTGACCAGAAACCTTTGACATTGATAATACTCTGCAACTGATAGGTCACAAATCGCAGGGCACTTTCTATAGCTAAGTAAATGTGAAACTCTTTCTTGTTTTGTTCTGTGGTGTTTTGATACATTCATCTTTTGTTCTTTACAGAAGGAATATAAATAGTTTTGAACTCTCTGTGACCCATAGCTGAGCTTCCTCTTATTGAAAAATGTCAGGGATAGAAGAAATGAAATGCAAAATTGTGGAAGGACCCAGAGTTTACTCTTACCTCTTTGACTTGTAGCTTTCACCTTGAACTCTTTACTTCATACAAATTTGTGTTCTCAATATGCAAAAATATGCAAAATGCAGGGGGAAGGGAAGGGAAGGGAAGGGGAGGGGAGGGGAGGGGAGGGGAGGGGAGGGGAGGGGAGGGGAGGGGAGGGGAGGGGAGGGGAGGGGAGGGGAGGGGAGGGAAGGGAAGGGAAGGGAAGGGAAGGGAAGGGAAGGGAAGGGAAGGGAAGGGAAGGGAAGGGAAGGGAAGGGAAGGGAAGGGAAGGGAAGGGAAGGGAAGGGAAGGGAAGGGAAGGGAAGGGAAGGGAAGGGAAGGGAAGGGAAGGGAAGGGAAGGGAAGGGAAGGGAAGGGAAGGGAAGGGAAGGGAAGGGAAGGGAAGGGAAGGGAAGGGAAGGGAAGGGAAGGGAAGGGAAGGGAAGGGAAGGGAAGGGAAGGGAAGGGAAGGGAAGGGAAGGGAAGGGAAGGGAAGGTTCAAAATTTTTAAAACTGCAAATTAAGTAAAATCCTTGCAAGATGTCATAGCACATCTCAGTTTCTTTAAGAGAAATAGCAGGTTTGTGCAAACAATGCAAATGTGTAGTTTTCTCACCTGTTCCTTGCACTTCTAAGCCTCTGCATTTGTTTCTTTGACAGACACAATACCTCTGAAAAGCTGTGTTTTCATGGCCTAATCCTACTAACCCTTTTTGTGTGTAACTCTTTTGGAGGTCAGTGAAAGCTCCATTGGCACAGAACCAACCATCTCTGTCAGAGAAGATCAAATAAACATATTTCAGCTCTGTGTCATGCAGAATGATAAGTATCTTGGCTTTGCTGACTTTGTTGGATTAATTTGAATCTTAAGGTTTCAAGAAGTAACTGCCATATTGAAGCTCCTTCTTAAGTTTAGGTAAGTCCTAAGTGGATTCTAAAAGCAATATATTCTCCTATTCTATGTTTCTGAAAGTTCAGTCTTTTAAAGGGTATTTTAGATGTCATGAGAAGTATATCCTGTACTTCAGAACATTCTAGAATTGGAAATCTGTAGGTTGACAATCTCTAGTTAATTCCTTTGTGTTTACTATTCTTCATGAAAATGTATAGTTCAGCCTGAAGACAGAAATTTCCTACGACGTTCCACAACACAAATTGCAAAGTGTGTTATATCGCCAATGGGATTCACATAGTGCTGTCAGTGCCCCCAGTGACCTGGGAAGAATGTTGTCAGGAAAGGAACTGAGAAAACACTAACCTTGTAACATAGAATGTGTTATTTGTATTTAACCTAACTTGGTGATAACATAAATTAGATTGACACAGTTTGGAAATTGCAAGTGTAAGGAAATGCGAAGTGAGAGTCAACCATCCATGACACATGCGATAAAGCATCTTGATGGAAGAAACTGGCTCTGTGTAGCACCTATAAGACTGTAAAAAAAAAAGCCTTATGATTGTAAAAGGCAAAGAAGAAAAGAAAGAAAATCCTGAACAAAGAGCACGAGGAATCAACACAGGACCTGAGCAGCACAGAGATCTGAGAAATCACAAAATGATCCAATTTCCCCTAAAGTAAAAATATCTCATTAATCTTGCTTAAATTAAAATCTGCCTTTTTTTTTTTTTTTTTTTTTTTTTTTTTTTTAGTAGAGGTTCAGCACATTATCTATAGCTTTCAATAATTAAGTCAATTATTGGATCTAAATGCTTATGTGCTTTGAAACTTCATGGTAAAACTAAACACTTAGGGGCCTTACCTGTGGACATTCCCCTGTCCAGTCTCTTTAAGACCAGCTGATAAGCAAACTGACATATTCTTTCAGTCAGCTGGTTTGATTGCTATGTGAGAGCAGCCTCTGGGGCATAAGAAACCCAGAAACACTGTGAGGAAAAGTAACAATTTTATATTTAGTCTAATAAGCCTTTTTCTTCCTCATGACATTTTTTTCAGCTTAAAATCTTTCTGAGAAGATGATGCTTGACGTGCAAATCGGCACTACCATATGCAGTCAGGAGAGCGTTTCCCTTAGAAACAGGGTATACTGTAGTATCCAGTGGATTGGGAGTATCAGGCTTTGTACAGCGGCTCCCACATCGCTCCTGGGAGAGCATAACCTTGCCTCTGAGATGTCCTTAGAATAATAGCAATATTAGTAACTTCAGGAAGGGCCAGACACTTAGATCTGTGTTTATTCTCTCTGAAAACAAGAGATAAATGGTGAACATATAATACATTTTTCTGACACAATCACAGTTTAGATTTGACCCATGAATGGCTTAACAATAACTCTACTCTACACCGTTCAAGATGCATGAACACAAAGATCCTCCAAAGTGAGGTTAGTTAATATGCTTGCCCCTCTCTGGTCCACCTTAAGCCCTCCTTTTCCCCATCTTTGGTCCTTTTCCTAGACTTTCTGAAGTAAGTTTCACATCTTCTTAAAACATACAATAATAAGATTTGCACAGTCCCAAAATTGCCCCTATGTTCCATTGAAAGTCCTGTAACCTTCTAGGCAATAACCACTCTAGTTTGCAGGGCTTTTATGGGAAAGGGAGTCCTTTGCTGATTGATCCTGTTGGGTTTCATGCTAGAGAAAATGATTTAATCTTTTTTGACAGTTTTAGAAGCAGCCCATTCAGCTCACTCTAATTTCCATTGATTAGGTTTTGAATGATTAAGTAACAGGGATTTCCCTGCTTACTCTTGCTCCCATCATCTTTTCCAGGTCTATGTTGAATTGTCTTAGCCTTTACCCAGACAACTAAACATGAACTATTATCTCAGGTATCCATTACTATTAGATCTCCACCTCTGTTCTTTTGCTGCTGTTATTCCTGTAGAAGCTGTTCTTGTCCTTCACATCTGTCACTATTTCAACTGCAGCTGAGGTGGTTTTGCTAACTTTAAGCCTGGGTGATGTCCCTGTGCCCCTCCTGGGTAGCTTTGCATTTGCACTAACTCAGGAGTTCCCTTCTCAGTCAGTCTGGCTTTCAACCATGCCAGTTCAACTTAACTGCACGTCTTGAGGAAGCTGTCCTTAAAGATCAATGAGCTCTACTGAGCTTTTTGTCCTTCAAAACACATGTCCTCTCAATGCTCATGGACTACCAGTTTCCTGAACAAGCCTGTTTTACTGAAGTCTTCAGTCATTTTTCTGCTACAGTGCTGCTTCATTTATGTTAGGATCTTAAATTCCACTGCCTCATGGTCACTGTGGACAAGCCTGCTATCGATCATTGACCGCTTCTTCATTATTCATGAGTGGCAGATCCAGCAGGGTGTGACCCCTCTGTTGTGTCTCCAACACCTGCAGCTAAAAATTCTCTGTGGTCTGGATTATTTATACCCTGACATGATGCTGTTCTTGCAGATCCTAACCTAACCATCTAGGACTCTTAATGAGCTACTGACATTGTTGAAATTGAAGGAGAAAGGGTGTTTTACTTTTAAATGTAAATGTAGTGTAATGTTCCTAAAGAGAATAAGCATAATGACTGTCTTTATACACTACTTTAATTTAAAGAAAAGATTGTCAATAATCTTACCTCATAGATAATTTTGGTTATAGACCAAACAAGTCCCTTCTCTGTCAGCTGTTACATGAGCTTCTGTCTCAGGAGTCTACTTTTAAAATGCAGATGGTTCCTTTTTTATTTCATTTTGGTTTCAAAAGCAAACTAGCTAAAGAGGAATGGTTAAAAGTGAAGCAAAAGCAGTCCAAAAGGGCTAATGTGAGTAATGTACCAATTATTTTCTGTGCTACAATTATATTTTCTGCCCTGAGAGAATCCAACAAAATATTGTTGCACACATTTTTGTACAAGAGAAGTATCACTGCAAATATTAACCATTCTGTTCCACCTGGAAATTAATTACAGAACACTCACATTTCTAATTAACACTCTGTAGTTTCAAGTCAAGTTCATCCAAATAATTACATTTGCAAACGTAAACATGGCAAAAAACCTTCATTCACAAGTTTCCAGAAGTCTGTGGAAACTCCTGCGTCTAAAAGCCCAATATCCTACTACTACAAAGAGCTGCATCATAAAATGGTTTTCTAAAGCTTATCAAATGACACATTAAATAAAAATATTATCTTTCTTTATGGTATATATTTTGGAAAGCTCCAGAGTCAAGATGTTCTGGAATTTAGAAATTATTCCTTTCAGTTCCAACCTAAGCATAATTAGAAAGTTTATTCTGGCGTGAGATACGTTATTTTTGTATTTTTCTATGTCATATTTACCTTACTTTTTATATTTCCTGCAAACGCTTATGATTTGTCTCTACCAGTGATATTAGAGGACGTTGTATTCAATAGTGTTTCTTTCAGCACAACTCACTCTGAGCCCTACTATTTCTTTGTGTATCTGTTATTGTCTGTACTCTGTCTTTTATAACTTGATGATTATTTTCTGCTTTGCCTGTCTAACAAATGCTTTTCATTCTTTGTCCAGAAAATCATGAGCTTTCTAAGCACAAGCGATGCTCAACTGTTATGGTTTGTCATTATTAAAATAATCTTCCATTTTACTCCCTGATGTGAACAAACCAATTCCCTTACAGTTGGCTTAATAACCTGTACTTTTCTTTTGTTAGATAGATAGATAGATAGATAGATAGATAGGTAGATAGGTAGATAGATAGATAGATAGATAGATAGATAGATAGATAGATAGATAGATGCAGTCTCTATGGATAAGGAATTGAAATTATCACCATTTTGTTAGAGAAATTATAAGTACTGATACACGTTCATCTGAGAGACATACTGAGGTGAGTTGTTAACTGTATCCCAAAGGTTCCATGTCCCAGTGGTTCCAGGCTCTTACACTGAAGATGTTTCTAAAAATGAATTGGGTACTTCAGATACTTCTCACTTTAGTTAGGTTTATGTCATTCAGTCTGAAATCCGATGAGTCTTAAACTCATTATACATCAGCTACACATGCCTTGGACTAACAAGGGACAAAGGTATTTGAAGAGGCCATCCAGACCTGAATAAGATCAGAGAAAGAAGCGGGGTGGAAAAAAGTATAAGGAATTTGATCATTACTTACTTTTGTTTGAAGTGTGGGCAGACATAGAATTATCAAAGTTGGATGGGATCACACAAGGAAAACTTGGTTGTGACCCCACAGATGATTTAATCTTGCTTGATATTAAGCAAGTCCAGACTCATATTATCAGTCCAGAAGAATACATAAGAATTTAATTAAACTTAAGCAGTCAAATTGTTCAATAGATTTAAGCTGACCTTTAAAACTGTTACTTATATAAATTACTGGTGTGTTTCATGGTAGCATTATAAAGACTAAGCTGGAAAAAAAGAAACAGAGGACAGGGGATCTACTGAAGGAACCCTAGAAATAACAAGCTTAATTAGAGTCCCATGAACTGGTAGAGCTCCAGGCAAAAATATATATTGAAAGAAATTAAGACGTTGTTTGAAGGAATCTGCCTTGCCCTTTCTCTTAATATTTTTTTCCATGGAAAACTACATTGTTAACAAAATTATGATAAACACATCCAGAAATGCAAATCAAAGCTTTTCTAGGATTCTAAGGAATAGTTTATGGGAAATATTGGACAGTTAGCTAATTAACTAATTTTGTTAGTATCTCTGACTAATTGCCCAAAATCAATTAGTCTATTTTTGCTAATCAACGGGATTTTTCACATTCATTTGTTTTCAAAAATGGAACCAAGAAGGAAAGTTCTCATATTCTGAATAATGCATATATTAGAATTTGAGAAAAAGGTACTTTCAAATTAGTGTAATTTTATCAGAAGTATGATTTCAGTTGGTTAGTTTTATTTTTCCACTCTCTTTAGAGATTTACTATAATTCTGATGGAGAAATGGAGAACAAAGTGATTAGCTCTTTATGCTATCAGTGAGATGACAGAATATATGTTACAGCAGTCATTTAAAATATTATTGCACCTGTTTAAGTTTGTTTTGACTAATGTGACGAGGCATGTAAAATGGCTTGAGTTAATTGCCGTGAATGAAAGCTTTGAAAATTTCATATAGGTTTTACTGAATTTTCCATACTAAACAAAAATCAAGGCATTGTAGATATATCTATCCTCAGAAAAATGAAAAAAGGAACTTACAACTAAAAGTGGTGTGAAAACTCATGTTAGTTTTATAGAGCAATAACATCTGCCTTTGGGGACCATGGTAGGAAGAGAACTCTCAGGGGACTGGAAAAAGGGATGGGTGTCTGGAAAAAGGGAAAGATTGGACCTATTTTTAAAAAGGGTAGAAAGGAGGACCCTGGGAACTACTGACCTGTCAGCCTCACCTCTGTGCCTGGAGAGATAATGGAACGGATCCTCCGAGAGGCTCTGCTAAGGCACTTGGAAGGCAGGCAGGTGATTTGAGATACCGGCATGGCTTCATCAAGGACAAGTCCTGCCTGACCAACCTAGTGACCTTCTACGATGGAGTAACTACATCAGTGGACAAAGGAAGGGCTATGGGTGGTGTCTATCTGGGCTTGTGTAAAGCCTTTGACATGATCCTCCACAATGTCCTTCTCCATAAATTGGAGAGATGCGAATATGATGGGTGGACTATTTGGAGGATGAGGAACTGGCTGGATGGTCACCCCCAGAGAGTTGCAGTCAATGTCACAAAGTCTATATGGACACCAGTGACAAGTGGTCCATATTGGGACCAGTATGGTTTCATATCTTCATCAATAACATAGACAGTGGGATTGAATGCACACTCAGCATGTTCAAATGACATCAAGCTGAGTGTTGCAGCTGACATGCCTGAGGGACAGGATGTCATCCAGAGAGACCAGGACAAGCTTGAGAACTGGGCCCATGAGGACCTCAGGACATTCAATAAGGCCAAGTACAGGGTCCTGCACCTGGCCTGAGGCAACTCTTGGTATCAATACAGGCTGGGAGATGGAAGGACTGAGAGCAGCCCTGCGGAGAAGAACTTGGAGGTAGTGCTGGATGAAAAACTGGACATGAGCCAGCAATGTGCGCTTGCAGCCCAGAAGGCCAATTGTATCTTGGGCTACATCAAAAAGATCATGGCCAGCAGGCTGATGGTTGTGACTGTGCCCCTCTACTCCGCTCTGGTGAGACCTCACCTGGAGTCCTGCATCTGGCTCTGAAGACCTCAGTACAGAAAAGACATGGAGCTGTTGGAGAGGGGCCAGAGGAGGCCACCAAGATGATCAGAGGGCTGGAACAGCTCTGCTGTGAGGACAGGCTGAGACAATTGGGGTTGTTCAGCCTGGAAAATAAAAGGCTCCAGGGAGACCTTATTGCTGCCTTTCAGTACTTAAAAAGAGTCAATAAAAATTGTGGGGACAGACTTTTTAGCAGGTCCTGTTGTGATAGGACAGGGTGATGGTTTTAAACTAAAAGAGGGGAGATTCAGACAGAATATGAGGAAAAAAATTTTTACAATGAGGGTGGTGAAACACTGGCCCAGGTTGCCCAGAGAGGTGGTAAATGCCCCATCCCTGGAGACTTTCAAGGCCAGAGTGGACAGGGCTCTGAGCAATCTGATCTGGGTGAAGATGTCCTTGCTCATGGCAGGGGAGTTGGACTAGATGACCTTTGAAGGTCCCTTCCAACCCAAACTATTCTATGATTCTACGACACCCCAGGCTAAACAACATAAACTATTTAACTTCAATGCTGTCCAGAGTTAGTTCTCTCTGGGGCTGACTTGTGAGCCTGCACCACTTAGCGTTCAGACTTGGTGGCCTCTGGGAACCCTTTAGTGTTCCTGGGATACAATCTGTGTGTGTGTGTGTGCATGCATTTGTTTTTCCACATAAGGACATGTTTATGCTGCAGCTTAGGAAAGTGCTTATTTTAAAGCATGTAGTTGAAATTGCATATTGCTTACCCTTGGAACCCACATGGTAGTTCAGTGGTGGCATTGTCCTTTGTATAGGGACACAAATCCTGTCAGCTTAGTGGTGTAGAATGCATAATGCAGAATGAGTCAGGCTGCATTTGTCTGAAGTGTAGCCTGTAGTGAAGTATTCTCCCATCAGTAATACAGCTTTTTCTTCGAGACAATCGCTTAGCTTCAGGACCCAACCAGAGAGAGAACTAGTGTGCATGAAGTGCAGATGATGAGGGAAGGTTGACCACACAGTGAAATGCAGAGCAAGCCAAGTCGATAGTGTATATGTCTCCTTTGAAACATGGTAAAGTCTTGTGCAGGTTTATGAAGTGATCAGGGAGTCAAGATGGGATCAAGCTGAAGTGCAGTACCATTGAACAATACCATGTAAGATTATGACACTGTTCAGACTTGCAGAAAAAGTTCCACCAGAAGCTACTTCAGTCCCTGGTGCAAGGGATGAGATATTGTAATGTTCTGCCTTTATGTTAAGAACTAGTCTTAGTGGAAGAAAGTGTCCTATTATCAGATACAATAGAAATCCTGATAGAATTCCAAAAGGGTAGCCTGGAGGAAGAGGAGACAGGCATGTGTCTCGGAGTCGGGTTGCTTGGGAATGCAGCCCAAAGTGGGTGGTAAACTCCATCTAAGGCTAAATACCTAAAGAGTCCAGGATACAATGAATTTACACCTGACTGGCTGCAACAGTCCTTTTGAACTCAGCCAGAAAGAGGAAGCAATGATAAGCCAAGATAAGAGAAAGCTGTTCTCCTTGAACAACTGCAGAATTCTCTTGGGCAGGAGAGGCAAGTAAGATAATGCAGCAGTTGCAGACTGACTCAAGGACTGAGTGGTACAGTGAACTGTGAACTCAATCACGGTTGTCAAGAACAAGAGCCTTCACAGTCATCTATACTATACTTGACTCAATTCAGTTTGCTATCACATGGATATGTAATCATGAAGGACTGAAAATGATGACACTTATATAAACATTTTGGCCATGGCAGTCTGTGGGAATTTTAATTTAAAAAAAACAAAACAAAAACAAAACCAAACCCCAAACATCTGTGATATTTTTTATCACTAAAATTAGCAAAGACTGTATGTATAAATTTGACTTTTAAATCCAAGGAAAAATAAAAGTGCTAATCTGGGGAGAAATGAAAGATAGTTCACAGGCTTATCCATGAAAGATCATTTGCCCTGCCATTTGAGACTGGATCAATAAACCATTAGATTGGTTCCCTTTTCTCATCTATGCAAAAAGCACAGTGATTTGAAAGACCAGTTTGCATGCAAATAGGAATAGAGATGGAATATAGATCTACTCCTTGTACAGAATTAGGGCAAGAACAGCCCTAGGCTTCTCAGGTTGACCCAAGCTGGTTAGGAAGCAGATGATTAATTGTGGCAGGTTTTGTGTACTTGTCTCTTCACATAATGATGAGAGTGTAGGTCAGTTTTATGCCACTTTCTGATATTTATGCTACATTCCAGCGGGGATCATTCCAAAACTCCTCTACTTACCAATGAGACAGGAAAAGATAAATGACCCCTACCTGTAGAAACCCATTCCAAGTGTCAGGAGAGACAGATCAGTAACTGTGGTTGAAATGGTGTCAGAGTTTGAGCCAGATCAGCTATGCCTCTCTGCAGTCCTGTGCATTGAGCTAGAGCCTACCACAGAAGAAACTACAGTTTTGGCAGCATTCAGAAAAGCTGGAACAAGGCATTTGCCTTTTTAGTTCCTTTTTTTTGGCCTTTTTTTTTTTTTTTCTTTCCCCAGAAGATGAAGGTGGACTTTAATTAACTTCATTTGAAGTTAGACATCTACATCTAAGCTAATAACTCTAGTTTCTCATTCTAACAAGTAGAGAGAAGAAGTTTTTCTGGGAGTGATTTTTCTGTCTTATTTTTAACCACCAACTTTAGATTAAGCTGTACTGCACCATGGAATTGCTTCTCTCCACTGACTATAAAAGGAGATGAGAAATTTAGTTTGTCAATGCACATTGTGCAAGATGAACCAAACTCTGAGTCCTCAATTCATTCATCTGCAGCAACAGCTGAAAACCAAGAAGTTAACATCCAGCCACAAACGTACCTTAAATCCATGCTGCGGAATTTCATTTGGAGAGCTCTGGAAATGAAAGTGATAAAGGTGGCTCAAGAAAGACAGCAGGTTTTTCAGAGATGGCAATGGAAATGGATATTTACAAGAGGCAGCCTGTGTCCTAAGTTATATCCTAGTGGACAGATCAATATGAAGGGAAGAGTATCAGATTTGGAGTTTACACAAGTGTAATTTAGACAGTAGTTGGAGTCATTAGTTAATGAAGACCCTACACAAGTTGTTCACAATGCAGTAGTGATCCTGGTAGTATCTCTCCTGTAATAGGGTTGGTACAAGGCATTAAAAATTGTTGCGTTCAGAACTCCTAAGGAAATTGTCCAGCAACATTTTGATCTCTGGTCTTATTTCAAAGATATCAGCATTTTGCTGGGTCTCGGTGTCATATAAATCTTGTACTTCGATGCCAGTCTGTGACACACTAACTGATTGGTTTTAACTGCTTTTAAACATCTATCTCATTGTTACTCTTGGAAATGCTCATAGCTCATATTTTTGCCTTTACAACAACTGTATACTCCAAACCTGAAAGCATTAGGGTGCATTTGGTAGATTTTGCTTTAGTGGAGTCATTTTGGTTTCCTCCTTCCCCCTTACCTTCAAGTGTAATTTTTCTAGTTTCAGTCTTGCTGGGATGTACGGGCTGGTCAGGCCAAGATAGCAACTGAACGATGTCACTGGTAAGAAGGAGCCAGTTACAAAAGATATGAGGGATTCAAATACAGGCACTGAATCTTGCTGAGCTATGAGGAACCTTTAAATATTTGTTACTTCTTCTATTAAAGTTGTAAAAATGAGAAAGTACAATGTGTGTATCTAAAGGGAGAAACAGGGAGGAAAAATAACATTAAAGCTTTGAAATCTGAGTAAGGATTTCATTTTAACAATGACCTTCATTTGCTTTTTGTTTAGCTGGAGAGTGATTTTGTAAGGAAAAAAAAATAAAAGGAGAGGAACTATTTAAAAGTTTTTAAAAGTGATTCCACATAGTAATATTTACCCTGTCTAGGAAGAAGTTAGCTTCTCAATAACCCATTCATTTTACTTATTGGAATGACCTTTCTCCCCCCACCCCCTACCACCTCAGTGTAGTAGATGGTAGTATAGAGCACATAAAGTGCCTTATTTATTAGCTATAAATTAACTGAGATTGTCTGAGGTCTTTGATATTGTTGTTATTAAAGTCTAATGCTATTTTCTTGAAGACAAAACAGAAATAACACTTGTAAGTGGTGAACAAGAGGAACAGAGGAGTAGCAATAGTTCTTTCTGCTGATGATGCCTACTTGTAAACCTCACTGAAAAGGATAAATGGGAATACATACAGTTTTATTATGCATTAAAAAAACTAATAAACCTGCTACCATCAGGGTGTTTTAAAAGCTTTTAGCTGGGTTGGCGGAGAGGTTTTGTTGTTTTCTGGGCTTTTTTTCTTAATTCTTTTTTTTCAATTTTTCTTTGATTATGGGTTCACAGCAGAATAGCAAATGAAACTGTCATGGTGGTCTACATATTTTTAAACAGAAATGGTATAATAGAACTAGAACAAGGAGGGAAAATGTCATCAAAGGAGAGGATCAAGGCAGGGTCAGGGTTTCCCCATCTCTGGCAGTTTTCAGAAGTTACCCAGAAATGAAAGAGACCAGTTATAAACATCAGTAACAGATTATGTGGTTAAGGGCTCATCTCTGCAGGCACAAAGGAGCTCAGAGACACAAGGGTAGCCTGGGGACCCTCCATCTTAGAAGTGAGCCCTCATCTTAGATGTGAGCCCTTGACCCAGTTTCTTCCAGGACTGTCTCAGGAAAACCTCAGCCCCACAGGTTGAGGAAGGCACACACCCAGTGTGACAATGGACCATCTCTCCAGATCACCTCACAGACCAAGCTGGTCACTACCTGGGATATGGGACCCATTATGGGGTGCAAGGGAAGAGCACTGAAATTCGAATGGTCTGTGAAGGGTACAGGAGAGGCCTTTCCTTTGAGCCTCCGGACGTCCAAGAGAACTACTGAGGAGTCCATGAGTCCTAGGGATGAGCTGAGGGACTCGTTTGCATTTGCATGTCCTCTCTGTGTGAGAGCTACCTGGAGGCCAACAAGGGTTCAAGGGCCAGCCTCTAAGTAGGCTGGGTGTCTAAGGACTATTACTAGTTCATATCTGTTGGTGTGTGTGTGTCTGTGTACCATTAACTGGAGTGGGGATCTTATGTCCCAGTGTTGGCAATTTTGAGGATTTGAGATGCAGGGCCAGCTACTGGCAGATGGAGCATCTGAGGTGAATTACTGCAGGGATCCACATTGTGTATACGTTTATGTATTTTCCACTAGAGGACTTTCATCCTGATTGGTCAGAGAGGAGAACAGGATGAGACCTTTGGTGTTGTTTATGTTTATGTTTTTGCTGACCATTTTTGCCTGTGTCAATCTGTGTGGCTACCTGTGTGCATGGTGTATGCCTGTGCATGCGCCCGCTGGTAACACACACTCAGCCTCACTGCTGACTGGACTTCGGGCATGGAGCTGTGACAATGTCACCTCTGTTAGCATAACAGATTTGACAACTCCCTAGCAATCAGGACAACTGGAATCAGGTTGGAAATGTTTGCTCTACGACTGCAGGGACCTGGTGGGAAGTGGCAAGATAGCAATTTTGTCTCTTGCAATAGTTCATACAGCTTCAGGACTGTAGGAGTCTCAACTGCACCAAGAGACAAGATACTACCCTGAGCAGAAACAACTCTTCTGCTTTGCAGCAGTTTTCTGGTTCCAGGAAAATTCTTGCCCAAGCTGTAGAGTAAATCTGGGAACCACTACCTGATGGGAAGGTGAGTTGCCACTAAATCGCCTTTCTGTGCATGAGTTGACAGCTTTTCTTAAGGCCTGATTTCTACAAAACAAGACTATTAATAATTAAGGAGTGAGTAAAAGCCTCTGTCACTCCTCAGCTATTTGGTATTGGCACTTGATGACAGCCACATTTTTAAATGTGACTCAGATGCTGGGCCTTCCATAAAACAAAATAAAATATGTCTGTCTAACTGAATTTAAACAGTCATCTAATTTCCACTGTTCCCAATCGTTCCCCATGAAATATTTACTCCCAAGACAGCCTTCCCATCTATTCCCACATTTTTAATCTCATATCGGTGACATGTGTCAAGTTTGATGCCCCATTTTTCCTCTCTCTTTCGTTTTCCATTATTCTATTAATCTGTAACTAATTATTTTGTTAACTGGTTGATCCTAGGTTCTGGCCCACTGCAACCACTCCAGATTCTTGGAGTTTTCCCAATATGATCTATAAAGATGTTCAAGGTATATCAGTAGGAGACTAATTGAACTGTTTATCTTCCAGAGTTTGCTTTATGAACAGCTCTATGTAACAGTTCACTTAAGCTTCTGCTTTCCAAAGTAAAACACTGTGTGGGTCTCTTGCTTGAAAAACAAGTGCAAACAAAACAAGTGAAACAGTAAGAAAGAGCCAAACATGTGACATCTGTGATTTCTCACTGAGTCCGAGACCTGAAAGAATAACTGGACACACAGAGAGTGAGGAACCCACACTGTATTTCCTCCGGAGGACTATCTGGGCAGAAATTCTTTCTCACTTTTTCTTTCCATTCTCTGACCTGATCAATCCTGACTTCTTTTCTATACCATTAAGAAAATTCAACAGGAACTTAACCTCTCCTTTGATCACAATAGGCTCCATGTTAGGGAATATATTGCAATGAGGAAAAGCTGTATGTTTGAAGTTTGTCAGGCATAAGGGTTTGTTCTAGGTGCATCCTCTAAAAAATAATTCGATGTGTTTTCACTTTAAAACAAACAGTAACTGCTTCTGTATTATCTCAGCAGCTGACTAAGACCTCTGTTACACTTTTTCTGAGAGCCACTAGATCCAATTTCTTAGAGGTGATGTATCCTGCTTGCAGATCCTATTTTAGCTTTGATGGTAGAATCTGAGATGTTTCTGGGCTAGTAGATTTTGATCTCTCCATTAACAAGCTGTACAGCCAGAGGGAACATACCCACACCAAGTATGGGGTTGAAACCAAAGTGAGTGAAGCTTTCATTACCCTGGAGGGCAGAGCTACTATTCAAAGGGCTCTTGACAAACTGCAGAAATGGGCTGACAGAAAACTCATGGAGTTCAACATGATCAAGTGCAGGACCTTGTCATTGGGAGATGGAAGGCACAGTGTCTACCTTAACAGTTCCCAGTAAAAATGGAATGTTAACAAAGTAGATCAAGTGCTGCAAAGAGATCTTAATATGGTTAGGGTTTGAAGCAAAAAGGTACCAGGAGAGGTTGAGTTGTTTTAAGCTGAAGAAGCAAAGGCTCTGAAGGCATCTAACTTCTGTCTTCAACAGCCTAATGGAGCCAGTCTGCTCAAAACTATACAATGAAAGGACAAGAAGCAACTGTTAAAGATGTATAAGGGAAATTTCTAAGACATAAGGATAAAACCTTTACAATGGGAGTGTTTATCCACAGACAGGCTGTCCAGAGAGGCTGCAGAGAGACTGTTCTTGAAGACATTGAAAACTCAACTTTTCACAGACCTGAACAACCTGATTTAACTTCAGATTTATACATGTGCAGAGCAGTTGGAACCTCCAGAGGATCTTTCAACTTAATTTTTTCATAATTCTGTATGTATACACAAAACTTGTGTCACTTCAGAAACCTCAACTTCCTTGGAGTCCAGATAGCAGTTAAGTAGGAGCTTCTTGTGTCATAATATTGTTATTTTACCACTGTGGAACCACCTTAAGTCCTGATCCCATTACTCTAAGATCTCTTATCCAGCTACCTGGGTTCTAAGAACTGCATGACACATCAGCAAATGCACTGAGGAGCAATCTAAGAGAAATGGATACCCTGATGCTGGTACATATTTTTCTCTGTGTTTTTCCGCTCCAGTAGAGGAGGTTGGGTGGTCTGCTTCTTTGTATCAGAAGACCAATAACCAGTTTAGAACCTCGGACTTTTTACCATTTTCCTTTCTCCCTTAAAAATAACTTGGCCTGATGAAAATTCAATCTGTTTTTAACAGCAAGGAAAAATTTAGAGCAATAAACCTGAGGGCTTATATTAGGTCTTGACAAGTAAGTGAAGGAAGAAGAAAGATTTGAAATAATTTTCAAGAGTAATTCAGTTCCAGAATTTGATTTGGGATCACACAGTCTATTGTCTGGGGTTAGTATTTATTCCTGAAGGTATTTCAATTCACTGCTGAAGTAAATACTAGGAAATGGAACAACTGTCAAAGTACCTAGCTTTAAGGCCCACATTGCTAATTATGACACACATGCCCCAAGGCCTTGAACTTGTAAGTTCTTGTTCAACAAGGACAGCAGGTGGGAGGGGAAGCTGTACATGAGCACAAGTAAGATTAAACACTAGATTTATTTCTCTGTACAGAGTGGAAGTGAAATATCAGTTTTCCACAAAACTGCTTTCTTATTTGCAAGAACAGGAAAGGAGAAAGAGCTATGGTTCCAAAGAATGACGGATCTGATAAATTAGTGTGCCACAACCACAGACAGTTTATGCTGATTTACACCCACTAAGGGTCTGGTAAGCTGAAATATAAAACTCAGCTCAGTAACGAGACATTTACTCATGTGGTCCTGTTAGCCCCATTGCAGCTATTCAGGAATCGATGGGTTACTGCACAGCTCAAGCTGCTTTCCACTCTCTGTCCTACTTTTTACCTCATGCTTTCACATGAAACAACTGGCATCTGCCCAGAATGATCAGCTTGCTAAATCCCTTGTGCATGCTTTTGTTTACTTTCCAAAAAAAGCTTCCTGATCTTCTGGATTGATCAGGGTATTCAGAGCTTCATTTGCTAAACAAAAGCAAAGCAAAAAAACTACAAGTGTTATCTGGCTACTGTCTCAGGGAATATTCTTACTGATTTGGAAAATCTGATTCTGTTTGTTTGTTGGTTTGTTTGTTTTTATGCAATTTTTCATTTTGTTCTTTGCATTGGGAATTTTACCAAAGTACATGCTTTGTTCCCTTTATGACTTCAGTGAATTTAATGAGTAATTCTTCTGGTCCATGGGTGAGTTTGGCAGCCGTTACATAAGTTTATTTGGGTTCTTCCTCATCAATCAAAATTAGAATTGTTATAACTAAATCCTATTTCAATGAAGCCGATAACTTTAAATGATTTAGTGATATGCAGTGAAGTACGCTTACAGTGTGTCCTGGTAGGGGCAGATTTTGAGACAGATTCGTATACTTTATGTTAATGCCCAAAAGAACACTATAGATCAATGATATCCTAAAAAAGATGTTTTCAGGGTCCTCCCGGAGGACTCTGTAATTTTCCACAGGGAAGTCTGGGCTCCTTAATTGAGGACACAATCTGCTATAGGCACCTGATTGTACACATTCCATAGTATCTATAACTCACAAATTCTGCTTCAAGTAAATAAACTATTCATAGCGTCAGTAATGGGAAGTACCTTGGCTGAATATTCATGAAGATGCATACTCATCACTGATACCTAAGATATGCAGGTATTAAAATACCTACCAAAGCTAGGTTGCACAAGAAATAAATCAGAAAAGAGCCTTTGAATAATTTCATAAATTTGTTATGTCAAGAAGAAGAGATGAATCTTGAGATTTGCTATGAGGACAATTGTTCAGTCAATTAGCCAAGGAAAGCATATAATTTAATTATAATGTAATTGTTTTATGGAATTTGCTGTTTTGCATCAGAACTTATTGAAACAAAAGTCTAGGAAAATTAAACTTACTAAGATTATAAAGTAACCTGAGGCCCTTGCAGATCAAACTCCCTGAAGTGAATTAACATCATGCCTTTTTAAGAGCATTTGTCATACAGCAAGACATGTTCCTTCACAATGGTTCTTCAGAGAGCTGGAAGGAATAGCTAAAGGCACTCATTTGACTGTGATTTGTCAATAGAAACTCCAGTTTTTCACCTATCTATTGAAGAAGTTTTTCAGTGGTGATGGAAAATCAATGCACTTCCTGGAAGGCAGGATTTGATTTCACAACTCTGAAAAGAAAACAAAACAAAAAGCATATTTTTAAGAGAAGAAGATGTTCACAGCCAAACACATTCAGTGATGTCCCATTTCTTTCTACAATTTAATTTTATGACACATCCTAGGCTAGAGGTTTGTCTTTCTCTCTTCCCAGATCAGGAGTGTTCTCTTATAGAATCATAGAATAATTTGGGTTGGAAGGGACCTTCAAAACTCATCTAGTCCAACACCCTGCCATGGGCAGGGACATCTTCACCCAGATCAGGTTGCTCAGAGCCAAGTCCAGCCTGTTCTTGAATGTCTCCAGGGATGTGGCATTCACCACCTCTCTGGGCAACCTTTTCCAGCATTTTAGCAACCTCATTGTAAAAACTTCCTTCCTTATGTCTAGCCTGAATCTCCCTTCCTTTAAAATAGTTACTCCTTGTCCTATCAAAACAGGCCCTGCTGAAAAGACTGTCCCCATCTTTTGCACTATTCTTCCCTTTCCTCCCACATAGGAAACACCAGTAGCGTAAGAAGGCATGGGACAATGTGTGTGGGGGAGGAAAAAGTGGAAGGGATGAAGGGATTATGAGAGGAAGTGGGTATCGGAAAGACAGAGGGAAGGAAGGAAGGAAGGAAGGAAGGAAGGAAGGAAGGAAGGAAGGAAGGAAGGAAGGAAGGAAGGAAGGAAGGAAGGAAGGAAGGAAGGAAGGAAGGGAGGAAGGGAGGAGGGAAGG